>NC_091979.1:17628753-18298753 GCF_044704955.1 Pristiophorus japonicus | reverse complement strand
AGTTCCTATGGACTGGAGGGTAGCTAATGTAACACCACTTTTTAAAAAAGGAGGGAGAGATAAAACGAGTAATTAGAGACTGGTTAGCGGTAGTGGGGAAAATGTTGGAATCAATTATTAAAGTTGAAATAGCAATGCATTTGGAAAGCAGTGACAGGATCCGTCCAAGTCAGCATGGATTTATGAAAGGGAAATCATGCTTGACAAATCTTCTGGAATTTTTTGAGGATGTAACTAGTACAGTGGACAAGGGAGAACCAGTGGATGTGGTGTATTTGGACTTTCAAAAGGCTTTTGACAAGGTCCCACACAAGAGATTGGTGTGCAAAATTAAAGCACATGGTATTGGGGATAATGTACTGACATGGATAGAGAACTGGTTGGCAGACAGGAAGCAGAGAGTCGGGATAAATGGGTCCTTTTCAGAATGGCAGGCAATGACTAGTGGGGTGCCGCAGGGCTCAGTGCTGGGACCCCAGCTATTTTCATATACATTAATGATTTAGATGAAGGAATTGAGTGTAATATCTCCAAGTTTGCAGATGACACTAAGCTGGGCGGCATTGTGAGCTGTGAGGAGGACGCTAAGAGGCTGCAGGTTGATTTGGACAGGTTAGGTGAGTGGGCAAATGCATGGCAGATGCAGTATAATGTGGATAAATGTGAGGTTATTCACTTCGGGGGCAAAAACACGAAGGCAGAATATTATCTGAATGGTGGCAGATTAGGAAAAGGGAGCTGCAATGAGACCTGGGTGTCATGGTACATCAGTCATTGAAAGTTGGCATGCAGGTATAGCAGGCAGTGAAGAAGGCATATGGTATGTTGGCTAGGGGATTTGAGTATAGGAGTAGGGAGGTCTTACTGCAATTGTTCAGGGCCTTGGTGAGGCCTCACCTGAAACATTGTGTTCAGTTTGTCTCCTAATCTGAGGAAGGACATTCTTGCTATTGAAGGAGTGCAGCGAAGGTTCGCCAGACTGATTCCCGGGATGGCAGGACTGACATATGAGGAGAGACTGGATCGACTGGGTCTGTATTCACTGGAGTTTCGAAGGCTGAGAGGGGATCTCATAGAAACATATAAAATTCTGACGGGACAGGACAGGTTAGATGCAGGAAGAATGTTCCCGATGTTGGGGAAGTCCAGAACCAGAGGACACAGTCTAAGGATAAGGGGTAAGCCATTTAGGACTGAGATGAGGAGAAACTTCTTCATTCAGAGAGTTGTTAAGCTGTGGAATTCCCTACCACAAAGAGTTGTTGATGCCAGTTTATTGGATATATTCAAGAGGGAGTTAGATATGGCCCTTATGGCTAAAGAGGTCAAGGGTTATGAAGAGAAAGCAAGAAAGGGGTACTGAGGTGAATGATCAGCCATGATCTTATTGAATGGTGGTGCAGGCTTGAAGGGCCGAATGGCCTACTCCTGCATCTATTTTCTATGTTTCTATGTTTCTATTTATCCACATTATACTGCATCTGCAATGCATTTGCCCACTCACCTAACCTGTCCAAGTCATCCTGCAGCCTCTTAGCATCCTCCTCACAGCTCACACTGCCACCCAGCTTAGTATCATCTGCAAACTTGGAGATATTACACTCAATTCAACTTCAAAGAAGAGTGGAAGAGTTCTCTCCGCTGTCCGGCCAATATTTATCCCTGAACCAATACTTAATGCAGATTGTTTTGTAGTTATCTCAGTGCTGTTTATGACAGCAGCAGCCGGTCTCCAATCATCTTGGACCCCCTTGCCATTGGACCAAGACCTAGCTCTGTCAAGCCCGTGTGGTAGCTGGTGTGCAACGGCCACCCCACATTAAAAGAATTCACAAACAGGCATCTTCCACCCTTTAAAATGAAGTTCGGGACCTGGAACATCAGGATCTTCATTTGGTCTCATCAGTCACCTTACAATTTATTTTAGTGCAGAAACAAGTCATCTTCGACTCCAGGGGACTGCCTAAGGCAGAGAGAGAATCTATTTGGATTCAATTGGTCCAAGTCAATGGTTCTAAGCTTATGATTGGCATCCTGGGGAGCGGGCGGGGAAGTGGACCTGAGTCCATGATCGGATCAGCCATGATCGTATTAAATGGCGGAGCAGGTTCGAGGGGCCATATGGCCTACTCCTGCTCCTATTTCTTATGTACTTGTAGAGCTCATGGACTGGCAATGAGAACCATTGTTCACTGATTGCTAAGGCATCGATTTGAAGCCTATTTTGATTGGACCAATAAGTGTGACACTTCCCAGGGCCACAAAACTGGAATTTCTTTCTCTCAGTCTTCCCTATGATCAAAAAGTTGCTAAATCTTGACATTACCTCACAAATACGTCTATTATTTTACTATATTTTATATTATATGGCAGGAGGGTCCATATTTACGAAAGGATATACTTGCTTTGGAGGCAGTTCAGAGAAGGTTCCCTAGGTTGATTCCGGAGATGAGGGGGTTGACTTATGAGGAAAGGTTGAGTAGATTGGGCCTCTACTCTCATTGGAATTCAGAAGAATGAAAGGTGATCTTATCAAAACGTATGAGGGGGCTTGACAAGATGGATGCAGAGAGGATATTTCCACTGGTGGGGAGACTAGAACTAGAGGGCATGATCTTAGAATAAGGGGCTGCCCATTTAAAACAGAGATGAGGAGAAATTTCTTCTCTGAGGGTTGTGAATCTGTGGAATTTGCTGCCTCAGAAAGCTGTGGAAGCCGGGACATTGAATATATTTAAGACAGAAATAGACAGTTTCTTAAAAGATAAGGGAATAAGGGGTTATGGGGAGCGAGCGGGGAAGTGGAGCTGAGTCCATGATCGGATCAGCCATGATCTTATTGAATGGCAGAGCAGGCTCGAGAGGTCGTATGGCCTACTCCTGCTCCTATTTCTTATGTTCTTATGTTCTTATAACTAGAGGACACAACAACAACAACTTGCATTTATGTGGTGCCTTTAACGTTGTAAAATGACAAAAGTTAATATAATTGTCAAAACTTTGAAGGACGAAATGAGAATATTTTTAATGCAGCGAGTTGTTGTGATCTGGAACGCGCTGCCTGAAAGGGTGGTGGGAGCAGATTCGATAGTAACTTTCAAAAGGAAATTGGATAAATACTTGAAAAGGAAAAATTTGCAAGGCAATGGGGAAAGGGCGGGAGTGTAGGACTGGCTGAAGCACCCTTGCAGAGAGCCGGCACGGGCTCGACGGGCCAAATGGAGGCTTCCTGTGCTGTAACCATTCTATGATTCGAATGAAAGAAAGTATTGAAATTCTATAGCGCCTTTCACGACCACCAGACGTTTCAAAGCGCTTTACAGCCAATGAAGTACTTTTTGGAGTGTAGCCACTGTTGTAATGTGGGGAACGGGGCAGCCAACTTGCGCACAGCAAGCTCCCACAAACAGCAACGTGATAATGATAGATAATCTGGGATTTTTTTGTAATGTTGATTGAGGGATAATTATTGGCCAGGACACCGGGGATAACTTCCCTGCTCTTCTTCAAAATAGTGTCATGGGATCCTTCACGTCCACTTAAGAGAGCAGAGGGGACGTCGGTTTAACGTCTCATCCGAAAGACGGCACCTCCAACAGTGCAGCACTCCCTCAGCACTGTAAGTGTCAGCCTAAGTTTTTTGTGCTCAAGTCCCTGGAGTGGGACTTGAACCCACAACCTTCTGACTCAGAGGCGAGAGTGCTGCCCACTGAGCCTCAATATTCTAAATGGAGCGCTCTTTCCAAGAGCCAGCACAGGCACGATGGGCCGCATGGCGGCCTCCTGTGCTGTATCATTCTACGATTCTTTTAACCTTTTCCCCCTGACCAAGTTCCAGCCGCCCTTCCTGGCGCCCGACCTTGATGGGCCTTCCATTACTTTGTAATTCTGTAAGAAGCTTCCTGGAGGCTTTTATGAGATTGAAGGTGGGGTAGAAATGCAGATTGTTGAAATCGGTAAATATTCCTGTAAAAATACAGAGTTATAACACAAGCCTGCAGGTTCAAGCACAGCGTAGTGTAAGGCTTTAGAAACACAACCATTTATTGGTGCTCCCCATTTGTGTACGCGTTCTGTACTGGTATAGTCAGCTTGGCTCAGTGACAGCACTGTTGCCTCTGGGTCAGAAGGTTATGGTTCCAAGCCCCAGTCCGGGATGTGAGTCCATAATGAGTGCTGTCACTTCTGACTCGACATCCGTCCTCCCCCTCTCTATCACCAGCGCACTGCGGGCTGTAGTAGGTACGATCGACAGGACACACGACCGACCAAAGTTGTAAACAGCAGTTCCCTCCCCCGTGTCCGCTACCATTGAGAAGCAATGCTCTGGGAACTCTCACACCCACGTCACCCACCACCATTTGCAATTATAGCCGTTCTTTCATTGTCGCTGCATCAAAATTCTGGGTGCTGCAGTGTCATGGTATGCAATGCAAAGGTCTGGACTAGTAATCCAGTGCCATGTACTAGTAATCCAGTGTTTTATACCACTAATCCAGTGGCCTGGACTAGTAATCCAGTGCCAAGCACTAGTAATCCAGTGTTTTGGACTAGTAATCTCAGGATTGCTACCAGTGCCATGTGCTAGTCAGAGTAGAAATAGCAGGATAGTTAAGATGAATATGTGGCTTGAGGAATGGTGCAAGAGGGAGGGATTCAAATTCCTGGGACATTGGAACCGGTTCTGGGGGAGGTGGGAGCAGTACAAACCAGACAGTCTGCACCTGGGCAGGACCGGAACCGATGTCCTAGGGGGAATGTTTTCTAGTGCTGTTGGGACTATTAAACTGTTAAACTAATATGCTAGGGGGATGGGAATCTATGCAGGGAGACAGAGGGAAGTAAAATAGGGCAAAAGCAAAAGTTAGAAAGGAGATAAGGAAAAGTGGAGGGCAGAGAAATCAAAGGCAAAAATCAAAAAGGGACACATTACAACATAATTCTAAAAGGACAAAGAGCGTTAAAAAAACAAGCCTGAAGGCTCTGTGTCTCAATGCGAGGAGCATTCGTAATAAGGTGGATGAATTAACTGCGCAGATAGCTGTTAACAGATATGATGTAATTGGGATTATGGAGACATGGCTCCAGGGTGACCAAGGCTGGGAACTCAACATCCAGGGATATTCAATATTCAGGAAGGATAGACAGAAAGGAAAAGGAGGTGGGGTAACGTTGCTGGTTAAAGAGGAGATTAATGCAATAGTAAGGAAGGATATTAGCCTGGATGATGTGGAATCTGTATGGGTAGAGCTGCGGAACACCAAAGGGCAGAAAATGCTAGTGGGAGTTGTATACTGACCACCAAACAGTAGTAGTGAGGTTGGGGATGGCATCAAACAGGAAATTAGGGATGCATGCAATAAAGGTACAGCAGTTATCATGGGTGACTTTAATCTACGTATAGATTGGGCTAACCAAACTGGTGGCAATACGGTGGAGGAGGATTTCCTGCAGTGTATAAGGGATGGCTTTCTAGACCAATATGTCGAGGAACCAACTAGAAATCTGGCCATCCTAGACTGGGTGTTGTGTAATGAGAGAGGATTAATTAGCAATCTTATTGTGCGAGGCCCCTTGGGGAAGAGTGACCATAATATGGCGAGTGACACAGTTAATTCCGAGACTAGGGCCCTGAACTTAAAGAAAAGTAACTTTGATGGTATGCGACGTGAAATGGCTAGGATAGACTGGCGGAATTATACTTAAAGGGTTGACGGTGGATAGGTAATGGCAGACATTTAAAGATCACATGGATGAACTACAACAATTGTACATCCCTGTCTGGCGTAAAAATAAAACAGGAAAGGTGGCTCAACCGTGGCTAACAAGGGAAATTAGGGATAGTGTTAAATCCAAGGAAGAGGCATATAAATTGGCCAGAAAAAGCAGCAAACCTGAGGACTGGGAGAAATTTAGAATTCAGCAGAGGAGGACAAAGGGTTTAATTAGGAGGGGGAAAATATGAGAGAAAGCTTGCAGGGAACATAAAAACTGACTGCAAAAGCTTCTATAGATATATGAAGAGAAAAAGATTAGTGAAGACAAATGTAGGTCCCTTGCAGTCAGAATCAGGTGAATGTATAATGGGGAACAAAGAAATGGCAGACCAATTGAACAAATACTTTGGTTCTGGCTTCACTAAGGAAGACACAAATAACCTTCCGGAAATACTAGGGGACTGAGGATCTAGCGAGGAAGAACTAAAGGAAATGCTTATTAGTCAGGAAATTGTGTTGGGGAAATTGATGAGATTGAAGGCCGATAAATCCCCGGGGCCTGATAGTCTGCATCCCAGAGTACTTAAGGAAGTGGCCCTAGAAATAGTAGATGCATCGGTGGTCATTTTCCAAAATTCTATAGACTCTGGATCGGTTCCTATGGATTGGAGGGTAGCTAAAAAAGGAGGGAGAGAGAAAACAGGGAATTATAGACTGGTTAGCCTGACATCGGTAGTGGGGAAAATGTTGGAATCAATTATTAAAGATGAAATAGCAACGCATTTGGAAAGCAGTGACAGGATCGATCCAAGTCATCATGGATTTATGAAAGGGAAATCATGCTTGACAAATCTTCTGGAATTTTTTGAGGATGTAGAGTGGACAAGGAAGAACCAGTGGATGTGGTGTATTTGGATTTCAAAAGGCTTTTGACAAGGTCCCACACAAGTGATTCGTGTGCAAAATTAAAGCACATGGTATTGGGGGTAATGTATTGACGTGGATAGAAAACTGGTTGGCAGACAGGAAGCAAAGATTAGGAATAAATGGGTCCTTTTCAGAATGGCAGGCAGTGACTAGTGGGGTACCGCATGGTTCCGTGCTGGTACCCAATTATTTACAATATACATTAATGATTTAGACGAAGGAATTGAATGTAATATCTCCAAGTTTGCAGATGACACTAAGTAGGGTGGAAGTGTGAGCTGTGAGGAGGATGCTAAGAGGCTGCAGGGTGACTTGGACAGGTTAGGTAAGTGGGCAAAAGCATAGCAGATGCAGTATAATGTTGATAAATGTAAGGTTATCCACTTTGGTGGCAAAACCACGAAAGCAGAATATTATCTGAATGGTGACAGATTAGGAAAAGGGGAGGTGCAACGAGACCTGGGTGTCATGGTACATCAGTCATTGAAAGTTGGCATGCAGGAACAGCAGGCGGTGAAGACGTCAAATGGCATGTTGGCCTTCATAGTGAGAGGATTTGAGTATAGGAGCAGGCGAGGTCTGACTGCAATTGTACAGGGCCATCGTGAGGCCACACCTTGAATATTGTGTACAGTTTTGGTCTCCTAATCTGAGGAAGGACATTCTTGCTATTAAGGGAGTGCAGCGAAGGTTCACCAGACTTATTCCCAGGATGGCAGGACTGACATATGAAGCAGGACTGGATCGACTAGGTTTATATTCACTGGAATTCAGAAGAATGAGAGGGGATCTCATAGAAGCGTATAAAATTCTGACGGGATTGGACAGGTTAGATGCAGGAAGAATGTTCCCAATGTTGGAAAAGTCCAGAACCAGGGGACACAGTCTAAGAATAAGGGGTAAGCCATTTAACAGTTATTTACTAATAAATAATAGTGTGTGTATTTTGTATTAACATATATACATGCACTGTAATACAGTGCCTATCCCCGCGATATCTGCGCTCCTCTAATTCTGCCCTCCTGAGCATCCCTGATTATAATCGCTCCACCATCGGTGGCCGTGCCTTCTGTTGCCTAGGCCCCAAGCTCTGGAACTCCCTCCCTAAACCTCTCTGCCTCTCCACCTCTCTTTCCTCCTTTTAAAACATTCCTTAAAACCTACCTCTTTGACCAAGCTTTTGTTCAGCTGCCCTGATTTCTCCTTGTGTGGCTCGAGGCCAAATGCATTTGTTTCTGACTTAAAACACTGCTGTGAAGCGCCTCGGGACGTTTCACTGCGTTAAAAAGGCGCTATGTAAATATAAGTTGTTGTTGTTGTTGTCGGGCAGGGTGCAATCGGCTGCCACAGTGCTGCGTTGCCTGCCTGTAAACCAGACCCAAGGTTACTTCTGTAAGCCGCCGGTGCGACCAGCAGCGTGCACCAGCTCGGAGGCATGCATTAAGAGAGGTTTGCTCTCCCAGCCTCAGCCAGTTTCAAAGCGTTGTGTGCAGTGCCGGGCCTCTTAATCTCTCACTGGAACCGTCTCACTGTCAGACTCCAATGCAAACAGGGGCGGCTCCGATCCTTATCGCCTTCAGCACCTGCAGCGACCTGCATTTTGAGGTCGCTCTGCCGCACTAAGCAGGGCTGGAAACATCTCTCGAAAGTTAAAAGATTATCGTCGCATGGCAAACTCGAGGTGGGGCCCTAGCTTTACTCATAATTGAGTAAATACGCCATGAAAGAGGCCTTCAGCTTCACCTGGGTGGGGAGGAGAGGGTGTGCCTAAGGAAGCAGAAGATAGGGGCGAGACGATAGGGGAAAAAGAGGACATTTATGATGCAAAGCGGAATGGTGGGGGGGAGGGAGGTAAATTGAGAAGGATTGGCGTTGGAAAGAGAAATGCATCGATGGAACAAAAGCCAAGAACGGTCCTGCATTTATATAGTACCTTTCACGGCCTCAACACGTCCCAAAGCATTTCATGGACAATGAAGTACTTTTGAAGTGTAGTCACTGCTCTAATGTGCGAAACATGCCAGGCAATTTGCGCACAGCAAGCTCCCATAAACGGCAATGTGATAATGACCAGATTATCTGTTTTCGCAAAGTTAGTTGAGAATAAATATTGGGCCCAGGACACCGGGGATAACTCCCTTGCTCTTCTTCAAAAATGGGATCTATTATATATGTAAACCTGTAAATAACATGTCTAACCGCCAGAGGGCTTATCCCCTGGAGTTCCAAGGGATCCCACAATCCCTTGGGAGCACCAGTATATAAGGAGGCCTCACAGGCTGGAGAGGCACTCTGAGGTCTGCAATAAAGTACTATGATAACACTTACTTTGAGCTTGCAGTATCTAGTCTGACTCTTTATTCAAGACATAACAGGATTGGACTGGGCCTCGGTTTAACGTCTTATCTGAAAGACGGTACCTCCAACAGTGCAGCGCTCCCTCCGTACTGGCACTGAAGTGTCACCTTAGATTTTGGGCTCAAGTTCCTGGGTTGGGACTTGAATCCACTCCAACATTCTGACTCAGAGGCGAGAGTGCTACCCATTAAGGACTACAATCGAGGCCACGTCTGCCACCTCAGATGGACATAAGCTATCCCATGGCACTATTCCGAAGAAAGGCAAGGGGAGATCTCCCCAGTATCCTGAGCCAATATTTACCCTTCAACCAACATCACTATGAAAAAGCAGGTCATTACCGCATTGCTGTTTGTGGGAGCTTGCTGTGCGTAAATTGACTGCCACGTTTCCTACATTACAACAGTGACTAGAAACATAGAAAATAGGTGCAGGAGTAGGCCGTTCAGCCCATCGACCCTGCACCACCATTCAATATGATCATGGCTGATCATACAACTTCAGTACCCCATTCCTGCTTTCTCTCCATACCCCTTGATCCCTTTACCCATAAGGGCCACATCTAACTCCCTTTTGAATATATCTAACGAACTGGCTTCAACAACTTTCTGTGGTAGAGAATTCCACATGCTCACAACTCTCTCTGAGTGAAGAAGTTTCTCCTCATCTCGGTCCTAAATGGCTTTCTCCTTATCCTTAGACTGTGACCCCTGGTTCTGGACTTCCCCAACCTCGGGAACATTCTTCCTGCATCTAACCTGTCCAATCCTGTCAGAATTTTATATGTTTCTATGAAATCGCCTCTCATTTTTTTTAATTCCAGTGAATATAAGCCTAGTCGATCCAGTCTTTCTTCATATGTCAGTCCTGCCATCCCGGGAATCAGTCTGGTGAACCTTCACTGCACTCCCTCAATAGCAAGAACGTCCTTCCTCAGATTAGGAGACCAAAACTGTACACAATATTCAAGGTGTGGCCTCACTAAGGCCCTGTGCAACTGCAGTAAGACCTCCCTGCTCCTATACTCAAATCCTCTTATGATGAAGGCCAACATGCCATTTGCCTTCTTCACCGCCTGCTGTACCTGTATGCCAACTTTCAATGACTGATGTACCATGACACCCAGGACTCGTTGCACCTCCTCTTTTACTAATCTGTCACCATTCAGATAATATTCTGCCTTCCTGTTTTTGCAACCAAAGTGCATAACCTCACATTTATCTACATTATACTGCATTTGCCATGCATTTGCCCACTCACCTAACTTGTCCAAGTCACCCTGCAGCCTCTTAGCATCCTCCTCACAGCTCACACCGCCACCCAGCTTAGTGTCATCTGCAAACTTGGAGATATTACATTCAATTCCTTCATCTAAATCATTAATGTATACTGTAAATAGCTGGGGTCCCAGCACTGAGCCCTACAGTACCCCACTAGTCACTGCCTGCCATTCTGAAAAGGACACGTTTATTCCTACTCTTTGCTTCTTGTCTGCCAACCAGTCTCTATCCACGTCACTTCATTACCCCCAATACCATGTGCTTTAATTTTGCACACCAATCTCTTGTGTGGGACATTGTCAAAAGCCTTTTGAAAGTCCAAATACACCACATCCACTGGTTCTCCCTTGTCCTCGCTACTAGTTACATCCTCAAAAAATTCCAGAAGATTTGTCAAGAATGATTTCTCTTTCATAAATCCATGCTGACTTGGACCGATCCTGTCACTGCTTTCCAAATGCGCTGCTATTACATCTTTAATAATTGATTGCAACATTTTCCCCACTACCGATGTCAGGCTAACCGGTCTATAATTCCGTGTTTTCTCTCTCCCTCCTTTTTTAAAAAGTGGGGTTACATTAGCTACCCTCCAATCCATACGAACAGATCCAGAGTCTATAGAATGTTGGAAAATGACCACCAGTGCATCCACTATTTCTAGGGCCACTTCTTTAAGTACTCTGGGATGCAGACTATCAGGCCCCGGGGATTTATCGGCCTTCAATCCCATCAATTTCCCCAACACAATTTCCTGACTAATAAGGATTTCCTTCAGTTCCTCCTTCTTGCTAGACCCTCGGTCCCCTCGTATTTCCAGAAAGTTATTTGTGTCTTCCTTTGTGAAGCCAGAACCAAAGTATTTGTTCAATTGGTCTGCCATTTCTTTGTTCCCCGTTATACACTCACCTGATTCTAACTGCAAGGGACCGACATTTGTCTTCACTAATCTTTTTCTATTCACATATCTATAGAATCTTTTGCAGTCAGTTTTTATGTTGCCAGCAAGCTTCCTCTCATACTCTATTTTCCCCCTCCTAATTAAACCCTTTGTCCTCCTCTGCTGAATTCTAAATGTCTCCCAGTCCTCAGGTTTGCTGCTTTTTCTGGCCAATTTATATGCCTCTTCCTTGGATTTAACACTATCCCTAATTTCCCTTGTTCGCCCCGGTTGAGCCACCTTCCCTGTTTTATTTTTACGCCAGCCAGGGATGTACAATTGTTGAAGTTCATCCATGTGATCTTTTAAAGTCTGCCATTGCCTATCCACCATTAAACCTTTAAATATAATTCGCCAGTCTATTCTAGCCAATTCATGTCTCATACTATCGAAGTTACCTTTCTTTAAGTTCAGGACCCTAGTCTCTGTATTAACTGTGTCACTCTCCATCTTAATGAAGCATTCTACCATATTATGGTCACTCTTCCCAAGGGACCTTGCACAACAAGATTGCTAATTAATCCTCTCTCATTACAAAACACCCAGTCTAAGATGGCCAGCTCTCTAGTTGGTTCCTCGACATATTGGTCTCAAACCATCCCTTATACACTCCAGGAAATCCTCTTCCACTGTATTGCTACCGGTTTGGTTAACCCAATCTATATGTAGATTAAAGTCACCCATGATAACTGCTGTACCTTTATTGCACGCATCCCTAATTTCCTGTTTGATGCCATCCCCAACCTCCCCACTTAAATCAGAATAAACCACATGCCCAATTAGTTTATCACTTTACAACTGCAACCAATTTAGAATTCAAAAATATCAACTCAAAAGAACTTTTTGGTGGTCTGTACACAACTCCCACTAGCGTTTTCTGCCTTTTTCTGTTTCGCAGCTCTACCCATACAGATTCCACATCTTCCAAGCTAATATCCTTCCTTACTATTGTGTTAATCTCCTCTTTAACCAGCAACGCTACCCCACCTCCTTTTCCTTTCTGTCTATCCTTCCTGAATGTTGAATACCCCTGGATGTTGAGTTCCCAGCCTTGGTCACCCTGGAGCCATGTCTCCTTAATCACAATTATATCATATCCGTTAACAGCTATCTGCACAGTTAATTCATCCACCTTATTACAAATGCTCCTCGCATTGAGGCACAGAGCCTTCAGGCTTGTTTTTTTAACACTCTGTCCTTTTAGAATTATGTTGTAATGTGGCCCTTTTTGATTTTAGCCTTTGATTTCTCTGCCCCCCACTTTTCCTTATCTCCTTTCTAACTTTTGCTTCTGCCCCTATTTTACTTCCCTTTGTCTCTCTCCGTAGATTTCCATCCACCTGACATATTAGTTTAAATCCTCCCCAACAGCACTAGCAAACACTCCCCCTCGGACATCGGTTCCGGTCCTGTCCAGGTGCAGACCGTCTGGTTTGTACTGCTCCCACCTTCCCCAGAACCAGTTCCCAGGAATTTGAATCCCTCCCTCTTGCACCATTCCTCAAGCCACATAGTCACTCCAAAAGCACTTCATTGGCTGTAAAGTGCTTTGAGATATCCTGATGTCATGATGGGCAATATTGAAATACAAGGAGGGATATACTTGCATTAGAGGTGGCTGAGATGAAGGGATTATAATATGAAGAAAGGTTGAGCAGGTTGGGCCTATACTCATTGGAGTTTAAAAGAATGAGAGGTGATCTTATTGAAACATATAAGATTCTGAGGGGTCTTGACAGGGTAGATGTAGAGAGGATGTTTCCCCTCGTGGTGGAATATAGAACTAGGGGGCATAGTTTCAGAATAAGGGTTTGCCCATTTAAGACAGAGATGAGGAGAAATTTCTTCTCTCAGAGGGTCGTGAATTTTTGGAGAGCTGTGGGGGCTGGGCCAGTGAATATATTTAAGATAGAGATAGACAGATTTTTGAACGATAAGGGAGTAAAAGGTTATGGGAAGCGGGGAGGAAAGTGGAGCTGAGTCCATGATCGGATCAGCCATGATCGTATTAAATGGCGTAGCAGGCTCGAGGGGCCATATGGCTTACTCCTGCTCCTATTTCTTATGTTCTTATGTTCTAAGGGAGTCAAGGGTTATGGAGAGCGGGCGGGGAAGTGGAGTTGAAGCCAAGATCAGATCGGCCACGATCTTATTGAATGGGGGAGCAGGCTCGAGGGGCCGTATGGCCTCCTCCTGCTGCTATTTCTTGTGTTCTTATGCAAGTCTTTCCATTCACTGGAAAAATTGACCAAAGGAAACCTTCACAAATAGATTTTCAGGCTCACTACACCTCGGCAGCTCTGTGACACCACACCAGAGCCCCCTCCCCCGCCCCAGTGGTTGGAATATCACAGAACGATGCTAAAGGCATTAATGTTCCAGCTTGTACTTTGCATTCGCGCTATAAACATTTTATGGTCAGCGGTAGCTCATAAACACAGAAATATATAGTTATAATTCTTTTATGAGTTTAGAAAAATTCGATGGGTAGGTTTTACAGCCAAGACGCAAAGTAGTTAAAACTGCACAGGAGCAGGAATGTTATGGCATCATCATTCGCAGAAAACAACGCTTGAAAAAGAGGACTTTCCCTTCTCCTTCGGCGCTCCCTCAGAGTCGAGGATGACTTGCTTCCACAAAGACTGAACTCCAAGTCATAGTCAACATCTTCACTGAGGCGTACGAAAGCATGGGCCTTACACTAAACATCCGTAAGACAAAGGTCCTCCACCAACCTGACCCCGTCACACAGTACTGCCCCCAGTCATCAAGATCCACGGCGTGGCCCTGGACAATGTGGACCCCTTTCCATACCTCGGGAGCCTATTATCAGCAAGGGCAGACATCGACGATGAGGTGCAACACTGTCTCTAGTGCACCAGCGCAGACTTCAGCTGCCTGAGGAACAGAATGTTCGAAGCTCAAGCCCTCAAATCTGCCACCAAGCTTATGGTCTACAGGGCCATAGTAATACCGCCCTCCTGTATAGCTCAGCGACGTGGACCATATACAGTAAACACCTCAAATCGCTGGAGAAATAGCACCAATGATGCCTCCGCAAGATCATGCAAATCCTCTGGGAGGACAGACGCACCAACGCCAGTGTTCTCGATCAGGCCAACGTCCCCAGCATCGAAGCACTGACCACACTCAAACAGCTCCGCTGGGCAGGCCACATCGGTCGCATGCCCGACACAAGACTCCCAAAGCAAGCACCCTACCCGGAACTCCTACATGGCAAGCGAGCCCCATGTGGGCAGAGGAAACGTTACAAGGACACCCTCAAAGCTTCCTTGATAAAATGCAACATCCCCACCGACACCTGGGAGTCCCTGGCCAAAGACTGTCCTAAGTGGAGGAAGAGCATCCGGGAGGGCGCTGAGCACCTCGAGTCTCGTCGCCAAGAGCATGCAGAAAACAAGCGGAAGGAGCGTGCGGCAAACTAGACTCCCCACCCACCCTTTCCTTCAACCACTGTGTGTCCCACCTGTGACAGAGACTGTGGTTCTCGTATTGGACTGTACAGCCACCTGAGAACTCACTTTTAGAGTGGAAGCAAGTCTTCCTCGATTTTGAGGGACTGCCTATGATGATTATGACGATGCTTCCACACTAATATGAGTTCTCAGGTGACTGATGAGACCAATATGGGATCTACAGCCTCTGTCACAGGTAGGGCAGACGGTGTTTGGTGGGACGGGTGGGTGGGGTGCTTGGGTTGTCATGCGCTCCTTCCACTGTTTGCGCTTGGCTTCTGCGTGCCCGGCGAAGAGACTCGCGGTGTTTGGTGCCTTCCCGGATGCTCCTCCGCCACTTTCAGCGGTCTCGGGCAAGGGATTCCCCAGAGTCGGTGGGGATGTAGCACTTTATCAAGGAGGTTAATTTTCTATAGTTACATGGAGAGACTACCTGCTTGTTAAGGATACTTTCAAGAACCTTAGAACAATAGAATGATGCAGCACAGAAGGAGGCCATTTGGCCCATCGTGCCTGTGCAGGCTCTTTCAAAGAGCTGTCTAATTAGTCCCACAACCCCCCTGCTCTTTCTCCATGGCACATCCCAGGATTGGTCTTTCCAATGTGAAATTTCACACATGCGAAAAACTTTGATTGGCCCGTGCAGCCCCATAAAGGGACCGCGCACCCAAATTAAAAATTAGGGGAAGGATTGCCCATAGCCCTAGAAATGTTTTTCAAGTATTTATCCAATTCCCTTTTGAATTTGCATAATTCTGGTGAAAGTGCACTGCCCTCTCTCCAAGGCCAATATATCTCTTTCAGGAGTAGGCCATTTGGCCCCTCGAGCCTGCTCTGCCATTCAATAAGATCATGGCTGATCTGATCTTGGCCTCATATGATGTAAGTACTCAGGGAAGAGCCTCATATGATGTAAGTACTGCAGGGTGATGATCTGGATTAGTTTCGATCGCCTGGATGGGTCGGAGACGAATTTTCCCAGATTTATTTTTCCCCAATTGGCCTGAGTTTTTATCTGTTTTTTGCCTTTCCCAGGAGATCACATGGCTCCTGTTGGGGTGGAGTGTAGAAGGTTTTGGTGCAGTTGTGTGGGGCGGACTGGTTGGGCTGGGTGCTCTGATATGTATGTATATATAAATCTCACCAATATGTAAGACTTGCCACCAGGGGGCACACCTGTGGGAGATCTAAGGGTCACCTGTGCACCCTGGAGCAAGCAGATATAAAAGGCAATCCACCATGCTGCTTCCCTACTCTGGAGTCACATTAAAGAGACCAAGGTTGCAACAATTTGAGCTTACAATACAGTTTTGTGGAGTCATTCTGAACGTAACAATTGGCGACGAGTAACAGATCATGAACTTTCACGCGGTAATGGCTGCCGTTGATAATCTTGAGAGATTTGTTGAGGGCCATGATTGGGAAGCCTTCGTTGAGCGTCTCGACCAGTACTTCGTGGCCAACGAACTGGACAAGGCTGAGACGGCGGGCAAGCTCAGGGCGATTCTCCTCACCGTATGTGGGTCTTCGATATATGGCCTCCTCAAAAATCTGCTGGCATCAGACAAACCAACGGACCTTTTGGCTAAGATCATGCGTAACTGACCTGACGGGAGTAACCACCATAACCCCAAGGTGGTTCTCCCTGGATCAGGAAGGTATATGCTTGCTTTTTTGGAAATAGGAGGTGGGTGGGGTGGCTTGACTCATCCACCTCCACGGAGGTGTGTGGGGGACCTGACCCATCCACCTCCATGGCACGAACCTGGTATTGCAGTACTTCCAGGAATGGTGCAGTGGCTCTAGGCCTTTTGGCTAAGAGCATTGGCGCAGAGTGATCCTTGAATGGGCCCAAGGTGACCTCTGGCGTTTGTGATTTGACAAAGAATTGGAACGATTGGCTACGAATTTCAAAAAAAAAAAAAAAATCAGACAAACCAACGGACAAGACTTACACTGTGCACGGTGGTTCGGGAACGCCTCAAGCCGAAGGAGAGCATCTTAATGGCCAGGTATCGCTTTTACACACACCATCGCTCTGAGGGCCAGAATGTGGCGAGCTTTGTCGCCGACCTAAGATGCCTTGCGGGATCTTTGGAGGAAATGTTGCGGGACATTTTCATGCTTGGAATCGGCCACGAGGTCATTCTTCGCAAACTGCTGTCTACTGAATCCCTAGATCTGAGCAAGGCCATCACGATAGCCCAGGCTTTCATATCCACGAGCGACAACACGAAACAGATACCTTCACAGAATAGAAGCTCATCGGCAAGGACTGTGCATAAAATAATGCTTTCAGCAGGCAGAACTATGCATGGCAGGGCCTCCACGACCGCAGAGGCCAGGCCTAGGGTGATTCAGAGTCCACCATGGGGCATGAATACATATCCATTAACACCATGTTGGCGCTGCAGAGGCAGCCATAAAGCCCATCAATGTCGATTCAAGCACTATGTGTGCAAGGGCTGTGGAACAATGGGACACCACCAGCAAATGTGTAAATGACCTGTGACTCACCACGTGGCAGAGTCAGGAGAGGACGACCGATCCAGCGAGGATCACGCTGAACGAGCAGGAGAGGCAACTCAACCTGAGGATGAAGAGGACGTATATGGGATACACACCTTCACCACTAAAAGCCCCTCCAATAATGTTAAAAGTTAAACTCAACGGCACTCCAGTCTCCATGGAATTGGACATGGAGGCGAGTCAATCAATAATGAGTCAGAAGGCATTCGAGAAGCTCTGGGGCAACAGAGCACGACGACCCAAGCTGATCCCAATTCAGGCAAAGCTGCGGATCCACACCAAGGAACAGATACCAGTTATTTGTAGTGCTGACATAAGAGTATCCCATGAGGGAGCAGTGCACAATTTACTGCTGTGGATTGTTTCAAGTGATGGGCTGCTTGGTAGAAGGTGGATGGGGAAGATTCGATGGAACTGGGAAGACCTCTGTGTACCTTCTCCGGCGAACGACATCTCCCTTGCTCAAAAGCTGATCAAGCCCCCACCTTCAGCTGAACCAGGCATCGAAGTGCAGATCCATTTGTAGATCCCCGAGGCACAGGCTGCTCATCACAACAACGAGGAGGTAAAGGTCAACCGAGCAGTGGTACAGGCGTGGTATCCACCACCCAAAGCTGACGACCTCTTCGCGACGATGGAAGAGGCTCCAGGTCGATCAAGCAGACTGGGACTCCATCCAAAACGATCTGAATGTGTCTTCCCGACGCCAGAGGCAAAACCCCTGGGGAGGAAGATCACGGCAGTCGGCATCATGGACACGGACGAGAGTGCGTCCAGACCACGGAACGAAAGAGCGTCCAGACCACGGGACGAGAGTGAGTCCAGACCACGGGACAAAAGTGCGTTCAGACCATGGGCCGAGAGAGCGTCCAGACCACGGAATGTCGCTGTAACGAAACAGAGGAATGTGTTGCCCAGCAAGGAAGATGGGTGGGCTTGGGGCAAAGATAAAGGGGCGGCCGCTGAGAAGGCCAGGAACCCACCACATTCCAATAAGTTGTTTGCACTGTATAACCTTTCGTGGTCAATGATGCATTATCGTATGGGGTCGGGGGCACCTTACAACAAGCTAAAGTATCGGGCGAACACCAACCGGTCGTATATGTATCTGACAAAGTACTTGTAGCAAGTGATGTGTTATTACAAAGGGTCGGGCGTGTTGTGCAGCAAGCCAAAGTAGCAGGCGAGCCCCAACCGGTTGTACATGTATCCAATATGTTACCCAAGGCAGTCGCCTGTGTTCACAGGATAAAAGAGACGTACCAAAGAGTGTCCCAATATTTGCTCGAGTCAGACAAGCTGCTCATCTCACAGTTTTTGGAGAGCAGAGGCTCAATGCTTGATTCCAAATATGCCTAACACAGTCTGTGCACTGTAACATGATCTGCCACGGGCCAGGCACTGAGAACGGCGCTGATACCCTCAGTTGGCTACCGATGCCCACCACCGGAGTGGAAACGGCACAGCCCGCAGACCTGCTCGCCGTTATGGAAGTGCTAGAGAGCGAGGGGTCAACCGTAACGGCTCCCCAGTTTAGGACCTGGTCCCGCCAGGATCTCACGTTATCGCCGGCTAACGTTGAACCGCTAGACGGGATGTTGCAGCTTATCCGTCGCAAAAACGAAAGGCTCATCCCATCAGATTGCCCCCTATGGGGAAACCCTGCAACGTTGCAAAGAAAGGCAGGGAGTGCACACACAGTCGGTGGTCCGGGGACCACATGGCCTCCTGCCATGACTGAAAGTCTCAAGGCCATATCAACCATCCTTGGCTTGCCAGACCTTAGGGTCAGCGACAATAGTCTGGAGCGGGCAGCCCAAATCATAAAGCCAAGCACCACACGTGTCCCGGTAGACTCCCTACAGACCCGGTTATCCCGGGTGCTATGAAGTCACCGGACAGAATCACTCAGAACCGAGCCTTCCTTATGCTATCAGCAGAGAATGTACCATGATCGCACGGCACCTCCACGCGACATCAGAATAAATGATGTAGACCATGTTCATGGCCCCAGATGGGCTGCCAGCACTGTATTAGCCAAAGAGGGGAATGGAGTGTTTGTGACGAAAATGGAGTGTTTGTTGTGAAACCATGTAATGGGCAAACGCAGAAAGCATTTGGACCAGACCAAACTGCGAACTACAGATAACCAGGAACCACTGTGAAAGGACCTGGCCCCCAGCGACCCACTAACACAATCAACCTCGCTGTCAACCACGCGGATGAACCCACCGTGCCCGTCAGTCCGATCAGACCAGCCGCGCGGCCATGCAGCAATGATCTGACCGACTCACCCATGCCAGGACTTCAATCCAGGCGATCAACCTGGGAACGCAGAGCACCAGATCGCCTCAACCTGTAAATAACTTATACATAAGACTTTAGGGGGAAGTGATGTTCTGTATGCATGTAAACCTCACCAATATATAAGACATGCCACCAGGGGGCACACCTGTGGGAGACCTAAGGGTCACCTGTGCACCCTGGGGCAAGCAGGTATAAAAGGTGCTTCCTCACTCTGGAGTCACATTAAAGAGACCAAGGTCACAACAGTTTGAGCTTACAATACAGTTTTGTAGAGTCATTCAGAACATAACATGCTCTTTACCTTTCCGCCATTGTTCATTGTTCATAGGTTTATATGTAACCTTCAGGGCTGTTGACCGAGGGCCGTGCGGCTCTTTGTCAGCCGGCGCGGACACAATGGGCCGAAATGGCCTCCTTCTGCGCTGTAGATTTCTATGTTTCTATGTTTCTCTGTTTCTAACTCCACTTCCCTGCCTGCCCTACATAACCCTCGACTCCCCTATCATTCAAAATTCTGTCTATCTCCGCCTTAAATATATTCAATGACACAGCCTCCACAGCTCTCTGGGGTAGAGAATTCCAAAGAGTCACGACCCTCTGAGAGAAGAAATTCCTCCTCATCTCTGTTTTAAATAGGCGGCCCCTTATTCTGAAACTAGATTCTGAGTACTAGATTCCCCCACGAGGGGAAACATCCTCTCTGCATCTACCTTGTCAAGCCCCCTCAGAATCTTATATATTTCAGTAAGATCACCTCCCATTCTTCTAAACTCCAATGAGTACAGGCCCAACCTGGTCAATCTTTTTTCATAAGCCAACGCCTTCATCTCAAAAATCAACCTCGTGAACCTTCTCTGAACTGAAATTTTGTATTCCATTAGCCTTTTAAATGCATTTTTTGTACCTGTCCCATAGCTGTTCATGATTTCTGTACGTAGACCCCTAAATCTCTCTGCTCCTCCACAGTTCCGAGCTTCTCGACATTTAGAAATTACTCGGATCCACCTTGGTTCCAAATTGGATGACCTCACACTTCCCCGGGTTGAACTCGGTCTGACACCAGTTTGCCAGCTCACTTACTCTATCAATGTCCCATTGCAACTTTCGAGGGGTGAGTTCCCCCACTTGCTCACTGGTTTGCAGTTGTAGTGAGGAGGGGAGGGGAGTTATCCGAGGAGATTCAGGCAGGAAGACCATAACATAAGAATATAAGAATGAAGCCATTCGGCCCCTCGAGCCTGCTCCCCCATTCAATGAGATCATGGCTGATCTTCTACCTCAACTCCACTTTCCTGCACTGTCCCCATATCCCTTGATTCCCTTAATATCTAAAAATCTATCAATCTCTGACTTGAATATACTCAAAGACTGAGCCTCTAAGGTAGAAAATTCCAAAGATTCACCCCCTCTGAGTGAAGATGTTTCTCCTCAGCGCAGCCCTAAATGGCCGACCCCTTATTCTGAGACTGTGACCCTTGGTTCTAGACTCCCCAGCCAGAGGAAACATCCTCCCTGCATCTACCCTGTCAAGCCCTGTAAGATTTTCTATGTTTCAATGAGATCACCTCTCATTCTTCTAAACTCTCGAAAATATAGGCCTAGTCTACTCAATCTCTCCTCACAGGACACACACCCCCATCCCAGGAATCCATCTGGTAAACCTTCGTTGCACTCCCTCAATGGCAAGTATATCCTTCCTTAGGTAAGGAGACCAAAACTGTGCACAATACTCCAGGTGTGGTTTCACCAGGGCCCTGTATAATTGCAGTAAGACGTCTTTACTCTCATACTCAAATCCTCTTGTAATAAAGGCCAACATACCATTTGCTTTCTTAACTGCTTGCTGTACCTGCATGTTAACGTTCAGTGATTCATGTACAATGTCACCCAGGTCCCTCTGAACATAATATAAGACCATAAGAATTAGGAGCAGGAGTAGGCCATTCGGCCTCTCGAGCCTGCTCCGCCATTCAATAAGATCATGGCTGATCTTCTACCTCACCTCCACCCCTTCCCGCACTATCCCCATATCCCAAGAAGGGGGCATAATCTTAGAATAAGGAGCCGTACATTTAAAACTGAGATGAGGAGGAATTTCTTCTCTCTGAGGGTTGTAAATCTGTGGAATTCGCTGCCTCAGCGAGCTGTGGAAACTGAGACATTGAATAAATTTAAGGCAGAGCTAGCCAGTTTCTTTACCGATAAGAGAATAAGGGGTTAAGGGGTTATGGGGAGCGGGCAGGGAAGTGGACCCGAGTCCATGATCGGATCAGCCATGATCGTATTAAATGGCGGAGCAGGCTCGAGGTGCCGTATGGCCTACTCCTGCTCCTATTACTTATGTTCTTATGTTCTAAGGTTGAGGGGGTGATCAAATCGAACTCTTTAAAATGATAAAGAGATTTGACGCGGTTGATACAGAGAAACTCTTTCCTCTGATGGGGGAATCAAGAACAAGGGGACACAGCCTTAAAATTGGAGCCAGGCCGTTTAGGAGTGAAGTGAAGGACGCACTTTTTCCACACAATACCAACATTTCCCAATCTCTCTCCATTTAAAAATTACTGCTTTTCTATTGTTCCTCCCAAAGGAGGGGAGGGGGTGGCGGGGGGAAAGGGGGGGCGTCTGAGTGAAAACATCATACGCTCAGAATAAACGGCAGGAATTTAATCTCGTCGGGATAAATGTAAGGCCCACTGTATAGTCTACGTGCTGTGTAAATACAGACAGGCCTCGTTGGATGTTGATGTTGTTGGGAGCTACAATTAGGTGAAGTTGTTCTTTTGCGTCTTTAATTTCAGGGACATCGGAGGAACGGGGGCTAGTGGCACGCTTTCCTGGTTTCCAATCTGGGCTCGAAGGTCACCTCCGTCGTCAGCCGAAAGACGCGACCATGGTTTACCTGCTTCCGCCGGCCGTGGGCAGGTCGCTGGAGTGCCCGTACGTGAAGACCTTTCCCTTTTGCAACCTGTGCCCCAGCAGGGAGCCGGCGCCAGAACCCGCGGCGGAGGGCGAGGGCGAGGAGACTCTTGGGCTCGTCGCAAGCGGAGGGCGAGGAGGGGTTGCCAACCTCTCCAGGACAGGCCTGGAGGCTCCTGCAATTCAAGGTTGAGACTGTTGGGAACTGAACCCAGGGAGAGCCAATCACAGGGCCATTAAAACAAAAATATTTTTATTTCTTTTTCATTTTCTTTTGCGCGCTTTTGTTTGATGAGTTCCGAACGATGTTGGGGATGATGGGGCTGTTTGACCGGGTGGGGCGGGAGGTGCGGTGATGGAAGCCTCCAGGAATACAGCCAATCAGATTTGGCGACCCAAAGGGGAAGTAGGTGTTGCCACCCCTCCAGGAGTGGCCTGGAGTCTCCAGGAATTGAAGATAACTATCTCCTGAGACACTGCTGAGAGCAAACAGGCCCAGCGAGGAAAGGAAATTATTTTCTTTCAACGCTTTTGTTTATTAGGTACAAAAAAACGTCGCGAGTTGGAAAATAAAAAAGAACTGTTTCGACTTGGCCGGTCATCCAATCGGGTTCACGAAGAGTCCCAATTGGCCGTGGGAAGACTGTGGCAGAGCGGGAATGGAGATCTTGGGAGGCTAATGGGCGAGATGGGGAGGAGACCATGTGATGTGACCGCCGGGATTATTGCTAGCCAAAGTTGGCAACTGTAGGGTGGGGGGGGGGGGAGGGAAGGCGGCGAGTAAACGTCATGGTGTCTGTCTCGGAGGGTTCAGTGTCGGAGGGGTTGGAGGAGGAGTAGGAGGCAGACAGAAAGCAAGAAACTATAGACCAGTTAGGCTAACATCTGTCATTGGGAAAGTGCTGGAGTCCATTATTATGGAAGCAGTAGCAGGACATTTGGAAAAGCATGATTCAATCAAGCCGAGTCAGCATGGTTTTATGAAAGGGAATTCATGTATGACAAATTTGCTGGAGTTCTTTGAGGATGTAATGAGCAGGGTGGATAAGGGGGGACCAGTAGATGTGGTGTTTTTGGATTTCCAGAAGGCATTCAATAAGGTACCACATAAAAGGTTACTGCACAAGATAAAAGTTCACGGGGTTGGGGGTAATATATTAGCACGAATAGAGGATTGGCTAACTAACAGAAAACAGAGAGTTGGGATAAATGGTTCATTCTCTGGTTGGCAAATAGTGACTAGTGGGGTACCACAGGCATCGATGCTGGGACCTC
This sequence comes from Pristiophorus japonicus, assembly GCF_044704955.1. Lineage (NCBI taxonomy): Eukaryota > Metazoa > Chordata > Chondrichthyes > Pristiophoridae > Pristiophorus > Pristiophorus japonicus. The sequence goes on along the minus strand of NC_091979.1, from coordinate 18,275,028 downwards.
AACTATTTACAATCTATGTTAATGACTTGGATGAAGGGACCGAGTGTAATGCAGCCAAGTTTGCTGATGATACAAAGGTGGATGGGAGAGCAAATTGTGAGGAGGACACAAAAAATCTGCAAAGGGATATAGACAGTCTAAGTGAGTGGGCAAAACATTTGGCAGATGGATTATAATGTGGGAAAATGTGAGGTTATCCACTTTGGCAGAAAAAATAGAAAAGCAAATTATAATTTAAATGGAGAAAAATTGCAAAGTGCTGCAGTACAGAGGGACCTGGGTGCATGAAATACAAAAAGTTAGCCTGCAGGTACAGCAAGTGATCAGGAAGGCAAATGGAATGTTGGCCCTTATTGCAAGGGGGATGGAGTACAAAAGTAGGGAAGTCCTGCTACAACTGTACAGGGTATTGGTGAGGCAACACCTAGAGTATGGCATCCAGTTTTGGTCTCCGTATTTAAGGAAGGATATACTTGCATTGGAGGCTGTTCAGAGAAGGTTCACTAGCTTGATTCCAGAGATAAGGGGGTTAACTTATGAAGATAGGTTGAGTAGGTTGGGCCTCATTGGAGTTCAGAAGAATGAGAGGTGATCTTATCGAAACATATAAGATAATGTTGGGGCTCGACAAGGAGGATGCAGAGAGGATATTTACATTCATTGGTGAATCTAAAACTAGGGGACATAGTGTCAGAATAAGGGGCCGCCCATTTAAAACTGAGATGAGGAGGAATTTCTTCTTTCAGAGGGTTGTAAATCTATGCAATTCTCTGCCCCAGAGAGCTGTGGAGGCTGGGTCATTGAATATATTTAAGGTGGAGATAGACAGATTTTTTGAACGATAAGGGAGTGAAGGGTTATGGGGAGCGGGCAGGGAAGTGGAGCTGAGTCCATGATCAAATCAGCCATGATCTTATTAAATGATGGAACAGGCTCTAGGGGCCAAATGGCCTATTCCTATTCCTGCTCCTATTTCTTATGTTCTTATAAAAGGAGAGGGTTGGGAGGGGAAGGGGAATTGGGGAAAGGGAGGTAGACGGGAGGGAGGAATGGGGTGAGATATGGGGGGGGCAATGGAGAAGGAGCGGAGGAGGGAATGGAGAGGTGAGGTAGTGGAAGGGGGAATTGGGGCAAGGGAGGAATGAGGATTTGGGAGGTGGGGAGGAATGGGGTCGAGGGAGGAGGAGGGGTGAGGGAAATGGAGGGGAAAGGGGTGGAGGAGGGGAGGGTAAATCGGGGGTTGAGGGAGCAAGAGGGGTGGGGGAATGGGGAAGGAAGAGGGGATAGGTAATGAGAGTGGAGGGGGGAATGGGGCGAGGGAGGAGGTGGAGGGGGAAATGGGGGTTTGCAGGAGCAAGAGGAGAGGGAGAATGGGGCGAGGGAGCAGGAGGGGAGGGTAAATGGAGGTGAGGAAGCAAGAGGGAAGGGAGAATGGGGTAAGGGAGGAGGAGGGATGGGGGAATTGGTTGGTGGGGCACTTGGCGGTCTAACCATCAAGCAAGCCCCAATTTGTGCATAAAACGTGCTTCAGTGTCTCGATACTGCAGGCCTGGACTTGGGAAAAGAAAAGAGTAAATAAACTCTTGAAGGTTTTTTACTGACTCGGTGTTTAAAGAATCCCTGGTGTGTTGGGGGAAGGGTTTTAGTTATTCCTCTCTCTGACAATTGACCTGATTCCTTTCCCACCCCGTGTGGTAGTGCGGTCCCGCCAACACGCAATGCCGCAGACACGTGCGCACAATGCCGTTTGTTTTGAGGAGGTGGGGGTAAATGCTAAAGAGGGGCACTGGGGTACACTGCGTCAATCACGCCTCCCCCCACCCCCGCGATGGAACTTCGTGTGACGGAGCAAGTACCGGGGGAATTTAGGAGTGCATTCGATTACCGACTCGCGTCTTTTCTGTCACGGAGAGCTCTGTGTCTGAAACATTAACCTTTTGACACGAGGTGGAGCAACACCAGGGACTGTGTGACCTTTCTAAAAAATTTATTTATTCGCTCATGGCATGTGAGCACCACTGGCAAGGACGGCATTTATTGCCCATTCCTAATTGCCTCTTGAGAAGGTGGTGGTGAGCCGCCTTCTTGAACCGCTATCCCACAATACAACAGTGATTACACTTCAAGAAAAGTGCTTCATTGGCTGGAAAGCGCTTTGAGACAAACAGTAGCCGTGAAAGGCGCTATATAAATGCAAGTCTTTCTTTCTTTTCTTTGTAGTTTGGTACAACTGAGTGTCTCGCTGGGCCATTTCAGAGGACAGTTAAGAGTCAACCACATTGCTGTGGGTCTGGAGTCACATATAGGCCCAGACCGGGTAAGGAAGGCAGATTTCCTTCCCTAAAGGACATCAGGGAACTAGTTGGATCTTTACAACAATCCGGTAGTTTCATGGCCACCATTACTGGTCCCAGCTTTTAATTCCAGATTAATTTAATTAACTGAATTTAAATTCCTCCAGCTGCCATGGTGGGATTTGAACTCTTGTCTCTGGATCACTACTCCAGTATTATAACCACTATGTTACCATTCGCTGGATCAGATGTCACAAACAAACGATGAAGTTTGCAACAAGAAAGAATGACTTGAATTCACATAGCGCCTTTCAGGACCGCAGGACATTCCAAAGCGCCTTACAACCAATGAAGCACGGTCACTGTTGTCATAGAAACATAGAAGGAGGCCATTTTGGTCCATCGTGTCCATGCCGGCCGACAAAGAGCCGCACGGCCCTCGGTCAGCAGCCCTGAAGGTTACATATAAACCTATGAACAATGACGGAAAGGCAAAGAGCACCCAGCCCAACCAGTCCGTCCCACACAACTGCGACACCCCTTACACTGAAACATTCTACAATCCACCCCAACCAGAGCCATGTGATCTCCTGGGAGAGGCAAAAAAAACAGATAAAAACCCAGACCCATTTAGGGAGATAAAATCTGGGAAACGCAGCAGCCAATTTGCGCACAGCAAGCTCCCACAAACAGCAATGCGCTAACGACCAGATCCTCTGTTTTTTAATGATGTTGGTTGAGGAATAAATATTTGCCAGGACATAAGGAATAACTCCCCCTGCTCTTCTTCGAAATAGTGCCCGTGGGATCTTTTACGTCCACCTGAGAGAGTAGACGGGGACCTCGGTTTAACGTCTCATCCGAAAGATGGCACCTCCGACAGTGCAGCGCTCCCTCAGCATTGGCACTGGGAACATCAGACTAGATAATGTGCTCAAGTCTTTGGAGTGGGACTTGAACCCACAAACCTCTGTCTCTGAGGCGGGAATGCTCCCAACTGAGCCATGGATGGAGAAAGCTCAGGGATGACCTAATAGAGGTGTTTAAACTTATGGTTTGCTCCGTGCAGCAGAGCTGGTCTCCAGTCGTCTTGGTCAACCCTTGCCACTGGACCAAGACCTAGCTCTGTCAAGCCCGTGTGGTGGCTGGTGTGCAACGGCCATCACACGTTAAAAAAATCCACACACAGGCATCTTCCACCCTTCAACATGTAGTTTGGGATCCGGAATATTAGGTCCTTCATTGAAACACCTGTGAACTCATCCCTTTTTGGCGTGGAAGCAAGTCATCCTCGCTTCGAGGGACTGCCTATGATGAAGATTAAGCTTATGAATGGGGTTTGTTAAGATAAAGGTAGAGAAGCTGTTTCCACTTGTGCGTGAGACCAAAACTAGATCCATAATTAAAAGATAGTCACCAATAAATCCAATAAGGAATTCAGGAGAAACCTCTTTACCCAGAGACCAGTGAGAACGTGGAACTCGCTACATAAGAACATAAGAAATAGGAGCAGGAGTAGGCCATTTGGTCCCTCGAGCCTGCTCCGCCATTTAATAAAATCACGGCTGATCTGATCTTGGGCTCAGCTCCACTTCCCTGCCCGCTCCCCATAAACATTTACTCCCTTATCGCTCAAAAATCTGTCTATCTCCACCTTAAATGTATTCAATGACCCAGCCTCCATCCCCCTTGCAACTCCAGCTTCTCCAGTCTGTCCACGTAACTGAAGACCCTCATCCCTGGAACCATTCTCGTAAATCTTTTCTGCACCCTCTCTCAGGCCTTCACATCCTTCCTAAAGTGCGGTGCCCGAATTGGACACAATATGCCAGTTGAGGCTGAATCAGTGTTTTATAAAGGTTCATCATAATATCCACACTTTTGTACTTTGAGATAGGGAGGAGACAAAGCCACGGTGGGATTTGAAAACAAGGATGAGAATTTTAAAGCAAGAAGTAACATTCTCTTTCAGCAGCTTGACAAACTGCTGATAGTTTAGCGCATTGGGTCGGCTTAAATTGATGATGTTTGCAACAGTTTCAGATGACTCATTAGCCGCCATCTGAGTGCGAAGGCTGTCTTGGCGAATTGCAGTGAAAGGGAGTTCAGTGACTGCTGCATGCTCCCGAACTCACTCCGATGTCTTTTCAACAGTGGTAACGAAGGCCAGCGTTTCAGTTGATATGCACTATCAGCGGTGACCAATATTGGATTGTCCATATCTACTCAAACCTGGTTTGACCTGGTTTTGGCAAGTTTGGCAACAGCCAAAATGTCAGACATACGTGTGCAGCTTTTTAGTCCCAGAACTCGCACCAAGTCCCGCTCACCCATCACCCCCTGTGCTCGCCGACCTACATTGGCTCCCGGTTAAGCAACGCCTCCATTTCAAAATTCTCATCCTTGTTTACAAATCCCTCCATGGCCTCGTCCCTCCCTATCTCTGTAACCTCCTCCAGCCCTACAACCACACACCCCCCCACCCCGGTGCCCCCGAGATATCTGCGCTCCTCAAATTCTGCCCTCTTGACCATCCCTGATTATAATCGCTCAACCATTGGTGGCCGTGCCTTCAGCTGCCTGGGCCCTAAACTCTGGAACTCCCTCCCTAAACCTCTCCGCCTCTCCACCTCTCTCTTCTCCTACAATGAGAAGGAGTAGTGGAGGTGAATAGTGTAGATGCATTTAAGGGGAAGCTGGAATAGTACATAGGGAGAAAGGAGTAGAAGGATATGCTGATGGAGTGGGGGGAGGCTTGAGTGGAGCAGAAATGCCGGCATGGACCAATTGGGCCGAATGACCTGTTTCCGTGCTGTAGACTCGATGTAATGCTGCGTAAGGACTGATGTCGGATGGGTCAGTACCTGTAATGATCTGGTGCCTGGGATTGTAGAGGTGACAAGCCCAAAGTCCGAAGCTACAGAAGGTTCACGAGGTTGATTCCTGAGACGAAGGGATTGTCGTATGAAGAAAGGTTGAGCGGGTTGGACCTGCACTCATTGGAGTTTAGAAGAACGAGAGGTGATCTTATTGAAACATATAAGATTCTGAGGGGGCTTGACAGGGTAGATGCAGAGAGGATGTTTCCCTTCGTGAGAGAATCAAGAACTAGGGGGCATAGTTTCAGAATAAGGGGCCGCCCATTTAGAACTGAGAGGAGGAGGAGGAATTTCTTCTCAGAGGGTCATCAATCTGTGGAATTCTCTGCCCCAGAGAGCTGTGGAGGCTGGGTCATTGAATTTAAGGTGGAGATAGACAGATTTTTAAACGATAAGAGAGTCAAGGGTTATGGGGAGCGGGCAGGGAAGTGGAGCTGAGCCCAAGATGTGATCAGCCATGATCTTATTAAATGGCGGAGCAGGCTCAAGGGGCCAAATGGCGTACTCCTGCTCCTATTATGTTCTTATGTCATTGAAGGGGCGGTCGGATGCCTCAATGCAGACAACATAGACTACCATTGAAGGATGGGCTGAATGCCGTCCCACTCCGCTATCCCCATCCTCCCGACATCATCTTCTGGTTGTGTATGTATTAAACTCAGCACTAGACAAGACTTGTCACTTATCAGATATTAATTTTAATTAATTAAATAGGAAAAAAAAACAAGTACACTTGCAAGATTAGGGTAAGTCACAGGAGATTCCAGAATAACATTGGAGGTTAAGATAAAAATATCTCTGTTAAATTAAAACTTTACAGACTGATAGCAGTTCTATATATAATATAATAAAATTCATATATTGACAGCCAACTTTTACAATTCTATATTACAATTCACAAGTACAAAAATAAATCTTATGAGTAACACACAAGGGCTGGTATGTAAATTTCCACACTGAATTCAACCATTGCAATCGAGGGAAATATACATATATATTCTTTCTAAAATCAAATAAAATCAAGGAATTTTTTTGGGGTGGAATAGATTAGTTTTAGCATGGAGGGGTATATCTGTAAATAGAGACTTTAAATCTAACCGAAGTGTGTGTGTATATATATATATATATTTAAAATTAATTTTCTCACGGTGCCTGAGGCACACACTGCTGTGTCCTGCGTTCAATCACATGTCCAGTCACGCGTTCAATCACGCATTCAATCACATGACCAGTGACACGTTAAGTCACGTGCTCAGTCATACGCTCAGTCCACATGTCCAATCACGCGCTCAATCACACATTCAATCACATGTCCAGTCACACGTTCAATCACATGTCCAGTCACATGTTCAATCACATGTCCAGTCACACGCTCAATCACATGTCCAGTCACTTGCTCAATCACATGTCGTCACACGTTCAATCACATGTCTAATCACGCATTTATTCATATGTCCAGTCATGCGTTCAATCACATGTCCAGTCACACGTTCAATCACATGTCCAGTCACGCGCTCAATCACATGTCCAGTCACGCGCTCAATCACATGTCCAGTCACGCGTTCAATCACGCATTCAATCACATGACCACTGACACGTTCAGCTCCGTGTTTAGTCACATGCTCAGTCACGCGCTCAGTCATATGTTCAATCACACGTTCGGCCACATGTTTAATTACATGTCCAGTCACACATTCAGTCACGTGTTCAATCACATGTCCAGTCACACATTCAGTGACGTGTTCAGCCCCGTGTTTAGTCACGTGCTCAGTCCTGCGTTCAGTCACGCGTTTAGTCACGAGCTCAGTTCTGCGTTCAGTCACGCGTTTAATCCCGCGCTCAGTCATGCGTTTAGTCCCGTGTTCCGTCAGGTGCTCAGACCTGTGCTCAGTCACGTGTTCAGTCATGTGCTCAGTCACATGCTCAGTCCCACGTTCAACATGCTAATTTTGCCCGTGGAGGTGACACTAGGCGGACCGAGGGATCTCCGCAGGGCGGGATGAAAAGAGATGGGAGAGCGCATCCTCCTATGGATGCTGTCAGGTGCTACTTCCTGTAGCTGGCTCAGAATGGCACTGGCAGAGGATGGGGGCGGGGGAGGGGTTATGGGAGATCGTTGTTTGGTCAATAATTAGCGAGGAAAAAAAATTGGCAAGATTCCTCTTTTGCTTCGCCTTCCCCAATTGAGATTACTTGGGCTTGCTAAACAGGGACACACCTTCCACTACCTTCAGTGTTACAAAGGAAGATACCATTCTGATGTCCCCTCATCACCTCATATTGCTCTGTTTACTGCCGCTTGGAGGCAGCCACGATTGGCTTTTCCTCCCGTGACATCACTGACATCATATGTCTACCCACAATCCACTGCGTCCTCCTTCATGATGTCACCGGAAGAGAGATCCTGCAACAAAATGGCTGCTTCCAGGCGAGTTGCTTCTGGAAGGTAACGCAGAGCGACAAAGAGATGCTGATACGAAAACAATTCGCGTGTATGTAGCATCTTTTCAGGCCACTCCAAAGCATTCTGTAACCAGCGTGTTAACTCTGAAGCACCATCACCACTGTTATATAGGCGGACGTAGCAGTCAATTTGTCCGTAACAATGGCCAACAGATAGAAAATTGTTTTTTGGTGGTGTTGGTTGAGGGAAGAATGTTGACTGCAACTCTCTTCATTCTTTATTTAAATCGTGCCAATAATTTATTTAACACCCATCTGAACTGGCAGGCAGGGGCTCGATTTTGTTCAAAAGACGACACCTCCAACAGTACAGCACTCCCTCACTGGGGCACCGAAGTGTCAGCTTAGTTTATGGTCGTAGAGTGGGGATTGAACGAACAAACTTCTGACTCACAGTGCTGAGCTCAGCATACAGGTATCTCCCTTTATAACATTTAGGGTTGAAAGGGCAACTTCCCCTCTAAGAAATCTGTACAGTGTGCTGGAATCATCGTAACGCACCAGGCCCAGGGAAAGATGGTCTGACTGCATAAGTGATTGAGATTGTCGCACAGTCTGGCATTTGTATGTGGAGCAAATGGAACAGCACTTAAATATTTATCAGGGCAAAACATTCCCTCACTGAACACAGCTGGCAAAATATTTAACAGGTCACTCTGTCCTCTAAAGGGGATCAGTGAGCAAGCTGTTTGTACCCCTCGAATGGCAGTGCAACGGAATCTTGCAAGGGTCAATGTTGTGGCAGAACTAGAGGTACAAGACGGTCAGACCCTGAACATTCTCATTATCAAGAACTTTTTTTTAATAACATTTAATATTTTAACGTGCTTTTTTGTTTGAAAGGGGATATCGTCACCCTAGCAAATTGGGTGTTGACGTTTTTTTAAAATTTCATTCAGGGGATGTAGACATCGCTGGCAAAGCTGGCATCTATTGCCCATCCTTAATTGCCCTTAAACTGAGTAGCTTCCATTTCTGAGGAGCAGTTAAGAGTCAACCACATTGCTGTGGGTCTGGAGTCACATATAGGCCCAGACCAGGGCAGGACGGCAGATTTCCTTCCCTAAAGGACATTAGGGAACCAGATGAGGTTTTCCCGACAATCAGATAGTTTCACGGTCACCATTACTGGCACTAACTTTTTCAATTCCAGATTTATTTAATTAACTGAATTTAAATTCCCCAGCTGCCGTGGTGGGATTTTAACTCATGTCTCCAGATCATTAGTCCAGGCCTCGGGATTACGAGTCCAGTGACATAACCACTACTGTACCCTAAAATTCCCAGGAGTCCTTGGATTTCCCAGCATCCCCAAGGTTTTTGGAGGATGGTTTATAAGAACATAAGAAATAGGAGCAGGAGTAGGCCATTTGGCCCCTCGAGCCTGCTCCGCCATTCAATAAGATCATGGCTGATCTGATCATGGACTCAGCTCCACTTCCCTGCCCGTTCCCCATAACCCTTTATTCCCTTATCGCTCAAAAATCTGTCTATCTCCGCCTTAAATATAATCAAAGACCCAGTCTCCACAGTTCTCTGGGGTAGAGAATTCCATAGATTTACAGCCCTCTGAGAGAAGAAATTTCTTCACATCTCAGTTTTAATTAGGTGGCCCCTTATTCTAAGTCTATGTCCCCTAGTTTTAGTTTCTCCTATGATTGGAAATATCCTCTCAGCATTCCATCTTGTCGAGCCCCGTCATTATCTTAGAAGTTTCAATAAGATCACCTCTCATTCTTCTGAACTCCAATGAGTAGAGGCCCAACCTACTCAACCTTTCCTCATAAGTCAATCCCCCTCATCTCCGGAATCAACCTAGTGAACCTTCTCTGAACTGCCTCCATAAAACCCTTAAGCAAGTGAGATCTTTCTTTTAAATAAGGCTTCATCGCACCCTCCAGACATCCCAGCCAATAGAATGAAAGAAGTACCCACCCCAAGGCCTTTAAGAAAGGAGCTAGGCATGGACAATGAGCGTAAGGGATAGAAGAGTTTGGGTGGGGGGGGGGATGCAGTTGAGGAGTTTCGTAAAAAGCTTTTGAAGGTGGGGAGCAAGGTTAGGGGGCTTAGGGAGAGAGTTCCATAGTAAGGCCCGGTTGGTTGTAGACGTTGCTCCTGATTTCAACTAACCTTTACTCAGCTCAGACCTAGCCATACACCCGATTGAAATGTCAAACTCCAAACTTGAGAATGGAGTGGGGGGTCATATAGTCTCGGGATAAGGGGCCGGCCATTTAAGACTTAAGACGAGGATGAATTTCTTCACTCAGCGGGTTGCAAGTCTTTGAAATCCACTGCTGCAAAGGGCTCAGTCGTTGAGTATATTCAAGGTAGGGAGCAATAGACTTTTGGATTTTAGGTGAATCAAGGGATATGGGGCTAGTGCATTGAGGTCGAAGATCAGCCATGACCTTACTGAATGGCGGAGCAGACTCGAAGGACCGTATGGCCTACTCCTGCTCCTAATTCTTATGTTCTAAAGGGCCTAAACCCCTTCCCCGTCCCGACCTGGGTTTCCCCTATTCAAAAGCGGAGATGTGATTTATTTTCTCCCCAACAGGACATAGAACAAGCTATGGAAAAGGAACACATCCTGCACCAATAGTCGCTGTTCAAAATGGAATTGCATCAATAACCGTTTAGAAGGGAGGTGTGAGGGCCTCAATATATAGGCTTCATTCACAGGGGAACTAGGGAGAGGTTATAGAGATCTTGGGTGGGGCAAGGCAGTCCCATCATTGTCATAATCAACCACGGACTGTGTAGGGAACGAGCTTAACTGAACAAATGGCCTTTTCTATGCCTATGGTCAGCCTATAATAGTGTTGCCAACCCTCCAGGATTGCCCTGGACCCTCCAGGAATGACGGGGGAATAACCTGGACATTGCCGCCAGAAAATCTTGGGAGAAAAATCTTTGGGGTGGAAATTCCGCTTGCAACGCCACTCGTTAGCGCCGGAGAGGGGCGGCTCAGGACTTGCCGTCAGCGGGGAGCGGGTCATTGGGCTCACGGGAAATTTAGTTGGGTGTTAGCGGGGGCGGCGCCGAGACGCATCGCTGCGCGCTCCACCGCCACCCACGTGGTGACGTCATCGAGCGTGCAAAACACCCCCTTGCCGCCGCGGCTGCGAAATTCGGTGAGTACGGTGGCCTTACCGGCAGGCGTCCGTACGGCCTGGGAAAGGTGACGGGACATCGTGGGATCCCGGTAGGCGGTATTGTCCAGGGATGAAGGTAAGTGGTTATCTTTAATTTTTTTCAGCATTTATGTATTAATGGGACCAGTGGGGAAGTGTGGGTGGGGTGGCGGGGTCAGAGAAGTTTTCGCAAACCTTTCGTCCCAGTTTTTTAACCCGCTTGTCGGCAGCCTACCGTGGGGAAATTGGGTCGGCCTCCTGAGATACCCGCTCCGCTGGCGCCCGAGAATGAGCATGCAATGGCACTTTTGGCACTGCTCTCTCAATTTTGGCCGGGAAAAAAAAAACATTTGGCAGTTTGAGGCGGTAATTACCGCCTGCCGTTAAAATCACCGTTCCTCCAAAACGGAGGTAACGAATCTCGACCCCTTTGTTTATTAGTTATGAAAGTCTTGGCGATATGGGGGGGGGGGGAGGGGAAGTGGGGGAAGGCTGTTTGTGCTGGGGAGCACCAGTTGGAGATGGGAGGGTCATGTGAGAAAACCTCCAGGTACATGTCCATGCAGATTTGGAGAACCTTAGCTTTGGAGATTTTGCCAGGACGGGCCAGGAAGTTGTAAAACGTAAACTAGGCACCAAGAATCTGCCATTTATTTTTTAATCCTTCACATTTACCTCGGTGTTTGACGATGTGGAGACGCTGGTTAGTAAGATTTTAATGAGCCTGATTCAGCAGCAAAGCAAACTTGGGGACTCAAGCTATTGAATCCCTATCCCACCTCTGTTTGGAGGCGAAAACCCTGTTGAAGCTTTCTCCCTGCAATGACAGTTATTTATCTGATATACATACATCTATTATATTAATAATCTTACATCTGCGCACACTTGCTGTCAATTTTTTTCCCATTAGAAATTCCTAGGTCCACAGTTATTCGCAGAACTGCCTGTAGTGCCACCACCAGCCAGGGGGATGCAACTGCAGCGTGACATGTTTACATAAGCAGTTCTCATTCTAACCGGGCACGTAGCGAATTGTAACAGAAATACGAAAAAATATATATATATAAGGGCAGAATGCATTACTTTTGAAACGGAGACTGAGATTACATCAGCACGTCTTCGTCCAATTATCTCCCGCTGTTTATAGTCCCGCGTCGCTTGAAGACGACACTTCCATTTTGATTCCTCTGATCGCAGAACAGAGGAAGGCCCAGTGTAGTTTATGTCAGAGGTGAGAACAAGCAAGGTTGGGGGGTTCTGCTTTTGTCTCTGTCTACCCAAACTCCGTCTTTTCGGTAAGCCGTGCGCCCTCCCGACTTGACTGACAACCGTGTTCGTCGACTCCACGCAGAGAAGGGATGCCTCCCGTCCTTTGTCGCTGGGTCCTTGGGCCTGTAGAAGTAGAGGATGCCCACCCGTGTGGCACCCGCGTGATCCGCCGATTGGCCCGGTCTCGCCCCCTACCTCGCCCGGGGTGCGGGGGGTGGTGGGTGGGGGGGGGGGGGGGTGAGGGGATGCGGGGACGGACCTGGACCTCCCGTGTCACCCTCAAGTAAAGACTGCATCACCCCCCCCGCCGCCTCAGCCCTGCGCCAGGCCCCAGGGGTGGAAGGACTCGGGGCTGAGGAGGAGCCTGCCCAGTCGGTGCAGGAGCCGGGGGTACCAGTGCACGCCCTCCTGCTGGCGGGGGGCCGGGGGTCCACCCCCGCCCAGCATGGCGGCCAGCCGGTAGCAGAGCCGGAGCGGGGCAAGGGCCAGCTGCGCCAGGCCGTGTCCCTCCACCGCCGCGAAGCAGGAGGCCAGCACGCCGTTGACGGCCAGCGTGCCGCGCTCGGTCAGGGGGGCGTAGGCGCCCACGTCCGTCCGCCACGAGACGCCGGTCACCCGGGCCGGCCGCCATCTTGAATCGCCCGCCGCCTCCGCCACCGCGTGCACGTACTGCCCGACCCGCACGTCGCCAGCGTAGGCGGGCCTGAAGCGGCCCGAGTCCGAGGTGAAGTTGTCCGCCACGAACACCAGGTGGGCGGCGGTGAGCAGCAGCCGCCGCGGCGGGTCCTGGGTCTCCAGCGCGCGGAACGTCTTCACCGCGCCCGGCTCCCGGTCAAGGAAGGTCACGAAGGCGCTGAACGTCAGCTCCCCACCGTGGTCCAGCGTCTGCACGCGGTCTCCGGGCTGGAGGTCAGACACCCTCTTCCTCCTGCCGTCTTCCAACAGCACGCTGGCGTTTCCAGGGAAACAGCCGCCGGTCTTTGCCGCCATGGAATGATCTGGAAAAAAAAACGCACAAAAATGTCCTGGTAAGCCGTCAGCGGGGAAAAACAAATCAATCATTTCTCAGTTTTACTGAGAGAAATACAGACAACTCCCGGAACCTTTTTTTGTGCTTCTTGCTTTAAGAATCATAGAATGGTTACAGCACAGAAGGAGGCCATTCGGCCCATCGAGCCCGTGCCGGCTCTCTGCAAGAGCACCTCAGCCAGTCCCACTCCCCCCCGCCCTTTCCCCCTAGCCCTGCAATATTGTTTTCCTTCAGCTACTTATCCAACTCTCTTTTGAAAGCCACGATTGAATCTGCCTCCACCACCCTCTCAGGCAGCAAATTCCAGATTCTAACCACTCGCTGTGTAAAAACGATTTCCCTCATGTCGCCTTTGGTTCTTCTGCCAATCACCTTAAATCTGTGACCTCTGGTTCTCGACCCTTCCACCAATGGGAACAGTTTCTCTCGATCTACTCTGTCCAGTCCCCTCATGATTTTGAACACCTTGATCAAATCTCCTCTTAACCTTCTCTGCTCCAAGGAGAACAACCCCAGCCTCTCCAGTCTATCCACGTAACTGAAGTCCCTCATCCCTGGAACCATTCTTATAAATCTTTTCTGCACCCTCTCTAAGGCCTTCACATCCTTCCTAAAGTGTGGTGCCCAGAATTGGACATAATACTTCAGTTGAGGTTCGAACCAGTGTTTTATTCAAAAAGGAGTTAGATGTCGTCCTTACTACTAGGGGGATCAAGGGTTATGGCGAGAAAGCAGGAATGGGGTACTAAGGTTGCATGTTCAGCCATGAACTCATTGAAGGGCGGTGCAGGCTCAAAGGGCCAAATGGCCTGCTCCTGCACCTATTTTCTATGTTTCTATGTTTCTATGTTCCTCATACCTTCCACGCTTTTGTACTCTATGCCTCTATTTATGAAGCCCAGTTTCCCTTCAGCTTTTTTTTTTAACGCTTTCTCAACCTGCCCTGCCATCTTCAATGATTTGTGCACATATACCTCCAGGTCTCTCTGTTCATGCATCCCCTTTAGAATTGTACCCTTTAGTTTATATTGTCTCTCCTCGCACGTGAGGAAGGCGAGAGTCACAGATATGGAAGAGAAGGAAGGGACAGAATGATTGAATAAGAGACAGATAGAGAAGCAGAGAAAAAGTGAGAGACGGTGAGTGTGACAGAAAGAAACAGCAGGCGAGACTAAGGTAAAGGAGATTGCAAGGGCGAAGAAGAGAAAGGGAAAGTACAGAGAAAGAAAAGAAAGACTTGCATTTATATAGTGCTTTTCACGACCACTGAACGTATCAAAGCGCTTTACAGCCAATTAAGTACTTTTGGAGTGTGGTCACTGTTGTAATGTGGGAAACGCGGCAGCCAATTTGCGCACAGCAAGCTCCCACAAACAGCAATGTGATAATGACCAGATAATCTGTTTTTTTTTGTTATGTTGATTGAGGGATAATTATTGGCCCAGGACAACGGGGATAATCTCCCTCCTCTGAGGTCATAGAATCTTATGGCTCAGAAGGTGGCCTTTTGGCCCATCGCACCCATGCTGCCTCGTTGAAAGAGTTGTCCATTCAGGCCCACTCCCCCCTGCTCTTTCCCCATGGTCCTGTAAATTGTGCCTTTTTCAAGTATACATCCCATTCCCTTTTGAAAGTTAATATTGAATCTGTTTCAGGCCGTGCATTCCAGATCATAACAACTTGCTCTATAAATAAAATTCTACCCATCTCCCCTCTGCATCTTTTGCCAATTATGTTAAATCTGTGTCCTCTGGCTACCAACACTTCTGCCAGTGGAAACAATTTCTCCTTTACTTATAAAAAAAATCCTTCATAATTTTGAACATGATCCCCTTAACTTTTTCTGCTCTCAGGAGAACAACCCCAGTCTCTCCATGTAACTGAAGTCCCTCATCCCTGGAACCATTCTCATAAATCTTTTCTACACCCTCTCCAAGGCCTTCACAACCTTCCTAAAGTGTGGTGCCGAGAATTGGACACAATACTCTGGCTGAGGCCCAACCAATAATTTATAAATGTTTAGCATAACTACCTTGCTTTTGTACTGCCGTTATTTATAAAGTCAAGGTTCCTGTATGCCTTTTTAACAGCCGCCTCAGCTTGTCCTGACACCTTCAAAGATTTGAGTAAACGGAAAGAGAGACTGATAGACAGAGAAAGGATGAGTTTGTGAGTGATAGTCCATCAGAGATAGAGGCACAGTCTTGGAGGGAAAGACTCTTCCTGTCTCTCACTCTGTCTCTCTGCCTTCCGTTCAGCATCTCTGTCACTATCACTCCTACCTATCACTCACTATCCTTGTATCTCCCTCGTATGCCTCTCATCTCAACCTCTTTGTCTCTCTCCCTCTCAGTTTCCTTCTCTACCTCTCTTTCCTCTTCTTCACTCTCTCTTCCTTTCCCTCACGATCTCTGTCTCTCCCTTACTGTCTGTTGCCGTCTTTGTATCTTCCCTCTTGCTCATTGTCTGCCTCTCTCTTTCTCTCGCTTTCAATCGTTCCCCTTTCCTCACTGTTTCTCTCTGCCTCCCCTTTCCCTCACTGTTTCTCTCTCCTCTCTCTCTATTTCCCTCACTGTCTCTCTCCTCTCTCTATTCCCCTCACTGTCTCTCTCCTCTCTCCTCTCTCTATTTCCCTCACTGGCTCTCTCCTCTCTCTCTATTTCCCTCACTGTTTCTCTCTCCTCTCTCTATTTCCCTCACTGTTTCTCTCTTCTCTCTCTATTCCCCTCACTGTCTCTCTCCTCTCTCTATTTCCCTCACTGTCTCTCTCCTCTCTCTATTTCCCCTCGCACTTTCTCTCTCCTCTCTCTCTATTTCCCTCACTGTCTCTCTCCTCTCTCTATTTCCCCTCACTGTTTCTCTCTCCTCTCTCTCTATTTCCCTCACTGTCTCTCTCCTTTCTCTATTTCCCTCACTGTTTCTCTCTCTCCTCTCTCTATTTCCCTCACTGTTTCTCTCTCCTCTCTCTATTCCCCTCACTGTCTCTCTCCTCTCTCTATTTCCCCTCACTGTCTCTCTCCTCTCTCTATTTCCCTCACTGTCTCTCTCCTCTCTCTCTATTTCCCTCACTGTTTCTCTCTCCTCTCTCTATTCCCCTCACTGTTTCTCTCCCCTCTCTATTCCCCTCACTGTTTCTCTCTCCTCTCTCTATTCCCCTCACTGTTTCTCTCCCCTCTCTATTCCCCTCACTGTCTCTCTCCTCTCTCTATTTCCCCTCACTGTCTCTCTCCTCTCTCTATTTCCCTCACTGTCTCTCTCCTCTCTCTCTATTTCCCTCACTGTTTTTCTCTCCTCTCTCTATTCCCCTCACTGTCTCTCTCCCCTCTCTATTTCCCTCACTGTCTCTCTCCTCTCTCTCTATTTCCCTCACTGTCTCTCTCCTCTCTCTCTATTTCCCTCACTGTTTCTCTCTCCTCTCTCTATTCCCCTCACTGTCTCTCTCTCCTCTCTCTATTTCCCTCACTGTCTCTCTCCTCTCTCTATTTCCCCTCACTGTCTCTCTCCTCTCTCTATTTCCCCTCACTGTCTCTCTCCTCTCTCTATTTCCCTCACTGTGTCTCTCTCCTCTCTCTACGGCCCTCACTGTTTCTGTCTCTCTCCTGTGGCTCAATAGGCAGCACTCTGAGTCAGTAGGTTGTGTGTCCCACTCCAGAGACTTGAGCACATAAATCTAGGCTGATGCTCCAGTGCAGTGCTGAGTGAGCGCCGCACTGCCGGAGGTGGGGTCTTTCGGATGAAACCTTAAACCGAAGCCCCGTTTGCTCTCTCAGGTGGACGTAAAAGATCTGAAGAAGAGCAGGGGGGTTATCCCTGGTGACCTGCCCAATATTTATCCCTCAATCAATATAACAGATGATCTGGTCATTATTACATTGCTGTGTGTGGGAGCTTGCTGTGCGCAAATTGGTTGCCGCGTTTCCCACATTACAACAGTGACTACACTTCAAAGGCACTTCATTGGCTGTAAAGTGCTTTGAGACATCCGGTGGTTGTAAAAGGTGCTATATAAATGCAAGTCTTTCTTTCTTTCCTTCTGTTTCTGTCTCCCTTTTCCTTCTGTTTCTGTCTCCCCCTTTCCCACACTGTTTCTGTCTCCCCCTTTCCCTCACTGTTTCTGTCTCCCCCTTTCCCACACTGTTTCTGTCTCCCCCTTTCCCTCACTGTTTCTGTCTCCCCCTTTCCCTCACTGTTTCTGTCTCCCTTTTCCCTCTGTTTCTGTCTCCCCCTTTCCCTCACTGTCCCTAACTCCCGCTTCTTCTCTTTTCGCCTCGCCCCCTCTTTCTATTTCTCAATTACTTTATGTATTACCGTAAAAAGGAACATAACCCAAATCAAAGTTTGCCCAGTGAATAATTCCCAGATATTCTGTTTGTTCAAGGTGAGAGCAAACAGCGAAACCATGACGACAGATACATGCCAGGCGATCCCACTGCCGCTCCCAACCACAATCCCAGCACGCTCACCACTCAAGGCTCCAGCTCTGCCTGCATCAGCCTCCAGCGAACCAGCCCAGGCCATCGATACATCAATCACATGCACCTTATTGCAGAGAGTAACAGCCTCTCGTAATATTATAGAGAGTAGCAGTCCCTGTACAAGGACACCCTCAAAGCCTCCCTGATAAAAATGCAACATCCCCACCGACACCTGGGAGTCCCTGGCCAAAGACTGCCCTAAGTGGAGGGAGAGCATCTGGGAGGGCGCTGAGCACCTCGAGTCTCGTCGTTGAGAGCATGCAGAAATCAAGCGTTGAGAGCGGAAAGAGCGTGCGGCAAACCAGTCCCACCCACCCTTACCCTCAACGTCTATTTGTCCCACCTGTGACATAGAATGTGGTTCTCGTATTGGACTGTTCAGCCACCTAAGGAGAGGAAGCAAGACTTCCTCGATTCCGAGGGACTGACTATGATGATGATATGATGATGATGTATATTACACAGAATAGCAGCCCCTGTATTTATTATAGAGAATAGCAGCCCCTGTGTATATTATAGAGAATAGCAGCCCCTGTGTATATTATAGAGAATAGAAGCCCCTGTGTATATTTTAGAGAATAGCAGCCCCTATGTATATTATAGAGAATAGCAGCCCCTGTGTATATTATAGAGAATAGAAGCCCCTGTGTATATTTTAGAGAATAGCAGCCCCTGTGTATATTATAGAGAATAGCTGCCCCTGTGTATATTAGAGAGAATAGCAGCCCCTGTGTATATTAGAGAGAATAGCAGCCCCTGTGTATATTATAGAGAATAGCAGCCCCTGTGTATATTTTAGAGAATAGCAGCCCCTGTGTATATTTTAGAGAATAGCAGCCCCTGTGTATATTATAGAGAATAGCAGTCCCTGTGTATATTATAGAGAATAGCAGCCCCTGTGTATATTTTAGAGAATAGCAGCCCCTGTGTATATTATAGGGAATAGCAGCCCCTGTGTATATTATAGAGAATAGCAGCCCCTGTGTATATTATAGAGAAAAGCAGTCCCTGTGTATATTATAGGGAATAGCAGCCCCTGTGTATATTATAGAGAATAGCAGCCCCTGTGTATATTATAGAGAA
Source organism: Pristiophorus japonicus (assembly GCF_044704955.1). Classification (NCBI taxonomy): domain Eukaryota; kingdom Metazoa; phylum Chordata; class Chondrichthyes; family Pristiophoridae; genus Pristiophorus; species Pristiophorus japonicus. Next base: position 18,256,398 of record NC_091979.1, on the reverse strand, counting down.
TAGCAGCCCCTGTGTATATTATAGAGAATAGCAGCCCCTGTGTATATTATAGGGAATAGCAGCCCCTTTGTATATTATAGGGAATAGCAGCCCCTGTGTATATTATAGGGACTAGCAGCCCCTGTGTAGCATTAAATGATAATGACTGAGTATAAATGTATTGCAGTTAATGATCGATTGTTGTAAGTTGAAATCTAGGAATGAAATCATGGTTGCAAAATCAATGAACAAACTTTTCCTACACTGCAATTGTGAATTGTGTGGTTCGGCTCAGCTTTCCTCCATGTCCCCTGTCCCAGCCTTGTCTCAGTTCCTCAAGTCGCATGCTTAAATATAGCAGGACAGGTCGATAAGGTAGTTAAAAAGGCATACGGAATGCTTTCTTTTATTAGCCGAGGCATAGAATATAAGAGCAAGGAAGTTATGCTAGAAATGTAGACAACATTAGTTAGGCCACAGCTGGAGTACTGCGTGCAGTTCTGGTCACCACATTACAGGACGTGATTGCACTAGAAAGAGTGCAGAGGAGATTTACGATGAGGAAAGCTATGAGAAAAGATTGGATAGGCTGGAGTTGTTTTTCTTGGAACAGAGGAAGCTGAGGTGTATAAAATTATGAGGGACCTAGATATTGATTGAATATATTTAAGGTGGAGACAGACAGATTTTTGAGCGATAAGGGAGTAAAGGGTTATGGGGAGCAGGCAGGGAAGTGGGGTTGTGGCTAAGATCAGATCAGCCATGATCATATTAAATGGCAGAGCAGGCTCGAGAGGCCAAATGACCTACTCCTGCTCCTATTTCTTAATGTTCTTATATTCTTATCAGCTAAAAGCCTGGCACAATAAATATTGAACCGCTGACAAATTCTTTACCTGATTTGACTGAACAGTGGATATGAGCCTTGGATTCGTAATAGACCCAGTCGAATCCAGCCTCCACCGCCAGGCGTGCCAGCATCCCGTACTTGGAGCGATCGCGGTCCGAGGTGGTGATGTCCACAGCTCGACCCTCATAGTGCAAGGATTCTACAGAGTGGTGGCCGTCCTCATCCCAGCCTTCGGTCACTCTCAGCCTCACTCCTGGCCACTGGTTCATGACAGAGATCGCCAGAGCATTCAGCTTATCTTTACAACGCTGCAAATGGAAAGAAGAATTATTAGGTTGGGGCCCACTGTTCGATACGTTTAGCAGCCCCCACACCCCCGCCCCATTCTGCGTAGCCCTTGGTTGGGGAGAGAATGAGCTCATCAGAGACAAGCAGCACAGGTCACAGTGACATCATCACAGACATCACAGTGACATCATCACAGACACACAAGCACAGGTCACAGTGACATCATCACAGACACACAGCACAGGTCACAGTGACATAATCGGAGTCACGCAGCACAGGTCACAGTGACATCATTACAGACACACAGCACAGGTCACAGTGACATCATCACAGCCATCACAGTGACATCATCACAGATACACAAGCACAGGTCACATTGACATCATCACAGACACACAGCACAGGTCACAGTGACATCATCAGAGACACGCAACACAGGTCACAGTGACATTATCAGAGACACGCAGCACAGGTCACAGTGACATCATCAGAGACACGCAACACAGGTCACAGTGACATCATCACAGACACACAGCACAGGTCACAGTGACATCATCACAGACACACAGCACAGGTCACAGTGACATCATCACAGACATGCAGCATAGGTCACAGTGACATCATCAGAGACACGCAACACAGGTCACAGTGACATCATGTGTCACAATGCCGTCCAGTTTTCAGAACATGGTGATTGCGTCTGCTATTCTGTATTATACATACAAGGTATGCAATTCACTGGAATATACATGGGGATGCTATTCCCTATAATGTACACAGAGGCTGCTATTCTCTATAATATACACAGGGCTGCTATTCTCTATAATATACACAGGGCTGCTATTCTCTAAAATATACGTAGGGGCTGCATTTCCGAGCAGATACACAGGTCTAGAAATTTGTCAATGTTGAGCAGGCATAAGGAGGGCACACATACCACACCAGATGTGCACCGCCCGCCATATTGGTAAAGGCTCTGGTATAGGTTTCCCGGGTATTAGCCTGAAACAGGCCCATCGCATATGCAAATAGACAGCCTCACACCTGTTTGAGACTGCTTCCTGGCCTGCTGTGTTCAGGATTACAGTGTCCTTAAAGAGAGGGAGATTCCAGAGCTTGGCGTGACAGGCTGCTGAAGGCACAGCCGCCAATGGTGGGGCGAAGGGAGGGGAGGTTACAAAAAGGGTTACAGAGTCAGAGGAAGTTGGGATGGTTGTAAGGACGGAAATGGTTGCAGAGACAGGGAGAGGCATTGGGGTACCAGAAGCCAATGTAGTGGGGTGAGCCAATGAGCACTAGGGTGATGGGTGAACGGGACTTGGTGCAGGATAGGAAACAAGTAGCTGAGCTTTGGATACACTGAAGGTTAGAGGGTGGAGGATGGGAGGCCGGCCAAGAGAACATGAATCTGGAGGTGGACACAGGCATGGATGAGGATATCAGCGGCAGATGAGGTGAGACAGGGTCGGAAACTGGCGATATTATGGAGACGGATGTAGGCGGACTTTGTGATGGGGACAATAGGGAGTTGGAAGTCAATTGAGAGTAGAATAGGATGCCAGGAATTGGCAACAGTCTGAGATAAGGGCTGGGGAGGGAGTTATGGAACATACCAAGGGGCGGGGGGGAGTTTGTGCCGGGGGCGAAGAGCGATGGTTGCTCCCAAAGTTTAATGTAAGAAAATTGTAGCTAATCCAAGACTGAAAGAAAGACTTGCATTTATATAGCGCCTTTCACGACCTCAGGGCATTCCAAAATGCTTTACAACCAAAGAAATACTTTTGAAGCGCAGTCACTGTTGCAATGTGGGAAACGCATCGGGCAATTTGCGCACAGCAAGCTCCCAGAAACAGCAATGTGATAATGACCAGATAATCTGTTTTTTAGTGATGTTGAATGAGGGAGACCGGGGAAAATTCTCCTGCTCTTCTTCGAAATAATGCAATGGGATATTTTACGGGGCCTCGGTCTGATCCAAAAGACGGCAGCTCCGACAGCAGCAGTGCTCCCTCAGTATTCAGCCTAGATTTTAATGCTCAAGTCTCTGGGTTCAGAGGCACGACGCTACCCACTTAGCGATGCAGTCTACCCCGCTGTTTGATATTGTGGCTGATCCAAGAGTGGACATCCGTGGGCCTCACTTGGCATGTTGGGGTTGAATTGTGAAGAATGGTGGTTGGTCAAGGAACCAAGTTGGAATACCGTTATCAGGAGTGGAGGTGAGGGGAGTGGAGGGGAGAGAAGGGAATGGATAGGAGGGACAGGGAGGGGAGGGGAGTGGAGGGAGGAGAGTGGAGCGGTCGGGGGCAGGGAGGGAAGGGAGAAAATTGATGGGGCGGAGAGGAGCAGAGCAAAGGGGGGGTCGGGGAGTGGAGAGAAGTGTCGGGGAGAAGAACGGAGGGGAAGGAAGGCGAGCGGATGGAAGGGATGGTGGGGGGAGCAGAGGGAAGGGGAGAGGAGGGGAGGGGATGGGATGGACAGGGAGCGGAAGGAAGGGGAGGGGAGTTGAGGGGAGTGGCGAGGAGGGGAGCAGAAGGGATGGACGGGGAGCAGAGGGAAGGGGAGGGGAATGGAGTGGAGCTGAGTGGCGAGGGCGGAGGAACCGATGCAGATATGCACACATGCAAGCGGTAACCAGGCTAGCGATGGGATTTTCCAGATAAGGTCACATCGTGCCTAGCCAACTGCGATTGAACAAAGGCGTCCATTAGCGGGAAACGAGGTCTCGAATTCCCGTACTCATCGATAACATGCCTCCGGACCCACCTGCCAAATGGTGTGTTTAATTGAGCAGTAATGAACAAGCTGTGCCAATTCCCAGATAAGGGTGCATACCTTTGAGTTTACCATTGCTAATAGGTTACCAGAGCAGTTACATTTTGAAGAGCAAATATGTGTTTCTGGATCTCAGCGCTGCACTGAGCCAATTAGACCCATCCCACCTGAATACCCACAATCTCATTCGCATTATTTTCCGCCAAAGATTGCTCTGATAATTCCCGTTCTCACAGATTAGCCGATCAAAGGTGCCCGCCCAACACAGGAACTTGGCCTGCAGCGCGTGTTTGAAGTCAGCTGCTCCAGGTAGCCAATTGGCGGCTGTCACACTAAGATTCCAGTGCTGTGTTTATGCTTGTGGTGGTGTACCTTGGAAGAGCTCGTACACGTCAGCTGAATCGCAGTCCAGTTTGGCTGCATTGCCTCGAGGGGATTGGCCGAGTCACTGAGCCATTCAATGGCATGAATACATCCAATAGGCAATTCAGGAGAAACTTCTTTACCCAGGGAGTGGTGAGAAAGAACCACTTGTGCATTTTATATTGTGGCCTTTCACAAACACTGCAGCTCCCAACGTGCCTTACAGCCAATGAAGTAGTTTTTGGAGTGTCATCATCATCAGGAAGACTTGTTTCCACTCTAAAAATGGGTCCTTAGGTGGCTGAACAGTCCAATATGAAAACTACAGTCCCTGTCACAGGTGGGACAGATAGTCGTTGAGGACAAGGGTGGGTGGGACTGGTTTGCCACACGCTCTTTCCGCTGCCTGCGCTTGTTTTCTGCACGCCCTCGGCGATGAGACTCGAGGGTGCTCAGCGTCCTCCCATCTTTGGCCAGGGACTCCCAGGTGTCGGTGGGGCTCTTGCACTTTATCAGGGAGGCTTTGAGGGTGTCCTTGTAACGTTCCCGCTGCCCACCTTTGACTCATTTGCCGTGAAGGAGTTCCGAGTAGAGCACTTGCTTTGGGAGTCGCTGTGGGAATGCAGGAAACGCGGCGGGCAATTTGCACACAGCAAGCTCCCGCAAACAGCAATGTGATAATAACCGGATCATCTGTTTTTGTTATGTTGTTAGGTTGAGGGATAAATATTGGCCCGGGCACCGGGGATAACTCCCCCTGCTCTTCTTCGAAATAGTGCCGCGGGATCCTTACATCCACCGAGAGAGCAGGCGGACGTCAGTTTAACGTCACCGACCTGAAATGTTAGCTCTGCTTAATAATATTTATGTCTCAATTAACAATCACTAAAAAACAGATCATCAAGTCATTGCCGAATTGATGTTTGTGGGAGCGTGCTGTGCGCAACTTGGCTGCTGCGTTTCCCACATTCCAAAAGTGACTACACTCCAAAAGTATGCCATTGGCTGTAAAGCGCTTTGGGACGTCCGGCGGTCATGAAAGGCGCTATATAAATGCCAGTTTTTCTTTCCTTTTAATGACGTTGTTGGTCGAGTAAAGCCAATGATAGGGTAGCTGCTATGTAGTCTGTGGAAGGCACGGATGTGATCGGCCTTCTCCCATTCCATGGTTTATATGTGTTAATAAAATATCATCTTCTTAGGCTGTCCCCTGGAGTCGAGGATGACTTGCTTCCACACTAATATGAGTTCTTACGTGACTGAGGAGACCGATGCGGGACCCGACAGTCTCTGTTCCCGACATTCCTGGCCCCGAACTTCATTTTAAAGGGACGGAAGATGCCCTGTGCATGGACTTTTTTTAACATGGGGTGGCCGTTGCACACCAGCCACCACACGGGCTTGACAGAGCCAGGTCTTGGTCCAGTGGCAAGGGGATCCAAGATGACTGGATCCCCTTGCCACTGGACAGCTCTGCTGTATGGGCCTAGCGCACACACACACACACACACACACACACACACATATTCCTACTGACACCCTCCCTCCTTCCCACAGGTCCTCTCTCCCTGGGTTTCAGAGAACGCAGTGTAGGCCTCCCGTACCAGAGTGCACAAAAGAAGGCAGTCACTGGAGTGATAGGATGAACAGTGCCCTTGATTTTCCACTGCACTTATCTTGCTTGACACTGTGATAATGAAGCTGGATAAAGAATTAAGAGTGACAATGCACTTTGTGTTTGCTGTCAACCAAGAATAGGCTTTGTCCTTCTGTCATATAGACTTTCCTCCACTTGGCAAGCTCGCTTGAACACCTGCATCCGTTATCACCTAAATTCCACATAGCACAGATATAATAAGCATTGTAAAAAAGTTCCTTGACATATTGGGCTTCTATTAAACTTTGAACGACATGGACTGAGTCATTGACACCTTTTTTTAAAGTCAATAGCCTCGTGTTTACTGCCTGAAACCTGAATCATCCCAGTCCGGCTTTATTATCACTGTCTTGTTATTTAATATTTGATCACACCTCAGTCAGCCAACGCCTAATTACTATAGGTCTGCCTGCGACACGTCACATGGTGAATTCTTGCACTGTCGGGGGCGGGGGGGCAGGGGGGCTGGAGTTGTACCTGGTCAACTCAAGTTATCATCATCATAAGCAGTCCCTCGGAATCGAGGAACATAAGAACATAAGAATTAGGAACAGGAGTAGGCCATCTAGCCCCAGTGCTAGATGCTGGGCATAGGAAGACTTGCTTCCACTCTTAAAATGAGTCCTTAGGTGGCTGAACAGTCCAATACGAGAACCACAGTCCCCATCACAGGTGGGGCAGATAGTTGTTGAAGGAAAGGGTGGGTGGGGAGTCTGATTTGCCGCACGCTCCTTCCGCTGCCTGCGCTTGGTTTCTGCATGCTCTCGGCGACGATACTCGAGGTGCTCAGCGCCCTCCCGGATGCACTTCCTCCACTTAGGGCGGTCTTTGGCCAGGGCCTCCCAGGTGCCGGTGGGGATGTTACACTTTATCAGAGAGGCTTTGCCCTCTGCCCTCCTTTGGTTCGTTTGCCGTGAAGGAGTTCCGAGTAGAGCGCTTGCTTTGGGAGTCTCGTGTCGGGCATGCGGAAAATGTGGCCCGCCCAGCGGAGCTGGTCGAGTGTGGTCAGTGCTTCGATGCTGGGGATGTTGGCCTGGTCGAGGACGCTAATGTTGGTGTGTCTGTCCTCACAGGGGATTTGTAGGATCTTGCGGATCAACTCAAGTGGGAATGGTATGGTGGGGGAAGTGGCGGGGAGGGAGTTGAAGGAAGGCAGACCTCTTCTGACATTGAATAATGACATTGAATAATGACGTTGAATAATGGTTGAACAATGGCCGAGATCTCTGCGCTCCTCAAATTCTGCCCTCTTGAGCATCCCTGATTATAATCGCTCAACCGTCGGTGGCCATTCCTTCTGTTGCCTGGGCCCCAAGCTCTGGAACGTCCTCCCTAAACATCTCCACCTCTCTATCTCTCTTTCCTCCTTTAAGATGCCCCTTAAAACCTACCTCTTTGATCAAGCTTTTGGTCACCTGCCGTAATTTCTTCTTATGCGGCTCGATGTCAATTTTGTTTTGTCTTACAACACTGCTGTGAAGCGCCTTGGGATGTTTTAACTACGTTAAAGGCGCTATATAAATGCAAGTTGTTCTTCTTGTCAGTCTACACGGAATACTGCGTGGAAGATGTCAACAAGAGATGTGCAAGAGAAAGCATCACAGAAAATCTCATCCCCTGTGGGGTAATATCAGGCCGATGCCCAGTATCTTCCCTGCTGCAATAACAACAACTTGCATTTTTATAGTGCCTTTGACGTAGTAAAACGTCCCAAGGCACTTCACAGGAACGTCATCAGACAAAACCTGACACCAAGCTGCATAAGGAGATATTAGGACAGGTGACCGAGATCTTGGTCAAAGAGGTGGGTTTTAAGGAGCGGTAGAGAGGTGGAGAGGTTTAGCGCAGTAATGCCAGAGTTTAGGGCCCAGGCAGCTGACGGCAATAGTGGAACGATTAAAATCGGGATGTGCAAGAGGCCAGAATTGGAGGAGCGCCTAGATCTCAGAGGATTGTAGGGCTGGAGGAGGTTTCAGAGATAGGTGTAACTCAGTACAGAGCGTAACATTTCGTCTGATCATCCCTGGCACTCCTTAGCCTCGGCTTTTTAGCAGAATCACCTCTCTAGCCTCTAATTTCTCCTTCTCTCTAAGCACCACAATCTTTCTGGTCTGTCTATGATTTTTAAATATCATTATGGTCATTGCCTTGAATTTTCCTCCCTTGGCTAACCTAAACTTATTCTATGATTCTAAACTTTAAACATAAACATAGAGGGAAAGAGAGAGCAACATTGAAGAACTCTCTGTTGTTCTTCCATTATGTTCACCTGACCAAGTGCATAAGCCCTAGGTTTACTGTCTCACCGAATAGATTATCATCATAGGCAGTCCCTCGAACCAAGGATGACTTGCTTCCACGTCAAAAAGTTCACAGGTATTTCAATGAAGGACCTAAAATTCCAGGTCCCGAACTAAATCTTGGAGGGTGGAAGATGCCTGTGCGTGGATTTTTTTAACGTGTGGTGGCCGTTGCACACCAGCCACCACACGGGCTTGACAGAGCTAGGTCTTGGTCCAGTGGCAAGGGTTAACCAAGATGACTGGAGACCAGCTCTGCTGCACGGACCTAGTGCGCACACATATCGCAGTGTGGGCTGGCCCGTGCTGCCCCTGGCCAGGCCAGGGAGCGGAAGGAGCAGCATGGCGGCCTGGCCCAGCAGGCTGAGCGGCCCCCGGCTTGTGAGCACTTAAGACAATGCAGCACTCCTTCAGTACTGTACTCAAGTCCCAACTTATGTGCTCAAGTCCTGAAGTGGGGCTTGAACCCAGAATTCTTTAGCACTACACTGGCTCACACAACACTGGCTCACATGCTCTTCAGCTTCTTTGCGTCTTCATTGTGTTGAGATCGAGATTCTTCTACTCAAGCTCTTTCTTATCAAAGATCTCCAAACTGTGAACTCCTTACCTTCCTCGGTCTTCCATTATTCTAGAATCTGTAGAGTTTTTAAAGTGCCAATTACGAGGGGGCATAATTTTAAAGGTGGTTGGTGGAAGGTTTAGACGGGTTTTGAGGGGAAGCTTCTTCACGCAGAGGGTTGTGGGGGTCTGGAACTCGCTGCCTGGAAGGGTGGTGGATGCAGAAACCCTCACCACATTTAAGAGATGGTTGGATGGGCACTTAAGTGCGAAACCTGTAGGGTTACGGACCTAGAGCTGGTAATTGGGATTAGACTGGATAACCTCTTGTTGGCCGGCGCAGATGCGATGGTAAGTACGGCAGGGAATCGAATACGGCCAGGGTGATCTCCTGGACTAGTTTAGATCGCCTGGGTGGGTCGGAGAGGAATTTCCCCAGATTTCTTTTCCCCTAATTGGCCTAGGTTTTTATCTGGTTTTTGCCTCTCCCAGGAGATCATATGGCTCCAGTTGGGGTGGAGTGTAGAATGTTTTAGAGTAAGGGGTGATGCAGTTGTGTAGGGCGGACTGGTTGGGTTGGGTGCTCTTTACCTTTTCGCCATTGTTCATTGTTCATAGGTTTATATGTAACCTTCAGGGCTGCTGACCGAGGGCCGTGCGACTCTTTGTCGGCCGGCGCGGACACGATGGGCCGAAATGGCCTCCTTCTCCGCTGTAAATTTCTATGTTTCTATTATCCCTCACCGTCACCATATTTCTTACCCTACTCTTGTCCATTATACTGATGACCTGAACTACGGACCTTAACTTTTCACAGAGGTATCTCAATTAACAACAAACAACCACGCCCTCCACCCTTTCGTTCTTTTGGCCTCTGCTATTAATTGACAGACGTTGAGGGAGAAATTCGGTTGCCCCTGATTTGGGGCGGTAACCCAGGCGGAGCGGTAATTTTAGCGCCACGAAAAGGTTTGCGCCCTCCGCCCAGAAATTTGTCAGAATCGGTCGAAGAGCTGACAGGCGCTAAATCAGCCGTTGCACACCAGAGCTGGAGGGGGGGCGCATAACGAAAGATTGGTCGGCAAATTTGGCAGACCCATAACTCCCCCACAGCCATAGCAGGCAACGTTTAACCCATTCTTGAGTCCTTGGAATGACACAACACATTGAACACGAGACTAATCGGGAACTGACTTAATTTGCCTAATGTTGACTGCTCCGCATCCATCGATACCTGCAGTCTTCCCTCTTCACCACTCATCATCATCATAGGCAGTCCCTCGCAATCGAGGAAGACTTGCTTCCACTCTTAAAATGAGTCCTTAGGTGGCTGAACCGTCCAATACGAGAGCCTTAGTCCCTGTCACAGGTGGGACAGATAGTCGTTGAGGGGAAGGGAGGGTGGGACTGGTTTACCGCACACTCTTACCACTGCCTGCTCTTGTTTTCTGTATGCTCTCAGCGATGAGACTCGAGGTGCTCAGCGCCCTCCCGGATGCACTTCCTCCACTTAGGGCAGTCTTTGGCCAGGGACTCCCAGGTGTCACTAGGGATGTTGCTATGAGGGTGTCCTTGTAACGTTTCCTCTGCCCACCTTTGGCTCGTTTGCGGAGAAGGAGTTCTGAGTAGAGCGCTTTCTTTGGGAGTCTCGTGTCTGGCATGCGGACAATGTGGCCTGCCCAGCAGTAAGATCTCCCTGCTCCTATACTCAAATTCTCTCACTATGAAGGCCAACATGCCATTTGCCTTCTTCACCTGCTGTACCTGCATGCCAACTTTCAATGACCGATGTTCCAGGACACCCACATTTCGTTGCATTTCCCTTTTTTCTAATCTCTCACCATTCAGATAATATTATGTCTTCCTGTTTTTGCCAGCCCTGTAGACCATGAGCTTGGTGGCAGTTTTGAGGGCCTGGTCTTCAAACACTCTTTTCCTCAGGCGGCCGAAGGCTGCACTGGCGCACTGGAGGCGATGTTGAATCTCGTCGTCAATGTCTGCTCTTGTTGCATGCGCAACTGCTGTGCACTTAAATGCACACGCAATGTTATAGAGACCAAAGGAAGCTGGCCAGGGTTTAAAAAAAACCATTACCGCTTGCAACATCCACTGCGAGACTTGTCCTGACCCGTAATTTACTGTCCTTATAAAAGATGCATAATGTTATAAATATTTGATTTAAAAGTACAAAACGTTTTCTGCCAGATGACTTCATGTAGCATTTCTGGAAGGATTAGTTCCAGAGGACGGGAGTCACTCAGTAACCTAGAAATTTGCGTGTGCAACATTAGCAGAAATGCTTAACAAACCCATATAACATTACTTTGTTTCCCGTTTCAACTATGGTTTTGAGAAGGAAAAGAAAGACTTGCATTTATGTAGCTCCTTTCACAACCGCCGGACGTCTCAAAGTGCTTTACAGCCAATGAAGTGCTTTTTGGAGCGTAGTCACTGTTGTAGGAAACACGGCAGCCAATTTGCGCACAAGCAAGCTCCCACAAACAGCAATGTGATCATGACAGATAATCTGTTTTTTTGTGATGTTGATTGAGCAATACATATTGGCCACAGCACACCGGGGATAACTCCCATGCTCTTCTTCAAAGCAGTGCCACGAGATCTTTTATGTCCACTTGAGAGGGCAGACGGGGCCTCAGTTTAACGTTTCCACCCACACAGTGCAGCACTCCCTCGGCACTGCACTGGAGAGTCAGCCGAGATTTTTGTGCACAAGTTCCTGGAGTGGGACTCGAACCCACGACCTTCTGTCGCAGAGTTGAGCATGCTGCCCTCTGAGCAACAGCCGACACGTTTATTCCACTAACATAGCGGACAAAGTAAAAGAACAAATAGAAAGATTGCCACAGGAAGTCCCAAAGCGCTTTACAGCCAATGAAGAGCTTTTGAAGCGCAGTCACTGTTGTAATGTGCACAACGCCGCAGTCAATTTGTACACAGTAAGATCCCACAAACAGTATTGTGATGACGGGCAGACTTAAAGGATGTTGGTTGAGGGATAAATATTGGCCCAGGGCATCGGGGAGAGCTTCCCTGCTCTTTTTCTAAATAGTAGGCTGTGGGATCTTAACCGATAAGGGAATAAGGGGTTATGGAGAGTGGGCAGGGAAGTGGACCTGAGCCCATGATCGGATCAGCCATGATCGTGCACCTGAGAGGGCAGACAGGGCTTTGGATTAAGGTCTCATCCAAAAGATGGCACCTCCGACAGTGCAGTGCTCCCTCATTTTCCCGACACATTCTAAGTGAGGAATTTTTGTAAACGGTACAGAGTATTGGTGAGGCCACACCTGGAATACTGCGTATAGTTTTGGTTTCCATATTTACGAAAGGATATACTTGCTTTGGAGGCAGTTCAGTGAAGGTTCACTAGGTTGATTCCAGAGATGAGGGGGTTGACTTATGAGGAAAGGTTGAGTAGGTTGGGCCTCTACTCATTGGAATTCACAAGAATGAGAGGTGATCTTATCAAAACATAATAAAGATTATGAGGGGGCTTGACAAGGTGGATGCAGAGATGATGTTTCCACTGATAGGGGAGACTAGAACTAGAGAGCATGATCTTAGAATAAGGGGCCGCCCCTTTGAAACTGAGATGAGGAGAAATTTCTTCTCTCAGAGGGTTGTAAATCTATGGAATTTCGCTGCCTCAGAGAGCTGTGGAAGCTGGGACATTGAATAAATTTAAGATAGAGATTGACAGTTTCATAACCGATAAGGGATTAAGGGGTTATGGGGGGCGGGCAGGGAAGTGGACCCGAGTCCATGATCGGATCAGCCATGATCGTATTAAATGGCGGAGCAGCCTCGAGGGGCCGTATGGTCTACTCCTGCTCCTATTTCTTATGTTCTTATGTAATTCTGGTCTCTTGCGCATCCCAAATTAGAGAGGGTACAAAGCAGATTTACGAGGATGTTGCCTGGACTGGAGAATTTTAGCCATGAGGAAAGCTAGGATAGGCTGGGTTTGTTTTCTTTGGAATAGTGGAGGCTGAGGGGAGACCTTATTGAGGTGCGTACAATTATGAGGGGCCTGGATAGAGTGGATAGAACGGACTTATTTCCCTTAGCAGAGGGGTCAACAAGCAGGGGGCATAAATTTAAAGTAATTGGTAGGAGGTTTAGAGGGGATTTGAGGCGAAATGTCTTCACCCAGAGGGTGGTGAGGGTCTGGAACTCACTGCCTGAAAGGGTGGTAGAGGCAGAAACCCTTTGTCGGCCGGCATGGACACAACAGGCCGAAATGGCCTCCTTCCGCGCTGTAAATTTCTACGATTCTATGATGAACTTACTGTATTTTCACATTAATTGCCTATTAAACTCGCCACACAAAGTTAGGTCTAGTAACTATCAGCATAAGTACCTTTTTAACGATGTGATAAATGACGGCCAAGCAGCATCTCTGTCCCAGAAAGTAAACTATTATAAGCGTGTAGTCTCATTCCGTCAGGTTGTGAAAAGTTTTAGGAGATTTACAAATGTCAAATTTTTTTAAAGATTATTTTTCATTTCTGTCTCGTTTTTTCTCTCTCTCTCAATTCCATTTTTCTTTCACTCTCTTTATTTTTCTTTCTGCCCCTGATTTGACTCAATTCGCCCTCCTCCTCAGTCTATTTACTTCACAATCCTTTAATCTCACTGGTTCAGGAGATACACTGTTGGTCCCTAAGGTCCCTAAGGTCCCAGATGTTCCGTTGCCCTGATCAGAATTATTCCTGATCAGTATTATCACCTCACACTTTCAGCAAAGCTGCCGCCTCCAGGCTAGATCCAAGACCGTCCCATCCTCTGTCATCGAGCTACAGTACGTGGACGATGCTTGCGTCTACGCACACTCAGAGGCTGAACTCCAAGCCATCGTCAACATCTTCACCGAGGCGCACGAAAGCATAGGCCTTACGCTAAATATCCATAAGACAAAGGTCCTCCACCAACCTGACCCCGCTACACAGCACTGTGCCCCCCCCCCGCCCCCTCCCCAGTCATCAAGGTCCACGGTGTGGCCCTGGACAACATGGACCACTTTCCATACCTCGGGAGCCTATTATCAGCAAGGGCAGATATCGACGAATGGGTTCAACACCTTCTCCAGTGCGCCAGTACAGCCTTCGGCCACCTGAGGAAGAAAGTGTTCGAAGATCTGGCACCAAGCTTATGGTCTACAGGGCTGTAGTGATACCCGCCCTCCTGTATGGCTCAGAGACATGGACCACATACAGTAGACAACTCAAATCGCTGGAGAAATACCACCAACGATGTCTCCGCAAGATCCTACAAATCCTCTGGGAGGACAGACGCACCAACGTTAGTGTTCTCGATCAGGCCAACATCCCCAGCATCGAAGCACTGACCACACTCGACCAGCTCCGTTTGGCGGGCCACATTATCTGCATGCCCAACACAAGACTCCCAAAGCAAGCGCTCTACTCGGAACTCCTACACGGCAAGTGAGTTCCAGGTGAGCAGAGGAAACATTTCAAGGACACCCTCAAAGCCTCCCTGATAAAGTGCAACATCCCCACCGACACCTGGGAGTCCCTGGCCAAAGACCGCCCCAAGTGGTGGAAGTGCATCCGGGAGGGCGCTGAGCACCTCGAGTCTCATCGCCGAGAGCATGCAGAAAGCAAGCGCAGGCAGCGGAAGGAGCGTGCGGCAAACCAGACTCCCCACCCACCCTTTCCTTCAACCACTGTCTGGCCCACCTGTGACAGAGACTGTAATTCCCGTATTGGACTGTACAGTCATCTGAGAACTCACTTTTAGAGTGGAAGCAAGTCTTCCTCGATCCCGAGGGACTGCCTATGATGATGGGCAAAAAAAATTTATTCATCCCTCATCCATAAAACAGATGATCTGGCCGTCATCAGAAGTTTCACGTGAGTAGGAGATTCAGTTTGCTGCTGCAGAATGTGATGAGATGCCATTTCACCACTTTATGCAGAAAGACATTTACTGAGAATCAGGCAGAAGATTTGAAGGAACGTTTTGAGCATTCTGACTTTGACAGAAAATCAGTTGGCAGCAAAGAGTGCATGAAACCCTCTCAACCAAAATCAACTCTTAATCAGAGCAAAGTAACGAAGGGGTTCACAATTAATTTCTCTGGTCTTTGAAACTTGTAAATTTATCCAGTTTTTTTTTCCCCCCAAATTGGCCTGGGTTTTTATCTGATTTTTGCCTCTCCCAGAGATCACATGGCTTCGGTCGGGGTAGAGTGTAGAATGTTTCAGTGCAAGCGGTGTGAGACAGACTGGTTGGGCTGGGTGCTCTTTACCTTTTCACCATTGTTCATTGTTCATTGGTTTGTATGTAACCTTCAGGGCTGCTGGCCGAGGGCAGTGCGGCTCTTTGTCGGCCGGCCCGGACACAATGGGCCAAAATGGCCTCCTTCTGCAATGTAGATTTCTATGTTTCTATGTTTACAAAACTGCATGAATTCTGGTGCGAAGGAAAACAAGGGCTTTTCATAAGAAGATAAGAACATCAGAAATAGGAGGAGTGGGCCATTTGGCCCCTCGAGCCTGCTCTGCCATCATCATAGGCAGTCCCCTGGAGTCGAGGATGACTTGCTCGCACACTATAAATGAGTTAGAAACATAGAAACATAGAAAATAGGTGCAGGAGTAGGCCATTCGGCCTTTCGAGTTCATGGCTGAACATGTAACTTCAGTACCCCATTCCTGCTTTCTCGACATACCCCTTGATCACTCGAGTAGTAAGGACTACATCTAACTCCTTTTTGAATATATTTAGTGAATTAGCCTCAACAACTTCCTGTGGGAGAGAATTCCACAGGTTCACCACTCTCTGGGTGAAGAAGTTTCTCCTCATCTCGGTCCTAAATGGCTTACCCCTTATCCTTAGACTGTGACCCCTGGTTCTGGACTTCCCCAACATTGGGAACATTCTTCCTGCATCTAACCTGTCTAAACCCATCAGAATTTTAAACGTTTCTATGAGATCCCTTCTCATTCTTCTGAACTCCAGTCCAGTTGATCCAGACTTTTTTGATATGTCAGTCCCGCCATCCCAGGAATCAGTCTGGTGAACCTTTGCTGCACTCCCTCAATAGCAAGAATGTCCTTCCTCAAGTTAGGAGACCAAAACTGTACACAATATTCCAGGTGTGGCCTCACCAAGGCCCTGTACAACTGTAGCAACACCTCCCTGCCCCTGTACTCAAATCCCCTCGCTATGAAGGCCAACATGCCATTTGCTTTCTTAACCGCCTGCTGTATCTGCATGCCAACCTTCAATGACTGATGTACCATGACACCCAGGTCTCGTTGCACCTCCCCTTTTCCTAATCTGTCACCATTCAGATAATAGTCTGTCTCTCTGTTTTTACCACCAAAGTGGATAACCTCACATTTATCCACATTATACTTCTTCTGCCATGCATTTGCCCACTCACCTAACCTATCCAAGTCACTCTGCAGCCTCATAGCATCCTCCTCGCAGCTCACACTGCCACCCAACTTAGTGTCATCCGCAAATTTGGAGATACTACATTTAATCCTAGGTGACTGATGAATCCGATGCGAGACCTACCGTATCTGTCACAGGTGGGGTCGACAGTGGTTGGAGGAACGGGTGGGTGGAGAGCCTGGGTTGTCACACGCTCCTTCCGCTGTCGACGCTTGGCTTCAGCTTGCTCTTGACGAAGAGACTCGAGGTGTTCAGCGCCTTTCCAGATGCTTTTCCTCCACTTTGAGCAGTCTTGGGCTAGGGATTCCCAGGTGCTGGTGGGGCTGTTACATTTCTTCAAGGAGGCTTTGAGGGTGTCCTTGAAACGCCTTCTCTGCCCACCTGGGGCTCGCCTGCCGTGTACGAGTTCCGAGTAGAGCTTTTGCTTTGGGAGTCTCATGCCAGGCATGCAGACGATGTGGCCCACCCAATGGAGCTGGTCAAGTGTGGTCAGCGCTTCAATGCTGGGGATGTTGGGGATGATCGAGGACGCTAATGTTGGTGCGTCTGTCCTCCCAGGGGATTTGCAGGATCTTACGGAGGCAGCGTTGGTAGTACTTCTCCAGTCAATAAGATAATGGCTGATCTGATCTTGGCCTCAACTCCACTACCCTGTCCGCTCCCCATAACCCTTGACTCCCTTATCGTTCAAAAATCTGTCTATCTTCACCCTAAATACACTCAATGACCCAGCCTCCACAGCTCTCTGGGGTAGAGAATTCCAAAGATTCACGACCCTCTGAGAGAAGAAATTCCTCCTCATCTCCATTTTAAATGGGCGACCCCTTATTCTGAAACTATGCCTCCTAGTTCTAGACTCCCCCATGAGGGGAAACATCTTCTCTGCAGCTACCCTGTCAAACCCCCTCATAATCTTATATGTTTCAATAAGATGACCTCTCATTCTTCTAAACATCAATGAGTATAGGCCCAAGCTGCTCAACCTTTCTTCATAAGACAACCACTTCATCTCAGGAATCAGCCTCGTGAACCTTCTCTGAACTGCCTCCAATGCAAGTATGTACCTCCTGTAAGGAGACCAAAACTGTAGGCAGTATTCCAGGTGTGGTCTCACTAATGCCTTGTACAGTTACGCTGTCTGATGGGGAGATGGTGAAAGAGGTTATGGTGATGGTTGTGCACACTTCAGTGGAGAACTATGAGCTGAAAATGAGAAACCCTGTTACATAGTATTTACAGCACACAACCAGGCCACTCGGCCCAACTGGTCTATGCCAGTGTTTATGCTCCACACGAGCCTCCTCCCATCTCATCTCACCTATTGAGGTGTATAAAATTGAGGGGCCTAGATAGAGTGGCTAGGAAAGACCTATTCCCCTTAGCAGAGGAGTCAACAACCAGGGGGCTTGGATTTAAATTAATTGGGGCAGGTTTAGAGGGGATTTGAGGAGAATTTTTTCACCCAGAGGGTGGTGAGGGTCTGGAACTCACTGCCTGAAAGGATGGTAGAGGCAGAAACCCTTGCCACATTTAAAAAGTACTTGGATGTGCACCTGATGTACCGTAACCTACAGGGCTACGGACCAAGAGCTGGAAAACGGGATTAGGCTGGATCGGTCTTTGTCGGCCGGCACGGACATGATGGGCCGAAATGGCCTCCTTCCGTGCTGTAAATTTCTATGATTTCACTCCATCAGCATATCCTTCCATTCCTTTCTCCCTCGTGTGCTTATCCAGCTTCCCCTTAACTGCATCTTTAATATTCTGCAGTGAACCTGGGAGCTGAGACATCAGACAGTTTGTCGTTGTGTTGCTCGAGCAGTTTGGCGACATTGAATCGCAGTTGGAAGCTGAGCTGAAAGGCATGCTTGCAGTTTCACTCATACTGGACGAACCCTGGGACATTCGCGGCACTGCCCAGTTAAATATTACATAGATTTACATCGGGTAAACGGCACAGAAACAGGCCATTCGGCCCAACCAGTCCATGCCGCCATTTATGCTCCACTCGAGCCTCCTCCCGTCTTTCCTCATCTAACTCTATCAGCATAACTCTCTATTCCCTTCTCCCTCATATGCTTGTCTAGCCTCCCTTTAAATACATTGATACTATTCACTTTAACCAATCGCTGTGGTAGCGAGTTCCACATTCTCACCACTCTCTGGGTAAAGAAGTTTCTTCTGAATTCCCGATTGCATTTCTTGGTGACTATCTTATATTGATGGCCTCTAGAGTGTGTGTGTGAGAGAGAGTGTGTGTGAGAGAGAATGTGTGTGAGAGAGAGAGAGTGTGTGAGAGAGAGAGAGTGTGTGATAGAGAGAGTGTGTGTGAGAGAGTGTGTGGGAGAGAGTGTGTGTGACCACACTCACTGACCCCAATCAGTGTCTCCTGACCCCACTCACTGACGCCTAACCCCACTCACTGACCCTTGACCCAACTCATGCTCTTGCCCACAAGTGTAAGCATTCTCCCTATATCTACTCTATCAAAACCTTTCATAATTTTAAAGACCTCTATTAGGTCACCCCTCAGCCTTCTCTTTTCAAGAGGAAAGAGACCCAGCCTGTTCATCGTTTCCTGATAAGTATACCTTCGCATTTCTGATATCATCCTTGTAAATCTTTTTTGCACCCACTCCAGTGCCTCTATATCCTTTTTATAATATGGCGACCAGAACTGTACACCGTGCTCCAAGTGTGGTCTAACCAAGGTTCTATTCAGGTTTAGCATAACTTCCCTACTTTTCAATTCCATCCCTCTAGAAATAAGCCCTAGTGCTTGGTTGTTTTTTTTAACGGCCTTATTAACCTGAATCGCCACTTTTAGTGATTTGTGTACCTGTACATTGAGATCTTCTACCCTATTTAGATTCTGATTTTCCAAGTAATATGTGACCTCCTTATTTTTCTTACCAAAATGTAATACATGTACCTTACACTTATCTATGCTGAAATTCATTTGCTCTGTCTACGATTTGTTAAACAAGACCTTGAACTGAGTTAAGAGCTGTTACAAAATTATAACAACTGTTAAGAGATTATACTAACTTGTATTTATATAGTGCCTTTAATGTAGTAAAATATTCCAAGGTGCTACACAGGAGTATCATGAGACCAAAAATTTGACACTGAGCCGCATAAGGAGAAATTAGGGCAGGTCAAAAGCTTGGTCAAAGAGGAAGGTTTTAAGGAGCATCTTAAAGGAGAAGAGAGAGGTAGAGAGGCGGAGAGGTTTAGGCAGGGAATTCCAGAGCTTAGGGCCCAGGCAGCTGAAGGCACGGCCACCAATGGTTGAGTGATTATAATCATGGATGGTCAAGAGGGCAGAATTAGAGGAGCGCAGACATCTAAGGGGGTGTGGGACTGGAGGAGATTACAGAGATAGGGAGGGGCGAGGCCATGGAGGGATTTGTAAACAAGGATGAGAATTTTGAAATGGAGGCGTTGCTTAACCGGGAGCCAATGTAGGTCGGCGAGCACGGGGGGTGATGGGTGAGCGGGACTTGGTGCGAGTTCTGGGACTAAAAGGCTGCACACGTATGTCTGACATTTTGGCTGTTGCCAAACTTGCCAAAACCAGGTCAAACCAGGTTTGAGCAGATATGGACAATCCAATATTGGTCACCGCTGATAGTGCATATCGACTGAAACGCTGGCCTTCGTTGCCACTGTTGAAAAGACATCGGAGTGAGTTCGGGAGCACGCAGCAGTCACTGAACTCCCTTTCACTGTGCAATTCGGCAAAACAGCCTTCGCACTCAGATGGCGGCTAATGAGTCACCTGAAACTGTTGCAAACATCATCAATTTAAGCCGACCCAATGCGCTAAACTATCGGCAGTTTGTCGAGCTGCTGAAAGAGAATGTTACTTCTTGCTTTAAAATTTTCATCCTTGTTTTCAAATCCCACCGTGGCTTTGTCTCCTCCCTATCTCAAAGTACAAAAGTGTGGATATTATGATGAACCTTTATAAAACACTGATTCAGCCTCAACTGGCGTATTGTGCCCAATTCTGGGCACCGCACTTTAGGAAGGATGTGAAGGCCTTTGAGAGGGAGCAGAAAAGATTTACGAGAATGATTCCAGGGATGAGGGACTTCAGTTACGTGGACAGACAGGAGAAACTGGAGTTGCAAGGGAGATGGAGAATAAAAGCAGAGAAGTCCTGCTACAACTGTACAGGGTATTGGTGAGGCCACACCTGGAGTACTGCATACAGTTTTGGTCTCCTTGTTCAAGAAGGGGTATACTTGCATTGGAGGCTGTTCAGAGAAGGTTCACGAGATTGATTCCTGAGATGAAGAGGATGAATTATGAAGAAAGGTTGAGCAGGTTGGGCCTATACTCATTTGAGTTCAGAAGAATGAGGTGATCTTATTGATGCATATAAAATACTGAGGGTGCTCGACAAGGTAGATGCAGAGAGGATGTTTCCACTCATGGTGAATCTAGAACTAGGGGGACATAGTCTCAGAATAAGGGGTCGCCTATTTAAAACTGAGATGAGGAGGAATTTCTTCTCTCAGAGGGTTGTAAATCTGTGGATTTCTCTGCCCAGAGAGCTGTGGAGGCTGGGTCATTGAATATATTTAAGGCAGAGATAGACAGATTTTTGAGCAATAAGGGAATAAGCGATGGGGAGCGGGCGGGGAAATGGTGCTGAGTCCATGATCAGATCAGTCTTGATCTTATTGAATGGCGAAGCAGGCTCGAGAGGCCGTCTTTCGGAAGAGGCGTTAAACCGAGGCCCCGTCTGCCCTCTCAGGTGGACGTGAAAGATCCCACGGCACTATTCAAAGAAGTGCAGGGGAGTTCTCCCCGGTGTCCTGGCCAATATTTACCTCTCAACCAACATCAAAAACACATTGCTGTTTGTGGGAGCTTGCTGTGCACAACCTGGCTCCCGCATTTACTACATTACAACAGTAACTACACTTCAAATATACTTCATTGGTTATACATTGCCTTGAAACGTCCCGAGGTGATTAAAGGCGCAGCAGTAATTTAAATTCTTTCCCTCTTTCTAGGAAAATAGATCAGTAGCAGTAAAGAGAAAATCGAGATTAAACAGATCAATGCACCGAGTCTGTACTCTTCATCAGAACTGAATTCTGACTAATGGTCTATACCACGTCCTGTCCTTTCCCTATCTGCTGCTGACTGATTCATTGTGTATTTCCAGGCTTTTATCTTCTGGTTCACATCTACAGTTTTGTTGGTCGAGCCATTTATTCAGATTATACTGATAAGAGACGAGACAGGCTGAAAACAGGGAAGGTGAAAGAAAGATGATATAAGAAAGTCACAGAATGAGAAATGGCCATTCAGCCTAACTATCCCACTTCTTCCACAGCCCATGTACAATCTGTCCCATCACAGAATTACCCAGCCATAAGAGAATAAGGGGTTAAGGGGTTATGGGGAGCGGGCAGGGAAGTGGACCTGAGTCCATGATCAGATCAGCCATGATCGTATTAAATGGCGGAGCAGGTTCGAGGGGCCGTATGGCCTACTCCTGCTCCTATTTCTTATGTTCTTATGCTCATTCAATCTCCTTTCACAGTACATATACAATCTAATTTAAGACAGACTCTACCCCACCCATTTAATTTCCTTCCACAGTCCATGCACAAGCCTATCGTGGATTTCTGTAATCTCCTGAAGGAATATTTTCTCATGCCTCTCGAGCATTTATCTCTCCTCAGACCCCTGTTATTTGAGCTCAGCCAATCACAGTCACACAGACGACATTTCCATGGACTCATTAGCATTATGTCAAATGGAGTATTGAATTATCACATATCCTGTAATCTTCTATCCCACTTACAATCAGATCAAAATCCAATGAAAGACAGACTTGCATTTATATAGCGCCTTTCACGACCACCGGACATCTCAAAGCGCTTTTACAGCCAATGAAGTACTCTTGGAGTGTGGGAAACACGGCAGCCAATTTGCGCACAGCAAGCTCCCACAAACAGCAAATCTGATAATCTGTTTTTTTGTCGTGTTGATTGAGGGATAGATATTGGCCCAGGACACGGGGGATAACTCCCCTGCTCTTCTTCGAAACAGAGGCCGTGGGATCTTTTACGTTCTACCTGAGAGGGCAGTTGGGGCCTCGGTTTCATCATCATCATAGGCAGACCCTCGGAATCGAGGAAGACTTGCTTCCACTCTTAAAATGAGTCCTTAGGTGGCTGAACAGTCCAATACGAGAGCCACAGTCCCTGTCACAGATGGGACAGATAGTCGTTGAGGGTAAGAGTGGGTGGGACAGGTTTGCCGCACGCTCTTTCCGCTGTCTGCGCTTGATTTCTGCACGCTCTCAGCGACAAGACTCGAGGTGCTCAGCGCCTCTTCCGAAAGGCAGCACCTTTGACAGTGCACTGTCCCTTAATACTGCACTGGAGTGTCGGCCTAGATTTATGTGCTCAAGTCTCTGGAGTGGAACTGGAACCCACCTTCTGACACAGGGGCGAGTGTGCTACCCATTGAGCCACAGCTGACACCAGTTCCTTACAACAAGACTAACAACTGCTTCTAGTTGGGTGTCTGTTGCCAATATCCACTACGCGAGAGGGCAAAAAAAAAAATCATCCAATCCCTAGTCTGCATTATAAAGTGGTATCTGCAATGGGCGAGTTAGGGAGTTAGTAGTGTTGGCTCACTCGATTAGCAGTGTGCCCCCGAGTTAAAGGGTTCTGCATTTAAAGCCCTAATCCAAGTTTAGAGCACATCCTCCATGCTGTCCAAGGGAGTGTTGCAGTGTTGGAGGCATCATCCTTCAGGTTAAAAAAAGACTTACGTTTATATAGCGCCTTTCACGACCTCAGACAATCAAGTGTTTTTGCAGTGTAGTCACTGTTATGGTGTAGGAAACGCGGCAGCAGATTTGTGCACAGCAAGCTCCCACAAGCAGCAATGTGATAATGACTGGATAATCCGTTTTTAGTGATGTTGATTGACGGTGGGGGGGAATATTAGCCAAAACATTAAACCAAACAGCCCTGTCCGCCTCTTCCGGTGCTCCAGTGGGCATTAAAAATAAATTGTGATGAAAAGGAGCAGGTAATTCTCCCCGAGTCCTGGCCAGAATTCCTCCTTCAACCAAACACTACCTAGAAACAGAATAGCTAGTCGTTCATCTCATTTGCTGCCTGTGGAACCTCCCTTATTTGCTGCTGTGCTGCGCATACAAGAGCAGTGACTGCACTTCAAAGCAGTAATTGATTAGATGTGAAGCATTTTGGGATGTCCTGAGTATTAACAATGACCAGGCCAACATCCCCAGTATTGAAGTACTGACCACACTTGATCAGCTCCGCTGGGCAGGCCGCATTGTCCGCATGCCAGACACGAGACTCCCAAAGCAAGAGCTCTACTCGGAACTCCTTCACGGCAAATGAGCCAAAGGTGGGCAGCGGAAACGTTACAAGGACACCCTCAAAGCCTCCCTGATAAAGTGCAACATCCCCACCGACACCTGGGAGTCCCCGGCCAAAGACCGGCCTAAGTGGAGGAAGTGCATCCGGGAGGGCGCTGAGCACCTCGAGTCTCATCGCCGAGAGCATGCAGAAATCAAGCGCAGGCAGCAGAAGGAGCGTGTGGCAAACCAGACCCACCCACCCTCTCCCTCAACAACTGTATGTCCCACCTGTGTTGGACTGTTCAGCCACCTAAGGACTCATGTTAAGAGTAGAAGCAAGTCTTCCTCGATTCCGAGGGACTGCCTATGATGATGACACTCAGCATTGTAACGACCTGAACTGAACCACTGAACTCTCCTGAGATGTCCCTTCATGCGCGAGCCCTCATACATCATCATAGGCAAGTCCCTCGGAATTGAGGAAGACTTGCTTCCACTCTTAAAATGAGTCCTTAGGTGGCTGAACAGTCCAATACGAGAGCCACAGTCTCTGTCACGGTGGGATAGATAGTCGTTGAGGGTGAGGAAGGGTGGGACTGGTTTGCCGCACGCTCCTTCCGCTGCCTGCGCTTGATTTCTGCATGCTCTCGGCGACGAGACTCGAGGTGCTCAGCGCCCTCCCGGATGCTCTTCCTCCACTTAGGGCGGTCTTTGGCCAGGGACTCCCAGGTGTCGGTGGAGATGTCGCACTTTATCAGGGAGGCTTTGAGGGTGTCCCTTGTAACGTTTCCTCTGCCCGCCTGATGCTCGCTTGCCGTGAAGGAGTTCAGAGTAGAGCGCTTGCTTTGGGAGTCTCGTGTCTGGCATGCGAACTATGTGGCCTGCCCAGTAAAGCTGATCAAGACTGTGCAGAATATATGTTAGGCACGGCTCATTATGCTCGGTTGTAGAAAATGTCACATGCACGCATGCAGCTGCACAACTGCCCAGCAACGTATGTTGAAGTATTAGTATTCGGCAGTCCCTCGTATCGAGGATGTCCCACTTCCACACAAAAATAGATGAGTTCACAGGTGTTTCGATGAGGGACCTGACAATCTAATCCCGAACTACATACGGAAGGGTGGAAGATGCCTGTGCGTGGATTTTTTTAGCATGGGGTGGCCGTTGCACACCAGCCACTACACGGGCTTGACAGAGCTAGGTCTTGATCCAGTGGCAAGGCTTAACCAAGACGACTGGAGACCAAGCTCTGCTGCACGGACCTAGTGCGCACGCATGCTCCCACTATCCATAGATCGCAGTGTGGGCTGGCCCGTGCTGCCCCTGGGCCCTCGCCTCTTCTGGGCCACGAACCCTCGCCTCTCCTGGGCCCCGATCACGATGCTCCTGGGCCCCGATCTCTCACCGCTTCTCCGCCCCGATCAAAAATGGAGCAATGTTGAAGAGAGCTTGCTTTGCCAGGCTCCTAAAGGGATCACAACAATAAAAGATGGAAACGCTCGGCACTTCGGTCTGTATCTGTAAAGGGAAGCATTCAGCTAATCTTTGGGGTTTACAACCCTTCACCAGAACCCAGTTTTGATGGAGGGAACATAGGAATAGGGGTGGGCCATTCAGCCCCTCGAGCCTGTTCCGCCATTCAATTAGATCACAGTGTCAGCTGTGGCTCAGTGGGTAGCACACTCGCATCTGAGTCAGAAGGTTGTGGGTTCAAGACCCACTCCAGGAACTTGAGCAAATAACGCTAGGCTGACTCTCAGTGCTGCACTATTGGACATACTGTCTTTCGGATGAGACGTCAAACCGAAGCCCTGTCTGCTCTTTCCTCATAGCTAAAATTCTCCAGTCCAAGCAACATAGAAATTTACAGCGCAGAAGGAGGCCATTTCGGCCCATTATGTCCGCGCCGGCAAACACAGAGCCACACGGCCCTTGGTCAGCAGTAAACCTATGAACAAAGACGGAAAGGCAAAGAGCACTCAGCCCAACCAGTCAGCCTCACACAACTACAACACCCCTTAAACTAAAACATTCTACGCTCCACCCCAATCAGAGCCATGTGATCTCCTGGGAGAGGCAAAAACCAGATAAACCCTCTCTAGTGGATGTAAAAGATCCCATGGCATTTTTAAGAAGAGCAGGGGAGTTATCCCTGGTGTCTGGGCCAATATTGATCCCTCAATCAACATAACAAAAAACAGATTATCTGATCATTATCATATTGCTGTTTGTGGGAGCTTGCTGTGCGCAAGTTGGCTGCCGCGTTTCCCACATTACAACAGTGACTACACTCCAAAAGTACTTCATAGGCTGTAAAGCACCTTGAGACATTTGGTGGTCGTGAAAGGCGCTATATAAATGCAAGTCTTTCTTTCAATTAAGATCATGGCTGATCAATACCTCAACTTTATTCACCCACTTTGGACCCCTTATGAGAATATAAAATGCTGACCTCTCCATGGAAATCTTTGATTGACCTACAATTATCCTCCATGGGATTGTTGTCAACTCCACTCCTTAAGTCAGAGAGGCCTGTTTTTTTATGTCAGTCATTTCTTTAGTGAATCTCTCCCAAAAATGGCCAATCAAACTGCAGTGTATTTGCTTCATGGGTTCTTTGCTTAAGAATTCATAGCAACACATTGCTTTAAGACTGGTTGGTTTATTAGCAAAAGTTTAACAATCACACTACACATTACTAGTTCATCCACCAGGCTCACAACCACCTGCCCCATCGTGGATCCACCGAACCCAAGTGGCTGGGGTTTTATTGAGCCTTGTGACCATCACGTGACTGGCTAAGCCACTCCCAACTCAACAGCTCTACAACTATTTTAAAGTTGAAAAGTAAATCAAGTGCCCCCTAATTAAAGCGGGGCACTAAAACCGACAAAATAAACCAATTAAACTTTGGACGTTAATGGATCAAATTAATATTTGGTTGCCGGGGGTGATGATGCACTCCAGTCCCTCTGGTGCCCACCTCTCGCAGAAGGCCGCGAGCGTACCGGTGGACACCGCGTGCTCCATCTCCAGGGACACCCTGGCTCGGATGTAACCGTGGAAGAGAGGCAGGCAGTCAGGCTGAACAACTCCCTCGACGGCCCACTGCCTGGACCGGCTGATGGCCCCCTTGGCCGCGCCCAGGAGCAGCCCTACGAGGAGGCCTTCCGACCTGCCCGCTCCCCTCCGCACAGCCGCCCAAAGATCGGAGTGTGTGACGGAAGTGCAAACAGCATTTGAGAATCAGCCCCTTCAAATATTGGAAGAGGGGCTGCAACGTCACACATACAACATAGACATGGAACACCGACTCCTCCAAACCGCAGAAATTGCAGGCGGCCTGGGAGTCCGTGAACCGACTTAAAAACTGATTGCACGGGACTGCTCTGTGCAACACCCTCCAGGCCAAGTCCCCAATAAATAGAGGGAGGTCTCCCACGTAGAGAGCACTCCATTGGGCACCCCCGCCTCCTCTGGACGGCAAGATGGTGTGCCATGGTGTGCCAACACCTCTACAAACCTGTGAGCATACTCACAGGTGCCTACATTACACAAAGCTGACTGGCAATCAATGGCTGAGTTTGGAACTTGGAATCTTCTGCTTGCGCATCTCTATGGATACAGCTAAGTGCACGACAAAGCATTGTTCAGGAACACTGGCCCTTTTCTTCCAATCTAATACAGGCCCCAGCACCTGAGATAGCATCCTGCCCTGAGACCTGTCCCAATGCCGCTATGATCCACCTGAGAGAGGTGGAAAGAATCAGAGAATCATACAGAAGTTTCAATGAAGGGCACGATGTTCCAGTCCTGAACTCCAGTTGAGGGGGTGGATTTCTTTAACGTGTGGTGACCGTTGCACACCAGCCACCACACGGGCTTGACAGAGCTAGGCCTTTATCCAGTGGCAAGGATTAACCAAAACGACTGGAGACCTGCTCTGCTGCACGGACCTAGTGCGCACACATATCGCAGCGTACACATATCACACGTACACCGTGCACTTTACATAGTAGAATGTCCCAGGGCACTTTATTCCAAGGGTGGCAGGGGTGTAGAGCAGAATTCGGACACTTGAGGGAGACTTGGAGGGACTGAGGGGGTGTGAAATCATGGTCAAAGAGGTAGGTTTGGAAGGTGGCGAGAGATGTGCAATGGTGGAGTGCTTTAGGGAGAGAATTCCAGCATGCAGGAGTGGAGGTGGCATTGGAATCCTGGAATAGCCAATCACAGCACAGAAGGAGGCCATTCGGCCCATCGAGCCTGCGCCAGTTCATTCGAAGAGCAATCCAGTCAGTCTCTTTCCCCATATCCCTGAAATTTATTTTTACTTCAAGTATGTATCCAATTCCCCTTTTGAAGGCTATGATTTAGTTTGTAACTATCATCCTATCAGGCAGCGCAGTCCAAATCCTAACCATTCCTTGCCAATCGCCTTTTATCTGTGCCCCCTGGTTATCGACCCTTCAGCCATTGGAAACAGCATTTCTTTATTTGAACTATCTAAATCCTTTATGATTTTAAACACCTCTATAGAATCTTCTCTTCACCTTTTCTGCTCCAGAGAGAACCAGCAGTGAACCAATTGGAAATCAGAAGAATGAGAGGTGATCTTATCGAAACATAGAAGGGGGCTCGACAAGGTGGATGCAGAGAGGATGTTTCCACTGATAGGGGAGACTAGAACTAGAGGGCATGATCTTAGAATAGTGGGCCACCCATTTAAAACTGAGATGAGGAGAAATTTCTTCTCTCAGAGGGTTGTAAATCTATGGAATTCTCTGCCTCAGAGAGCTGTGGAAGCCGGGACATTGAATAAATTTAAGACAGAGATAGACGGTTTCTTAATCGATAAGGGGTTAAGGGGTTATGGGGAGTGGGCAGGGAAGTGGACCTGAGTCCATGATCGGATCAGCCATGACCTTATTAAATGGCGGAGCAGGCTCGAGGGGCCGTATGGCCTACTCCTGCTCCTATTTCTTATGTTCTTATGAACCAATTGGGTTGCTACAACAATCGAGAAACGTTGCTGGTTATTTCATCGGTGCCAGCCCACTTGTTACCAGATTCTCTGGATCTCACAACATGCCACAATGAGCTTGGAACCTTAATCTCTGGGTTCAAAACCCAGCCAACCCTCTTCTTCCCCGTCCCCCCCTCCTCCCACCCTGCCCCCCACCCATCCCCCCCCCCACCCCCACCTCAGTGCCATTTCCCTCTCCGAACTGTGACATTTATTTGGAAGTCGCGATCCCAATTTCAGACTCCTCCTGCCCGCCGGTTTATTAATCAACGTGTGAAGTGTTTGGGAGAAGGGACCTTATATCAGGTGGACTTTCAGTGAAGAATTTCTGCTTGACTCTGTTGCACTTTGCACAGGAGACCATGAGGTCATGCACTTTGGCGGAAAAAAATCAAAGAGCATGTTATTATTTAAATGGAGGAAAAGTGTTGCTGTACAGCGGGATCTGGCGGTACTTGTGCATGAAACACAAAAGGTTAGTATGCAGGTACAGCAAGTGATCAGGAAGGCCAATGGTATCTTGGCCTTTATTGCAAAGGGGATGGAGTATAAAAACAGGGACGTCTTGCTACAGCTATACAGGGTATTGGTGAGTCCACACCTGGAATACTGCGTGCAGTTTTGGTTTCCATATTTACGAAAGGATATACTTGCTGTGGAGGCAGTTCAGAGAAGGTTCACTTGGTTGATCTCAGGGATGAGGGGGTTGACTTATGAGGAAAGGCTGAGTAGGTTGGGCCTCTACTCATTGGAATTCAGAAGAATGAGAGGAGAACTTATGGAAACATATAAGATTATGAGGGGGCTTAACAAGGTGGTTGCAGAGAGGATGTTTCTACTGATGGGGGAGACTAGAACTAGGGGGCATGATCTTAGAATAAGGTGCCGCCCATTTAAAGCTGAGAGGAGAAGAAATTTCTTCTCTGAGAGGGTTGTAAATCTGTGGAATTCGCTGCCTCAGAGAGCTGTGGAAGCTGGGACATTGAATAAATTTAAGACCGAGATAGATAGTTTCTTAATTAATAAGGGATTAAGGGGTTATAGGGAGCAGGCAAGGAAGTAGACCTGAGTCCATGATCTGATCAGCCACAATCGTATTAAATGGCGGAGCAGGCTCGAGGGGCCATATGGCCTACTCCTGCTCCTATTTCTTATGTTCTTATGTTCTTATGTAACCCCTGAGAGTGTTGAGCACTCACTCCGCATCTCAGCAACATCATGCAATACTTTCTGTTAATCCTCCCACTTGTCCCCCCCCCCCCACCCTTCCACCACCTTCTCAAGGGCAGTTGGGGAGGGGTAATAAATGCGACCTCGTCAGTGTTGCCCACATCCCACGAACAAACGAGAAAAACAGCACACACAACTGTAGACGGCTAGAAAGATGTTGTCCTGGCCACGAGAGGGTTAACCACGCCCGCAATCATCACAATAAAAACTGCTTCTGATTAGGAGTGTAAAGAATTCCTTGATGGTGTTGACGATAGCGGTGCAATTTACAGCTGGCCTTTTGATGTCGGTGCTGTCACTAACCCAGTTAAAGAGAGGGACTGATAAGACCTGTGCGGTGCTAATTCGCCACTTGTACTTTAGCCAGGACTGACGTGGAGCGCATTCCGCCCACGTTAATTGAGGAACAAAATCCGTTGAGGTCAAAGCTTCTCATCCAAGCACTTTCAAGGTGAGCCTGGAACGTCCTATGATACTTCAGATTGCACATACTCTTCCAGCTCATAAGAACATAAGAAATAGGAGCAGGAGTAGGCCATACGGCTCCTCGAGCCTGTTCCACTATTCAATGGCTGATCTTCTACCTCAACTCCTCTTTCCCACCCGATCCCTATATCCCTTGATTCCCTGATTGTCCAAAAATCTATCGCTCACTGTCTTGAATATGCTCAAAGACTGAGCCTCCACAGCCCTCTGGGGTAGAAAATTTCAAAGATTCACCACCCTCTGAGTGAGGAAATATGTCCTCGTCTCAGTCCTAAATGGCCGACCCCTTATTCTGACCCCTGGTTCTAAAACTCTCCAGCCAGAGGAACCATCCTCCCTTCATCTACCCTGTCAAGCCTGTCATGTATTCAACTATCATTGTAACCCATGTATAAGCTGACCTAAGTTGTACACCTTGAGAACATTGACCACAGGGGGTGAACTTGTGGGAGACACTCCTAACCTGGACTTTCCGGTATAAAAGTGGAAGCTCCACTCACCTTCAGTCTCTTGAAGTCTTGGTAATAAAGGTAACTGGTCACAGAGTGACCTTCTCTCTAGTATGGGCCTCGTGTGCATTTATAGTGTATAGTAAAGACATATTAAAGCCCTCTAAGCATTTTATGCATTTCAGTGAGACCACCTCTCATTCTTCTAAACTCCAGAGAATATAGGCCCATTCTACTCAATCTCTCCTCATAGGACAGTCCTACATACTGCGATATGAGTATTTGTACCGTACATATACTACTACAGGTATATGCCCTACCGCAGAGAGTCGTTGATGCTGGTTCATTGGATATATTCAAGAGGGTGTTAGATATGGCCCTTATGGCTAAAGGGATCAAGGGGTATGGAGAGAAAGCAGGAAAGGGGTACTGAGGTGAATGATCAGCCATGATCTTATTGAATGGTGATGCAGGCTCGAAGGACCAAATGGCCTACTCCTACACCTATTTTCTATGTTTCTATGCCATTCACCACTTCCCATTCAGTCTGTTCTTTAAAAT
The DNA here is from genome assembly GCF_044704955.1 of Pristiophorus japonicus. Classification (NCBI taxonomy): domain Eukaryota; kingdom Metazoa; phylum Chordata; class Chondrichthyes; family Pristiophoridae; genus Pristiophorus; species Pristiophorus japonicus. The sequence goes on along the minus strand of NC_091979.1, from coordinate 18,225,055 downwards.
ATTTGATCCGATGCAAATTTCCATTAAAAAAAATGCTTAGATTTATCCTTCAACCAAGATCACTAAAAAAAACTAGATGTCCTGGTCATTTATCTCATTGCAATCTGTGGGAGCTTGCTGTGCGCAATTTGGTTGCCGCGTTTCCTACATTACAACAGTGATTATGCTTGAAAAAGTACTTCATTGGTTTGAATGTGTTTTGGGACGTCCTGAGGTCATGAAAGACACTATATAAAAGCAAGCCTTTCTCTTTAAATATAGGGTTGTATTTTCCAATTGGGCCAGTTTCCCTGTGAACCTTTAACACATTCATATGCACAAGTTAACTCAGAAACGGGTCACTTGTGAGATTAATTAAAGGGGGATTTAGTATGGGCCAGTCAGACAGGATCAGTCAGACCTAACCTACTTATCTAAGGAAGGATGTACTTACCTTAGAGACAGTGCAACAAAGGTTCACTAGATTTATTCCTGTACTGACCACACTCGACCAGCTCTGCTGGGCGGGCCACATTGTCCGCATGCCCGACACAAGAGTCCCAAAGCAAGCGCTCCAAGCGGAACTCCTACACGGCAAGCGAGCCCCAGGTGGGCAGAGGAAACGTTTCAAGGACACCCTCAAAGCAACAGCTCCACCAACACCCAGGAATCCCTGGCCCAAGACCGCCCTGAGTGGAGGAAGAGCATCCAGGTGGGCGCTGAGCACCTCGAGTCTCGTCGCCGAGAGCATGCAGAAACCAAGCGCAGGCAGCGGAAGGAGTGTGCAGCAAACCAGTCTCCCCACCCACCCTTTCCTTCAACCACTGTCTGTCCCACCTGTGACAGAGACTGTAATTCCCGAATTGGACTGTTCAGTCACCTGAGAACTCACTTTTAGGGTGGAAGCAAGTCTTCCTCGATTCCGAGGGACTGCCTATGATAATGAGGATGAGATTGATTCCTGGGATGAGAGGGTTGTCCTATGAGGAGAGATTGAGTAGATTGGGAGTATACTCTCTGGAGATTAGAAGAATGAGAGGTGATCTCATTGAAACATACAAGATTCTGAAGGGGATTGACAGGGTGGATGCAGGGAGGATGTTTCCCCTGGCTGGAGAGTGTAGAACTATAGGGCATAGTCTCAGGATAAGGAGTTGGCCATGTAAGACTGAGATGAGGAGAAATTCCTTTGGAATTGCCTGCCCCCAAAGAGCTGTGGTTGCTAAATCATTGAGTATATTCAAGGCTGAGCTCGATAGATTTTTGGACTTGAGGGAATCAAGAAAATATGGGGAGCAGGCAGGAAAGTGGAGTTGAGGTCGAACATCAGCCATGATCTTATTAAATGGCGGAGCAGGCTCGAGGGGCCAAATGGCCTGCTCCTGCTCCTAATTCTTATGTTCTTGTGCTATGTTTTTATGTCAGAAAATGGAACTTATGTTCTTATGTCAGAAAATAGAACCGATAGATAATTAACCCTTAATCTGCCAGCAGTTCCAAAGAAATGACTGGTTGCCTGGGCTGGGCAGCTTCGTAAGTTGTTAAACTCATGCCCTGGGGAAGCTGTAATGAGCACTACAAATAAGCACTACAACAACTTGCATTTATATAGCACCTTTAATGCAGTAAAGCCCCCTCAGTCGCTTCACCGGAGCAAAGGTTTGACACCGATTCACACAAGGGAACATCAGGACAGTTCAAAGAGGTAGATTTTAAGGAGCACCTTAAAGGAGGAGGGAGGTTCTATACTGAGATTACAGTAATGACAGGAGAGCATTGATGGAGTATAGTACAAACACAAACACTTGTAACACAATAGCGATACTTTCATTCAGCTTGCCTGTTACCTCTCCTGCCCCTACTATCCTCCACTCGTTTCCATACCCTCTTTGTCCTATTTTTACTTTACTCCCTTTTAACTGAATCTATACCCGCCTCACCTTATTTATGTGCCAAAGGATTATATTTTTCAAAACTCTTTCATTGTCTCTCAACAACAGCAACAACTTATATTTATATAGCGCCATTAACATAGTAAAACATCCCGAGGCGCTTCACAGGAGTATTATGCGATAAAAATTTGACACCGAGCCGCATAAAAAGAAATTACGGCAGGTGATCATAAGAACATAAGAACATAAGAAATAGGAGCAGGAGTAGACCATACGGCCCCTCGAGCCTGCTCCGCCATTTAATACGATCATGGCTGATCCGATCATGGACTCAGGTCCACTTCCCCGTCTGCTCCCCATAACCCCTTATTCCGTTATCAGTTAAGAAACTGTCTATCTCTGTCTTAAATTTATTCAATGTCCCGGCTTCCACAGCTCTCTGAGGCAGCAAATTCTACAGATTCACAACCCTCTGAGAGAAGAAATTCCTTCTCATCTCAGTTTTAAATGGGCGGCCCCTTACTCTAAGATTATGCCCTCTAGTTCTAGTCTCCCCCACCAGTGGAAACATCCTCTCTGCATCCACCTTGTCAAGCTGCCTCATAATCTTATACATTTCGATAAGCACCTCTCATTCTTCTGAATTCCAATGAGTAGAGGCCCAACCTACTCAACCTTTCCTCATAAGTCAACCCCTTCATCTCCGGAATCAACCTAGTGAACCTTGGTCAAAGTGGTAGATTTAAGGACTGTCTTAAAGGAGGGAAGAGAGGTAGAGAGGCGAAGAGGTTTAGAGAGGGAGTTCCAGAGCTTGGGGCCTAGGCAACAGAAGGCAGGCCACCGATGGTTGAGTGATTATAATCAGGGATGCTCAAGAGTGCAGAATTAGAGAAGCGCAGACATCTCAGGGCGGTTGTGAGGCTGGAGAAGATTACAGAGATAGGGCCGTGGAGGGATTTGTAAACAAGGATGGGATTTTGAAATGGAGGCGTTGCAGGCGGTGAAGAAGGCAAATGGTATGTTGGCTTTCATAGCTAGCGGATTTGAGTATAGGAGCAGGGAGGTCTTACTGCAGTTGTACAGGGCCTTGGTGAGGCCTCACCTGGAATATTGTGTTCAGTTTTGGTCTCCTAATCTGAGGAAGGACGTTCTTGCTATTGAGGGAGTGCAGCGAAGGTTCACCAGACTGATTCCCGGGATGGCTGGACTGACATATGAGGAGAGACTGGATCGACTGGGCCTGTATTCACTGGAGTTTAGAAGGATGAGAGGGGATCTCATATAAACATATGAAATTCTGACGGGACTGGACAGGTTAGATGTGGGAAGAATGTTCCCAATGTTGGAGAAGTCCAGAACCAGGAGACATAGTCTAAGGATAAGGGATAGGCCATTTAGGACTGAGATGAGGAGAAACTTCTTCACTCAGAGAGTTGTTAACCTGCAGAATTCCCTACCACAGAGAGTTGTTGATGCCAGTTCATTGGATATATTCAAGAGGGAGTTAGATATGGCCCTTACGGCTAAAGGGATCAAGGGGTATGGAGAGAAAGTAGGAAAGGGGTACTGAGGTGAATGATCAGCCATGATCTTATTGAATGGTGGTGCAGGCTCGAAGGGCCGAATGGCCTACTCCTGCACCAATTTTCTATGTTTCTATGTTTCTATGTTAACTGGGAGCCAATGTAGGTCAGCGAGCACAGGGGAGGCGGGTGAGTGGGACCCTTCCATTGACCATGTTGGAGGAGAGCGCAACTTTAAAATAAAGTTAGGAGTTTGATTCGGTAAAATCAATCTGCAAAATCTACCCAATCAAATGCCAGAACATGGCCCTGAGATGAGGAGGTATTTCTTCTCTCAGAGGAGAGAAGAAATCTGTGGAATTTGCTGCCTCAGAGAGCTGTGGAAGCCGGGATATTGAAAATATTTGAGACAGAGATAGACAGTTTCTTAACCGATAAGGGGATAAGGGGTTATGGGGATCGGGCAGGGAAGTGGAGCTGAGTCCATGATCAGATCAGCCATGATCGTATTAAATGGTGGAGCAGGCTCGAGGGGCCGCATGGCCTACTCCTGCTCCTATTTCTTATGTTCATATGATCATTCTCTGACTTGTTGCTGCACATCAAGACAGGAAAGTGACTGTCAGACAATGATTATTACTAATTGGCAGACCATGTCGGATCAGCATGCCTGGATCAGTACGCGGGTCTGTGGAGCCCTAATGGTTAACACCCTTCTTGCAAATGTCTCCTTGGAGCAGCAGTACTGTCTCCAACTCTAATCGCTTGTGTGTTAAGTGCCTGTCTTTGCTGCAATGTTCTGGGGCTTGTTTTTGTTTAGGCTGAGGTCTCAGAATCGCCCATTAAACAAAACAGTAGCACAAAGGTTTTTTTTTTAAAAACTGGCTATCTTTAGTCGAGCTTCATGGAAATCCTAACACAAGTGCTGTGTTTCTTGGCAAGCACTTATTGGGATTCGGGAGCAACAGAGCTCGAAGCATTGGCTATATTCAAGGCAGATTATGATACACCTCTTTCACTGAGCAAGTGTCTACTGCAGTACTGCACAAATGTACAACACATTGGTTTTGAATGAGAATGCTCACTATTTGAACAGAGGCAGTAATGCTTCAGTAAAAATGGTGGACAACGTAACCTTACTGGAGAAATACCACCAACGATGTCTCCGCAAGATCCTGCAAATCCCCTGGGAGGACAGATGCACCAACATTAGTGTCCTCAACCAGGCCAACATCCCCAGCATTGAAGCACTGACCACACTTGATCAGCTCCGTTGTCCCGGGTATCCATAAACCCTATTTTTCAGGAACGTAGTTGTCATGTATTCAACTTTCATTGTAACCCATGTATAAGCTGACCTAAGTTGTACACCTTGAGAACATTGACCACAGGGGGCGAACTAGTGGGAGACACTCCTAACCTGAACTTTCTGGTATAAAAGGGGAAGCTCCACCCACCTTCAGTCTCTTGAGGTCTTGGTAATAAAGGTAACTGGTCACAGGGTGACCTTCTCTCAAGTATGGGCCCGTGTGCATTTATACTGTATAGTAAGGACATATTAGTAGTCATCACTCCTTTGGGCAGAAACATTTCTTTCGCTCATGTGCTCTCGTCATTCCGTCATCTTTTGTAAAAACTCTACCAATCACACCTGACACCTCTCTCAGTCTAAAGCCTCCCAAGGTGCCGCATCTCTTCAAATCCATTATTGGAACTGCTAAATTCAACTTTATACTTGTGTCAATGACTGTCTTCCTTCCACTTGATTCTTAACTAAGATGTCCACTTCCAGTTCTTTGAATCATAGAATGGTTTCATCACTGGAGGCCATTGAGCCCGTGCCGGCTCTCTGCAAGAGCACTTCAGCTAGTCCCACTCCCCTGCCCTTTCCCCGTAGCCCTGCACATTTTTTTCCGTCTGGTACTTATTCAATTCCTTTTTGATAGCCAGGATTGAATCTGCCTCCATCACTATCTCAGGCAGTGCATTCCAGATCCTAACCACTCGCTGCGTAAAAAAGTTTTTCCTCATGTTGTTCTTCTGCCCATCACCTTAAATCTGTGTCCTCTGGTTCTAGACCCTTCCACCAATGGGAACAGTTTCTCTCTATCTACTCTGTCCAGACCCCTCATGAATTTGAACACCTCGATCAAATCTCCTCTCAACCTTCTCTACTCCAAGGAGAACAGCCCCAGCTTCTCCAGTCTATCCACGGAACTGAAGTCACTCATCCCTGGAACCATTCTTATAAATCTTTTCTGCACCCTCTCTAAGACCTTCACATCCTTCCTAAAGTGCGGTGCCCAGAATTGGACACAATACTCCAGGTGAGGCCGAACCAGTGTTTTATACAGGGTCATCATAATTTCCTTGCTTTATGCCTCTACTTATGAAGCCCCATATCCTACAATCCTCTATTCTACCCCACTTCTGATCCCGGTTCTCTGACAGAAAAGTCTGGTTTTGTTGGCACCCTCTTCTCTTTCAACTTTAATCTCCAAAATCTTCGGGTAAAAACTCTCCCTCAATTGCTCCATGTTGTTTGATCATCGCTCTTTATCTGCCAGTTTTGTCACATCTGTCACTTGGTGAGGTAGAGGAGGGCTGCCATTCATAGGATCATAGGATCATAGATATTTACAGCACGGAAGGAGGCCATTTCGGCCCATCGTGTCTGCGCCGGCCAACAAGAGGCTACCCAGCCTAATCCCATTTTCCAGCTCTAAGTCCATAACCTTGGAGGTTACGGCACATCAAGTGGACATCCAAGTACTTTTAAAATGTGGTGAGGGTTTCTGCCTCTTCCACCCTTTCAGGCAGTGAGTTCCAGACCCCCACAACCCTCTGGGTGAAGAAATTTCCCCTCAAATCCCCTCTAAACCTCCTTCCAATTACTTTAAATCTATGCCCCCTGGTTGTTGACCCCTCTGATAGGTCCTTCCTATCCACTCTATCCAGGCCCCTCACAATCTTTTACACCTCAATAAGGTCTCCCCTCAGCCTCCTCTGTTCCAAGGAAAACAAACCCAATCTGTATGGGTATTACAGTGTAGTAGTTATGAACCTGGACCGGTAATCCAGTCAAGTCGGCCTCAAGTAATGATCCAGTAAAATGTGATTTCAAATCCCAGCACAGCAGTTTGAGAATTTGAATTCAGTTTTACAAACCTGGAAATAAAAAGCTAGTATCAGCGATGAAGATTGTCGTAAAAATCAATTGGTTCATAAATGTCCTATAGGAAAGCAAATCTGCCGGCAACACGTGGTCTGGCCTACACGTGAATCCAGTCCTACTCTTGACTCTCCACTGCCCATTGAACTGGCCTTGAAGCCACTCATTTGTATCAAACTGCGACTCAGTGCAGCTAGGGATTGGGGGCGGGGGGGCATCAAGGTATCCACACCTTGCCTTTCCAGTGACACCCACATTCCAAGAATACATTTTCAAAAACCTTAGAATTGTACCCATTTATAACTCAGTTCGATCGATTTTTGTTGGGTAAGGATATCAAGGTGATATGGAACGAAGGCGGGTAGATAGAAACATAGAAACATAGAAAATAGGTGCAGGAGTAGGCCATTCGGCCCTTCTAGCCTGCACCGCCATTCAATGAGTTCATGGCTGAACATTCAACTTCAGTACCCCATTCCTGCTTTCTCGCCATACCCCTTGATCCCCCTAGTAGTAAGGACCTCATCTAACTCCTTTTTGAATATATTTAGTGAATTGGCCTCAACAACTTTCTGTGGTAGAGAATTCCACAGGTTCACCACTCTCTGGGTGAAGAAGTTCCTCCGCATCTCGGTCCTAAATGGCTTACCCCTTATCCTTAGACTGTGACCTCTGGTTCTGGACTTCCCCAACATTGATGGAGTTAAGATACAGAGTAGCCATCATCATCATCATCAGCGGTCCCTCGAATGAGAAAGACTTGCTTCCACATGAGTTGACAGATATTTCAATGAAGGACCTGATGTTCCAGTCCTGAACTCCAATTGAGGGGGTGGAAGATGCCTGTGCGTGGATTTTTTTTAACGTGTGGTGACCGTTGCTCACCAGGCATCACACGGGCTCGACAGAACTAGGTCTTTATCCAGTGACAAGGGTTGAACCAGGACGACTGGAGACCTGCCCTGCTGCACGGACCTAGTGCGCACACATATCGCAGTGTGGGCTGGCCCGTGCTGCCCCTGGGCCCTCGGCTCTTCTGGGCCCCGTGCCCTCATTCGCCGCACCTTCGCCTACGATGTCCCAGGGCCCGGCGCTCCAGCTCTATTCATAGCCTCGACCTGCGGTAGTGATCTAATTGAATGGCAGAACTGGCTCGAGGGGCTGAATGGCCTCCTCCGGTTCCTATGCACCATGTGCCTGTGTCATCGTAGGCAGTCCCTTGTGGCCGAAGATGACTTGCTTCCACACTAAAAACGAGCACTCAGGTGACTGACGAACTCATTTTAAACGGCGGAAGATGCCTGTGCGTGAATTCTTTGAACGTGGGGTGGCCGTTGCACACCAGCCACCACACGGACTTGACGGAGCAAGTGGCAAGGGGGCTCCAAGACGACTGGAGACCAGGCTCCGCCACATGTGCCAATACATACACACAAACTCAAACATACTCCTACTATCCTCCTTCCTTCCTCCTTCCCACAGCCATGTGCCTGCCTGCGCAACATTATTTTGTCCACCATTTTTACTGGAGCATTACCGCCTCAAATACTGAACATAGTAATTTGAAACCAATGTTTTGTACATTTGTACAATAAAACCACACAGCATAATATTTATCACTTAGTCAACATCACTAAAAACAGGTTATCTGGTCATTATCACACTTCTTCTTTCGTATGATGACAGAAAAGTAATTTGAATCTCAATATCTAAGCCGGATATCCAGGCCAAAGCTTCCGGTGTAACAGCGTGGATATCTTAAGAACATAAGAACATAAGAAATAGGAGCAGGAGTATGCCACTTGGCCCCTTGAGCCTGCTCTGCCATTCAATAAGATCATGGCTGATCTGATCATGGACTCAGCTCCACTTCCCTGCCCGCTCCCCATAACTCTTAACTCCTTTATCGCTCAGACATCTATCTCCGCCTTAAATATATTCAATGACCCAGCCTCCACAGCTCTCTGGGGCAGAGAATTCTATAGATTAAAAACCCTCTGAGAGAAGAAATTCCTCCTCATCTCCGTTTTAAATGGGTGTCCCCCTTATTCTAAGACTATCTCTGCTAGTTTTAGTCTCCCCTATGAGTGTAAATATCCTCTCTGCATCCACCTTGTCGAGCCCCCTCATTATCTTATAAGTTTCAATAAGATCACCTCTCATTCTTCTGAACTCCAATGTGTATAATTTTGTCGGCTGCCTGTGAATTCCCTCTGAGGGCAGTGTTCAATGATGTGCTCCAGGGTCTGATTCGGAGCTCCACAGTCGCATGATGGGGATGCTTTAATCTTCCATCTATGGAGAAGGTGGCAGCATTGGCCATGACCGGTTCTGAGCCGGTTGATGGTTGTCCACTGTTTGCGAGGAAGGTTTGATCCTACAAGTTGTACTGTGGGGTCCTCTATAAGGAATCCATTCCGTATGCTGTTTGTGGGAGCTTGCTGTGCGCAAATTGGCTGCGCGCTTCCTACATTACAACAGTGACTACACTTCAATAAGTACTTCATTGGCTGTAAAGCGCTTGGGGACGTCCTAAGGTCGTCAAAGGCGCTATATAAATGCAAGTCTTACTTTTTTTTAACAATTCTAGTTATTTTTGTTAATGACACTGCTGTAAATTTTAGAGTGCCGATATTATAAATGGGAATATTCCCATCTCAGGGTATAGATCCCTGTAATAGAAAACAGAAAATAGGTGCAGGAGTAGGCCATTCGGCCCTTCGAGCCTGCAACCCAGTTTTACATTTTGTGTGTAGCTCAGCTGTCGAATGGAGAAAGCTGATAATTCCATTAAAGCTCTTACACCTTAGACAGAGCCCTTTCACGCGCTCTATGGATTCTGGGATAACTCCGGCTCCTAACAATGTATTTGGCTTTTTTGTTCCCACTGGACAGCAGGCGAAGGAAACAGGGAAGATGTTCCAATGAAGCTCGACTGATATCCTGCAGTCTGGAACAGTTGTGATCGGAGGTCCAGGTCTGCTAAGTGCCAGCGGTAAATGGGAATCAAGGAATATGGGGATAGAGCAGGAGCTGAGGTCGAAGATCAGCCATGATCTTATTGAATGGCGGAGCAGGCTCGAGGGGTTGAATGGCCTACTCCTGGTTCTTATGCAGATTGATCCGCAGGTTGCGGCATGGATTGGAAAATGACCTGCTAATTTGCTGCCAAATAACGCTAATGAAAGAAAGACTTGCATTTACATAGCGCCTATCACAACCTCAGGTCGGCCCAAAGTGCTTTACAGCCAATGAAATACTTTTTGGAGTGTTGTCACTGTTGTGATGTTTGGAAACGCGGCAGACAGCGGAAGGAGTGTGCGGCAAACCAGACTCCCCACCCACCTTTCCTCCAACCACTGTCTGTCCCACCTGTGACAGAGACTGTAATTCCTGTATTGAACTGTTCAGTCACCTGAGAACTCCCTTTTAGAGTGGAAGCAAGTCTTCCTCGAATTTGAGGGACTACCTATGATGATGATGATGATGATGATGATGATGATGTAGGAAATGTGGCAGCCAATTTGCACAACAGTAATAATTGACCAAATAATCTGTTTTCGGTGTTGCTTGAGGGATAAATATTGGCCTGGTCATAAAGGAAAAAGAAAGACTTGCATTTATATAGCGCCTTTCATGACCACCGGACATCTCAAAAGAACTTTACAGCCAATGAAGTACTTTTGGAGTGTAATGAGCAAGAACTCCCCTGCTCGTCTTCGTAATAGTGCCATGGAAATTTTTGACATCCACCAGCAGACGGGGTCCTGGGTCTCATCTGAAAGGCGGCACCTTCAACAGTGCAGCGCTCCCTCGGCACTGCACTGGGATAGTCAGCCTGCATTATGCGCTCAAGTCTCTGGAGTGGGACTTGGAAGCCACAAACTTCTGACTTGATAGGTGAGAAGGCGCTGCTAACTGAACCACGGCTGACACTTGAGTACAATGACAAGTGAATGAATGTGGTATACATCCATGATTTAGACTTGAATGTAGGGGGTGTGATTAAGAAGTTTGCAGATGATACTAAAATCGGCTGTGTGATTGATAATGAAGAAGAAAGCTGTAGACTGCAGGAAGATATCAATGGACTGGTCAGGTGGGCAGAACAGTGGCAAATGGAATTCAATCCGGAGAAGTGTGAGGTAATGCATTTGGGGAGGGCTAACAAGGCAAGGGAATACACATTACATGGTGGGACACTGAGGAGTGTATCGGAATAAAGGGACCTTGGAGTGCAGGTCCACAGAACCCTGAAGGTAGCAGGACAAGTAGATAAGGTGGTTAAGAAGGCGTACGGAATACTTGCCTTTATTAGCGGAGGCATAGAATACAAGAGCAGGGAGGTTATGCTTGAACTGTATAAAACACTAGTTAGGCCGCAGCTGGAGTACTGTGTGTAGTTCTGGTCACCACATTACAGGAAAGATGTGATTGCATTCGAGAGGGTACAGAGGAGATTTACGAGGATGTTTCCTGGACTGGAGAATTTTAGCTATGAAGAAAGGTTGGATAGGCTGGGTTTGTTTTCTTTGGAACAGAGGAGGCTGAGGGGAGACCTTATTGAGGTGCATACAATTATGAGGGGCCTAGACAGAGTGGATAGGACTTAGTTCCCTTTCCAGGGGGCATAAATTTAAAGTCATTGGTAAGAGTTTTAGAGGGGATTTGAGGGGAAATTTCTTCACCCAGAGGGTGGTGGGAGTCTGGAACTCGCTGCCTGAAAGGGTGGTAGAGGCAGAAACCCTCACCACATTTAAAAAGTACTTGGATGTGCACTTGAAGTGCCGTAACCTTCAGGGCTATGGACCAAGAGCTGGAAAGTGGGATTAGGCTGGATAGGTCTTTCTCGGCCGGCACGGACACGATGGGCCGAAATGGCCTCCTTCCGTGCTGTAAATTTTTATGGTTCTATGATATTTAGCATCATGCAATTTTTGTGTACCCATTTACCTATGTCACACCATCTCTGGCATCGCCGCGTTAAATAATGATTGTGGGAAGCTGTACTTCAAAAAAAAATCTATATAGCGTATTTTATAAACAATAATAAATATCTGGCAGTGGGTTTAGGACAGTAATTGAATCTTGAAGGTTCTGCTGATGTTTCAAAGCCGGTCGGGCTTAGCTTTTGTGGTACATGAGATCATTGGAAGTCCCGATCAAATTACTAGCTTGGAGCTTCTGCCAACCATCTCCTGTTCTATATATAAGTTCTCACAGAAAGCTTCTCATCAACACAACATCCTCTCGCACTTCCTTCAACCTTTTCTCCTCTGTAAACATCTCAAGATTTCGAATAATGTCTGAGAAAAGCAGATTAACCCCTCCCCCTCACCCCCTTTCCCATATTTGGGGCGGTTCATCTAAGCCCCCTGTCTCACATACTCCTGGACAGGATACAAGATTAAGGTCTGGCGTCCTACAAACTGATCCTTCTCTCACCTCTAGCCTGCAATCTTTTCCCTGCATGGCGACCTTCCCTTTCTCTCCTGATCTTAATCTGAATTGATTGTAATGTGAACTCCCCTCTCTCATTTGTGTCTAAGCTGCTAATACACCACCCGACACACTTTCCCCCCCCCCCGCCCACAGCCTCAACACTGTAGAACTCCTTATCTCCTGGAGTCTACAAGGCCTTTTTAAAACCCAAGCCGAATCTCACCTTGGCGCTATTTCTTGGTCTACAGGGCTGTAGTAATACCCGCCCTCCTGTGTGGCTCAGAGACATGGACCATGTACAGTAGACACCACAAGACGCTGGAGAAATGCCACCAACGATGCCTCCGCAAGATTCTGCAAATCCACTGGGAGGACATACGCACCAACCAACATTAGTGCCCTCGTCCAGGCCAACATCCCCAGCATCGAAACACTGACTACACTTGATCAGCTCCGGTGGGCAGGCCACATTGTCCGCATGCCTGACACGAGACTCCCAAAGCAAGCGCTCTACTCGGAACTCCTACACGGCAAATGAGCCAAAGGTGGGCAGAGGAAACGTTACAAGGACACCCTCAAAGCCTCCCTGATAAAGTGCAACATCCCCACCGACATCTGGGAGTCCCTGGCCAAAGACTGCCCTAAGTGGAGGAAGTGCATCCGGGAGGGCGCTGAGCACCTCGAGTCTCATCGCCGAGAGCATGCAGAAAGCAAGCGCAGGCAGTGGAAAGAGCGTGCGGCTAATCTGTCCCACCCTCCCTTACCCTCAACGACTATCTGTCCCACCTGTGACAGGGACTGTGGTTCTCGTATTGGTTCTTGAGTGGAAGCAAGTCTTCCTCAATTCCGAGGGACTGCCTATGATGATGATGATGATTTCTCGATATCTATTGTCCTCTCTCCTCTTCCTTTCAACCTTGCACTGTGGGACTTGACCCTTCACCTGGAAAATTGCACATGTTCGCATCACAACCACCAGGATCTGGTGTATGAGCCGCTTACAACAGACCGCAATCGTTGTAAAGCTAAGCTTAAGTCATTAATGAGCACCAATTTGCAAGTTCCTAGATTCATGGTATATTTTACGACAGCTTTAGCATAGTAAACCGTCCCGAGGTGTTTCACAGGAGCGCAAACAGACAAAAAATTGGCACAGAGGCAAAGACAGAGACATTAGGACCGGTCACCAATAGCTCAATCAAAGAGGGGGGGCGGGGGGGGGGGGGAGGGTTCTTAAAGGAGGAAAGGTTTAGAGAGACATTCCACAGCTTAGGTCCTAGACAGTTGAAGGCACGGCCACCAATGGTGAAGAACATAAGAACATAAGAAATAGGAGCAGGAATAGGCCACCTGGCCCCTCGAGCCTGCTCCGCCATTCATAAGATCATGGCTGATCTGATCTTGGCCTCAACTCCACTTCTCTGCCCACTCATTCTTCTGCTTCTTCTTCAGCACCATTGAACACCTGCTATGTCACGGACTTGATAGAGCAAGGTCTTGCTCCATAACCCTCGACTCCCTTATCATTCAAAAATCTGTCTATCTCCACCTTAAATATATTCAATGACCCAGCCTCCACAGCTCTCTGGGGTAGGGAATTCCAAAGATTCACGAACCTCTCAGAAAATAAATTCCTCCTCATTTCCGTTTTAAATGGGTGACCCCTTATTCTGAAACTATGCCCCCTAGTTCTAAATTCCCCCAAGAGGGGAAACATCCTCTCTGCATCGACCCTGTCGAGCCCCCTCAGAATCTTATACGTTTCAATAAGATCACCTCTCATTCTTCTAAACTCCAGTGAATATAGGCCCAACCTGCTCAACCTTTCTTCATAAAACAACCCCCATATCAGAAATCAACCTTGTGAACCTTCTCTGAACTGCCTTAAATAAGGAGACCAAAACTGTACACAGTACTCCAGGTGTGGCCTCACCAATACCCTGTACAGTTGTAGCAGGACTTCTCTGCTTTTATACTCCATCCCCCTTGAAATAAAGGCCAACATTCCATTTGCCTTCCTGATTACTTGCTGTACCTGCATGCTAACATTTTGTGTTTCATGCACAAGGACCCCCAGGTCCCTCTGTATGGCAGCATTTTGTAGTCTCTCTATACTTAAATAATAATTTGCTTTTTATTCTTCCTACAAAAGTGGATAACCTCACATCCTCGCTGAATTGCCTCCTGAACTGAAACGAGGGAAGTTGAGGATGGACAAGAGGCCACAGTTATAGAAGTGCAGAGTTCTCGGAGGGTTGTGAGGCTGTCGGAGGTTATAGAGACAGGGATGGACAAGAACAAGGAGGGATTTAAACACGAGGATTAAAATTTAAAATGGAGCTGTTCAAAGCCAATGATATTCAGTAACTAGCTATCAAGGGCTCACAATATGTTGCTCAAGGGCTAATCACAATTGCCACGATAGTATTTTCAGCCATACCAAATGGGGACCAGGCAGTTCCCCACAGCCAGAGAAATTCAGTAAAACTCCTGGACCAATAGTTCTATTAAGTAGTTCTATTTCAATAAGGCCTTTTGATGTCTCTCCCAAAACCTTCCCTACCTCTCTTTCCTCCTTTAAGACGCTCTTTAAAGCGTAACTCTTTGACCAAGCCTCTACTAATATCTCATTACATTGCTTGGTATCAAATTGTGTCTGATAATCGCTCCTGTGAAATGCCTTGGGGTGTTTTACTATATTAAAGGCGCTATATAAATGCAAGTTGTCGCATGAAATCTTTGGTAACTCTGCCTCCTAATAACATTCTCATGCTTTCTTCTGCTGGAGAGCAAGCGATGGAATGGGATTATCATTGAATGCTGCCTTAATCAGCTGGCAGGGGTTATATGGAGACTCAGAGGAACATAGGTAGAAAATCTACTGAACCCACATGACAATTCGAGGTGGCCCCCAAACAAACCCCCCAAAAATTCTTACAGGGCTTGACAGAGTAGTTGCAGGGAGGATGTTTCCCCTGGCTGGGGAGTCGAGAACCAGGGGTCACAGTCTCAGAATAAGGGAGGACTGAGATGAGGAGAAACGTCTTCACTCAGAGGGTGATGAATCTTTGAAATTCTCTACCCCAGAGGGCTGTGGATGCACAGTCTTTTGAGTATATTCAAGACAGAGATTAATAGATTTTCTGATATTAAGGAAATCAAGGGATATCAAGAGTTAGAGCTGGTAAGTGGGTTTAGACTGGATAACCTTTTGTTGGCCGGCGCAGATACGATGGTAAGTACTGTAGGGAATCGAATATGGCCAAGGGTGATCTCCTGGACTCATTTTGATCGCCTGGATGGGTCGGAGAGGAATTTTCCCAGATTTTTTTTCCCCAATTGGCCTAGGCTTTTATCTGATTTTTGCCTCTCCCAGGAGATCGCATGGCTCCCGTTGGGGTGGTGTGTAGAATGTTTCTGTATAAGGGGTGTCACAGTTTTGTGAGGCGGACTGGTTGGGCTGGGTGCTCTTTACCTGTCCGCCATTGTTCATAGGTTTATATGTAACCTTCAGGGCTGCTGACCGAGGGCCGTGCGGCTCTTTGTCGGCCGGCGCGGACACGCTGGGCCGAAATGGCCTCCTTCTGCTCTGTAAATTTCTATGTTTCTATGTGGGGAATGGGTAGGAAAGTGGAGTTGAGGTAGAAGATCAGCCACGATCTCATTGAAAGGCGGAACAGGCTCGAGGGGCCGGAATGGCCGACTCCTGCTCCGATTTCTTATGTTCTTATGTTCTTAGGAATTATGAGTTAGTACTGTTATAATGCATTGCATTGATTTCTTGATGAAATTGCAGTGCGTTAAAGAGAAGCGATCTGGAACATCGTCTCACTTTCACTGAGATCTTGCATGCCGCAAAGCCGCCTCAGCGGGAAATAAGGTTTTCCGATGACTCCGAGTCAGAAAGAGTTATAATTCTCCTTACATAAGAAGTAGGAGCAGGAATAGGCCATACAGCCCCCTCAAGCCTGCTCCGCCATGCAATAAGATCATGGCTGATATTCTATACTTCCCGGCTCTATACCCATATCCCTTGATTCCCTTAGTGTCCAAAACTCTGTCACTCTCTGCCTTGAACATACTCAATGACTGAGCTTCCACTGCCCTCTGGGACAGAGAATTCCAGAGATTCACCACCCTCTGAGAGAAGAACTTTTAACTCATCTCAGTCCTAAATGGCCGACCCCTTATCCTGACACTAACATCTCTATTTCTAGGGGAAACAACCTCTCAGCATCTACCCTATCAAGCCCGCTAAGAATTTAATGTGTTTCAATGATGGGATCACCTCTCATTCTTCTAAACTCCAGAGAGTTATAGGCCCATTCTACTCAATCTCGCTTCAACGGACAACCCTCTCATCCCAGCAATCTAGTGAACCTTTATTGCACTGCCTCTAAGGTAAGTTTGCCAAAGGTGAGGAGACCAAAACTGTACAAAACAGAGTACTCCAGGTGTGGACTCAACCTAAGAACATAAGAAATAGGAGCAGGAGTAGGCCATACAGCTCCTCGAGCCTGCTCCGCCATTCAATGAGATCATGGCTGATCTGATCTTGGTCTCAACTCCACTTTCCTGCCCACTCCCCATAACCCTTGACTCCCTTATATATTCAGCCTTGAATATATTCAATGACCCAGCTTCCACAGCTCTCTGGGGTAGAGAATTCCAAAGATTCACGAACCTTTGAGAGAAGAAATTTCTCCTCATCTCCGTCTTAAATGGGCGACCCCTTATTCTGAAACTATGTCCCGGTTCTAGATTCCTGCAGGAGGGGACACATCCTCTCAGCACCAAAGCCCCATATAACTGCAGCAAGACTTCCTTACTCTTATACTCCAACCCCCTTGCAATAAAGACTAACATAACATTTGTCTTCCTAATTGCTTGCTATACCTGCATGTCAACTCTTTACGGAAGTTCTCTCGTTGGGAAATCATTGAATCCGAAACCTCCAGTGCAGCTCCCTCCCATCAGGCAGTCGGTCCTGAATCAGCACGAACCTTTCTCAGCTTTCATGTGCATGTTAATCATTTTTCAATACCAATCAATAATGTCAGCACTCAGCCAATACAGCCACTGTGCGCTCCCTTCAGCCGTCCACTAACGTAGACATAAAGCTCCCCCATGGCTCAATCAGTGTCCAGGGTTGGAACTGAGCCACACAGACCTGAAAGACGCCAGGTTCGAATTCCGGATCTGTGCGGAGTGACGTCATCGCAGCCAGATTTACAGAAGGGGCCACAGTTACATAAGAACATAAGAATTAGGTGCAGGAGAAGGCCATTCGGCCCCTTGAGCCTGCTCCGCCATTCAATGAAATCATGGCTGATCTTCTACCGTCAATACGTTCCTGCACTCTCCCCATATCCCTAGATATTTTGGATACTAACATAGACATAAAGCTCCCCCATGGCTCAATCTGTGTCCAGGGTTGGGACTGAGCCACACAGACCTGAAAGATGCCAGGTTCGAATTCCGGATCTGTGCCGAGTGACGTTATCGCTCATCCAAAAATCTATCGATCTCTGTCTTGAATACACTCAAGGACTGAGCCTCCACAGCCCTCCGTAGAGAATTTCAAAGATGCACCACCCTCCGAGTGAAGAAGTTTCTCCTCATCTCAGTCCTAAATGGCCGACCCCTTATTCTGAGACTGTGACCCCTGGTTCTAGACTCCCCAGCCCCGGGGGGGAAACATCTTCCCTGCATCTACCTTGTCAAGCCCTGTAAGAATTTTGTATGTTTCAATATTATCTCTCATTCTTCTAAACTCTAGAGAATATAGGCCTAGTCTGCTCAATCTCTCCTCATAGGGCAATTCCCCATCCCAGGAATCAGTCTGGTGAACCTTCGTTGCACTCCCTCAATGGCAAGTATATCCTTCCTTCGGTAAGGAGACCAAAACGGCACACAATACTCCAGGTGCGATCTCACCAGGGCCTTATATAATTGTAGTAAGGCGTCTTTACTTATACTCAAATCCTCTTGTAATAAAGGCCAACATATCATTTGTTTCCTTAATTGCTTGCTGTACCTGCATGTTAACTTTCAGTGATTCGTGTACAAGGACACCCAGGTCCCTCTGAACACCAACATTTCCCAATCTCTCACCATTTAAAAAATACTCTGCTTTTCTATTTTTCATGCTTAAGTGGATAACATCATATTTCTCCACATTATATTCCATTTGCCATGTTCTTGCCCACTCACTTAACCTGTCTATATCCCCTTGAAGCCTCTTTGCATCCTCCTCACAACTCACATTCCCACCTAGCTTTGTATCATCCGTGGTATGGTGCCACGCTGCCCATGGCCGCCACTCGCCATTCCTGTCGCGAGCTGGTGCAGGAGGGCGACAGCAGCGAAAAGGGACGTCATCAAGGTCCAGGACGATGGTTGGAGCATGGGCAGGTACAGCAGGAGCGGCGAGGTTGGGGCCAGGGGCCCAGGGCAGCACGGGCCCAGCCCACACTGCGATATGTGCGCGCACTGTGTCCGTGCAGCAGGGCAGGTCGCCTGTCGTCTTGGTTAACCCTTGCCACTGGACCAAGACCTAGCTCTGTCAAGCCCGTGTGGTGGCTGGTGAGCAACGGTCACCCCACGTTAAAAAAATCCACGCACAGGCATCGTCCACCCTTCAGGATGTAGTTCAGGACCTGGAATATTAGGTCCTTCATTGAAACACCTGTGAACTCATCCATTTTTGGCGTGGAAGCAAGTCATCCTCGTTTCGAGGGAATGCCTGTGATGATGATGTATCATCAGCAAACTTGGATATATTACATTTGGTCTAGGTGCCCCTGCCTTTGATTACTGTACAGAGATTGCTGCAGGAAAGCTCAAGGGTGAAATTGGTTTTGGGCCGGGGCGCTAATCAGGCAATTTCCAATCGACAGGCCATCACTGGAGAAGGAAACCGGGTGGGGTGTGGAAATGGTCGGACGGTTCGCAAGCGTGCGCTACCATGCCAGACCAATTTCACCCCCTACCTGTGTGGGTTGGTTGGGAACAGGATTAATCCCCCGTGATGCCTCTCGGAGTTGAACTGCCCCCAATTCATAAGAACATAAGAACATAAGAGATAGAAGCAGGAGTAGGCCATTTGGGCCCTCAAGCCTGCTCCGCTATTCAATAAGATCATGGCTGATCTGATCATGGACTCAGCTCCACTTCCCTGCCCGCTCCCCATAACCCTTTACTCCCTTACCGCTCAAAAATCTGTCTATCTCTGCCTTAAATATATTCAATGCCCCATCCTCCACAGCTCTTTGGGGCAGAGAATTCCACAGATTTACAACCCTCTGAGAGAAGACATTTCTCCTCATCTCAGTTTTAAGTGGGTGGTCCCTTATTCTCAGACTATGTCCCCTTTTGTTAGTTTCCCCTATGAGTAGAAATATCCTCTCTGCATCCACCTTGTCGAGCCCCCTCATTATCTTATGTGTTTCAATAAGATCACCTCTCATTCTTCTGAGTTCCATTTGAGTATAGGCCCAACGTCATCAAGGTCCAGGACGATGGTTGGAGCATGGGCAGGTACAGCAGGAGCGGCGAGGTTGGGGCCAGGGGCCCAGGGCAGCACGGGCCCAGCCCACACTGCGATATGTGTGCGCACTAGGTCCGTGCAGCAGAGCAGGTCGCCAGTCGTCTTGGTTAACCCTTGCCACTGGACCAAGACCTATGAGGATATGACCTATCCTCATAAGTCAACCCCCTCATCTCCAGAATCAACCGAGTGGACCTTCTCTGAACAGCTTCCAATGCAAGAATATTCAGCACCAATTGATCAGCCGAAGGAAAGCAGAGGAAATTAGGGTGTGAGAGGTGCTGTTGGGATGGAGTAAAACTCGCCTCTTCACAGTAGAGAGAGTTTCACTTTCCACTTAACCAAGCTTGGGAGTTGGAAATGGGCATGATCCAATCCTGCAACACCAATAGCCTGAAGCTTAATTCACTGGAGAAACTGGCCGGAAGGAGCTACAGAGGCTGACGGTATAAAAGAGCACAAATTAACCCACACACACACACGAATCGTTCATCTGAATCTTTGACAGCACCTCCCAAACTCGTGACCTCTACCGCCTAGAAGGGTAAGGGCAGCAGGCGCATTGGAACACCACCACCCCCAAGTTCCCCTCCAAGTCACTTACACCATCCTGGCTTGGGATTATGTCGACCGTTCCTTCATCGCCGCTGGGTCAAAATCCTGGAACTCCCACCCTAACAGCACTGTGGGAGCAACTTCACCATAAGGACTGCAGCGGTTCAAGAAGGCAGCTCACCAGCACCTTCTCAAGGGCAATTAGGGATAGGCAATAAATGCCGGCCTTGCCAGCGATGGCCACATCCCATGAATGAATAAAGAAAAATTACACTTTGAAGCTCGCTAACTTCTCATCACCAATGTCCCCCCAACAACATAACTAATTTGCAGTGGCTGATGTTTTTTATGGAAGGGTGTTATGAGTTAGCCAGACCAAACAAAAACTACTTCCAATCGTCTATTTTACAAATAGGAATTTCACAATAAGGTTCAAACAGAAACATTATTACTTCTATTAATGTAACAATTTCAATAAAGCAAAGTGAAAAGAAAAATAACTTTGACATGGAGTGTTGCTTGTGTGCCATTAGTCAATGATAACTCTCCCACTGATCACTGCAATGTCCCGGCCAACAGTTAGAAGCACAAGCCCAAATAGCCGGTTTGAACTGGTCAAATTGTCACTCAAGTCCACTCCAACGCTGTCCAACATTTCCCCGCCCGCCATTCGGCGAAACACCGTTGGGCGGGCCACATCGTCCGCACGCCAGACGCGAGACTCCCAAAGCAAGCGCTCTACTCGGATCTCCTACATGGCAAGCAAGCCAAAGGTGGGCAGAGGAAATGTTATAAGGATACCCTCAAAGCCTCCCTGATAAAGTGCAACATCCACACCACACCTGGGCCAGAGACTGCCCTAAGTGGAGGAAGAGCATCCGGGAGGGCATTGAGCACCTCGAGTCTCGTCGTCGAGAGCATGCAGAAATCAAGCGCAGGCAGCAGAAGGAGCATGCGGCAAACCAGACTCCCCACCCACCATTTCCTTCAACCACTGTGGTTCTTGTATTGGACTGTTCAGCCTTCTAAGGACTCATTTTTAGAGTGGAAGCAAGTCTTACCAGTTGAACAAATACTTCATGAAGGAAGACACAAATAACCTTCTAGAAGTACTGGGGGCCCGAGGGTCTAGTGAGAAGGAGGGACTGAAGGATATCCTTATTAGGCGGGAAATTATGTTGGGGAAATTGATGGGATTGAAGGCCGCTAAATCCCAGGGGCCTGATAGTCTGCATCCCAGAGTACTTGAGGAAGTGACCCTAGAAATAGTGGATGCATTGGTGATCATTTTCCAACAGTCTATCAACTCTGGATCAGTTCCTATGGACTGGAGGGTAGCTAATGTAACACCACTTTTTAGGGGGGGAGGGAGAGGGAGGTCAGGGAATTATGGACCGGTTAGCCTGACATCAGTAGTGAGGAAAATGTTGGAATCAATAGTTAAAGATGAAATAGCAGCGCATTTGGAAAGCAGTGACAGGATCGGTCCAGGTCAGCATGGAGTTGTGGGGGGCGAATCATGCTTGACAAATCTTCTGGAATTTTTTGAGGATGTGGCTGGTAGAGTGGACGGGGAAGAACCAGTGGATGTGGCGTATTTGGACTTTCAAGGGGCTTTTGACGGGGTCCCACACAAGAGATTGGTGTGCAGGATTGAGGCACGTGTTATTGGGGGTGGTGTACTGGCGTGAATGGAGTACTGGTTGGCGGACAGGAAGCAGAGAGTCGGGATGAATGGGTCCTTTTCAGAATGGCAGGCAGTGACCAGTGGGGTGCCACAAGGCTCAGTGCTGGGACCCCAGCTATTTACAATATACATTAATGATTTGGATGGAGGAATTGAGTGTAGTGTCTCCGGGTTTGCAGATGACACTAAACTGGGTGGCGGTGTGAGCTGTGAGGAGGACGCTAGGAGACTGCGGGGTGACTTGGACGGGTTGGGTGAGTGGGCAAATGCATGGCAGATGCAGTATAATGTGGATAAATGTGAGGTTATCCACTTTGGGGGCAAAAACACGAAGGCAGAATATTATCTGAATGGCAGCAGATTGGAAAAAGGGGAGGTGCAACGAGACCTGGGTGTCATGGTACATCAGTCATTGAAAGTTGGCATGCAGGTACAGCAGGCGGTGAAGAAGGCAAATGGTATGTTGGCCTTCGTAGCTAGGTGTTTTGAGTATAGGAGCAGGGAGGTCTTACTGTACAGGGCCTTGGTGAGGCCTCACCTGGAATATTGTGTTCAGTTTTGGTCTCCTAATCTGAGGAAGGACGTTCTTGCTATTGAGGGAGTGCAGCGAAGGTTCACCAGACTGATTCCTGGGATGACTGGACTGACATATGAGGAGAGACTGATCGACTGGGCCTGTATTCACTGGAGTTTAGAAGGATGAGAGGGGATCTCATAGAAACATATAAAATTCTGATGGAACTGGACAGGTTAGATGCAGGAAGAATGTTCCCGATGTTGGGGAAGTCCAGAACCAGGGGACACAGTCTAAGGATAACGGGTAAGCCATTTAGGACTGAGATGAAGAGAAACTTCTTCACTCAGAGAGTTGTTAACCTGTGGAATTCCCTAACGCAGAGAGTTGTTGATGCCAGTTCATTGGATATATTCAAGAGGGAGTTAGATATGGCCCTTATGGCTAAAGGGATCAAAGGGTATGGAGAGAAAGCAGGAAAGGGGTACTGAGGTGAATGATCAGCCATGATCTTATTGAATGGTGATGTAGGCTTGAAGGGCCGAATGGCTTACTCCTGCACCATATTTTCTATGTTTCGATGTTTCTATGTTTCCTCGATTCTGAGGGACTGCCTATGATGATGATGATGATGATGATGTCCATGCTCCGTGAGATGGAAACAGTCACGAGCAACACTGACCTGTCCATTCAGGAAGACTTGAAAAAAACCACCACGAAAGCACTTAAAATCGCGCCGATCCTTCTGGGAAGAACATAACAACGGAAGAAATAGGAGCAGAAGTAGGCCATTTAGCCCCTCGAGCCTGCTCCACCATTCGATAAGATCATGGCTGATCTGACCTTGACCTCAACTCCACTTTCCTGCCCGTTCCCCATAACACTTGACTCCCAACAGCCAATAGTCACGCAGCTGGTATCGAACCAGGTCCCGATGGAGAGAATTGTGCGACGCACGCAACATAAAGCACCGATATCTCATCACCACCCGGCAGCAGAGGTCCTTGGCATCGACCTCCCTCGGAGGCAGTGGACAGCGAGCGTTTGACCCAATCCGCACGGGGCAAGGACAATGTGACCACCTGCTCCACACGTGGGAGATGAAGGACCACCCGAAGTGCGACTGTGAGCCACAAGTCCCAGACCACGGAACACGTCACATCAATCTGCCCACTGAGACCTGTCCCGGGGAGGCCCCTCATTTCTCCACTCGGCATCTCCGGAGGCCATCGGGTGGAGAGCCAAACTAGACATCCCACTGTGAGCTTTTCCCGTCCTACGAAACAACAACAACAACCTAACTCTAGGGGTACATGGCTGTTTCTGGTTTCCATCAAGTGATCCACGCCACGTTCTTTCAGAAGAAAGAGAGGTCCGATTAAAAAACAAATTATAGATATGATGTGAGGAGGATGTTTGAACACCCTGAACACCCTCCCTGCCAACGGCACTGTCCATTTAGGCAAAAAAAGATTGCAACAAAGATCAATAGGAAAAGAAGAATGTCCAAAATAATTACTTTGTAACTTTTATTTTTTTGAACGAAGGTCTTTTCTAAGACTGGCATAAGCAGGGAGATTGTCTGCACTGCTGCCGTGCAATAGGCCAAAATCAGTGACTTGAGAAGAGTATTTCCTCATATATCGTCCCTTCCATTTCTAAAGGTCAAGGTCCACAGTAATCATAGAATGACACAGCACAGAAGGAGGCCATTCGGCCCATCGTTCCTGTGCCAGCTCTGTGTAAAAATGATCCAATCAGTCCCACTCTGCCCTGCTCTTTCCCCATAGCCCGGCAACTTTTCCTTTCCAAGTATTTATCCAATTCTCATTTTGAAAGTTACTATTGAATCTTCTCCCACCGCCCTTTCAGGCAGCGCGTTCCAGATCACAACAACACGCTGCCTAATAAATATTCTCCTCATCGCCCTCAACTTCTTTTACCAATTACCTTAAATCTGTGTCCTCTGCTTACTGAACCTACTGCCACTGGAAACAGTTTCTCCCGGCCTACTCTGTCAAAACGCCTCATAATTTTGACCGCGACTAAATCGCCCCTTAACCGCAATGCTCTACTTACAATCTTACAATTCTACATCAAACTCCCCGATCCTAAATTATGATGGAAATTGTTTCCCTGTCTATTTGCTGAAATGTTATTACTTACAAATATACCCCCATTAAATAATACATGGAAGCATTGAATGTTTACAGCACAGAGGGAGGTCATTCGACCCATTGTGACTGTGCCAGCTCTTATCTAGAGCATCCAAAACTAATCCCACTGCCCCACACTCTCCCTGCAGAACTCTAGCAGTCTAACATTAATCCAATGTCCCCCGATAACCCTCTGCTTTTTAAAAATGTATTAATTCAGGGAGGTGGCAAGGCCTGCATTTATTGCCCATCACTAATTGCCCTTGCGAAGGAGATGGTGAGCCGCCTTCTTGAACCGCTGCAGTCCGTGTGGTGAAGGTGCTCCCACAGTGCTGTTACACTTCTTTATTTTGGGAGTCTTGTGTCAGCAAGCGAGCCCAAGGTGGGCAGAGGAAACGTTTCAAGGACGTTAGCGGATGCATTGACAGTCATTTTCCAACATTCTATAGACTCTGGATCAGTTCCTATGGAGTGGAGGGTAGCCAATGTAACCCCACTTTTTAAAAAAGGAGGGAGAGAGAAAACAGGGAATTATAGACCGGTCAGCCTGACATCAGTCGTGGGTAAAATGATGGAATCAATTATTAAGGATGTCATAGCAGTACATTTGGAAAGAGGTGACATGATAGGTCCAAGTCAGCATGGATTTGTGAAAGGGAAGTCGTGCTTGACAAATCTTCTTGAATTTTTTGAGGATGCTTCCAGTAGAGTGGACAAGGAAGAACCAGTTGATGTGGTGTATTTGGACTTTCAGAAGGCTTTCGACAAGGTTCCACACAAGAGATTAATGTGCAAAGTGGGATCCCAAAATGGGATTGGGGGTAGTGTGCTGACGTGGATTGAGAACTGGTTGTCAGACAGGAAGCAAAGAGTAGGAGTAATTGGGTACTTTTCAGAATGGCAGGCAGTGACTAGTGGGGTACCACAAGGTTCTGTGCTGGGGCCCCAGCTGTTTACATTGTACATTAATGATTTAGACGAGGGGATTAAATGTAGTATCTCCAAATTTGCGGATGACACTAAGTTGGGTGGCAGTGTGAGCTGCGAGAAGGATGCTATGAGGCTGCAGGGTGACTTGGATAGGTTAGGTGAGTGGGCAAATGCATGGCAGATGAAGTATAATGTGGATAAATGTGAGGTTATCCACTTTGGTGGTAAAAACAGAATGGTGACAGATTAGGAAAAGGGGAGGTGCAACGAGACCTGGGTGTCATGGTACATCAGTCATTGAAGGTTGGCATGCAGATACAGCAGGCGGTTAAGAAAGCAAATGGCATGTTGGCCTTCATAGCGAGGGGATTTGAGCACAGGGGCAGGGAGGTGTTACTACAGTTGTACAGGGCCTTGGTGAGGCCACACCTGGAGTATTGTGTACAGTTTTGGTCTCCTAACTTGAGGAAAGACATTTTTGCTATTGAGGGAGTGCAGCGAAGGTTCACCAGACTGATTCCCGGGATGGCGGGACTGACATATCAAGAAAGACTGGATCAACTGGGCTTGTATTCACTGGAATTCAGAAGAATGAGAGGGGATCTCATAGAAACATTTAAAATTCTGATGGGTTTAGACAGGTTAGATACAGGAAGAATGGTCCCAATGTTGGGGAAGTACAGAACCAGGGGTCACAGTCTAAGGATAAGGGGTAAGCCATTTAGGACCAAGATGAGGAGAAACTTCTTCACCCAGAGAGTGGTGAACCTGTGGAATTCTCTACCACAGTAAGTTGTTGAGGCCAATTCACTAAATATATTCAAAAAGGAGTTAGATGTAGTCTTTACTACTAGGGGGAATCAAAGGGTATGGCGAGAAAGCAGGAATGGGGTACTGAAGTTGCATGTTCAGCCATGAACTCATTGAATGGCGGTGCAGGCTCGAAGGGCCGAATGGCCTACTCCTGCATCTATTTTCTATGTTTCTATGACACCCTCAAAGCCTCCCTGATAAAGTGCAACATCCCCACTGACACCTGGGAGTTCCTGGCCAAAGACCGCCCGAAGTGGAGGAAGTGCATCTGGGAGGGCGCTGAGCACCTCGAGTCTCGTCACCGAGAGCATACAGAAAACAAGCGCAGGCAGTGGAAAGAGCATATGGCAAACCAGACTCCCCACCCACCCTTTCCTTCAACCACTGCCTGTCCCACCTGTGACAGAGACTGTAATTCCCCTATTGGACTGTTCAGTCACCTGAGAACTAATTTTTTAGAGTGAAACAAGTCTTCCTCAATTTCAAGGGACTGCCTATTACTTCTTTGTAGCAGTTTGGTACAACAGAGTGGCTTGCTAGGCCATTTCAGAGTCAACCACACTGCTGTGGGTCTGGAGACCAGGTAAAGATGGCAGATTTCCTTCCTTCAAGGGCATTAGTGAACCAGATGGGTTTTTACAACAATTCTGTCACCATTACTAATATTGGCTTTTTATTTCCAATTTATGTAATTGAATTTAAATTCCCCAGCTGCTGTGGTAGGATTTGAACTCACAGTCATTAGTCCAGGCCTCGGGATCATGAGTCAAGTAACATAACCACTACGCTACCATTCTGCTTCAAACATTGCTCCATTTTTCCCTTAAAGATGAAATAATTTAGACGTCAACTAATTCCTGTGACAGAGCATGCGCTGATAACCAGTTGTGTAAAAATGATTTTCCTAATCGCTCTCTTCACTCTCAGAGAAGATTTTAAATTGATGATTTCTGGCCACCGGGTACTCCCCAACAAGTGGAAATAGAATTTCCTTATTCACTCCATCAAAACCCTTTGTAACTTTAAAAACCTCGATTGACTCAGCTCTTAGGCTTCTCTGCTCCACTGTCAGCTGTGGCTCAGTGGGTAGTACACTCGGCTCTGAGTCAGAAGCTTGTGGGTTCAAATCCCACTCCAAGGAACTCAAGCACATAAATCTAGGCTGACTCTCCAGTGCACTGCTGAGGGAGCGCTGCACTGTCGGAAGTGATGTCTTTTGGATGAGATGTTAAACCGAGGCCCCGTCTGCCCTCTGAGGTCGATGTAAAAGATCCCATGATACCATTTCAGAATGGTAGGCAGTGACTAGAGGGGTACCGCAAGGTTCAGTGCTGGGACCCCAGCTATTTACAATATACATTAAAGATTTGGATGAAGGAATTGAATGTAATATCTCCAAGTTTGCAGATGACACTACGCTGGGTGCCAGTGTGAGCTGTGAGGAAGATGCTAAGAGGCTTCAGGGTGATTTGGACAGGTTATGTGAGTGGGCAAATGCATAGCAGATGAAGTATAATGTGGATAAATGTGAGGTTATCCACATTGGTGGCAAAAACAGGGAGGCAGAATATTATCTGAATGGTGGCAGATTAGTAAAAGGGGAGATGCAACGAGACTTGGGTGTCATCGGACAGCAGTCATTGAAAGTTGGCATACAAGTACAGCAGGCGGTGAAGAAGTCAAATGGCATGTTGGCCTTCATAGCGAGAGGATTTGAGTATAGGAGCAGGGAGGTCTTACTGCAGTTGTACAGGGCCTTGGTGAGGCCTCACCTGGAATATTGTGTTCAGTTTTGGTCTCCTAATCTGAGGAAGGACATTCTTGCTATTGAGGAAGTGCAGCGAAGTTCACCAGACTGATTCCCGGGATGACAGGATTGACATATGAAGAAAGACTGGATCGACTAGGCTTATATTCACTGGAATTTAGAAGAATGAGAGGGGATCTCATAGAAACATGTAAAATTCTGAGAGGATTGAACAGGTTAGACGCAGGAAGAATGTTCCCGATGTTGGTAAAGTCCATAACCCGGGGTCACAATCTAATGATAAGGGATAAGCCATTTAGGACCGAGGTGAGGAGAAACTTCTTCACTCAGAGAATTATGAACCTGTGGAATTCTCTACCACAGAAAGTTGTGAGGCCAGTTCGTTGGATATATTCAAAAGGGAATTAGATGTGACCGTTATGGCTTAAGGGATCAGGGGGTATGGAGAGAAGGCAGGAATGGGGTACTGAAGTTGCATGATCAGCCATGATCATATTGACTGGTGGTGCAGGCTCGAAGGGCCAAATGGCCGACTCCTGCACCTATTTTCTATGTTTCTATGTTTCTATATTTTGAAGAATTATCCCCAGTGTCCTGGCCAATATTTATCCCTCAATCAACATAACAAGACAGATTATCTGGTCATTATCACATTGCTGTGTGCAAGTTGGCTGCTGTATTTTCCCGCACAGTGACTACACTCCAAAAGTGCTTCCTTGGCGGTAAAGCACTTTGAGATGACCGGTGGTCATAAAAGGCGCTATATAAATACAAGCCTTTTTCAGTGCGACTTGATCCAGTATGTTTCTCTCCTCATAACTCTGCTATAATGGGGTGGTCAAAGCCATTGCCTTGCACAAGGTTATCATTATCTCTTCACTCTTGCCCCTCGGTGTCGGCTGTGATTTAGTTGGTCGCGCTCTCGCCTCTGAGTCTAAAGCTTGTGGGTTCACGGTCCACCCCAGAGACTTGAGCACCTAATCTAGGCTGACACTCCAGCGCAGTGCTGAGGGAGCGCTGCACTGTCGGAGGTGTCGTCTTTCTGATGAGACGTTAAAGCGAAGCCCCATCTCCCCTCTCAGGTGGACATAAAAGATCCCGTGGCACTATTTCGAAGAAAAGCAAAAAAGTTATCTCCGGTATCCTAACCAATATTTATCCCTTGTCATCACAAAAAGAAAACAGATTATCTGGTTATTTATCTTGCTGTTTGTGGGGGCTTGCTGTTTGCAAATTGGCTGCTACATTTCCTGTATTACAACAGTGATTACATTTCAAAAAGAAAGTACTTAATTGGCCGTAAACCACGTTGGGAAGCCTTGAGCTTGTCAAAGATGCTAAATAAATGCAAATTCTGTCTTTCTATGAAACACAAATTGTGGGTTATTTGCTCCTATCTTCTCTTGAAGGTGCTAGCTCGTGATGGGGTACAGTTCCACATGGATCCCCCCCCCGCCCGCCCCACGTTCCAGGTCCTTCTGAATGTGTGAGCACAGAGGGCAAGTATCGACGGGCCAAGGCTACTCCAGTCCACATACACACACTTGCACATTTACTTCAGCCATGATCTAACTGAATGGCAGAAGCCGTTGGGCAGGCCACATTGTCCGCATGCCAGACAAGAGACTCCCAAAGCAAGCGCTCTACTCGGAGCTCCTTCACGGCAAATGAGCCAAAGGTGGGCAGAGGAAACGTTACAAGGACATCCTCAAAGTTCTCCCTGATAAAGTACAACATCCCCACCGACACCTGGGAGTCCCCGGCCAAAGACCGCCCTAAATGGAGGAAGTCCATCTGGGAGTGCGCTGAGCATCTCGAGTCTCATCGCCGAGAGCATGCAGAAATCAAGCGCAGGCAGCGGAAAGAGCATGCGGCAAACCAGTCCCACCCACCCTTACCCTCAACAACTATCTGTCCCACCAGTGGCAGGGACTGTGGCTCTCGTATTGGGCTGTTCAGCCACCTCATGGCATGTTGGCCTTCATAGCGAGAGGATTTGAGTATAGCAGGAGGGAGGTCTTACTACAGTTGTACAGGGCCTTGGTGAGGTCATACCTTTGAGTATTGTGTACAGTTTTGGTCTCCTAATCTGAGGAAGGACATTCTTGCTATTGAGGGAGTGCAGCGAAGGTTCACCAGACTGATTCCCGGGATGACAGGACTGACATATGAAGAAAGGCTGGATCGGCTAGGCTTATATTCAATAGAACTTAGAAGAATGAGAGGGGATCTCTCATAGAAACATATAAAATTCTGACGGGATTGGACAGGTTAGATGCAGGAAGAATGGTCCTGATGTTAGGGAAGTCCAGAAACAGGGGTCACAGTCTAAGGATAAGGGGTAAGCCATTTAGGACCGAGATGAGGAGAAACTTCTTCACCCAGAGAGTGGTGAACCTGTGGAATTCTCTACCGCAGAAAGTTGTTGAGACCAGTTCGTTAGATATATTCAAAAGGGAGTTAGATGTGGCCCTTACGGCTAAAGGGATCAAGGGGTATGGAGAGAAAGCAAGAATGGGGTACTGAAGTTGCATGATCAGCCATGATCATATTGAGTGGTGGTGCAGGCTCGAAGAGCTGAATGGCCTACTCCTGCACCTATGTTTCTATGTTTCTATGTTTCTAAGGACTCATTTTAAGAGTGGAAGCAAGTCTTCCTCGATTCCGAGGGACTGCCTATGATGATGAGGGATAGCAATAAGGAGCAAGGACCCTGACTGTTTTTTTTTTCTCCGTGTGGCAATTTATGCCACCCGAGCTGAGTTTAGCTGCTTCAGCACAGACTTAGGGATTGAGTCTGGGACCTTGGTCTATATTGTTTAATTCCACACTTGCCGATGTAAATACCAACCCCACCACTGAGGGGTGTGTGTGCAATGTACTGCTTTCCTCCCATCAATCAGCAAGATTTGCACAGCAACTCACAAATGTCAAACTAGCACATGTTAAAACAGTCAAATCTGCAGAGGTCAGAAACAGTAATGAAGACCTAGCATAGAGGCAATGCCAACCTTGGCTCAGTGGGTAGCACTGTACGCCTCAGAAGGTCGCGGGTTCAAGTCCCACGCCAGAGACTGGGGAACAAATCTAGGCTGACACTCCCAGTGCAGTGCTGAGGGAGCGCTGCACTGTCAGAGGTGTCATCTTTCGGATGAGACGTCAAACCGAGGTCCCGTCTGCTCTCTCAGGTGGACGTAAAAGATCCCATGGTACAATTTCGAAGAAGAGCAGGGGAGTGTCCTGACCAATATTTATCCTCAATCAACATCACAAAAAGACAGATTATCTGGTCATTATCACATTGCTAGTTGTGGGAGCTTGCTGTGGCTGCCGAGTTTCCTACATTTACAACAGTGACTACACTCCAAAAGTACTTCATTGGCTGTAAAGCACTTTGAGATGTCCGGTGGTCGTGAAAGGCGCTATATAAATCCAAGTCTTTCTTTCTTCCGTGGCACTATTTCAAAGAAGAACAAGGGAGTTCTCTCCAGTGTCCTGGCCAAAATTTATCCCTCACTAAAACAGACGACCTGGTCATTATCACAGTGCTGTTTGTGGGAGCTTGCTGTGCGCAAATTGGCTGCCACATTTCCTACATTATAACCATTGCTACACTTCAAAAAAAAGTACTTCATTGGCTGCAAAGTGCTTTGGGACATTGTGAAAAGTGCTATATAAATGCACGTTCTTTCTTTTAAGTTTTTATGTCGCCATTGATAAAAAGAAAGGAGGGCAGAGCCAGTAGACGCTAAATAAGCGATGCTACAGTAGACAACTCTTAAAGTTTTCTGCTGATGGGGGTGAAGAGGAGGAATAGCGCTATAAAAATAAACAAACATTCTAGAGTCATAATCAAGTTTTAAAATAAACTGATGATTTACGCCAGGCTGGGGACCTGGCATAGACAGCTCCATCATGTTTACTACCATTTACACTGCCACAGAAGTTCCAGCCTGCAAATTATACTGTGCAATATTATCGGCGGCTGTGCCTTCAGCCGTCTCGGCCCTGACCTCTGGAATTCCCTTCCTAAACCTCTCCGCCTACTCTACCTCTCTCAAAACCTGCCTCTTTGACCAGGCTCTGGGTCACCTGTCCTAATATCTCCTTATGTGGCCCACTAGCAAATATCCTGTGCTCCTGTGAAGCACCTTGGGATGTTCTGCTCAGTTAACGGCGCTATATAAAGGCACATCGCCACTGTTGTTATCCTGCAGACGCTCTGAATTATCAGAAGGAGACACTGTCTGTGTCTCAACTGACAGCTGCGCGTAAATTGGCTGCTGTCTTTCCTACATTACAACTTGCACTGAATTCCACCGTCTGCTAATTCAATGGAGCTGTGAACCAATTAAAATTAAATCAGTTGGCACCTTCACAAACGAAAGAAAGATTTGCATTTATATAGCGCCTTTCATGAGGCAAAAACACTTGAAATACTTTTTTGGAGTGTAGTCACTGTTATAATGTCGAAAATGCGGCAGTCAATTTGCGCACAGCAAGCTCCCACAAACAGCAATGTGATAATGGCATAAGAACATGAGAAATAGGAGCAGGATGAGGCCATACAACCCCTTGGGCTTGCTCCATCATTCAATAAGATCATGGTTGATCATCGATCTCAACTCCACCTTCCCGCCTGATCTCCGTATCCCTTGAGTCCCCTAGACCGCAAAAATCTATCTATCTCAACCAGGCCAGATCATCTGTTGTAGGCGATGTTGGTTGAGATAAATATTGGCCTGGGACACCAGGGAGAACTCCTCTCCTCTTTGAATAGTACCATGGGATCTTTTATGGCCACCTGACAGGGCAGACGGGGCCTCGGTTTAACTTCGCATCTGAAAGACGGCATCTCCGACAGTGCGGCGCTCCCTCAGCACTGCACTGGGAGTGTCAGCCTGTGCTCATGTCTCTGGAGTGGGACTTGAACCCACGACCTCCTGACTCAGAGGCAAGTGTGCCACCCACTGATACACAGCCAGCATATTAAAAAAGTAGACAGAGAAATGTGCTACGAACACATTTGATGTTTGTATGATACTATTGCTGAAAATTATTTTGCAATTATTTTTTTTTGGGGGGGGAGCCGTGTTGAGTGTCTGAACGCAGGGAAAATGGAAAAGAGGCATTCCTTTTAGTATCATCATCATTACAGGCGGTCCCTCGAACTAGGATGACTTGCTTCCACATGAGTTCACAGATGAAGGACCCAATGTTCCAGTCCTGAACTCCCATCACACGGGCTCGACATGCCAATCTTTATCCAGTGGCAAGGGTTGAACCAGGACAATTGGAGACCTGCTCTGCTGCACGGACCTAGTGCACACACATATCGCAGTGTGCGCTGGCCCGTGCTGCCCCCGGGCCCACGGCTCTTCTGGGCCCCGTACCCTCATTCGCCGCACCTTTATCCACGATGATGTTCCAGGGCCCGCCGCTCCAGTTCTATTTATAGCCCCAACCAGTGGTCCCAGCACCGATCCTTGTGGAACACCATTTCCTACTGTTTGCCAGTCTGAGTAACTACGTATTACCCCATCTCTCCTGTTTTCTGTTTTGTAGTCAGCTTGCTATACATTCTACTATTTGACCCCTGACTCCACATGCTCTGACCTTAGTCGTGAGTCTACTATGTGGTACATGGTGGGCCGCCCAGACCTGTCCGCCATTCAATAAGATCATGGCTGATCTTCTACCTCAACACTTTCCTGCACTATCCCCATATCCCTCGAGTCCCTTAATATCCAAAAATCTATCGATCTCTGTATAACATATAAAACCCAATCAAAGCAGTAAGGTCAACAGGAACGCCTTGTATTTATATAGTACGTATAAAGTGGAAAATTGCCTCAAGCACACTAAGCTATATAATCGGTGGGGGAAAATGTTAAGCTGAAGGATAGCACTGCATCACACATTGTTGCTCACACACTTAGAATGTCGTGCAAGGCATTTAAACAACAATTATAGTACATACATGTACACACACATATGCATACATTTATATATATACACATATACATCCATTCCCTCCACACCACGGCTGCAGTGTGTACCATCTACAGGAAGCACTGCAGCAACTTGCCAAGGCTTCTTCGGCAGCATCTCTCAAACCCGCCACCTCCACTGTCTAGAAGGACAAGGGCAGCAGGTGCCTGGGAACACCACCACCTCCAAGTTCCCCTCCAATCACACACCATCCTGACTTGGGAAGTATATCGGCCGTTTCCTCATGGTTGCGGAGTCAAAATCCCGGGATTCCCCACCTAGCAGCACTGTGGGAGCACCTTCACCACACGGACTGCAGCGTTCAAGAAGGCCCACCACCATTTTCTCAAGGGCAACTGGGAATGGGCAATAAATGCCGGCCTTGCCAGCGACGCCCACATCCCCAGAATGAATTTTAAAAGCTAGTGGTGTCCCTTGGATTGCTCAGGGTGAGCTGGAGGATACAGTGTTGTATAACAAGAATGCTATAGTACGTAATACAGAATGTAATATCTAATAGAATTGGCATTCAGAAGTGTAACTGAAATCTTGATTTAACTGAGCAATATTCTTGCATAAAATCTGAGCCGATAATGATTTTCTATGAAGGATAATCTTACACCGAGCACACACTGTGCATAAAACTTTTATATATATATGAAACACACAGACATACACATGCACACATCCACAAACACACACACATCCACATACACACAAACACATACACTCACATGCAATTAGACACACTAACATGCACATACACTCACACACAGCCAGAGACAACACTAACACACACATACAATCACACACAAGTACCTGTTTCCCTTGGCAGGAGGGTCAATAACCAGGGGGCATAGATTTAAAGTAATTGGTGGTAGGTTTAAAGGGGATATATGGGGAAATGTCTTCACCCAGAGGGTGGTGGGGGTCTGGAACTCACTGCCTGAAAAGGTGGAAGAGGCAGAAAGCCTCACCACATTTAAAAAGTGCCTGGATATGCACTTAAAGTGTCATAACCTACAGGGTTACGGAACGAGAGCTGGAGAGTGGGATTAGGCTGGATAGCTCTTGGTCCTCCTTCCGTGCTGTAAATTTCTATGATTGTTTGAGTCTACAACACTAACACGCACCAACACTCACACACAACCAGACACAGCACTAACACGCACATACACTCACATACAACACTGACACGCATATACACTCACACACAACACTGACACGCACATACACAACCAAACACAACACTAATGGGCACATCGACACAAACACACATACCTACACCAACGGTCCCTTAAGCTGTGCGGTTGCGCAGCGCTCTGGAGGTCCCGTGCAGACGGTGAGCCAGCTTTTAAATTTAAAAACCGTGCAGCCCGTTAAAGGGGCAAAAAAAATTTCGGGGATAAACACTGATCTGCACACACACCAACACAAGCACTGTACACATCTACACAAACACACACACACACACATGTCTGCAAAAAACACACGCACAGCTATTTACGGAAACACACACATCTTGCACAAACACACACACGCACATTTATACAAACACAGACAGGGGACATTAACTGTCAGGTCAGCTCTGGCCATATAGGTTAAAGAAAACAAATAGGGAACTTCAGAATTTTTTTCCTGCCGCTCTGAGCTGTGATGCTCCGATAATGAGAAGACCCTCACCCCACCTTGATCCGCGCTCTAAATTTACACGCTTCACCCTGAACTCTGGGGGCCGAGTCCCTGACAACAGCTCCCGGTTCACTGTACAAAGGTTATTGTCAGTTTATCACACACACAGAGAGAGAGAGAGAGAGGAGTGGAAATAGACCCTGCCCTTAAAAACAGCGCACAGACCCGACATTTCCGCTTCATTTCAGGGAAAATAAAAAAAAAGACAGCGCGTTCTTGTTTTGCAATAACCCAGCGCACGCTTAAACAAATTTCCTGTGATATAAATAACATTTTTTTTTCTTTTAAAAAAAATACACACGGCTCTGGAGTGGAAATATTGAATAATTGGGATCATTTTTTTTTTGGGGGGGGGGTCTGCTTTACACGCCTGTGAGAGAAATTGCATGGCTTTAAAATATATATATATATATATATATGAATGACATTCCTCTTTTCCTCAATAGCAGTGCAAACTCCAATGTTGTACAGAAGCATGCTGCAGACTCTCGAACTGATCAGTGAAGGTTCACCTAGTTCAGGGAGATTGGCAGAGCAAAGGGCAAGCCGTGTTTGCAAGAAGCTGGGTAAACAGAGGAGCTTAAAACAAGTGTCCCCTCCCGAGGAGAATTGATTAATGTTTTTTTTTTAATGTTAAACAAAAAGGGTCACAACTGCTTTGCCCAGAGAGTGGTGAGAATGTGGAACTCGCCGGCACAGGGGAGCGGTTGAGGCGGATAGTACAGATGCATTTAAAGCGGGGAGCTGGATAAATACATGAGGGAGAGGGGGGCTAGAAGGATATGGTGATGGGCTGAGATGTAGTGGTGGGCTGGGGTGGAAGTATAGACCGGTCGGGCCAAATGGCAGGTTTCTGAGCTGTAAAATTCCCGGTTACAAAATAAGAAGAGGCACTTAGAATGAAACCTCTTTGCCCAAGGAGGAACACGGCAAGTCAGTCAAACACCAAACATCTCTCTCATTTAACATCCTGACTTGATTTTATCCTTTGAGACACAAGGGTTTTCAGGCCATTGGCAAAAGAACCAGATGGGGAGAACTTCGAATTGAATTGAATATATTTAAGGCGGAGATAGGCAGATTTTTGAAGGATAAGGGGGTGAAGGGGGAGTGAGCAGGGAAGCCCATGATCAGATCAGCCAGGATCTTATTGAATGGCGGAGCAGGCTCGGGGGGCCAAATGGCCTACTCCTGCTCCTATTTCTTACGATCTGGAACTCGCTGCCTGAAAGGGAGAGTGGAAGCAGATTCAACAGTAAATTTCAAAAGGGAATTAGATAAATATTTGAAAATTTGCAGATCTATGGGGGGGGGGGGAAGAGTGGGATTAATTGGGGAGCGCTACCACAGGTTAGATGGGCCGAATGGCCTCACTTTTTGTGCTGTGATTGAAGTCCCTGAGTTCAGATGCTGCCTGACTCTCGCTTCCTCTCTGTCCCTTACCTGGGTCATCAGTCTGTCCGCGCCCGACTTCTCCTCGTCCTTGAAGATGATGTCGGGGTTGTAGTTGGGGATCAGGTCCTTGAACCGCGACGCGTTCCGGTTGATCTTGCTTTCGGACTTGCCGCTGGCCCCCAGCGTCTTCTCGGCCACGTTGGGGATGAATTGCTTGTAGGCGAGCGGGGTGAGCTTGCGGTTGTGTCTTCTCCTGCTCCCGTAGCCCCTGCCCGGCCCACAACCCGTCGCCGCCGGGCAGAGCAGCAGAAAGCAGGCGGGCCCCACCACCGTCAGCACACTCCACAGTCTCATGATACGCCGGAGCCCACCCGGGATTCTCGCTCAGATCAGGGGAAGGACCAGGGAGCGTCCCAGTTGAGAGCTCACCATGCAACAACTGTGTGTGTGTGTGTGCGTCTCCCACAGACCCCCCCACCCC
Organism: Pristiophorus japonicus; assembly: GCF_044704955.1. Classification (NCBI taxonomy): domain Eukaryota; kingdom Metazoa; phylum Chordata; class Chondrichthyes; family Pristiophoridae; genus Pristiophorus; species Pristiophorus japonicus. The sequence continues at coordinate 18,187,516 of NC_091979.1, read as the reverse complement.
CCCCCCCCCCCAGCCCACCCCAACCCTCCCTCCCCCCTGACCCAGGGGGTATCTGTTAAACCCCCCCACCCTCCCCCCAAAGAGATACGCTCAGCCCCGGCTCTTGGGTTCTGTAACGTTCCCCATCCAGTGCGCAATTTAAACAACACAAATTAAAGCTCTCCGCGTCCCCGGGAGCGCACCCAGCAAAGGAGAGCCCCCTTTCCTTCTTCAGCCGGCCACTGACCCTCTGCGATTCCGGCCACCAAGCACCCCCCCACCCCCCTAAGCCCCCCTCCCCCCCCCCCCCAGAGATCACAGTTCCAGCCGCCACCGAATTCCCTCCAGTCGGTGCATTGGAGACAGCCAAAATCCCTCAGGGTGGATCGGATCCTGACTGGGGACAGAGTTGCGAGGATACGTCCAGTCCTGTGTGAGAGAGAGAGAGAAAGAGAGGTCAGGAATATTGAGAGGGATAGAAAGAGAGTTACAGAGAGAGGCAGAGATAGAGAGATAGAGGAATGTATAGAGAGAAAGGGATAGAGAGAGATAGAAAGGGATAGAGAGATACAGTGATGGAGCGAGAGATAGGATAGAGAGGCAGGGATAGTTACAGTGGGGTAGAGAGAAGCTGGGATACAGATGCAGAGGCTCAGAGAGAGACCGACAGGGATAGAGGGATATAGAGGGATGGAGAGAGTGAGAGAGGCTGGGTTAAAGAGATAGAGAGTGAGAGAGGCAGGGAGAGATATAGCGGGATAGAGAGGCCGGAATAAAGAGATAGAGCTAGCGATAGAGGGATAGAGCTAGAGACAGAGAGACAGGGATAGAGAGATAGAGGGATAGAGAGATACAGAGGATTAGAGAGGCAGGGATAGAGAGATAGAGGGATAGAGAGATAGAGGGAAGAGAGATAGAGGGTGAGAGACAGGGACAGAGAGATAGAAGGATAGAGAGACAGGGTGAGAGACAGGGATAGAGAGCTAGAGGGATAGAGAGACACAGAAGGTTGGAGAGGCAGGTATAGAGATACGGAAGGCTAGAGAGACAGGGATAGAGAGATACAGAGGGTTGGAGAGGCAGGGATAGAGAGATTGCGGGATAGAGAGATACAGAGGGTTAGCGAAAGGCAGGGATAGCGGGCTACAGAGGGTGAGAGAGACAGAGAGACAGGAATAGAGAGATAGAGGGTGAGAGAAACAGGAATAGAGAGATAGAGAGGGTGAGAGAGACAGAGAGAGAGAGGGTTCAGGGCCAGACCCCGAAAGAGGGGTCAGAGAAACAGAGAGATGCCCAGACAGAGACAGAAACAAGAGGCACAGAAGCAGCGGTCAGTGAAATTCGTCCTTGGGAAATGCAGACTGATACACGCCGGCTGAGGCAGAGAGAGACTGGCACAGAACGCCGAGGAGAAATGTAGACTGAGAGATACAGGAAGAAACTGGCGTGAAACGAGAGAGAGGGAGAGAGAGGTTAACAGGTGAGAAAGTGTTTGAAATGCAGAAAGTGATTGAAATAGAGAACAAACTACCCAGAGAGAAATAGAGCGTACCCAGCGTGAGACAGCACTACAGGGAGAAAAAAATTAACTCGAAGGTGAGAAATGTTAAATGTACAGAGAGAGAGAGGGAGATATAAGGAGTGAAAGACAGCGGTAGAAACCGATGGGAGACGAGATGAGACACCCACTTGGGCAGGCCGGCGATCGGCAGGACGAATTCAAGAGCTCTCCCCAAGTCCCCGGGCACCGGGCGGAGAGAGAGAGAGAGAGAGCGGTCGCCGGAGCTCCTGACACCAGCCTCTCCAATATGTGTGTGCGGCGCTCGGAGCCCGTGGAACCCAGTTCCCTGAGATCCGGCTCCACTGAGACCGCACCCTTCAACCGCGCCCCTGGCCACTCGCTCCCCCAGCCACCCACTCCCCTCTGCCCTGGCACACACACAGGGAGAGGGAGAGAGGGGAGGGCTTTAACCCATAGCACCCCCCCCCTCCCCTCCCAGTCTGCAGCAGACCATCTAGATACCCCCCACACCCACACCTCCCTTCCTCATCTCCCCTCCCAACTCAAGCCACACCTGCACCCACCCCACGTCCCGAGAGGTACGTGTGTGTGTGTGTGTGTGTCTTTCACAGGTAGCAAGGACCTGCGCCTCGCCGTCAGTCCCTACCAACGGACCCTTGCACCCTTTTAAACCCAATGCTTTCAAACAAGCATCTGCTTTTTGGCAGCCCCTTCGACCCTCGCTAGTCCCCCACCCCTGTGAATAGTGGATTTACACTATTTCTGACTGTCACCCCTTCGGTCTCTATCCATTTTTTAAAATTGCTCCGTCAGTGTCACATCAATTTGCTGGGGGAATATCTGGACTTGGAATAAAATGGTTTTTTTTCCAGAAAGGGCTGCGCTGTTAGCTCTGAGTCTGGGGTCTGTCTGGCCAGCACTGGACTGTCACAGACACTGCCCTCTCAGTCTGGGGTCTGTCTGACCAGCACTAGACTATCACAGACACTGCCCTCTCAGTCTGGGATCTGACTGACCAGCACTGGACTATCACAGACACTGCCCTCTCAGTCTGGGATTTGTCTGGCCAGCACTGGACTGTCACAGACACTGTCCTCTCGGTCTGGGATCTGACTGGCCAGCACTGCACTGTCAGACACTGTCCTCTCAATCTGGGATCTGACTGGCCAGCACTGCACTGTTACAGACACTGCCCTCTCAATCTGGGATCTGACTGGCCAGCACTGCACTGTTACAGACACTGCCCTCTCAGTCTGGGGTCTGTCTGACCAGCACTCGACTATCACAGACACTGCCCTCTCAATCTGGGGTCTGTCTGGCCAGCACTGGACTGTCACAGACACTGGCCTCTCAATCTGGGATCTGACTGGCCAGCACTGCACTGTTACAGACACTGCCCTCTCAGTCTGGGGTCTGTCTGACCAGCACTCGACTATCACAGACACTGCCCTCTCAATCTGGGGTATGTCTGGCCATCACTTGACTGTCAGACACTGCCCTCTCAGTCTGGGGTCTGACTGGCCAGTACTGCACTGTTACAGACACTGCCCTCTCGGTCTGGGATCTGACTGGCCAGTACTGCACTGTTACAGACACTGCCCTCTCAGTCTGGGGTCTGTCTGGCCATCACTGGACTGTCACAGAAACTGCCCTCTCAGTCTGAGATCTGTCTGACCAGCACTAGACTGTCAGACACTGCCCTCTCAGTCTGGGATCTGTCTGGCTAGCACTGCACTGTCACAGGCACTGCCCTCTCAGTCTGATGACTGTCTGATGCTGAACCAGACTGTTTGCAACCTAGGTGTCATATTTGACTCTGAAATGAGCTTCTGACCACATATCCGCAGCATAACTAAGACCACCTATTTCCACCTCCGTAACATCGCCCATCTCCACCCCTGCCTCAGCTCATCCGCTGCTGAAGCCCTCATCCGTGCCGTTGTTAACTCCAGATTTGACTATTCCAACGCACTCCTGGCTGGCCTCCCACATTCTACCCTACGTAAACTAGAGGTGATCCAAAACTCAGCAGCCCGTGTCCTAATTCGCACCAAGTCCCGCTCACGCAGCACCCCTGTGCTCGTCGACCTATATTGGCTTCTGATTAAGCAACGCCCCGATTTCAAAATTCTCATCCTTATTTTCAAATCCTTACATGGCCTCGCCCCTCCCTATCTCTGTAATCTCCTCCAGCCCCACAACCCCCCGAGATGTCTGCGCTCCTCTAATTCTGCCCTCTTGGGCATCCCTGATTATAATCGCTCAACCATTGGTGACCGTGTCTTCTGTTGCCCAGGCCCCAAGCTCTGGAACTCCCTGCCTAAACCTCCCCGCCTCTCTACCTCTCTTTCGTTCTTTAAGACACTCCTTAAACATACCTCTTTGACCAAGCATTTAGTCACCTTCGCTAATTTCTATTTATATGGCTTGATGTCAAATGTTTTATCGCATAATACTCCTGTGAAGCACCTTGGGGCATTTCACTAGGTTAAAGGCGCTATATAAATACAAGTTGTTGTTATTGTCTGACCAATTCTGGCCTGTCAGACATTGACCCGTGTCTAGAGACCCTCTGTCTAGGGCTGCGTTGTCAGATACTGACCGCCCCTCAGTTTGGATAGACTGGACGATCGCCAGTACGATACTGTCAGAAATTATCCCTCCGTCTGAAGACTGTCTGTCCAGTACTATACTGTCAGACGTTGTTTAAGAAGGGAGAAAGGAATTGACTGAGTAATTACAGGCCAGTCAGCCTAACCTCGGTGGTGGGAAAATTATTGGAAAAAATTCCGAGGGTCAGGATAAATCTTCATTTGGAAAGACATGGATTAATCAAGGACAGTCAGCATGGATTTGTTAAAGGAAGGTCATGTCTGACTAACGATTGAATTTTTTGAAGAGGTAACGAGGAGAGTCGATGAAGGTAGTGCGTATGATATAGTGTATATGAATTTTAGCAAAGCTTTTGATAAGGTCCCACATGGCAGACTGATCACGAAAGCCAAAGCCCATGGGTTCCAGGGCAAAGTGGCAAGTTGGATCCAAAATTGGCTCAGAGGCAGGAAGCAAAGGGTAATGGTTGAGGGGTGTTTTTATGATGGAAGGATGTATCCAGTGGGGTTCCGCAGGGCTCAGTACTGGGTCCCTTGCTTGTTGTGGCATATATCAATGATTTAAACTTGAATGTAGGGGGTATAATTAAGTTGTTTGCAGATGATACAAAAATTGGTTGTGTGATTGATAATGAAGAAGAAAGCTGTAGACTGCAGGAAGATATCAATGGACTGGTCAGGTGGGCAGAACAGTGGCAAATAGAATTCAATCCAGAGAAGTGTGAGGTAATGCATTTGGGGAGGGCTAACAAGGCAAGGGAATACACATTAAATGGTAGGACAGTGAGAAGTGCAGAGGAACAAAGGGACCTTGGAGTGCATGTCCACAGATCCCTGAAGGATGATAAGGTGGTTAAGAAGGCATACGGAATACCTACCTTTATTAGCCAAGGCATAGATTATAAGAGCAGGGAGGTCATGCATGAACTGTATAAAACATTAGTTAGGCCACAGCTAGAGTACTCCGTGCAGTTCTGGTCACCACATTACAGGAAAGATGTGATTGCATTAGAGAGGGTGCAGAGGAGATTTACGAGGATGCTGCCTGGACTGGAGAATTTTAGCTACGAGGAAAGATTGGATAGGCTGGGGTTGTTTTCTTTGAAACAGTGGAGGCCGAGGGGAGACCCTATTGAGGTGTATAAAATTATGAGGGGCCTAGATAGGGTGGATAGGAAGGATGTATTTCTCTTAGCAGAGATGTCAACAACCAGGGGGTATAGATTTAAAGTAATTGGGGAGAGGTTTAGAGAGGATTTGAGGGGAAATTTCTTCACCCAGAGGGTGGTGGGAGTCCTGAACTCAACTGCCTGAAAGGGTGGTATAGGCAGAAACCCTCACCACATTTAAAAAGTACTTGAAGTGCCGTAACCTACAGGGCTACGGACCAAGAGCTGGAAAGTAGGATTAGGCTGTAGCTCTTGGTCGGCCGGCGCAGACACGATGGGCCGAAATGGCCTCTTTCCGTGCCGTAAATTTCTATGATTCTATGATATTGTCCCTCAATCTAGAAACTATTTGTCCACTACGATACTGTCAGACATTGCTCCCTCAGTCTGGAGAACCTCTGTCCACTACTGATCTGTCAGACTGAAGAACCTCTATCCAGTATTGGTCAGTCAGTCGCTTCTCCTCAGTCTTTAGACAGCTCTCTGGGATGGTTAATGAATCTCCCAAGTCAGGAGATCCCACCATCCCATCTCTGCACTCTCTGCTCGTTTTAATTCAAAGTTGCTTTATTGATTTCTTTTCAGTACTAAGTCCCCACTCTGCTGAGTATGTTGAATTCAAACGCGTGTCTAATTCATTATATTTTCGTGCAAGGACTATGAATTATCAGGAGTAGACATCACAGCAGATAGGGTTTCAAAGAGATAGGCTCCATCCCAGGTACAGACACTGCCTTTTGGCAGTAGTGCACAGTGCACTGTTAAATCCCTAGCATGCTCCCCGTAGTATTGCCTTCACTGTTCTGGCTGAATATTCCAGTATTCGAGTTGCTTTTTTATGACCCATTGAGAGTACTGTTATTATTGTGTTAACCTTGGTCTTGTATATCGGTTAAAGTGCTTGCGGTTTGTTTGGGTGCCGGGATATCACATTTAAGATATTCTTCTTCTTCGGAGATCCCTCGTATCAAGGATAATTTGCTTCCACACCAAAATGGGATGAGTTCACAGATGTTTCAATGAAGGATCTAATATTCCAGGTCCCGAACTACATGTTGAAGGGTGGAAGATGCCAGTGCGTGGATTTTTTTAACTTATGGTGGCCATTGCACACCAGCCACCACACGGGCTTGACAGAGCTAGGTCTTGGTCCAGTGGCAAGGGTTAACCAAGACATCTGGAGACCTGCTCTCCTGCACGGACCTAGTGCGCTACACATATCGCAGTGTGGGCTGGCCCGTGCTGCCCCTGGGCCCTCGCCTCACCTGGGCCCCAAACTCATACTGCATACACATACGAAAGATATACTGCAAACTTAATAAACAGGAAGGTCTATGGAGGCATTCATTTCACCCCTGATAGTTCTTTCTCGATTCATGGAATCTTACAGCTCAGAAGGAGGCCAATCGGCCCATTCTGGCTGTGCTGGCTCTTTGGACGAGCTAATCAATTAGTCCCACTTCCCTCACTCACTCCCCATAGTTCTGCATTTTCTTCCTTTACAAGTATATATCCAATTCCCCTTTGAAAGTTAATGTTGAGTCTGCTTCCACCGCCCTTTCAAGCAGTACATTCCAGGTTACAACATCTTGCTGTGTCAAAAACATTCTCCTCATCTCACCTCAGGTTCTTTTGCCAATTATCTTAAATCTATTTTCTGTGGTCACCGACCCTCCTGCCTGTGGAAACAATTTAGTCTTATTTAGTCTATCAAAACCCTTCATAACTTCGAACACCTCTAGTGTAGCTTGCCTTAACCTTCTCTGCTCGAAGGAAAACAATCCCAGCTTCTCCAGTCTCTCCGCATCACTGAAGTCTCTCATCCCTGGTACCCTTCTAGTAAATCTCTTCCGCACCCTCTCCAAGGCCTTGACATCCTTCCTAAAGTGTGGTGCCCAATAATGCAGCTGATGCCTAACTAGCGTTGAAACGTATAAGATTCTGAGGGGTGGCGACAGAGTAGATGCAGAGAGGATGTTGCCCCTCATGGGGGAATCTAGAACTAGGGGGCATAGTTTCAGAATAAGGGGTCGCCCATTTAAAACGGAGATGAGGAGGAATTTCTTCTCTCAGAGGGTCGTGAATCTTTGGAATTCCCTGTCCCAGAGAGCTGTGGAGGCTGGGTCTTTGAATATATTTAAGGTGGAGACAGACAGATGTTTGAATGATAAGGGAGTCAAGGGTTATGGGGAGCGGGCAGGGAAGTGGAGCTGAGCCCAAGATCAGAATAGCCATGAATGGCGGAACAGGCTCGAGGGACCAGATGGCCGACTCCTGCTCCTATTTCTTATGTTCTTGGCCTAACTTCTTTGCTTTTGTAGTCTATGCCTCTACTTAGAAAGGCAAGGATCGCGTGTGCTTCTTTTAACAGCTTTATCAACTGGTCTTGCCACTTTCAAAGATGTGTGTATGTGAACCCCAAGGTTTCTCTGTTCCAAAACACGTTTTAAATTGTACTTATCATCTCACTGCTCTAATTTGAAGGCTGCGTTGGCGCACTGGAGGCGGTGTTGAACCTCGTCGTCGATGTCTGCCTTTGCTGATAATAGGCTCCTGAGGTATGGAGAGTGGTCCACGTTATCCAAGGCCGCGCCATGGACTTTGATGACCCGGGGGGGGGGGGGCAGTGCTGTGTGACGGGGACAGGTTGGTGGAGGACCTTCGTCTTATGGACGTTTAGTGTAAGGCCCATGCTCGGTGAAGATGTTGACGATGGCTTGGAGTTCATCCTCTGAATGTGCGCAGGCGCAAGCGTCGCCCGCGTACTGTAGTTCGACGGCAGAGGATGGGATGGTCTTGGATCTGGCCTGACACGAGACTCCCAAAGCAAGCGCTCTACTCGGAACTCCTACACGGCAAGCGAGCCCCAGCTGGGCAGAGGACACATTCCAAGGCCACCCTCGAAGCCTCCCTCATAAAGTGCAACATCTCCACTGACACCTGGGAGTCCCTGGCCAAAGACCGCCCTAAGTGGAGGAAGAGCATCCGGGAGGGCGCTGAGCACCTCGAGTCTCGTCGCCGAGAGCGTGCAGAAATCAAGTGCAGGCAGCGGAAGGAGCGTGCGGCAAACCAGACTCCCCACCCACCCTTTGCTTCAACCACTGTCTGTCCCACCTGTGACAGAGACTGTAATAGAGTGAAAGCAAGTCTTCCTCAATTCCGAGGGACTGCCTATGATGATGATGTCGACAATAGCTTGCAGCGTCTGAGAGTTCTTTAAAAACATCCCTCTGTGGAAACCACAGCCCTCCCCCCCACTACGTACGTGAGTGTGTCTGCGTTCATGTCTGTGGTCGTTACATTGTCCCTCTTCAAACTTTATACATGAGTTCGCAAACCTAAAATCCTTATTTAATGTCTTCAGTCAGTTGCCTTCCCTTCCTTATTCTGCCCCATAGAGTATGGAGCTGCCAACAATTAAGACAATGTTTTGGGTATAAACAAACGACGTGTAATTCCTAGGGTGTTGTTAGTTTTAAGAGGAGGATGATAACACCTTTAGTCTAATCTTGCATGCCCTCTCCCTGGAGAGCTGTGGTTGATTTTTTTTCCACACTCACTCCATCAGTTCCACCAACCACCTGGGCACACACACACACACACACTTAACAGGCAAATATCAGACAGCATCAATTGGCAGCCTGGCCCAGTCAACAGCTCTCCACTCCCTGGGTCTGGAGGTTGTGTATTCCAGTCTCAGGCCAACATTTGAGCAGGTAATTCAGGTAGACAATTCCCTGGTGGGTAATCATCATCATCATAAGCAGTCCCCCGAAATCGAGGAAGACTTGCTTCCACTCTAAAAGTGAGTTCTCAGGTGACTGTACAGTCCAATTCGGGAATTACAGTCTCCGTCACAGGTGGGACAGACAGTGGTTGAAGGAAAGGGTGGGTGGGGAATCTGTTTTGCCGCACGCTCCTTCCGCTGCCTGCGCTTGCTTTCTGCATGTTCTCGGCGATGAGACTTGAGGTGCTCAGCGCCTTCCCGGATGCTCTTCCTCCACTTAGGGCGGTCTTTGGCCAGGGAATCGGTGGGATGTTGCACTTAATCAAGGAGGCTTTGAGGGTGTCCTTGAAACATTTCCTCTCCCCACCTGGGCCTCGCTTGCCTTGTAGGAGTTCAGAGTAGAGTGCTTGCTTTGGGAGTCTTGTGTCGGGCATGCAGATATTGTGGCCCGCCCAATGGAACTGGTTGAGTGTGGTCAGTGCTTCGATGCTGGGGATGTTGGCCTGATCAAGGACGCTAACGTTGCGTCTGTCCTCCCAGGGGATTTGCAGGATCTTGCGGAGACAGCGTTGGTGGTATTTCTCCAGCAATTTGAGGTGTCTACTTTATATGGTCCACGTCTCTGAGCAGGTATCACTACAGCCCTGTAGACCATAAGACCAAAACCCAAGCCCCGTCTACCTGTTCAGCTGGATCCCATGCCACTCTTTGAAGAGCAGGGAGTTCCCCCACTGTCCTGGCCGATATTCATCCCTCAATCAACACCACAGAAAGTAGATCACTTTTTCATATTCATTGTCAGGATGTGGGGGGTTCGCTGGCAAGGTCGACATTCATTGTCCATCTCTAGTTGCCCTTGAGAAGATGGTGGTGGGCCTTCTTCTTCAACCACTGGTAGTGGTTTAATACAATCAAGTGGCGAGCTAGGCAACTTCTGAGGGCAGTTAAAATTCAACCTCGTTCATGTGGGACTGGAGTCACATATCGGCCCAAACTGGGTAAGGACGGCAAGTTTCCTTCTCTAAAAAACATTAGTGAACCGGTTAAGTTTTTCAGACAATCCGACAGCTTCATGGTCACATTACGAAGACCAGCTTTTTATTTCCCGATTTTCAAAAACTGAATTCAAGTTCTCAAACTGCCATGGTGTGGGTCAATCTCACAATCTCTGCATTATTGGTTTAGGCCAATGACTACGGTAGTGTACCGGTTATGTTGCAGGATTACTAAACCCAGCAAATTAACCACTGCACCACCGTCGTCATTTAGCATACGGCAATCTGTGAGATCTTACTGGTGCAGAATGGCTTGCTGCTTTTGTCCTCCTGGTCCATATCTCAGAGTGAGACATAAGAACATAAGAAATAGGAGCAGGAGTAGGCCATTCTGGCCCCTCGAGCCTACGCCGCCATTCATTAAGATCATAGTTGATTTGATTCTGGCATCAACTCCGCTTACCTGCCCGCATAACCCTTCACTCCCTTATTGTTCAAAAATCTGTCTATCTCCACCTTAAATATATTCAATGACCCAGCCTCCAGGGTAGAGAATTCCAAAGATTCACGACTCTCTGAGAGAAGAAATTCCTCCTCATTTCTGTTTTAAATGGGCGATCCCTTACTCTGAAACTATACCCCCTAGTTCTGGATTCCCCCACTAGGGGAAACATCCTCTCTGCATCTACCCTGTCAAGCCCCCTCAGAATCTTATATGTTTCAATAAGATCATCTCTCCTTCTTCTAAACTCCAATGAGTATAGGCCCAACCTGCTCAACCTTTCTTCATATGACAACCCCTTCACCACAAAGGGGTACGGTAGCATAGTGGTTATGTTACTGGACTGGTAATCTTGAGGCCTCGACTAATGATCCAGAGACGTGAGTTCAAATCCCACCACGGCAGCTGGGGAATTTAAATTCAGTTAATTAAATAAATCTGGAAAAAAAAAAAAAAAAAAAAGCTTGTCTCAGGAATGGTGATCATGAAACTACTGGATTGTCATTAAAAACCCATGTGGTTCACTAATGTCCTTCAGGGAAGGAAATCTGCCATCCTTATATGTGACTCCAGACCCACAGCATTGTGGTTGACTCTGAATTGGTGGCTCACCACCACCTTCTCAAGGGGCAATTAGGGATGGTCAATAAATGTCAGCCTTGCCAGTGCGCCCACATTCTGTGAACGAATTGGGGAAAAAAAAAAACAAGTGGGCATGTCCACCTGAGCATAATGACCAGTGTGGTGAGATTCTGACTGGACCCTGCCCCCTGAAGAGAGGCAGACATTGGTGCTCATAGAGCCCGTGGTGACTATTACTGGCTGGCCTTGCTCTGTAATTCCAGGGGCAGTATCCCGGGCTTACTGCTGTCCTTTGAGGCTTTTAATCAGAACAAGATGTATTCTGAATCCAGACAAAAAAATAAACAAACGGATTCAACTTGTTTTGGCCTAAAAGCTGGAATGGTTTGTAAATCACAGTCCTACAATCCCCCACATCACCTTAGGCCCACCCACTGCACATCACTTTGTCCCGTCTCTGCATCTTCAACAGGCAAACGGATCAGATTCGAGGGCAAGAACGAGACTGGAGTTAGCCGATTATTGGAGGATAACCTTCTCTTACGCTAGAAAGATGCTGAGAGGTTGCTTCACCCTGGCTGGAGAGTCGAGAACTGGGGGGGAGCGGTCGGTGGGGGGGGGGGGGAATAATCTCAGAATAAGGGGTCGGCCATTTAAGACTGAGATGCGGAGGAATTTCTTCACTCTCGAGGGTTGTGAAGCTTTGGAATTCTCTACCCCAGATGCTCAGTCGTTGGGCATATTCATCATATCATCATAGGCAGTCCCTCGGAATCGAGGAAGACTTGCTTCCACTCTTAGAATGAGTCCTTAGGTGGCTGAACAGTCCAATACGAGAGCCACAGTCCCTGTCACAGGTGGGACAAACAGTCGTTGAGGGTAAGGGAGAGTGGGACTGGTTTGCCGCAAGATCGTTCCGCTGTCTGCGCTTGATTTCTGCATGCTCTCGGCGATGAGTGTCAAGGTGCTCAGAGCCCTCCCGGATGCACTTCCTCCACTTAGGGCGGTCTTTGGCCAGGGACTCCCAGGAGTTGGTGGGGATGCTGCACTTTATCAGGGAGGCTTTGAGGGTATAGTCAAGGCTGGGATGGGTAGATTTTTGGACTCTAGGGGAATCAAGGGATATGGGCGGGTAAGTGGAGTTGAGGTCGAAGATCCGCCCTGATCTTATTGAATGGCGGAGCAGGCTCGAGGGGCCAAGTGTCTATTCCTGCTCCTATTTCTTATCTTCTTTTGAAATGGAATTCGAACAGTATCAACACTTTAAAGAATGCAAACACAATCTCTGGGGTTATGTCTCTCCTCTCTATTTCTCCCCTCTCTGTGCTGCGTTGAAACCTTCACTTTCTTTTAAGTCTCTCCTTTTCAATCCTTTTTCTCTCCCTTTTTGTTTTTACAATTGCCTTTTCATTCTTAGATCATTTTTGCTCCCCCCTTCGCTTTTAAATTTGTCTCGCTTTTTTCTTTTTCTTTTCTGTCTCGTCTTCTTTTCCGACCTTGTCCCTTCTTCTTCTCTCACTCTCTGTTGCTGCCGTCCCTGTCCTTCAGAAGCCATCCAGCCTTGTGTGTGTTTTTATCAGCCGAGGGGAGGGAGTGCTTCACAGTGTGAGATAGTGGCGAAGCAGTTAACCTTTGCCATCCATCCCATAAAATGCGTGGGGAAATCAACACAGCAAGACTCTGCTCCAAAAAAGCATCGCTGGGAACTATATGCACTGGAAAGCTTGGCGAGGAACTCCCAAGAGCTAGGAGAAGCAGGCCCCTTGTTATTAGAGTCTCTCAGTGGGTGAACAGAAAGAAACCAGCATTTAGATAGCCTCCTCAGGACATCCCAAAGTGCTTTTCTGCCAATTAAGTACTGTTTAGAAGTGTAGGCGCTGTATAAGATTATGAGGGGGCTTGACAAGGTGGATGCAGAGAGGCTGTTTCCACTGATAGGGGAGACTAGAACTAGAGGGCATAATCTTAGAATAAGGGGCCGCCCATTTAAAACTGAGATGAGGAGAAATTTCTTCTCTTAGAGGATTGTGGATCTGTGGAATTCACTGCCTCAGAGAGTTGTGGAAGCTGGGACCTTGAATACATTTAAGACAGAGATAGACAGTTTCTTAAACGATAAGGGAATAAGGGTTTATGGAGAGCAGGCAGGGAAGTGGACCTGAGTCCATGTTTATATCAGCTATGATACAAACTGCTGCTCCTATTTCTTATGTTCTTATGTAATGTAATGAAACATAGCAGCCAATCCGTGCACAGCAAGATACACTTGCATTGGAGGCTGATCAGAGAAGGTTCACTACGTTGATTCCGCAGTACCAGTACCTGTTTGGCAGGAAATTTGAGCTGGAGACAGATCACAAACCCCTAACGTCCCTTTTGGCCGACAACAAGGCCATAAATGCAAACGCATCGGCCCGCATACAGAGGTGGGCACTCACGTTAGCTGCCTATGACTACACAATTCAGCATCGAAAACTGCGCCGATGCACTCAGCAGGCTCCCACTAGCCACCACTGAGGGGGCTACCGATCATGGTGCTGAGATGGTCATGGCTGTTGAAGCTTTCGGAAGCGAAGGCTCACCCGTGACAGCCCGTCAGATTAAAGTCTGGACAAATAGAGACCCGCTATTGTCTCTAGTCAAGAAATGTGTCCTGAATGGGGACTGGGCAGCCACGTACAGGGCATGCCCTGAGAAATTTAAACCATTTCACAGGCGCAAGGATAAACTCTCGATTCAGGCCGATTGCCTACTGTGGGGAAACCGCGTAGTCATGCCCCAGATGGGCAGAGAGGTGTTCATCAGAGAACTCCACAATGGGCACCCGGGCATTGTCACGATGAAGGCAGTTGCCAGGTCACACGTTTGGTGGCCAGGGATAGACGCAGATCTGGAACTTTGTGTTCGCAGGTGCAACACGTGTGCCCAGCTGGGCCATCCGCCCAGGGAAGCCCCCCTTAGCCCCTGGCCATGGCCCGCCAAGCCTTGGTCACGCATCCATGTGGACTACGCAGGTCCTTTCATGGGGAAAATGTTTTTGGTTGTAGTAGACGCCTACTCCAAATGGATCGAGTGTGATATTTTAAATTCAAGCACATCCTCTGCCACGGTAGAAAGTCTACGGGCAATGTTCGCCGCCCACGGTCTACCAGACATCTTGGCCAGCGACAATGGCCCGTGCTTCACAAGCACTGAATTCCAGGACTTCATGGCAGGCAATGGAATTAACCATGTTAGAACCGCACCGTTCAAACCGGCCTCAAACGGCCAGGCAGAACGAGCAGTGCAGATAATCAAACAGGGGATGCTCAGATTCCAAGGGGGTTCCCTACAAACCCGCTTATCATGCCTCCTGTTGGCCTATAGATCCCGACCACACTCGCTCACAGGGGTTCCACCCGCAGAGCTACTAATGAAAAGGACGCTCAAAACCCGATTATCCCTTATACACCCCACCATGAAAGAAATTGTCGAGAGCAGGCGCCAGCCACAATATCACTACCATGACAGGAATGCGAGGGCTCGATGTATTGCTGTAAATGATCCTGTTTTTGTCCTCAACTACGCTGCAGGGCCCAAATGGCTCGCAGGCACTGTGGTTGTCAAAGAGGGAAATAGGATTCTGGTAGTTAAACTTACCAATGGACAAATCTGCCGCAAACATGTGGCTCAAACAAAAAGGAGGTTCAGCAACCCCATAGAAGAAGCAGAGGAAGAACACGATATAGAGTTCACTCCACCATAGGTGACCGAACACCGGAACCAAAGGGAGGAGAGCCCAGTCACTGTGGGCAGTCCGGACAGGCCTGAGGCACTGCAAACAGCAGACACTCAGGCCAGTGCCCAACAACCGGAGCCCCAACTCAGGCGCTCTGCAAGGGAGCGTAAACCACCAGAGAGACTTAACCTGTGATCCCAATAAGACTTTGGGGGGGGAGGTGATGTCATGTATTCAACCAGCATTGTAACCCATGTATAAACTGACCTAAGTTGTACACCGTGAGAACACTGACCACTAAGTGGGAGACACTCCTAACCTGGACCTTCAGGTATAAAAGGGGAAGCTCCACCCACCTTCATCACTTGAGTGCTAAGGAATAAAGGACAGGTCACAGACTGACCTTCTCTCAAGCATGGGCCTCGTGTGCATTTATACTGTGTAGTAAGGACGTATCAATTGACTTATGAAGATAGGTTGAGTAGGTTGGGCCTATACACATTGGAGTTCAGAAGAATGAGGGATGATCTTATTGAAACATATAAGGTTATGAGGGGGCTATACAAGGTGGATGCAGAGAGGATGTTCCCATTCATAGGGGAAACTAAAATTTGGAGACATAGTCTTAGAATAAGGGGACGCCCATTTAAAACTGAGATGAGGAGGAATTTCTTCTCTCAGAGGGTTGTAAATTTGTGGAATTCTCTGCCCCAGAGAGCTATGGAGGCTGTGTCATTGAATATATTTACGGTGGAGATAGACAGATTTTTGAGCGATAAGGGAGTCAGGGTTATGGGGAGTGGGCAGGGAAGTGGAGCCGAGTCCATGATCGGATCAGCCATGATCTTATTAAATGGCGGAGCAGGCTTGAGGGGCCAGGTGACCTACTCCTGTTCCTATTTCTTATGTTCTTATGTACCACAAACAGCAATGTGATAATGAAAGAAAGAAAGACTTGCATGTATGTAGCACCAGACGTCTCAAAGCGCTTTACAGCCAATGAAGTACTTTTGGAGTATCGTCACTGTTGTAATGTGGGAAATATTCCAACAGTACTTCGCTGACCAGATAATCTACTTTTTTACTGATGTTGAATGAGGGATAGCTATTGGCCCAGGACACTGGGGCGAAGTCCCCTGCTTTGCTTCGAAAAAGTGGCCGTGGGATCTTTTACTTTCAACTGGCTTTTGCCTCTCACATGGCTCCGGTTGGGGTGGAGCCTAGAATGTTTTAGTGTGAGGAGTGTCGCAGTTGTGTGAGGCGGACTGATTGGACTGGGTGCTCTTTACCTGTCCGCCATTGTTCATAGGTTTATATGTAACCTTCAGGGCTGCTGACCGAGGGCTGTGCGACTCTTTGTCGGCCGGCGCAGACACGATGGGCCGAAATGGCCTCCATCTGCGCTGTAAATATCTATGTTTCTAAGTTTCTAATTGTGATCTGCAGCCGGGGCCTCGGTTTAGCGTCTTATCCGAGAGAGAGATGGAGTGAAGATATCCATTTGTAATTTGTTCCACCGGGAACCCATCGGCCCGAAAATGTTAACTCTGTTTCTCTCTCTGCAGATGCTGCCTGAACCCACTGTGTGTTTCCAGCATTATCGGCATCTATATTTCAGATTTCCAGCTTTCACAGTATTTTCGCCTTTGAGAAACCAGCAGTGATGACAAGGAGACGTCATATTATCCTGGGTATAGTCACGTCTCCTACGCCCCATTTTACATTGAAAAAAAAACATTGAAATCGTGCAATAGATTCCCATTACATTGGGAACTACAACAACAACTTGTATTTATATAGCGCCTTTAATGTAGTAAAATGCCCCAAGGCGCTTCACAGTAGTGTTATAAGACAACACAAATACACTTGACACCGAGCCACACAAGAGGAAATTACGGCAGATGACCAAGAGGTAGGTTTTAAGGAGCATCTTGAAGGAGGAAAGAGAGGCGGAGAGGTTTAGGGAGGGAGTTCCAGAGCTTGGGGCCCAGGCAGCTGAAGGCACGGCCACTGATGGTGGAGCGATTATAATCAGGGATGCTCAAGAGAGCAGAATTTGAGGAGCACAGACATCTCGGGGGGGGGGGGGATTTGTGAGGGTAAAAGAGATTACAGAGATAGGGAGGGGCGAGGCCATGGAGGGATTTGTGACCAAGGATGAGAATTTTGAAATCGAGGCGTTGCTTAACCGGGAGTGGGACTCGAACCCACGACCTTCTGACACAGGGGCCAGAGTGCAATCCACTGACACTAGGGTTGGTGGCTAGAGATTTGCACCGATCTAATTTTGAATCCACAGCTTTTTGGCCAATCACCAAGGGCTTTCTGGTTTTCAAGTTGGGGGCGGAGGGGTGGGTGTTTGGGGGGGAAGGGGAAGGGATGCAATCGTACAATGTGATCCTCAGTACAATTCAGAACGCAGCGGGTTATTGTGATCTGGAATGCCCTGCCCGAAAAGATAGTGGAAGCAGATTCAATAGTAACTTTCAAAAAGTGAATTGGATATGTGCTTGAAATGGAGAAATTTGCAGGGCTACGGGGAAAGGGCAGGAGGAGAGTGGGAGTAATTGGATAGCTACTTCAAAGAGCTGGCACAGGCACGATGGATCGAATGGCCCCCTTCTGCGCTGTATCATTCTATGAACACCCTTTAGAATCTGTGAATTTGACATTGCCGAACTGAATATGACTTTATCAGCGGAAACCAATGGATGCGATCGTGGAACACAATCGCTAAAGACACCAGATAAAAATCCGTTAATTCCAGGATCTGATCTGACTTAAATGAAACAGTTACTGTTCAGTTCACAGTGGAGAGCTCGATGGGTGAAGTACCTCAGTATTAAAACAATTCTCTCGATCGCAGCAGTAGTTTATAATAAGTGCTTAAATCTGCACTTCTGGTCCAAATGAGGCAGATTAGAATTTTGTATTTTGGTGCGTTTTACAGACTTCAAGATACAAAGTACAATGTCATGGTTTCTGCGCATTGAGTTATCATTTGGTATTACAGAGGAACATACAGTAAATACTTAAATGATAACTTACCTTGTTACTGGTATCTGCAGTTTACAGCCATGTCATTCAAAATTAGATTGGTGCAAATCCCTAACCACCGACCCTCGTGTCAGAGGATTACACTCTGGCCATAGTGTCAGAAGGTCATGGGTTCAAGTACCACTCCAGGGGCTTGAGCACAAACATCTAGGCTGACACTCCAGTGCAGTGCTGAGGGAGCGCCGCACTGTCGGAGGTGCTGTCTTTCGGATGAGACGTTAAACCAAGGCCCCGTCTGCTCTCTCAGGTGGACCTAAAAGATCGCACAGGCACTATTTTGTAGAAGAGCCAGGGGAGTTCTCCACCGGCATCCTGGGCCAATATTTATCCCTCAACCAACATCACTAGCACATATTAGCATTGATCACATTGCTGTTTGTGGGAGCTTGCTGTGCGCAGATTGGCTGCCGCGTTTCCTACATTATAATAGTGACTACACTTCAAATAGCACTTCATTGGCTGTAAAGCGCTCTGGAAAGTCCCGAGGACCCGAAAGGCGCTATATAAATGCAAGTGTTTGTTAGTCGTTTCCAGCTAACTTCATCAGTGAGCTGAGGGAAGAGCCTATGTTTTTCTTGGGGGAGCTGTTAGAAATGATACTACCTTAATTTCTCTCTGAAATAAACGCTTATGTGAAACCGAAAACGGAATCAATCACTGCAAACCAGTCACTGGTCATCAATGATCCACATCATTGCTAAATCTGTTATACTAGAATATGTCAGTAGGTGGCACTAATTCTTTCTCCAGGTCAAACACATGCAAAAAGGTCCTTTTACTAAAAGCGAGAGGTGTTGAAATTGGGACTCCCTGCAGGGTCCTGCAGACTCCTATTAAAGGACAAAGCCAAGGCTTTAAATAACTTTTATTTAACGCACAGAACACCCCAGTATAAGTTAGGTGTGCAGCTTCACTGAGTTAACTGCAGTTATATGCATCCAATACAAATAAAATAAATCTTCTAGGTCAGTGCGGTTAACAAGGGCGCGAAACAGCCTCCAAGCAGATTGCCTTTAATAAACAAAAAAAATATATCAGCTGCTATTTAGTGTTCGGCAGCTCTATGATTTTGTGCAGGCACAAAAGTGCAGAGCAGGGTCGCAGTGCAGAGGCCGGGGCCTCCTCCTCCCCCATTGCTGCTCTTTCCCCTAAATCACTGCTCCGCAAATATCACACCGTGTGGGGAATATCACACCGTGTGGGACAATATCACACCGTGTGGGGAATATCACACCATGTGGGATAATATCACACCGTGTGGGACAATATCACACCGTGTGGGTAATATCACACCGTGTGGGATAATATCACACTGTGTGTGGAATATCACACCATTTGGGACAATATCACACCGTATGGGGAATATCACACCGTGTGGGATAATATCACACCGTGTGGGGAATATCACACAGTTTGGGACAATATCACACCGTGTGGGGAATATCACACCGTGTGGGATAATATCACACCGTGTGGGGAATATCACACCGTTTGGGACAATATCACTCCGTGTGGGGAATATCACACCGTGTGGGATAATAAAACACCGTGTGGGACAATATCACACCGTGTGGGGAATATCACACCGTGTGGGATAATATCACACTGTGTGGGGAATAACACACCGTGTGCGACAATATCACACCATGTGGGACAATATCACACCGTGTGGGGCAATATCACACCGTGTGGGGAATATCACACCGTGTGGGACAATATCACACAGTGTGGGGAATATCACACCGTGTGGGGAATATCACACAGTGTGCGGATTATCACAACATGTGGGACAATATCACACCATGTGGGAAATATCACACCGTGTGGGGAATATCACACCGTGTGGGGAATATCACACCCTGTGGGGAATATCACATCGTGTGGGGAATATCACATCGTGTGGGGAATATCACACCCTGTGGTGAATATCACATCGAATGGGGAATATCACACCGTGTGGGGAATATCACACCCTGTGGGGAATATCACATCATGTGGGGAATATCACACCGTGTGGGGAATATCACACTGTGTGGGTAATATCACACTGTGTGGGACAATATCACACCGTGTGGGACAATATCATCCCATGTGGGAAATATCACACCATGAGGGAATATCACAACGAGTGGGAAATATCACACCTTGTGGGACAATATCACACCGTGTGTGGAATATCAAACCGTGTGGGGAATATCACACCGTGTGGGAAATATCACACCGTGTGGGGACTATCACACCGTGTGTGACAATATCACACCGTGTGGGGAATATCACACCGTGTGGGACAATATCACACCATGTGGGAAACATCACCACACCGTGTGGGGAATATCACACCGTGTGTGACAATATCACACCGTGTGGGGAATATCACACCGTGTGGGAAAATATCACACCGTGTGGGGAATATCACACCGTGTGGGGAATATCACACCGTGTGGGACAATATCACACCGTGTGGGGAATATCACACCGTGTGGGACAATATCACACCGTGTGGAGAATATCACACCGTGTGGAGAATATCACACCGTGTGGGAAATATCACACCGTGTGGGACAATATCAAACCGTGTGGAGAATATCACACTGATTGGGACAATATCAGACCATGTGGGGAATATCACACCGTGTGGCAAATATCACACCGCGTGGGAAATATCACACCGTGTGCGGAATATCGCACCGTGTGGGACAATATCACACTGTGTGGGGAATATCACACCGTGTGGGGAATATCACACCATGTGGGTATATCACACCGTGTGGGACAATATCACACCCTGTGGGGAATATCACACCGTGTGGGACAATATCACACCGTGTGGGACAATGTCACACCATGTGGGGAGTATCACACCGTGTGGGGAATATCACACTGTGTGGGGAATATCACTGCTTGTGGGGAATATCACACCGTGTGGGGAATATCAAATCGTGTGCGGAATATTACACCGTGTGGGTCAATATCACACCATGTGAGGAACATCACACCTTCTGGGGAACATCACACCGGATGGGGAATATCACACCATGTGGGAATATCACACCATGTGGGGAATATCTCACCTTGTGGGGAATATCACACCATGTGGGGAATATCACACCGTGTGGATAATATCACAGCATGTGGGGAATATCACACCGTGTGGGGAATATCACACCGTGTGAGGAATATCACATCGCGTGCGACAATATCACACCATGTTGGGAATATCACACCATTTGGGGAACATCACACAGTATGGGGAATATCACACTGTGGGGGGAATATCACACCGTGTGGGGAATATCACACCATTTGGGGAACATCACACCGTATGTGGTTTATCACACCCTGTGCGGAATATCGTACCGTGTGGGACAATATCACACCGTGTGGGGAATATCACACCGTGTGGGGAATATCACACTGTGTGGGGAATATCACACCGTTGGGCAATATCACACCGTGAGTGAATATCACACTGTGTGGGGAATATCACACCGTGTGGGGAATATCACACCGTGTGGGGAATATCACACTGTGTGGGGAATATCACACCGTTGGGGAATATCACACCGTGAGTGAATATCACACCATGTGTGGAATATCACACCGTGTGGGACAATATCACACCGTGTGGGGAATATCACACCATGTAGGGAAAATCACACTGTGTGGGGAATATCACACCGTTGGGGAATATCACACCGTGAGCGAATATCACACCATGTGGGGAATATCACACCGTGAGGGGAATATCACACCATGTGGGAAATATCACACCGTGTGGGTAATATTGCACCGTGTGGGTAATATCACACCGTGTGTGGAGTATTTCACCGTGTGGGGAATATCACACCGTGTGGGAAATATCACACTGTGTGGGACAATATCACACCGTGCGGGGAATATCACTCCATGTGGGACAACATCACACCATGTGGGGAATATCACACCGTGTGGGGAATATCACACCCTGTGGGGAATATCACATCGTGTGGGGAATATCACATCGTGTGGGGAATATCACACCCTGTGGGGAATATCACATCGAATGGGAAATATCACACCGTGTGGGGAATATCACACCCTGTGGGGATTATCACATCATGTGGGACAATATCACACCGTGTGGTGAATATCACACTGTGTGGGGAATATCACACCGTGTGGGACAATATCACACCGTGTGGGACAATATCATCCCATGTGGGAAATATCACACAATGAGGGAATATCACAACGAGTGGGAAATATCACACCTTGTGGGACAATATCACACTGTGTGTGGAATATCAAACCGTGTGGGGAATATCACACCGTATGGGAAATATCACACCGTGTGGGGAATATCACACCGTGTGGGACAATATCACACCGTGTGGGGAATATCACACCGTGTGGGACAATATCACACCGTGTGGGAAACATCACCACACCGTGAGGGGAATATCACATCGTGTGGGACAATATCACACCGTGCGGGGAATATCACTCCATTTGGGACAACATCACACCGTGTGGGGAATATCACACCGTGTGGGGAATATCACACCCTGTGGGGAATATCACATCGTGTGGGGAATATCACATCGTGTGGGGAATATCACACTCTGTGGGGAATATCACATCGAATGGGGAATATCACACCGTGTGGGGAATATCACACCCTGTGGGGATTATCACATCATGTGGGACAATATCACACCGTGTGGTGAATATCACACTGTGTGGGGAATATCACACCGTGTGGGACAATATCACACCGTGTGGGACAATATCATCCCATGTGGGAAATATCACACCATGAGGGAATATCACAACGAGTGGGAAATATCACACCTTGTGGGACAATATCACACTGTGTGTGGAATATCAAACCGTGTGGGGAATATCACACCGTATGGGAAATATCACACCGTGTGGGGAATATCACACCGTGTTGGACAATATCACACCGTGTGGGAAACATCACCACACCGTGAGGGGAATATCACATCGTGTGGGACAATATCACACCGTGTGGGGAATATCACATCGTGTGGGGTATATCACACCGTGTGGGGAATATCACACCATGTGGGACAATATCACACCGTGTGGGGAATATCACACCATGTGGGACAATATCACACTGTGTGGGACAATATCACACCGTGTGGGACAATATCATCCCATGTGGGAAATATCACACCATGAGGGAATATCACAACGAGTGGGAAATATCACACCTTGAGGGACAATATCACACCGTGTGTGGAATATCAAACCGTGTGGGGAATATCACACCGTGTGGGAAATATCACACCGTGTGGGGACTATGCACACCGTGTGGGACAATATCACACCGTGTGGGGAATATCACACCGTGTGGGACAATATCACACTGTGTGGGAAACATCACCACACCGTGTGGGGAATATCACACCGTGTGGGAAAATTTCACACCGTGTGGGGAATATCATTACCATGTGGGACAATATCACACCGTGTGGGGAATATCACATCGTGTGGGGTATATCACACCGTGTGGGGAATATCACACCATGTGGGACAATATCACACCGTGTGGGACAATATCACACTGTGTGGGGAATATCACACCGTGTGGGGAATATCACACCGTGTGGGACAATATCACACCGTGTGGGGAATATCACACCGTGTGGGACAATATCACACCGTGTGGAGAATATCACACCGTGTGGAGAATATCACACCGTGTGGGAAATATCACACCGTGTGGGACAATATCAAACCGTGTGGAGAATATCACACTGATTGGGACAATATCAGACCATGTGGGGAATATCACACCGTGTGGGAAATATCATACCGCGTGGGAAATATCACACCGTGTGCGGAATATCGCACCGTGTGGGACAATATCACACTGTGTGGGGAATATCACACCGTGTGGGGAATATCATGCCATGTGGGTATATCACACCGTGTGGGACAATATCACACCCTGTGGGGAATATCACACCGTGTGGGACAATATCACACCGTGTGGGACAATGTCACACCATGTGGGGAGTATCACACCGTGTGGGGAATATCACACTGTGTGGGGAATATCACACCTTGTGGGGAATATCACACCATGTGGGGAATATCAAATCGTGTGCGGAATATTACACCGTGTGGGTCAATATCACACCATGTGAGGAACATCACACCTTCTGGGGAACATCACACCGGATGGGGAATATCACACCGTGTGGGAATATCACACCATGTGGGGAATATCTCACCTTGTGGGGAATATTACACCATGTGGGGAATATCACACCGTGTGGATAATATCACAGCATGTGGGGAATATCACACCGTGTGGGGAATATCACAACGCGTGCGACAATATCACACCATGTTGGGAATATCACACCATTTGGGGAACATCACACAGTATGGGGAATATCACACTGTTGGGGGAATATCACACCGTGTGGGGAATATCACACCATTTGGGGAACATCACACCGTATGTGGTTTATCACACCCTGTGCGGAATATCGTACCGTGTGGGACAATATCACACCGTGTGGGGAATATCACACCGTGTGGGGAATATCACACTGTGTGGGGAATATCACACCGTTGGGCAATATCAAACCGTGAGTGAATATCACACTGTGTGGGGAATATCACACCGTGTGGGGAATATCACACCGTGTGGGGAATATCACACTGTGTGGGGAATATCAGACCGTTGGGGAATATCACACCGTGAGTGAATATCACACCATGTGGGGAATATCACACCATGTGGGGAATATCACCCTGTGTGGGAAATATGACATCGTGTGTGGAATATCTCACCCTGTGGCGAATATCACACCATGTGGGAAATATCACACCGTGTGGGACAATATCACACCATGTGGGGAATATCACACCATGTAGGGAGTATCACACTGTGTGGGGAATATCACACCGTTGGGGAATATCACACCGTGAGCGAATATCACACCATGTGGGGAATATCACACCGTGAGGGGAATATCACACCATGTGGGAAATATCACACCGTGTGGGTAATATTGCACCGTGTGGGTAATATCACACCGTGTGTGGAGTATTTCACCATGTGGGGAATATCACACCGTGTGGGAAATATCACACTGTGTGGGACAATATCACACCGTGCGAGGAATATCACTCCATGTGGGACAACATCACACCGTGTGGGGAATATCACACCGTGTGGGGAATATCACACCCTGTGGGGAATATCACATCGTGTGGGGAATATCACATCGTGTGGGGAATATCACACCCTGTGGGGAATATCACATCGAATGGGGAATATCACACCGTGTGGGGAATATCACACCCTGTGGGGATTATCACATCATGTGGGACAATATCACACCGTATGGTGAATATCACACTGTGTGGGGAATATCACACCGTGTGGGACAATATCACACCGTGTGGGACAATATCATCCCATGTGGGAAATATCACACCATGAGGGAATATCACAACGAGTGGGAAATATCACACCTTGTGGGACAATATCACACTGTGTGTGGAATATCAAACCGTGTGGGGAATATCACACCGTGTGGGAAATATCACACCGTGTGGGGAATATCACACCGTGTGGGACAATATCACACCGTGTGGGGAATATCACACCGTGTGGGACAATATCACACCGTGTGGGAAACATCACCACACCGTGTGGGGAATATCACATCGTGTGGGACAATATCACACCGTGTGGGGAATATCACATCGTGTGGGGTATATCACACCGTGTGGGGAATATCACACCATGTGGGACAATATCACACCGTGTGGGACAATATCACACCGTGTGGGGAATATCACACCGTGTGGGGAATATCACACCGTGTGGGGAATATCACACCGTGTGGGACAATACCACACCGTGTGGGGAATATCACACCGTGTGGGACAATATCACACCGTGTGGAGTAGATCACACCGTGTGGAGAATATTACACCGTGTGGGAAATATCACAACGTGTGGAACAATATCACACCGTGTGGAGAATATCACACCGATTGGGACAATATCAGACCATGTGGGGAATATCACACCGTGTGGGACAATATCACACTGTGTGGGGAATATCACACCGTGTGGGGAATATCACACCGTTTGGGACAATATCACACCGTGTGGGGAATATCACACCGTGTGGGGAACATCACACCGTTTGGGGAATATCACAACGTGTGGGGAATATCACACCGTGTGGGGAATATCACACTGTGTGTGGAATATCACGCCGTGTGGGGAATATCACACCGTGTGGGACAATATCACACCCTGTGGGGAATATCACACCGTGTGGGACAATATCACACCGTGTGGGACAATATCACACCGTGTGGGGAATATCAAACTGTGTGGGGAATATCACAGCTTGTGGGGAATATCACACCGTGTGGGGAATATCAAACCGTGTGCGGAATATTACACCGTGTGGGTCAATATCACACCATGTGGGGAATATCACACCTTCTGGGGAACATCACACCGGATGGGGAATATCACACCGTGTGGGACAATATCACACCATGTGGAGAATATCACACCATGTGGGAAATATCACACCGTGTGGGACAATATCACACCCTGTGGGGAATATCACACCTAGTAGGGAATATCACACTGTGTGGGGAATATCACACTGTTGGGGAATATCACACCGTGAGGGGAATATCACACCGTGTGAGGAATATCTCACCCTGTGGGGAATATCACACCGTGTGGGGAATATCACACCGTGAGGGGAATATCATACCGTGAGGGGAATATCATACCATGTGGGAAATATCACACCGTGTGGGAAAATATCACACCCTGTGGGGAATATCACACCGTGTGGGACAATATCACACCGTGTGGGACAATATCACACCGTGTGGGGAATATCACACTGTGTGGGGAATATTACAGCTTGTGGGGAATATCACACCGTGTGGGGAATATCAAACCGTGTGCGGAATATTACACCGTGTGGGTCAATATCACACCATGTGGGGAATATCACACCTTCTGGGGAACATCACACCGGATGGGGAATATCACACCGTGTGGGACAATATCACACCGTGTGGCGAATATCACACCATGTGGGAAATATCACACCATGTGGGACAATATCACACCCTGTGGGGAATATCACACCCTGTAGGGAATATCACACTGTGTGGGGAATATCACACTGTTGGGGAATATCACACCGTGAGCGAATATCACACCGTGTGGGGAATATCACACCGTGTGAGGAATATCACCCTGTGTGGGAAATATCACATCGTGTGTGGAATATCTCACCCTGTGGGGAATATCACACCGTGTGGGGAATATCACACCGTGAGGGGAATATCACACCATGTAGGAAATATCACACCGTGTGGGGAATATTTCACCATGTGGGTAATATCACACCGTATGGGAAATATCACACTGTGTGGGACAATATCACACCGTGCGGGGAATATCACTCCATGTGGGACAACATCACACCGTGTGGAGAATATCACACCTTGTGGGGAATATCACACCATGTGGGGAATAGCAAACCGTGTGGAGAATATCACACCATGTGGGAAATATCAAATCGTGTGGGACAATATCACACCGTGTGGAGAATATCACACCGATTGGCACAATATCACACCGTGTGGGGAATATCACACCGTGTGGGGAATATCACACCGTGTGCGGAATATCGCACCGTGTGGGACAATATCACACCGTGTGGGGAATATCACACCGTGTGGGGAATATCACACCGTTTGGGACAATATCACACTGTGTGGGGAATATCACAGCGTGTGGGAAATATCACACTGTGTGGGACAATATCACACCGTGTGGGGAATATCACACCGTATTGGACAATATCACACCGTGTGGGGAATATCACACCGTATGGAGAATATCAAACCGTGTGGGGAATATCACACCATTTGGGGAATATCACACCGTGTGGGAAATATCACACCGTGTGCGGAATATCGCACCGTGTGGGACAATATCACACTGTGTGGGGAATATCACACCGTGTGGGGAATATCACACCGTTTGGGACAATATCACACCTTGTGGGGAATATCACACCGTGTGGGGAATATCACACCGTGTGGGGAATATCACAACGTGTGGGGAATATCGCACCGTGTGGGGAACATCACACCGTGTGGGTAATATCACAACGTGTGGGGAATATCACAAAGTGTGGGGAATATCACACCGTGTGGGAACATCACACCGTTTGGGGAATATCACAACGTGTGGGGAATATCACACCGTGTGGGGAATATCACACTGTGTGCGGAATATCACGCCGTGTGGGGAATATCACACCGTGTGGAGAATATCACACCGTGTGGAGAATATTACACCGTGTGGGAAATATCATACCGTGTGGAACAATATCACACCGTGTGGAGAATATCACACCGTGTGGGTCAATATCACACCATGTGGGGAATATCACAGCTTGTGGGGAATATCACACCGTGTGGGGAATATCAAACCGTGTGGGACAATATCACACCATGTGGAGAATATCACACCATGTGGGAAATATCACACCGTGTGGGACAATATCACACCCTGTGGGGAATATCACACCCTGTAGGGAATATCACACTGTGTGGGGAATATCACACTGTTGGGGAATATCACACCGTGAGCGAATATCACACCGTGTGGGGAATATCACACCGTGTGAGGAATATCACCCTGTGTGGGAAATATCACATTGTGTGTGGAATATCTCACCCTGTGGGGAATATCACACCGTGTGGGGAATATCACACCGTGAGGGGAATATCACACCATGTGGGAAATATCACACCGTGTGGGACAATATCACACCCTGTGGGGAATATCACACCCTGTGGGACAATATCACACTGTGTGGGACAATATCACACCGTGTGGGGAATATCACACTGTGTGGGGAATATTACAGCTTGTGGGGAATATCACACCGTGTGGGGAGTATCAAACCGTGTGCGGAATATTACACCGTGTGGGTCAATATCACACCATGTGGGGAATATCACACCTTCTGGGGAACATCACACCGGATGGGGAATATCACACCGTGTGGGACAATATCACACCGTGTGGCGAATATCACACCATGTGGGAAATATCACACCATGTGGGACAATATCACACCCTGTGGGGAATATCACACCCTGTAGGGAATATCACACTGTGTGGGGAATATCACACTGTTGGGGAATATCACACCGTGAGCGAATATCACACCGTGTGGGGAATATCACACCGTGTGAGGAATATCACCCTGTGTGGGAAATATCACATCGTGTGTGGAATATCTCACCCTGTGGGGAATATCACACCGTGTGGGGAATATCACACCGTGAGGGGAATATCACACCATGTGGGAAATATCACACCGTGTGGGGAATATTTCACCATGTGGGTAATATCACACCGTATGGGAAATATCACACTGTGAGGGACAATATCACACCGTGCGGGGAATATCACTCCATGTGGGACAACATCACACCGTGTGGAGAATATCACACCTTGTGGGGAATATCACACCATGTGGGGAATAGCAAACCGTGTGGAGAATATCACACCATGTGGGAAATATCAAATCGTGTGGGACAATATCACACCGTGTGGAGAATATCACACCGATTGGCACAATATCACACCGTGTGGGGAATATCACACCGTGTGGGGAATATCACACCGTGTGCGGAATATCGCACCGTGTGGGACAATATCACACCGTGTGGGGAATATCACACCGTGTGGGGAATATCACACTCTTTGGGACAATATCACACCGTGTGGGGAATATCACAGCGTGTGGGGAATATCACACTGTGTGGGACAATATCACACCGTGTGGGGAATATCACACCGTGTTGGACAATATCACACCGTGTGGGGAATATCACACCGTATGAAGAATATCAAACCGTGTGGGGAATATCACACCATTTGGGGAATATCAGACCGTGTGGGAAATATCACACCGTGTGCGGAATATCGCACCGTGTGGGACAATATCACACTGTGTGGGGAATATCACACCGTGTGGGGAATATCACACCGTTTGGGACAATATCACACCGTGTGGGGAATATCACACCGTTTGGGACAATATCACACCGTGTGGGGAATATCACACCGTGTGGGGAATATCACAACGTGTGGGGAATATCACACCGTGTGGGGAACATCACATCGTGTGGGGAATATCACAACGTGTGGGGAATATCACAAAGTGTGGGGAATATCACACCGTGTGGGGAACATCACACCGTTTGGGGAATATCACAACGTGTGGGGAATATCACACCGTGTGCGGAATATCACACTGTGTGCGGAATATCACGCCGTGTGGGGAATATCACACCGTGTGGGACAATATCACACCCTGTGGGGAATATCACACCGTGTGGGACAATATCACACCGTGTGGGACAATATCACACCGTGTGGGGAACATCACACTGTGTGGGGAATATCACAGCTTGTGGGGAATATTACACCGTGTGGGGAATATCAAACCGTGTGCGGAATATTACACCGTGTGGGTCAATATCACACCATGTGGGGAATATCACACCTTCTGGGGAACATCACACCAGATGGGGAATATCACACCGTGTGGGACAATATCACACCGTGTGGCGAATATCACACCATGTGGGAAATATCACACCGTGTGGGACAATATCACACCCTGTGGGGAATATCACACCCTGTAGGGAATATCACACTGTGTGGGGAATATCACACTGTTGGGGAATATCACACCGTGTGGGGAATATCACACCGTGTGAGGAATATCACCCTGTGTGGGAAATATCACATCGTGTGTGGAATATCTCACCCTGTGGGGAATATCACACCGTGTGGGGAATATCACACCGTGAGGGGAATATCACACCATGTGGGAAATATCACACCGTGTGGGACAATATCACACCCTGTGGGGAATATCACACCGTGTGGGACAAAATCACACCATGTGGGACAATATCACACCATGTGGGGAATATCACACTGTGTGGGGAATATCACAGCTTGTGGGGAATATCACACCGTGTGGGGAATATCACACCCTGTAGGGAATATCACACTGTGTGGGGAATATCACACTGTTGGGGAATATCACACCGTGAGCGAATATCACACCGTATGGGGAATATCACACCGTGTGAGGAATAGCACACCGTGTGGGAAATATCACATCGTGTGTGGAATATCTCACCCTGTGGGGAATATCACACCGTGTGGGGAATATCACACCGTGAGGGGAATATCACACCATGTGGGAAATATCACACCGTGTGGGACAATATCACACCCTGTGGGGAATATCACACCGTGTGGGACAATATCACACCGTGTGGGACAATATCACACCGTGTGGGGAATATCACACTGTGTGGGGAATATCACAGCTTGTGGGGAATATCACACCGTGTGGGGAATATCAAACCGTGTGCGGAATATTACACCGTGTGGGTCAATATCACACCATGTGGGGAATATCACACCTTCTGGGGAACATCACACCGGATGGGGAATATCACTCCGTGTGGGACAATATCACACCGTGTGGCGAATATCACACCATGTGGGAAATATCACACCGTGTGGGACAATATCACACCCTGTGGGGAATATCACACCCTGTAGGGAATATCACACTGTGTGGGGAATATCACACTGTTGGGGAATATCACACCGTGAGTGAATATCACACCGTGTGGGGAATATCACACCGTGTGAGGAATATCACTCTGTGTGGGAAATATCACATCGTGTGTGGAATATCTCACCCTGTGGGGAATATCACACCGTGTGGGGAATATCACACCGTGAGGGGAATATCACACCATGTGGGAAATATCACACCGTGTGGGGAATATTTCACCATGTGGGTAATATCACACCGAATGGGAAATATCACACTGTGTGGGACAATATCACACCGTGCAGGGAATATCACTCCATGTGGGACAACATCACACCGTGTGGAGAATATCACACCTTGTGGGGAATATCACAGCATGTGGGGAATAGCAAACCGTGTGGAGAATATCACACCATGTGGGAAATATCAAATCGTGTGGGACAATATCACACCGTGTGGAGAATATCACACCGATTGGCACAATATCACACCGTGTGGGGAATATCACACCGTGTGAGGAATATCACACCGTGTGCGGAATATCGCACCGTGTGGGGAATATCACACCGTGTGGGGAATATCACACCGTTTGGGACAATATCACACCGTGTGGGGAATATCACAGCGTGTGGGGAATATCACACTGTGTGGGACAATATCACACCGTGTGGGGAATATCACACCATGTTGGACAATATCACACCGTGTGGGGAATATCACACCGTATGGAGAATATCAAACCGTGTGGGGAATATCACACCATTTGGGGAATATCACACCGTGTGGGAAATATCACACCATGTGCGGAATATAGCACCGTGTTGGACAATATCACACTGTGTGGGGAATATCACACCGTGTGGGGAATATCACACAATTTGGGACAATATTACACCGTGTGGGGAATATCACACCATGTGGGGAATATCACACCGTGTGGGGAATATCACAACGAGTGGGGTATATCGCACCGTGTGCGGAACATCACACCGTGTGGGGAATATCACAACGTGTGGGGAATATCACAAAGTGTGGGGAATATCACACCATGTGGGGAACATCACACCGTTTGGGGAATATCACAACGTGTGGGGAATATCACACCGTGTGGGGAATATCAAACTGTGTGCGGAATATCACGCCGTGTGGGGAATATCACACCGTGTGGGACAATATCACACCCTGTGGGGAATATCACACCGTGTGGGGCAATATCACAACGTGTGGGACAATATCACACCGTGTGGGGAATATCACACTGTGTGGGGAATATCACAGCTTGTGGGGAATATCACACCGTGTGGGGAATATCAAACCGTGTGCAGAATATTACACCGTGTGGGTCAATATCACACCATGTGGGGAATATCACACCTTCTGGGGAACATCACACCGGATGGGGAATATCACACCGTGTGGGACAATATCACACTGTGTGGCGAATATCACACCATGTGGGAAATATCACACCGTGTGGGACAATATCACACCCTGTGGGGAATATCACACCCTGTAGGGAATATCACACTGTGTGGGGAATATCACACTGTTGGGGAATATCACACCGTGAGTGAATATCACACCGTGTGGGGAATATCACACCGTGTGAGGAATATCACCCTGTGTGGGAAATATCACATCGTGTGTGGAATATCTCACCCTGTGGGGAATATCACACCGTGTGGGGAATATCACACCGTGAGGGGAATATCATACCGTGAGGGGAATATCATACCATGTGGGAAATATCACACCGTGTGGGACAATATCACACCCTGTGGGGAATATCACACCGTGTGGGACAATATCACACCGTGTGGGACAATATCACACCGTGTGGGGAATATCACACTGTGTGGGGAATATTACAGCTTGTGGGGAATATCACACCGTGTGGGGAGTATCAAACCGTGTGCGGAATATTACACCGTGTGGGTCAATATCACACCATGTGGGGAATATCACACCTTCTGGGGAACATCACACCGGATGGGGAATATCACACCGTGTGGGACAATATCACACCGTGTGGCGAATATCACACCATGTGGGAAATATCACACCATGTGGGACAATATCACACCCTGTGGGGAATATCACACCCTGTAGGGAATATCACACTGTGTGGGGAATATCACACTGTTGGGGAATATCACACCGTGAGCGAATATCACACCGTGTGGGGAATATCACACCGTGTGAGGAATATCACCCTGTGTGGGAAATATCACATCGTGTGTGGAATATCTCACCCTGTGGGGAATATCACACCGTGTGGGGAATATCACACCGTGAGGGGAATATCACACCATGTAGGAAATATCACACCGTGTGGGGAATATTTCACCATGTGGGTAATATCACACCGTATGGGAAATATCACACTGTGTGGGACAATATCACACCGTGCGGGGAATATCACTCCATGTGGGACAACATCACACCGTGTGGAGAATATCACACCTTGTGGGGAATATCACACCATGTGGGGAATAGCAAACCGTGTGGAGAATATCACACCATGTGGGAAATATCAAATCGTGTGGGACAATATCACACCGTGTGGAGAATATCACACCGATTGGCACAATATCACACCGTGTGGGGAATATCACACCGTGTGGGGAATATCACACCGTGTGCGGAATATCGCACCGTGTGGGACAATATCACACCGTGTGGGGAATATCACACCGTGTGGGGAATATCACACCGTTTGGGACAATATCACACTGTGTGGGGAATATCACAGCGTGTGGGAAATATCACACTGTGTGGGACAATATCACACCGTGTGGGGAATATCACACCGTGTTGGACAATATCACACCGTGTGGGGAATATCACACCGTATGGAGAATATCAAACCGTGTGGGGAATATCACACCATTTGGGGAATATCACACCGTGTGGGAAATATCACACCGTATGCGGAATATCGCACCGTGTGGGACAATATCACACTGTGTGGGGAATATCACACCGTGTGGGGAATATCACACCGTTTGGGACAATATCACACCTTGTGGGGAATATCACACCGTGTGGGGAATATCACACCGTGTGGGGAATATCACAACGTGTGGGGAATATCGCACCGTGTGGGGAACATCACACCGTGTGGGTAATATCACAACGTGTGGGGAATATCACAAAGTGTGGGGAATATCACACCGTGTGGGAACATCACACCGTTTGGGGAATATCACAACGTGTGGGGAATATCACACCGTGTGGGGAATATCACACTGTGTGCGGAATATCACGCCGTGTGGGGAATATCACACCGTGTGGAGAATATCACACCGTGTGGAGAATATTACACCGTGTGGGAAATATCATACCGTGTGGAACAATATCACACCGTGTGGAGAATATCACACCGTGTGGGTCAATATCACACCATGTGGGGAATATCACAGCTTGTGGGGAATATCACACCGTGTGGGGAATATCAAACCGTGTGGGACAATATCACACCATGTGGAGAATATCACACCATGTGGGAAATATCACACCGTGTGGGACAATATCACACCCTGTGGGGAATATCACACCCTGTAGGGAATATCACACTGTGTGGGGAATATCACACTGTTGGGGAATATCACACCGTGAGCGAATATCACACCGTGTGGGGAATATCACACCGTGTGAGGAATATCACCCTGTGTGGGAAATATCACATTGTGTGTGGAATATCTCACCCTGTGGGGAATATCACACCATGTGGGGAATATCACACCGTGAGGGGAATATCACACCATGTGGGAAATATCACACCGTGTGGGACAATATCACACCCTGTGGGGAATATCACACCCTGTGGGACAATATCACACTGTGTGGGACAATATCACACCGTGTGGGGAATATCACACTGTGTGGGGAATATTACAGCTTGTGGGGAATATCACACCGTGTGGGGAGTATCAAACCGTGTGCGGAATATTACACCGTGTGGGTCAATATCACACCATGTGGGGAATATCACACCTTCTGGGGAACATCACACCGGATGGGGAATATCACACCGTGTGGGACAATATCACACCGTGTGGCAAATATCACACCACGTGGGAAATATCACACCATGTGGGACAATATCACACCCTGTGGGGAATATCACACCCTGTAGGGAATATCACACTGTGTGGGGAATATCACACTGTTGGGGAATATCACACCGTGAGCGAATATCACACCGTGTGGGGAATATCACACCGTGTGAGGAATATCACCCTGTGTGGAAAATATCACATCGTGTGTGGAATATCTCACCCTGTGGGGAATATCACACCGTGTGGGGAATATCACACCGTGAGGGGAATATCACACCATGTGGGAAATATCACACCGTGTGGGGAATATTTCACCATGTGGGTAATATCACACCGTATGGGAAATATCACACTGTGAGGGACAATATCACACCGTGCGGGGAATATCACTCCATGTGGGACAACATCACACCGTGTGGAGAATATCACACCTTGTGGGGAATATCACACCATGTGGGGAATAGCAAACCGTGTGGAGAATATCACACCATGTGGGAAATATCAAATCGTGTGGGACAATATCACACCGTGTGGAGAATATCACACCGATTGGCACAATATCACACCGTGTGGGGAATATCACACCGTGTGGGGAATATCACACCGTGTGCGGAATATCGCACCGTGTGGGACAATATCACACCGTGTGGGGAATATCACACCGTGTGGGGAATATCACACTCTTTGGGACAATATCACACCGTGTGGGGAATATCACAGCGTGTGGGGAATATCACACTGTGTGGGACAATATCACACCGTGTGGGGAATATCACACCGTGTTGGACAATATCACACCGTGTGGGGAATATCACACCGTATGAAGAATATCAAACCGTGTGGGGAATATCACACCATTTGGGGAATATCAGACCGTGTGGGAAATATCACACCGTGTGCGGAATATCGCACCGTGTGGGACAATATCACACTGTGTGGGGAATATCACACCGTGTGGGGAATATCACACCGTTTGGGACAATATCACACCGTGTGGGGAATATCACACCGTTTGGGACAATATCACACCGTGTGGGGAATATCACACCGTGTGGGGAATATCACAACGTGTGGGGAATATCACACCGTGTGGGGAACATCACATCGTGTGGGGAATATCACAACGTGTGGGGAATATCACAAAGTGTGGGGAATATCACACCGTGTGGGGAACATCACACCGTTTGGGGAATATCACAACGTGTGGGGAATATCACACCGTGTGCGGAATATCACACTGTGTGCGGAATATCACGCCGTGTGGGGAATATCACACCGTGTGGGACAATATCACACCCTGTGGGGAATATCACACCGTGTGGGACAATATCACACCGTGTGGGACAATATCACACCGTGTGGGGAACATCACACTGTGTGGGGAATATCACAGCTTGTGGGGAATATTACACCGTGTGGGGAATATCAAACCGTGTGCGGAATATTACACCGTGTGGGTCAATATCACACCAT
Source organism: Pristiophorus japonicus (assembly GCF_044704955.1). Lineage (NCBI taxonomy): Eukaryota > Metazoa > Chordata > Chondrichthyes > Pristiophoridae > Pristiophorus > Pristiophorus japonicus. Next base: position 18,150,434 of record NC_091979.1, on the reverse strand, counting down.
GTGGGGAATATCACACCTTCTGGGGAACATCACACCAGATGGGGAATATCACACCGTGTGGGACAATATCACACCGTGTGGCGAATATCACACCATGTGGGAAATATCACACCGTGTGGGACAATATCACACCCTGTGGGGAATATCACACCCTGTAGGGAATATCACACTGTGTGGGGAATATCACACTGTTGGGGAATATCACACCGTGTGGGGAATATCACACCGTGTGAGGAATATCACCCTGTGTGGGAAATATCACATCGTGTGTGGAATATCTCACCCTGTGGGGAATATCACACCGTGTGGGGAATATCACACCGTGAGGGGAATATCACACCATGTGGGAAATATCACACCGTGTGGGACAATATCACACCCTGTGGGGAATATCACACCGTGTGGGACAAAATCACACCATGTGGGACAATATCACACCGTGTGGGGAATATCACACTGTGTGGGGAATATCACAGCTTGTGGGGAATATCACACCGTGTGGGGAATATCACACCCTGTAGGGAATATCACACTGTGTGGGGAATATCACACTGTTGGGGAATATCACACCGTGAGCGAATATCACACCGTATGGGGAATATCACACCGTGTGAGGAATAGCACACCGTGTGGGAAATATCACATCGTGTGTGGAATATCTCACCCTGTGGGGAATATCACACCGTGTGGGGAATATCACACCGTGAGGGGAATATCACACCATGTGGGAAATATCACACCGTGTGGGACAATATCACACCCTGTGGGGAATATCACACCGTGTGGGACAATATCACACCGTGTGGGACAATATCACACCGTGTGGGGAATATCACACTGTGTGGGGAATATCACAGCTTGTGGGGAATATCACACCGTGTGGGGAATATCAAACCGTGTGCGGAATATTACACCGTGTGGGTCAATATCACACCATGTGGGGAATATCACACCTTCTGGGGAACATCACACCGGATGGGGAATATCACTCCGTGTGGGACAATATCACACCGTGTGGCGAATATCACACCATGTGGGAAATATCACACCGTGTGGGACAATATCACACCCTGTGGGGAATATCACACCCTGTAGGGAATATCACACTGTGTGGGGAATATCACACTGTTGGGGAATATCACACCGTGAGTGAATATCACACCGTGTGGGGAATATCACACCGTGTGAGGAATATCACTCTGTGTGGGAAATATCACATCGTGTGTGGAATATCTCACCCTGTGGGGAATATCACACCGTGTGGGGAATATCACACCGTGAGGGGAATATCACACCATGTGGGAAATATCACACCGTGTGGGGAATATTTCACCATGTGGGTAATATCACACCGAATGGGAAATATCACACTGTGTGGGACAATATCACACCGTGCAGGGAATATCACTCCATGTGGGACAACATCACACCGTGTGGAGAATATCACACCTTGTGGGGAATATCACAGCATGTGGGGAATAGCAAACCGTGTGGAGAATATCACACCATGTGGGAAATATCAAATCGTGTGGGACAATATCACACCGTGTGGAGAATATCACACCGATTGGCACAATATCACACCGTGTGGGGAATATCACACCGTGTGGGGAATATCACACCGTGTGCGGAATATCGCACCGTGTGGGGAATATCACACCGTGTGGGGAATATCACACCGTTTGGGACAATATCACACCGTGTGGGGAATATCACAGCGTGTGGGGAATATCACACTGTGTGGGACAATATCACACCGTGTGGGGAATATCACACCATGTTGGACAATATCACACCGTGTGGGGAATATCACACCGTATGGAGAATATCAAACCGTGTGGGGAATATCACACCATTTGGGGAATATCACACCGTGTGGGAAATATCACACCATGTGCGGAATATAGCACCGTGTTGGACAATATCACACTGTGTGGGGAATATCACACCGTGTGGGGAATATCACACAATTTGGGACAATATTACACCGTGTGGGGAATATCACACCATGTGGGGAATATCACACCGTGTGGGGAATATCACAACGAGTGGGGTATATCGCACCGTGTGCGGAACATCACACCGTGTGGGGAATATCACAACGTGTGGGGAATATCACAAAGTGTGGGGAATATCACACCATGTGGGGAACATCACACCGTTTGGGGAATATCACAACGTGTGGGGAATATCACACCGTGTGGGGAATATCAAACTGTGTGCGGAATATCACGCCGTGTGGGGAATATCACACCGTGTGGGACAATATCACACCCTGTGTGGAATATCACACCGTGTGGGGCAATATCACAACGTGTGGGACAATATCACACCGTGTGGGGAATATCACACTGTGTGGGGAATATCACAGCTTGTGGGGAATATCACACCGTGTGGGGAATATCAAACCGTGTGCAGAATATTACACCGTGTGGGTCAATATCACACCATGTGGGGAATATCACACCTTCTGGGGAACATCACACCGGATGGGGAATATCACACCGTGTGGGACAATATCACACTGTGTGGCGAATATCACACCATGTGGGAAATATCACACCGTGTGGGACAATATCACACCCTGTGGGGAATATCACACCCTGTAGGGAATATCACACTGTGTGGGGAATATCACACTGTTGGGGAATATCACACCGTGAGTGAATATCACACCGTGTGGGGAATATCACACCGTGTGAGGAATATCACCCTGTGTGGGAAATATCACATCGTGTGTGGAATATCTCACCCTGTGGGGAATATCACACCGTGTGGGGAATATCACACCGTGAGGGGAATATCACACCATGTGGGAAATATCACACCGTGTGGGGAATATTTCACCATGTGGGTAATATCACACCGTATGGGGAGTATTTCACCGTGTGGGGAATATCACACCGTGTGGGAAATATGACACTGTGTGGGACAATATCACACCGTGCGGGGAATATCACTCCATGTGGGACAACATCACACCGTGTGGAGAATATCACACCGTGTGGGGAATATCACACCATGTGGGAAACATCAAATCGTGTGGGACAATATCACACCGTATGGAGAATATCACACCAATTGGCACAATATCACACCGTGTGGGGAATATCATACCGTGTGCGGAATATCGCACCGTGTGGGACAATATCACACCGTGTGGGGAATATCACACCGTGTGGGGAATATCACACCGTTTGGGACAATATCACACCGTGTGGGGAATATCACAGCATGTGGGGAATATCACACTGTGTGGGACAATATCACACCGTGTGGGGAATATCACACCGTGTTGGACAATATCACACCGTGTGGGGAATATCACATCGTGTGCGGTACATCACACAGTGTGGGACAATATCTCACCGTGTGAGGAATATCACACCATGTGGGAAATATCATACGGTGTGGGGAATATCACAACGTTTGGGGAATATCAGACCGTGTGAGGCAATATTACACCGTGTGGGACAATATCACACCGTGGGGGAAATATCACACGGTATGGCGAATATCACACTGTGTGCGGAATATCACGCCGTGTGGGGAATATCACACCGTGTGGGACAATATCACACCCTGTGGGGAATATCACACCGTGTGGGACAATATCACACCGTGTGGGACAATATCACACCGTGTGGGGAATATCACACTGTGTGGGGAATATCACAGCTTGTGGGGAATATCACACCGTGTGGGGAATATCAAACCGTGTGCGAAATATTACACCGTGTGGGTCAATATCACACCATGTGGGGAATATCACACCTTCTGGGGAACAGCACACCGGATGGGGAATATCACACCGTGTGGGACAATATCACACCGTGTGGAGAATATCACACCATGTGGGAAATATCACACCATGTGGGACAATATCACACCCTGTGGGGAATATCACACCCTGTAGGGAATATCACACTGTGTGGGGAATATCACACTGTTGGGAAATATCACACCGTGAGCGAATATCACACCGTGTGGGGAATATCACACCGTGTGAGGAATATCACCCTGTGTGGGAAATATCACATCGTGTGTGGAATATCTCACCCTGTGGGGAATATCACACCGTGTGGGGAATATCACACCGTGAGGGGAATATCACACCATGTGGGAAATATCACACCGTGTGGGACAATATCACACCCTGTGGGGAATATCACACCGTGTGGGACAATATCACACCGTGTGGGGAATATCACACTGTGTGGGGAATATTACAGCTTGTGGGGAATATCACACCGTGTGGGGAATATCAAACCGTGTGCGGAATATTACACCGTGTGGGTCAATATCACACCATGTGGGGAATATCACACCATGTGGGACAATATCACACCCTGTGGGGAATATCACACCCTGTAGGGAATATCACACTGTGTGGGGAATATCACACTGTTGGGGAATATCACACCGTGAGCGAATATCACACCGTGTGGGGAATATCACACCGTGTGAGGAATATCACCCTGTGTGGGAAATATCACATCGTGTGTGGAATATCTCACCCTGTGGGGAATATCACACCGTGTGGGGAATATCACACCGTGAGGGGAATATCACACCATGTGGGAAATATCACACCGTGTGGGGAATATTTCACCATGTGGGTAATATCACACCGTATGGGAAATATCACACTGTGTGGGACAATATCACACCGTGCGGGGAATATCACTCCATGTGGGACAACATCACACCGTGTGTAGAATATCACACCTTGTGGGGAATATCACACCATGTGGGGAATAGCAAACCGTGTGGAGAATATCACACCATGTGGGAAATATCAAATCGTGTGGGACAATATCACACCGTGTGGAGAATATCACACCGATTGGCACAATATCACACCGTGTGGGGAATATCACACCGTGTGGGGAATATCACACCGTGTGCGGAATATCGCACCGTGTGGGACAATATCACACCGTGTGGGGAATATCACACCGTTTGGGACAATATCACACCGTGTGGGGAATATCACAGCGTGTATGGAATATCACACTGTGTGGGACAATATCACACCGTGTGGGGAATATCACACCGTGTTGGACAATATCACACCGTGTGGGGAATATCACACCGTATGGAGAATATCAAACCGTGTGGGGAATATCACACCATTTGGGGAATATCACACCGTGTGGGAAATATCACACCGTGTGCGGAATATCGCACCGTGTGGGACAATATCACACTGTGTGGGGAATATCACACCGTGTGGGGAATATCACACCGTTTGGGACAATATCACACCTTGTGGGGAATATCACACCGTGTGGGGAATATCACACCGTGTGGGGAATATCACAACGTGTGGGGAATATCGCACCGTGTGGGGAACATCACACCGTGTGGGTAATATCACAACGTGTGGGGAATATCACAAAGTGTGGGGAATATCACACCGTGTGGGAACATCACACCGTTTGGGGAATATCACAACGTGTGGGGAATATCACACCGTGTGGGGAATATCACACTGTGTGCGGAATATCACGCCGTGTGGGGAATATCACACCGTGTGGAGAATATCACACCGTGTGGAGAATATTACACCGTGTGGGAAATATCATACCGTGTGGAACAATATCACACCGTGTGGAGAATATCACACCGTGTGGGTCAATATCACACCATGTGGGGAATATCACAGCTTGTGGGGAATATCACACCGTGTGGGGAATATCAAACCGTGTGGGACAATATCACACCATGTGGAGAATATCACACCATGTGGGAAATATCACACCGTGTGGGACAATATCACACCCTGTGGGGAATATCACACCCTGTAGGGAATATCACACTGTGTGGGGAATATCACACTGTTGGGGAATATCACACCGTGAGCGAATATCACACCGTGTGGGGAATATCACACCGTGTGAGGAATATCACCCTGTGTGGGAAATATCACATTGTGTGTGGAATATCTCACCCTGTGGGGAATATCACACCATGTGGGGAATATCACACCGTGAGGGGAATATCACACCATGTGGGAAATATCACACCGTGTGGGACAATATCACACCCTGTGGGGAATATCACACCCTGTGGGACAATATCACACTGTGTGGGACAATATCACACCGTGTGGGGAATATCACACTGTGTGGGGAATATTACAGCTTGTGGGGAATATCACACCGTGTGGGGAGTATCAAACCGTGTGCGGAATATTACACCGTGTGGGTCAATATCACACCATGTGGGGAATATCACACCTTCTGGGGAACATCACACCGGATGGGGAATATCACACCGTGTGGGACAATATCACACCGTGTGGCAAATATCACACCATGTGGGAAATATCACACCATGTGGGACAATATCACACCCTGTGGGGAATATCACACCCTGTAGGGAATATCACACTGTGTGGGGAATATCACACTGTTGGGGAATATCACACCGTGAGCGAATATCACACCGTGTGGGGAATATCACACCGTGTGAGGAATATCACCCTGTGTGGGAAATATCACATCGTGTGTGGAATATCTCACCCTGTGGGGAATATCACACCGTGTGGGGAATATCACACCGTGAGGGGAATATCACACCATGTGGGAAATATCACACCGTGTGGGGAATATTTCACCATGTGGGTAATATCACACCGTATGGGAAATATCACACTGTGAGGGACAATATCACACCGTGCGGGGAATATCACTCCATGTGGGACAACATCACACCGTGTGGAGAATATCACACCTTGTGGGGAATATCACACCATGTGGGGAATAGCAAACCGTGTGGAGAATATCACACCATGTGGGAAATATCAAATCGTGTGGGACAATATCACACCGTGTGGAGAATATCACACCGATTGGCACAATATCACACCGTGTGGGGAATATCACACCGTGTGGGGAATATCACACCGTGTGCGGAATATCGCACCGTGTGGGACAATATCACACCGTGTGGGGAATATCACACCGTGTGGGGAATATCACACTCTTTGGGACAATATCACACCGTGTGGGGAATATCACAGCGTGTGGGGAATATCACACTGTGTGGGACAATATCACACCGTGTGGGGAATATCACACCGTGTTGGACAATATCACACCGTGTGGGGAATATCACACCGTATGAAGAATATCAAACCGTGTGGGGAATATCACACCATTTGGGGAATATCAGACCGTGTGGGAAATATCACACCGTGTGCGGAATATCGCACCGTGTGGGACAATATCACACTGTGTGGGGAATATCACACCGTGTGGGGAATATCACACCGTTTGGGACAATATCACACCGTGTGGGGAATATCACACCGTTTGGGACAATATCACACCGTGTGGGGAATATCACACCGTGTGGGGAATATCACAACGTGTGGGGAATATCACACCGTGTGGGGAACATCACATCGTGTGGGGAATATCACAACGTGTGGGGAATATCACAAAGTGTGGGGAATATCACACCGTGTGGGGAACATCACACCGTTTGGGGAATATCACAACGTGTGGGGAATATCACACCGTGTGCGGAATATCACACTGTGTGCGGAATATCACGCCGTGTGGGGAATATCACACCGTGTGGGACAATATCACACCCTGTGGGGAATATCACACCGTGTGGGACAATATCACACCGTGTGGGACAATATCACACCGTGTGGGGAACATCACACTGTGTGGGGAATATCACAGCTTGTGGGGAATATTACACCGTGTGGGGAATATCAAACCGTGTGCGGAATATTACACCGTGTGGGTCAATATCACACCATGTGGGGAATATCACACCTTCTGGGGAACATCACACCAGATGGGGAATATCACACCGTGTGGGACAATATCACACCGTGTGGCGAATATCACACCATGTGGGAAATATCACACCGTGTGGGACAATATCACACCCTGTGGGGAATATCACACCCTGTAGGGAATATCACACTGTGTGGGGAATATCACACTGTTGGGGAATATCACACCGTGTGGGGAATATCACACCGTGTGAGGAATATCACCCTGTGTGGGAAATATCACATCGTGAGTGGAATATCTCACCCTGTGGGGAATATCACACCGTGTGGGGAATATCACACCGTGAGGGGAATATCACACCATGTGGGAAATATCACACCGTGTGGGACAATATCACACCCTGTGGGGAATATCACACCGTGTGGGACAAAATCACACCATGTGGGACAATATCACACCGTGTGGGGAATATCACACTGTGTGGGGAATATCACAGCTTGTGGGGAATATCACACCGTGTGGGGAATATCACACCCTGTAGGGAATATCACACTGTGTGGGGAATATCACACTGTTGGGGAATATCACACCGTGAGCGAATATCACACCGTATGGGGAATATCACACCGTGTGAGGATTAGCACACCGTGTGGGAAATATCACATCGTGTGTGGAATATCTCACCCTGTGGGGAATATCACACCGTGTGGGGAATATCACACCGTGAGGGGAATATCACACCATGTGGGAAATATCACACCGTGTGGGACAATATCACACCCTGTGGGGAATATCACACCGTGTGGGACAATATCACACCGTGTGGGACAATATCACACCGTGTGGGGAATATCACACTGTGTGGGGAATATCACAGCTTGTGGGGAATATCACACCGTGTGGGGAATATCAAACCGTGTGCGGAATATTACACCGTGTGGGTCAATATCACACCATGTGGGGAATATCACACCTTCTGGGGAACATCACACCGGATGGGGAATATCACTCCGTGTGGGACAATATCACACCGTGTGGCGAATATCACACCATGTGGGAAATATCACACCGTGTGGGACAATATCACACCCTGTGGGGAATATCACACCCTGTAGGGAATATCACACTGTGTGGGGAATATCACACTGTTGGGGAATATCACACCGTGAGTGAATATCACACCGTGTGGGGAATATCACACCGTGTGAGGAATATCACTCTGTGTGGGAAATATCACATCGTGTGTGGAATATCTCACCCTGTGGGGAATATCACACCGTGTGGGGAATATCACACCGTGAGGGGAATATCACACCATGTGGGAAATATCACACCGTGTGGGGAATATTTCACCATGTGGGTAATATCACACCGAATGGGAAATATCACACTGTGTGGGACAATATCACACCGTGCAGGGAATATCACTCCATGTGGGACAACATCACACCGTGTGGAGAATATCACACCTTGTGGGGAATATCACAGCATGTGGGGAATAGCAAACCGTGTGGAGAATATCACACCATGTGGGAAATATCAAATCGTGTGGGACAATATCACACCGTGTGGAGAATATCACACCGATTGGCACAATATCACACCGTGTGGGGAATATCACACCGTGTGGGGAATATCACACCGTGTGCGGAATATCGCACCGTGTGGGGAATATCACACCGTGTGGGGAATATCACACCGTTTGGGACAATATCACACCGTGTGGGGAATATCACAGCGTGTGGGGAATATCACACTGTGTGGGACAATATCACACCGTGTGGGGAATATCACACCATGTTGGACAATATCACACCGTGTGGGGAATATCACACCGTATGGAGAATATCAAACCGTGTGGGGAATATCACACCATTTGGGGAATATCACACCGTGTGGGAAATATCACACCATGTGCGGAATATAGCACCGTGTTGGACAATATCACACTGTGTGGGGAATATCACACCGTGTGGGGAATATCACACAATTTGGGACAATATTACACCGTGTGGGGAATATCACACCATGTGGGGAATATCACACCGTGTGGGGAATATCACAACGAGTGGGGTATATCGCACCGTGTGCGGAACATCACACCGTGTGGGGAATATCACAACGTGTGGGGAATATCACAAAGTGTGGGGAATATCACACCATGTGGGGAACATCACACCGTTTGGGGAATATCACAACGTGTGGGGAATATCACACCGTGTGGGGAATATCAAACTGTGTGCGGAATATCACGCCGTGTGGGGAATATCACACCGTGTGGGACAATATCACACCCTGTGGGGAATATCACACCGTGTGGGGCAATATCACAACGTGTGGGACAATATCACACCGTGTGGGGAATATCACACTGTGTGGGGAATATCACAGCTTGTGGGGAATATCACACCGTGTGGGGAATATCAAACCGTGTGCAGAATATTACACCGTGTGGGTCAATATCACACCATGTGGGGAATATCACACCTTCTGGGGAACATCACACCGGATGGGGAATATCACACCGTGTGGGACAATATCACACTGTGTGGCGAATATCACACCATGTGGGAAATATCACACCGTGTGAGACAATATCACACCCTGTGGGGAATATCACACCCTGTAGGGAATATCACACTGTGTGGGGAATATCACACTGTTGGGGAATATCACACCGTGAGTGAATATCACACCGTGTGGGGAATATCACACCGTGTGAGGAATATCACCCTGTGTGGGAAATATCACATCGTGTGTGGAATATCTCACCCTGTGGGGAATATCACACCGTGTGGGGAATATCACACCGTGAGGGGAATATCACACCATGTGGGAAATATCACACCGTGTGGGGAATATTTCACCATGTGGGTAATATCACACCGTATGGGGAGTATTTCACCGTGTGGGGAATATCACACCGTGTGGGAAATATGACACTGTGTGGGACAATATCACACCGTGCGGGGAATATCACTCCATGTGGGACAACATCACACCGTGTGGAGAATATCACACCGTGTGGGGAATATCACACCATGTGGGAAACATCAAATCGTGTGGGACAATATCACACCGTGTGGAGAATATCACACCAATTGGCACAATATCACACCGTGTGGGGAATATCATACCGTGTGCGGAATATCGCACCGTGTGGGACAATATCACACCGTGTGGGGAATATCACACCGTGTGGGGAATATCACACCGTTTGGGACAATATCACACCGTGTGGGGAATATCACAGCATGTGGGGAATATCACACTGTGTGGGACAATATCACACCGTGTGGGGAATATCACACCGTGTTGGACAATATCACACCGTGTGGGGAATATCACATCGTGTGCGGAACATCACACAGTGTGGGACAATATCTCACCGTGTGAGGAATATCACACCATGTGGGAAATATCATACGGTGTGGGGAATATCACAACGTTTGGGGAATATCAGACCGTGTGAGGCAATATTACACCGTGTGGGACAATATCACACCGTGGGGGAAATATCACACGGTATGGCGAATATCACACTGTGTGCGGAATATCACGCCGTGTGGGGAATATCACACCGTGTGGGACAATATCACACCCTGTGGGGAATATCACACCGTGTGGGACAATATCACACCGTGTGGGACAATATCACACCGTGTGGGGAATATCACACTGTGTGGGGAATATCACAGCTTGTGGGGAATATCACACCGTGTGGGGAATATCAAACCGTGTGCGAAATATTACACCGTGTGGGTCAATATCACACCATGTGGTGAATATCACACCTTCTGGGGAACAGCACACCGGATGGGGAATATCACACCGTGTGGGACAATATCACACCGTGTGGAGAATATCACACCATGTGGGAAATATCACACCATGTGGGACAATATCACACCCTGTGGGGAATATCACACCCTGTAGGGAATATCACACTGTGTGGGGAATATCACACTGTTGGGAAATATCACACCGTGAGCGAATATCACACCGTGTGGGGAATATCACACCGTGTGAGGAATATCACCCTGTGTGGGAAATATCACATCGTGTGTGGAATATCTCACCCTGTGGGGAATATCACACCGTGTGGGGAATATCACACCGTGAGGGGAATATCACACCATGTGGGAAATATCACACCGTGTGGGACAATATCACACCCTGTGGGGAATATCACACCGTGTGGGACAATATCACACCGTGTGGGGAATATCACACTGTGTGGGGAATATTACAGCTTGTGGGGAATATCACACCGTGTGGGGAATATCAAACCGTGTGCGGAATATTACACCGTGTGGGTCAATATCACACCATGTGGGGAATATCACACCATGTGGGACAATATCACACCCTGTGGGGAATATCACACCCTGTAGGGAATATCACACTGTGTGGGGAATATCACACTGTTGGGGAATATCACACCGTGAGCGAATATCACACCGTGTGGGGAATATCACACCGTGTGAGGAATATCACCCTGTGTGGGAAATATCACATCGTGTGTGGAATATCTCACCCTGTGGGGAATATCACACCGTGTGGGGAATATCACACCGTGAGGGGAATATCACACCATGTGGGAAATATCACACCGTGTGGGGAATATTTCACCATGTGGGTAATATCACACCGTATGGGAAATATCACACTGTGTGGGACAATATCACACCGTGCGGGGAATATCACTCCATGTGGGACAACATCACACCGTGTGTAGAATATCACACCTTGTGGGGAATATCACACCATGTGGGGAATAGCAAACCGTGTGGAGAATATCACACCATGTGGGAAATATCAAATCGTGTGGGACAATATCACACCGTGTGGAGAATATCACACCGATTGGCACAATATCACACCGTGTGGGGAATATCACACCGTGTGGGGAATATCACACCGTGTGCGGAATATCGCACCGTGTGGGACAATATCACACCGTGTGGGGAATATCACACCGTGTGGGGAATATCACACCGTTTGGGACAATATCACACCGTGTGGGGAATATCACAGCGTGTATGGAATATCACACTGTGTGGGACAATATCACACCGTGTGGGGAATATCACACCGTGTTGGACAATATCACACCGTGTGGGGAATATCACACCGTATGGAGAATATCAAACCGTGTGGGGAATATCACACCATTTGGGGAATATCACACCGTGTGGGAAATATCACACCGTGTGCGGAATATCGCACCGTGTGGGACAATATCACACTGTGTGGGGAATATCACACCGTGTGGGGAATATCACACCGTTTGGGACAATATCACACCTTGTGGGGAATATCACACCGTGTGGGGAATATCACACCGTGTGGGGAATATCACAACGTGTGGGGAATATCGCACCGTGTGGGGAACATCACACCGTGTGGGTAATATCACAACGTGTGGGGAATATCACAAAGTGTGGGGAATATCACACCGTGTGGGGAACATCACACCGTTTGGGGAATATCACAACGTGTGGGGAATATCACACCGTGTGGGGAATATCACACTGTGTGCGGAATATCACGCCGTGTGGGTAATATCACACCGTGTGGGACAATATCACACCCTGTGGGGAATATCACACCGTGTGGGACAATATCACACCGTGTGGAGAATATCACACCGTGTGGAGAATATTACACCGTGTGGGAAATATCACACCGTGTGGAACAATATCACACCGTGTGGAGAATATCACACCGATTGAGACAATATCAGACCATGTGGGGAATATCACACCGTGTGGGACAATATCACACTGTGTGGGGAATATCACACCGTGTGGGGAATATCACACCGTTTGGGACAATATCACACCGTGTGGGGAATATCACACCATTTGGGACAATATCACACCGTGTGGGGAATATCACACCGTGTGGGGAATATCACAACGTGTGGTGAATATCACACCGTGTGGGGAACATCACATCGTGTGGGGAATATCACAACGTGTGGGGAATATCACAAAGTGTGGGGAATATCACACCGTGTGGGGAACATCACACCGTTTGGAGAATATCACAACGTGTGGGGAATATCACACCGTGTGGGGAATATCACACTGTGTGCGCAATATCACGCCGTGTGGGGAATATCACACCGTGTGGGACAATATCACACCCTGTGGGGAATATCACACCGTGTGGGACAATATCACACCGTGTGGGACAATATCACACCGTGTGGGGAATATCACACTGTGTGGGGAATATCGCAGCTTGTGGGAAATATCACACCGTGTGGGGAATATCAAACCGTGTGCGGAATATTACACCTTGTGGGTCAACATCACACCATGTGGGGAATATCACACCTTCTGGGGAACATCACACCAGATGGGGAATATCACACCGTGTGGGACAATATCACACCGTGTGGCGAATATCACACCATGTGGGAAATATCACACCATGTGGGACAATATCACACCCTGTGGGGAATATCACACCCTGTAGGGAATATCACACTGTGTGGGGAATATCACACTGTTGGGGAATATCACACCGTGAGCGAATATCACACCGTGTGGGGAATATCACACCGTGTGAGGAATATCACCCTGTGTGGGAAATATCACATCGTGTGTGGAATATCTCACCCTGTGGGGAATATCACACCGTGTGGGGAATATCACACCGTGAGGGGAATATCACACCATGTGGGAAATATCACACCGTGTGGGGAATATTTCACCATGTGGGTAATATCACACCGTATGGGAAATATCACACTGTGAGGGACAATATCACACCGTGCGGGGAATATCACTCCATGTGGGACAACATCACACCGTGTGGAGAATATCACACCTTGTGGGGAATATCACACCATGTGGGGAATAGCAAACCGTGTGGAGAATATCACACCATGTGGGAAATATCAAATCGTGTGGGACAATATCACACCGTGTGGAGAATATCACATCGATTGGCACAATATCACACCGTGTGGGGAATATCACACCGTGTGGGGAATATAACACCGTGTGCGGAATATCGCACCGTGTGGGACAATATCACACCGTGTGGGGAATATCACACCGTGTGGGGAATATCACACCGTTTGGGACAATATCACACCGTGTGGGGAATATCACAGCGTGTGGGGAATATCACACTGTGTGGGACAATATCACACCGTGTGGGGAATATCACACCGTGTTGGACAATATCACACCGTGTGGGGAATATCACACCGTATGGAGAATATCAAACCGTGTGGGGAATATCACACCATTTGGGGAATATCACACCATGTGGGAAATATCAAACCGTGTGCGGAATATCGCACCGTGTGGGACAATATCACACTGTGTGGGGAATATCACACCGTGTGGGGAATATCACACCGTTTGGGACAATATCACACCTTGTGGGGAATATCACACCGTGTGGGGAATATCACACCGTGTGGGGAATATCACAACGTGTGGGGAATATCGCACCGTGTGGGGAACATCACACCGTGTGGGTAATATCACAACGTGTGGGGAATATCACAAAGTGTGGGGAATATCACACCGTGTGGGGAACATCACACCGTTTGGGGAATATCACAACGTGTGGGGAATATCACACCGTGTGGGGAATATCACACTGTGTGCGGAATATCACGCCGTGTGGGGAATATCACACCGTGTGGGACAATATCACACCCTGTGGGGAATATCACACCGTGTGGGAAATATCACACCGTGTGGAACAATATCACACCGTGTGGAGAATATCACACCGATTGAGACAATATCAGACCATGTGGGGAATATCACACCGTGTGGGACAATATCACACTGTGTGGGGAATATCACACCGTGTGGGGAATATCACACCGTTTGGGACAATATCACACCGTGTGGGGAATATCACACCGTTTGGGACAATATCACACCGTGTGGGGAATATCACACCGTGTGGGGAATATCACAACGTGTGGGGAATATCACACCGTGTGGGGAACATCACATCGTGTGGGGAATATCACAACGTGTGGGGAATATCACAAAGTGTGGGGAATATCACACCGTGTGAGGAATATCACCCTGTGTGGGAAATATCACATCGTGTGTGGAATATCTCACCCTGTGGGGAATATCACACCGTGTGGGGAATATCACACCGTGAGGGGAATATCACACCATGTGGGAAATATCACACCGTGTGGGACAATATCACACCCTGTGGGGAATATCACACCGTGTGGGACAATATCACACCGTGTGGGACAATATCACACCATGTGGGGAATATCAAACTGTGTGGGGAATATCACAGCTTGTGGGGAATATCACACCGTGTGGGGAATATCACACCCTGTAGGGAATATCACACTGTTTGGGGAATATCACACTGTTGGGGAATATCACACCGTGAGCGAATATCACACCGTATGGGGAATATCACACCGTGTGAGGAATATCACTCCGTGTGGGAAATAACACATCGTGTGTGGAATATCTCACCCTGTGGGGAATATCACACCGTGTGGGTAATATCACACCGTGAGGGGAATATCACACCATGTGGGAAATATCACACCGTGTGGGACAATATCACACCCTGTGGGGAATATCACACCGTGTGGGACAATATCACACCGTGTGGGACAATATCACACCGTGTGGGGAATATCACACTGTGTGGGGAATATCACAGCTTGTGGGGAATATCACACCGTGTGGGGAATATCAAACCGTGTGCGGAATATTACACCGTGTGGGTCAATATCACACCATGTGGGGAATATCACACCTTCTGGGGAACATCATACCGGATGGGGAATATCACACCGTGTGGGACAATATCACACCGTGTGGCGAATATCACACCATGTGGGAAATATCACACCATGTGGGACAATATCACACCCTGTGGGGAATATCACACCCTGTAGGGAATATCACACTGTGTGGGGAATATCACACCTTGTGGGGAATATCACACCGTGTGGAGAATAGCAAACCGTGTGGAGAATATCACACCATGTGGGAAATATCAAATCGTGTGGGACAATATCACACCGTGTGGAGAATATCACACCGATTGGCACAATATCACACCGTGTGGGGAATATCACACCGTGTGGGGAATATCACACCGTGTGCGGAATATCGCACCGTGTGGGACAATATCACACCGTGTGGGGAATATCACACCGTGTGGGGAATATCACACCGTTTGGGACAATATCACACCGTGTGGGGAATATCACAGCGTGTGGGGAATATCACACTGTGTGGAACAATATCACACCGTGTGGGGAATATCACACCGTGTTGGACAATATCACACCGTGTGGGGAATATCACACCGTATGGAGAATATCAAACCGTGTGGGGAATATCACACCATTTGGGGAATATCACACCGTGTGGGAAATATCACTCCGTGTGCGGAATATCGCACCGTGTGGGACAATATCACACTGTGTGGGGAATATCACACCGTGTGGGGAATATCGCACCGTTTTGGAAAATATTACACCGTGTGGGGAATATCACACCGTGTGGGGAATATCACACCGTGTGGGGAATATCACAACGAGTGGGGAATATCGCACCGTGTGGGGAACATCACACCGTGTGGGGAATATCACAACGTGTGGGGAATATCACACCGTATGGGGAATATCACACTGTGTGCGGAATATCACGCCGTGTGGGGAATATCACACCATGTGGGACAATATCACACCCTGTGGGGAATATCACACTGTTGGGGAATATCACACCGTGAGCGAATATCACACCGTGTGGGGAATATCACACCGTGTGAGGAATATCACCCTGTGTGGGAAATATCACATCGTGTGTGGAATATCTCACCCTGTGGGGAATATCACACCGTGTGGGGAATATCACACCGTGAGGGGAATATCACACCATGTGGGAAATATCACACCGTGTGGGGAATATTTCACCATGTGGGTAATATCACACCGTATGGGAAATATCACACTGTGTGGGACAATATCACACCGTGCGGGCAATATCACTCCATGTGGGACAACATCACACCGTGTGGAGAATATCACACCTTGTGGGGAATATCACACCGTGTGGGGAATAGCAAACCGTGTGGAGAATATCACACCATGTGGGAAATATCAAATCGTGTGGGACAATATCACACCGTGTGGAGAATATCACACCGATTGGCACAATATCACACCGTGTGGGGAATATCACACCGTGTGGGGATTATCACACCGTGTGCGGAATATCGCACCGTGTGGGACAATATCACACCGTGTGGGGAATATCACACCGTGTGGGGAATATCACACCGTTTGGGACAATATCACACCGTGTGGGGAATATCACAGCGTGTGGGGAATATCACACTGTGTGGGACAATATCACACCGTGTGGGGAATATCACACCGTGTTGGACAATATCACACCGTGTGGGGAATATCACACCGTATGGAGAATATCAAACCGTGTGGGGAATATCACACCGTTTGGGGAATATCACACCGTGTGGGAAATATCACACCGTGTGCGGAATATCGCACCGTGTGGGACAATATCACACTGTGTGGGGAATATCACACCGTGTGGGGAATATCACACCATTTGGGACAATATCACACCTTGTGGGGAATATCACACCGTGTGGGGAATATCACACCGTGTGGGGAATATCACAACGTGTGGGGAATATCGCACCGTGTGGGGAACATCACACCGTGTGGGTAATATCACAACGTGTGGGGAATATCACAAAGTGTGGGGAATATCACACCGTTTGGAGAACATCACACCGTTTGGGGAATATCACAACGTGTGGGGAATATCACACCGTGTGGGGAATATCACACTGTGTGCGGAATATCACGCCGGGTGGGGAATATCACACCGTGTGGGACAATATCACACCATGTGGGGAATATCACACCGTGTGGGACAATATCACACCGTTTGGAGAATATCACACCGTGTGGAGAATATTACACCGTGTGGGAAATATCACACCGTGTGGAACAATATCACACCGTGTGGAGAATATCACACCGATTGAGACAATATCAGACCATGTGGGGAATATCACACCGTGTGGGACAATATCACACTGTGTGGGGAATATCACACCGTGTGGGGAATATCACACCGTTTGGGACAATATCACACCGTGTGGGGAATATCACACCGTTTGGGACAATATCACACCGTGTGGGGAATATCACACCGTGTGGGGAATATCACAACGTGTGGGGAATATCACACCGTGTGGGGAACATCACATCGTGTGGGGAATATCACAAAGTGTGGGGAATATCACAAAGTGTGGGGAATATCACACCGTGTGGGGAACATCACACCGTTTGGGGAATATCACAACGTGTGGGGAATATCACACCGTGTGGGGAATATCACACTGTGTGCGGAATATCACGCCGTGTGGGGAATATCACACCGTGTGGGACAATATCACACCCTGTGGGGAATATCACCCTGTATGGGAAATATCACATCGTGTGTGGAATATCACACCGTGTGGGGAATATCAAACCGTGTGCGGAATATTACACCGTGTGGGTCAATATCACACCATGTGGGGAATATCACACCTTCTGGGGAACATCACACCAGATGGGGAATATCACACCGTGTGGGACAATATAACACCGTGTGGCGAATATCACACCATGTGGGAAATATCACACCGTGTGGGACAATATCACACCCTGTGGGGAATATCACACCCTGTAGGGAATATCACACTGTGTGGGGAATATCACACTGTTGGGGAATATCACACCGTGTGGGGAATATCACACCGTGTGAGGAATATCACCCTGTGTGGGAAATATCACATCGTGTGTGGAATATCTCACCCTGTGGGGAATATCACACCGTGTGGGGAATATCACACTGTGAGGGGAATATCACACCATGTGGGAAATATCACACCGTGTGGGACAATATCACACCCTGTGGGGAATATCACACCGTGTGGGACAATATCACACCGTGTGGGACAATATCACACCGTGTGGGGAATATCACACTGTGTGGGGAATATCACAGCTTGTGGGGAATATCACACCGTGTGGGGAATATCACACCCTGTAGGGAATATCACACTGTGTGGGGAATATCACACTGTTGGGGAATATCACACCGTGAGCGAATATCACACCATATGGGGAATATCACACCGTGTGAGGAATATCACACCGTGTGGGAAATATCACATCGTGTGTGGAATATCTCACCCTGTGGGGAATATCACACCGTGTGGGGAATATCACACCGTGAGGGGAATATCACACCATGTGGGAAATATCACACCGTGTGGGACAATATCACACCCTGTGGGGAATATCACACCGTGTGGGACAATATCACACCGTGTGGGACAATATCACACCGTGTGGGGAATATCACACTGTGTGGGGAATATCACAGCTTGTGGGGAATATCACACCGTGTGGGGAATATCAAACCGTGTGCGGAATATTACACCGTGTGGGTCAATATCACACCATGTGGGGAATATCACACCTTCTGGGGAACATCACACCGGATGGGGAATATCACACCGTGTGGGACAATATCACACCGTGTGGCGAATATCACACCATGTGGGAAATATCACACCGTGTGGGACAATATCACACCCTGTGGGGAATATCACACCCTGTAGGGAATATCACACTGTGTGGGGAATATCACACTGTTGGGGAATATCACACCGTGAGTGAATATCACACCGTGTGGGGAATATCACACCGTGTGAGGAATATCACCCTGTGTGGGAAATATCACATCGTGTGTGGAATATCTCACCCTGTGGGGAATATCACACCGTGTGGGGAATATCACACCGTGAGGGGAATATCACACCATGTGGGAAATATCACACCGTGTGGGGAATATTTCACCATGTGGGTAATATCACACCGTATGGGAAATATCACACTGTGTGGGACAATATCACACCGTGCGGGGAATATCACTCCATGTGGGACAACATCACACCGTGTGGAGAATATCACACCTTGTGGGGAATATCACACCGTGTGGGGAATAGCAAACCGTGTGGAGAATATCACACCATGTGGGAAATATCAAATCGTGTGGGACAATATCACACCGTGTGGAGAATATCACACCGATTGGCACAATATCACACCTTGTGGGGAATATCTCACCGTGTTGGGAATATCACACCGTGTGCGGAATATCGCACCGTGTGGGACAATATCACACCGTGTGGGGAATATCACACCGTGTGGGGAATATCACACCGTTTGGGACAATATCACACCGTGTGTGGAATATCACAGCGTGTGGGGAATATCACACTGTGTGGGACAATATCACACCGTGTGGGGAATATCACACCGTGTTGGACAATATCACACCATGTGGGGAATATCACACCGTATGGAGAATATCAAACCGTGTGGGGAATATCACACCATTTGGGGAATATCACACCGTGTGGGAAATATCACACCGTGTGCGGAATATAGCACCGTGTGGGACAATATCACACTGTGTGCGGAATATCACACCGTGTGGGGAATATCACACCGTTTGGGACAATATTACACCGTGTGGGGAATATCACACCGTGTGGGGAATATCACACCGTGTGGGGAATATCACAACGAGTGGGGAATATCGCACCGTGTGGGGAACATCACACCGTGTGGGGAATATCACAACGTGTGGGGAATATCACAAAGTGTGGGGAATATCACACCGTGTGGGGAACATCACACCGTTTGGGGAATATCACGTGTGGGGAATATCACACCGTGTGGGGAATATCACACTGTGTGCGGAATATCACGCCGTGTGGGGAATATCACACCGTGTGGGACAATATCACACCCTGTGGGGAATATCACACCGTGTGGGACAATATCACACCGTGTGGGACAATATCACACCGTGTGGGGAATATCACACTGTGTGGGGAATATCACAGCTTGTGGGGAATATCACACCGTGTGGGGAATATCAAACCGTGTGCGGAATATTACACCGTGTGGGTCAATATCACACCATGTGGGGAATATCACACCTTCTGGGGAACATCACACCGGATGGGGAATATCACACCGTGTGGGACAATATCACACCGTGTGGCGAATATCACACCATGTGGGAAATATCACACCATGTGGGACAATATCACACCCTGTGGGGAATATCACACCCTGTAGGGAATATCACACTGTGTGGGGAATATCACACTGTTGGGGAATATCACACCGTGAGCGAATATCACACCGTGTGGGGAATATCAAACCGTGTGAGGAATATCACCCTGTGTGGGAAATATCACATCGTGTGTGGAATATCTCGCCCTGTGGGGAATATCACACCGTGTGGGGAATATCACACCATGAGGGGAATATCACACCATGTGGGAAATATCACACCGTGTGGGGAATATTTCACCATGTGGGTAATATCACACCGTATGGGAAATATCACACTGTGTGGGACAATATCACACCGTGCGGGGAATATCACCCCATGTGGGACAACATCACACCGTGTGGAGAATATCACACCTTGTGGGGAATATCACACCGTGTGGGGAATAGCAAACCGTGTGGAGAATATCACACCATGTGGGAAATATCAAATCGTATGGGACAATATCACACCGTGTGGAGAATATCACACCGATTGGCACAATATCACACCGTGTGGGGAATATCACACCGTGTGGGGAATATCACACCATGTGCGGAATATCGCACCGTGTGGTACAATATCACACCGTGTGGGGAATATCACACCGTGTGGGGAATATCACACCGTTTGGGACAATATCACACCGTGTGGGGAATATCACACCGTGTGGGGAATATCACACCGTGTGGGGAATATCACACCGTTTGGGACAATATCACACCGTGTGGGGAATATCACAGCGTGTGGGGATTATCACACCGTGTGGGACAATATCACACCGTGTGGGGAATATCACACCGTGTTGGACAATATCACACCGTGTGGGGAATATCACACCGTATGGAGAATATCAAACCGTGTGGGGAATATCACAGCGTGTGGGGAATATCACACCGTGTGGGACAATATCACACCGTGTGGGGAATATCACACCGTGTTGGACAATATCACACCGTGTGGGGAATATCACACCGTATGGAGAATATCAAACCGTGTGGGGAATATCACACCATTTGGGGAATATCACACCGTGTGGGAAATATCACACCGTGTGCGGAATATCGCACCGTGTGGGACAATATCACACTGTGTGGGGAATATCACACCGTGTGGGGAATATCACACCGTTTGGGACAATATCACATCTTGTGGGGAATATCACACCGTGTGGGGAATATCACACCGTGTGGGGAATATCAAAACGTGTGGGGAATATTGCACCGTGTGGGGAACATCACACCGTGTGGGTAATATCACAACGTGTGGGGAATATCACAAAGTGTGGGGAAAATCACACCGTGTGGGGAACATCACACCGTTTGGGGAATATCACAACGTGTGGGGAATATCACACCCTGTGGGGAATATCACACTGTGTGCGGAATATCACGCCGGGTGGGGAATATCACACCGTGTGGGACAATATCACACCCTGTGGGGAATATCACACCGTGTGGGACAATATCACACCGTGTGGAGAATATCACACCGTGTGGAGAATATTACACCGTGTGGGAAATATCACACCGTGTGGAACAATATCACACCGTGTGGAGAATATCACACCGATTGAGACAATATCAGACCATGTGGGGAATATCACACCGTGTGGGACAATATCACACTGTGTGGGGAATATCACACTGTGTGGGGAATATCACACCATTTGGGACAATATCACACCGTGTGGGGAATATCACACCATTTGGGACAATATCACACCGTGTGGGGAATATCACACCGTGTGGGGAATATCACAACGTGTGGGGAATATCACACCTTGTGGGGAACATCACATCGTGTGGGGAATATCACAACGTGTGGGGAATATCACAAAGTGTGGGGAATATCACATCGTGTGGGGAACATCACACCGTTTGGGGAATATCACAACGTGTGGGGAATATCACACCGTGTGGGGAATATCACACTGTGTGCGGAATATCACGCCGTGTGGGGAATATCACACCGTGTGGGACAATATCACATCCTGTGGGGAATATCACCCTGTGTGGGAAATATCACATCGTGTGTGGAATATCACACCGTGTGGGGAATATAAAACCGTGTGCGGAATATTACACCGTGTGGGTCAATATCACACCATGTGGGGAATATCACACCTTCTGGGGAACATCACACCAGATGGGGAATATCACACCGTGTGGGACAATATCACACCGTGTGGCGAATATCACACCATATGGGAAATATCACACCGTGTGGGACAATATCACACCCTGTGGGGAATATCACACCCTGTAGGGAATATCACACTGTGTGGGGAATATCACACTGTTGGGGAATATCACACCGTGTGGGGAATATCACACCGTGTGAGGAATATCACCCTGTGTGGGAAATATCACATCGTGTGTGGAATATCTCACCCTGTGGGGAATATCACACCGTGTGGGGAATATCACACCGTGAGGGGAATATCACACCATGTGGGAAATATCACACCGTGTGGGACAATATCACACCCTGTGGGGAATATCACACCGTGTGGGACAATATCACACCGTGTGGGACAATATCACACCGTGTGGGGAATATCACACTGTGTGGGGAATATCACAGCTTGTGGGGAATATCTCACCGTGTGGGGAATATCACACCCTGTAGGGAAAATCACACTGTGTGGGGAATATCACACTGTTGGGGAATATCACACTGTGAGCGAATATCACACCGTATGGGGAATATCACACCGTGTGAGGAATATCACACCGTGTGGGAAATATCACATTGTGTGTGGAATATCTCACCCTGTGGGGAATATCACACCGTGAGGGGAATATCACACCATGTGGGAAATATCACACCGTGTGGGACAATATCACACCCTGTGGGGAATATCACACCGTGTGGGACAATATCACACCGTGTGGGACAATATCACACCGTGTGGGGAATATCACACTGTGTGGGGAATATCACAGCTTGTGGGGAATATCACACCGTGTGGGGAATATCAAAATGTGTGCGGAATATTACACCGTGTGGGTCAATATCACACCATGTGGGGAATATCACACCTTCTGGGGAACATCACACCGGATGGGGAATATCACACCGTGTGGGACAATATCACACCGTGTGGCGAATATCACACCATGTGGGAAATATCACACCATGTGGGACAATATCACACCCTGTGGGGAATATCACACCCTGTAGGGAATATCACACTGTGTGGGGAATATCACACTGTTGGGGAATATCACACCGTGAGTGAATATCACACCATGTGGGGAATATCACACCGTGTGAGGAATATCACCCTGTGTGGGAAATATCACATCGTGTGTGGAATATCTCACCCTGTGGGGAATATCACACCGTGTGGGGAATATCACACCGTGAGGGGAATATCACACCATGTGGGAAATATCACACCGTGTGGGGAATATTTCACCATGTGGGTAATATCACACCGTATGGGAAATATCACACTGTGTGGGACAATATCACACCGTGCGGGGAATATCACTCCATGTGGGACAACATCACACCATGTGGAGAATATCACACCTTGTGGGGAATATCACACCGTGTGGGGAATAGCAAACCGTGTGGAGAATATCACACCATGTGGGAAATATCAAATCGTGTGGGACAATATCACACCGTGTGGAGAATATCACACCGATTGGCACAATATCACACCCTGTGGGGAATATCACACCGTGTGGGGAATATCAAACCGTGTGCGGAATATCGCACCGTGTGGGACAATATCACACCGTGTGGGGAATATCACACCATGTGGGGAATATCACACCGTTTGGGACAATATCACACCGTGTGGGGAATATCACAGCGTGTGGGGAATATCACACTGTGTGGGACAATATCACACCGTGTGGGGAATATCACACCGTGTTGGACAATATCACACCATGTGGGGAATATCACACCGTATGGGGAATATCACACCGTATGGAGAATATCAAACCGTGTGGGGAATATCACACCATTTGGGGAATATCACACCGTGTGGGAAATATCACACCATGTGCGGAATATAGCACCGTGTGGGACAATATCACACTGTGTGGGGAATATCACACCGTGTGGGGAATATCACACCGTTTGGGACAATATTACACCGTGTGGGGAATATCACACCGTGTGGGGAATATCACACCATGTGGGGAATATCACAACGAGTGGGGAATATCGCACCGTGTGGGGAACATCACACCGTGTGGGGAATATCACAACGTGTGGGGAATATCACAAAGTGTGGGGAATATCACACCGTGTGGGGAACATCACACCGTTTGGGGAATATCACGTGTGGGGAATATCACACCGTGTGGGGAATATCACACTGTGTGCGGAATATCACGCCGTGTGGGGAATATCACACCGTGTGGGACAATATCACACCCTGTGGGGAATATCACACCGTGTGGGACAATATCACACCGTGTGGGACAATATCACACCGTGTGGGGAATATCACACTGTGTGGGGAATATCACAGCTTGTGGGGAATATCACACCGTGTGGGGAATATCAAACCGTGTGCGGAATATTACACCGTGTGGGTCAATATCACACCATGTGGGGAATATCACACCTTCTGGGGAACATCACACCGGATGGGGAATATCACACTGTGTGGGACAATATCACACCGTGTGGAGAATATCACACCATGTGGGAAATATCACACCGTGTGGGACAATATCACACCCTGTGGGGAAAATCACACCCTGTAGGGAATATCACACTGTGTGGGGAATATCACACCGTTGGGGAATATCACACCGTGAGCGAATATCACACCGTGTGGGGAATATCACACCGTGTGAGGAATATCACCCTGTGTGGGAAATATCACATCGTGTGTGGAATATCTCACCCTGTGGGGAATATCACACCGTGTGGGGAATATCACACCGTGAGGGGAATATCACACCATGTGGGAAATATCACACCGTGTGGGGAATATTTCACCATGTGGGTAATATCACACCGTATGGGGAGTATTTCACCGTGTGGGGAATATCACACCGTGTGGGAAATATCACACTGTGTGGGACAATATCACACCGTGCGGGGAATATCACTCCATGTGGGACAACATCACACCGTGTGGAGAATATCACACCGTGTGGGGAATATCACACCATGTGGGAAACATCAAATCGTGTGGGACAATATCACACCGTGTGGAGAATATCACACCGATTGGCACAATATCACACCGTGTGGGGAATATCACACCGTGTGGGGAATATCATACCGTGTGCGGAATATCGCACCGTGTGGGACAATATCACACCGTGTGGGGAATATCACACCGTGTGGGGAATATCGCACCGTTTGGGACAATATCACACCGTGTGGGGAATATCACAGCGTGTGGGGAATATCACACTGTGTGGGACAATATCACACCGTGTGGGGAATATCACACCGTGTTGGACAATATTACACCGTGTGGGGAATACCACATCGTGTGCGGAACATCACACAGTGTGGGACAATATCTCACCGTGTGAGGAATATCACACCATGTGGGAAATAGCATACGGTGTGGGGAAAATCACAACGTTTGAGGAATATCACACCGTGTGAGGCAATATTACACCGTGTGGGACAATATCACACCGTGTGGGAAATATCACACGGTATGGCGAATATCACACCATGTGGGGAATATCACACCGTGTGGGGAGTATCACACCGTGTGGGGAATATCACAGTGTGTGGGGAATATCACACCATGTGCGGAATAACACACTGTGTGGGACAATATCATGCCCTCTGTGGAATATCACACCGTGTGGGACAATTCACACCGTGTGGGACAATATCACACCGTGTGGGGAATATCACACCGTGTGAGACAATATCACACCCTGTGGGGAAGATCACACCGTGTGGGACAATATCACGACGTGTGGGGAATAATTCACATGTGTGAGTAATATCACACCGTGTGGGGAGTATTTCACCATGTGGGGAATATCACACCGTGTGGGAAATATCACACTGTGAGGGACAATATCACACCGTGCGGGGAATATCACACCGTGTGGGACAATATCACACCGTGTGGGGAATATCACAATGTGTGGGGTATATCACACCGTGTTGGACAATATCATCCCGTGTGGGGAATATCACACCATGTGGGGAATATCACACCGTGAGGGGAATATCACACCGTGTGGGAAATATCACACCGTGTGGGGAATATTTCACATGTGTGAGTAATATCACACCGTGTGGGGAGTATTTCACCGTGTGGGGAATATCACACCGTGTGGGAAATATCACACTGTGCGGGACAATATCACACCGTGCGGGGAATATCACACCGTGTGGGACAATATCACACCATGTGGAGAATATCACACCGTGTGGGGAATATCACACCGTGTGGGGAATAGCAAACCGTGTGGACAATATCACACTATGTGGGAAATATCACACCGTGTGGGGAATATCACACCGTTTGGGACAATATCACACCGTTTGGGGAATATCACAGCGTGTGGGGAATATCACACTGTGTGGGACAATATCACACCGTGTGGGGAATATCACACCGTGTGGGTAATATCACACTGTGTGGGGAATATCACACCTTTGGGGAATATCACACCGTGAGCGAATATCACACCATGTGGGGAATATTACACCGTGTGGCAAATATCACACCATGTGGGAAATATCACACCGTGTGTGGAATATCTCACCATGTGGGGAATATCACACCATGTGGGAAATATCACACCGTGTGGGACAATATCACACCGTGTGGGGTATATCACAACTTGTGGGGAATATCACATCGTGTGCGACAATATCACACCGTGTGGGGAATATCACACCGTTTGGGACAATATTACACCGTGTGGGGAATATCACACCGTGTGGGGAATATCACACCGTGTGGGGAATATCACAACGAGTGGGGAATATCGCACCGTGTGGGGAACATCACACCGTGTGGGGAATATCACAACATGTGGGGAATATCACAAAGTGTGGGGAATATCACACCGTGTGGGGAACATCACACCGTTTGGGGAATATCACAACGTGTGGGGAATATCACACCGTGTGGGGAATATCACACTGTGTGCGGAATATCACGCCGTGTGGGGAATATCACACCGTGTGGGACAATATCACACCCTGTGGGGAATATCACACCGTGTGGGACAATATCACACCGTGTGGGACGATATCACACCGTGTGGGGAATATCACACTGTGTGGGGAATATCACAGCTTGTGGGGAATATCACACCGTGTGGGGAATATCAAACCGTGTGCGGAATATTACACCGTGTGGGTCAATATCACACCATGTGGGGAATATCACACCTTCTGGGGAACATCACACCGGATGGGGAATATCACACCGTGTGGGACAATATCACACCGTGTGGCGAATATCACACCATGTGGGAAATATCACACCATGTGGGACAATATCACACCCTGTGGGGAATATCACACCCTGTAGGGAATATCACACTGTGTGGGGAATATCACACCGTTGGGGAATATCACACTGTGAGCGAATATCACACCGTGTGGGGAATATCACACCGTGTGAGGAATATCACCCTGTGTGGGAAATATCACATCATGTGTGGAATATCTCACCCTGTGGGGAATATCACACCATGTGGGGAATATCACACCGTGAGGGGAATATCACACCATGTGGGAAATATCACACCGTGTGGGGAATATTTCACCATGTGGGTAATATCACACCGTATGGGGAGTATTTCACCATGTGGGGAATATCACACCGTGTGGGAAATATCACACTGTGTGGGACAATATCACACCGTGCGGGGAATATCACACCGTGTGGGGAATATCACACCATGTGGGAAACATCAAATCGTGTGGGACAATATCACACCGTGTGGAGAATATCACACCGATTGGCACAATATCACACCATGTGGGGAATATCACACCGTGTGGGGAATATCATACCGTGTGCGGAATATCGCACCGTGTGGGGAATATCACAGCGTGTCGGGAATATCACACTGTGTGGGACAATATCACACCGTGTGGGGAATATCACACCGTGTTGGACAATATTACACCGTGTGGGGAATATCACATCGTGTGCGGAACATCACACAGTGTGGGACAATATCTCACCGTGTGAGGAATATCACACCATGTGGGAAATATCATACGATGTGGTGAATATCACAACGTTTGGGGAATATCACACCTTGTGGGGCAATATTACACCGTGTGGGACAATATCACACCGTGTGGGAAATATCACACGGTATGGCGAATATCACACCATGTGGGGAATATCACACCGTGTGGGGAGTATCACACCGTGTGGGGAATATCACAGTGTGTGGGGAATATCACACCATGTGCGGAATAACACACTGTGTGCGACAATATCATGCCCTCTGTGGAAGATCACACCGTGTGGGACAATTCACACCGTGTGGGACAATATCACACCGTGTGGGGAATATCACACCGTGTGAGACAATATCACACCCTGTGGGGAAGATCACACCGTGTGGGACAATATCACGACGTGTGAGGAATATTTCACATGTGTGAGTAATATCACACCGTGTGGGGAGTATTTCACCGTGTGGGGAATATCACACCGTGTGGGAAATATCACACTGTGAGGGACAATATCACACCGTGCGGGGAATATCACACCGTGTGGGACAATATCACACCGTGTGGGGAATATCACAATGTGTGGGGAATATCACACCGTGTTGGACAATATCATCCCATGTGGGGAATATCACAGTGTGTGGGGAATATCACACTGTATGGGACAATATCACACCGTGTGGGGAATATCACACTGTGTTGGACAATATTACACCGTGTGGGGAATATCACACCGTGTGGGACAATATCACACCCTGTGGGACGATATCACACCGTGTGGGGAATATCACACTGTGTGGGGAATATCACAGCTTGTATGAAAAATCACACCGTGTGGGACAATATCACACCGTGTGGAGAATATCACACCGATTGGCACAATATCACACCATGTGGGGAATATCACACCGTGTGGTGAATATCAAACCGTGTGCGGAATATCGCACCGTGTGGGACAATATCACACCGTGTGGGGAATATCACACCGTGTGGGGAATATCACACCGTTTGGGACAATATCACACCGTTTGGGGAATATCACAGCGTGTGGGGAATATCACTGTGTGGGACAATATCACACCATGTGGGGAATATCACCCCGTGTGGGTATTATCACACTGTGTGGGGAATATCACACCTTTGGGGAATATCACTCCGTGAGCGAATATCACACCGTGTGGGGAATATCACACCGTGTGCGACAATATCACACCGTGTGGGGAATATCACACCGTTTGGGACAATATCACACCGTGTGGGGAATATCATACCGTGTCAGGAATATCACACCATGTGGGGAATATCACAACATGTGGGGAATATCACACCGTGTGGGGAACATCACACCATGTGAGGAATATCACAACGTGTGTGGAATATCACACCGTGTGGGAAATATCACACCGTGTGGGACAATATCACACCGTGTGGGGAATATCACACCGTGTGGGGAATATCACAATGTGTGGGGAATATCACATCGTGTGCGGAATATCACACAGTGTGGGACAATATCTCACCGTGTGAGGAATATCACACCATGTGGGAAATATCATACGGTGTGGGGAATATCACAACGTTTGGGGAATATCACACCGTGTGGGGAATATCACACTGTGTGGGGAATATCACATCGTGTGCGGAATATCACACAGTGTGGGACAATATCTCACCGTGTGAGGAATATCACACCATGTGGGAAATATCATACGGTGTGGGGAATATCACACCGTTTGGGGAATATCACACCGTGTGAGGCAATATCACACCGTGTGGGACAATATCATACCGTGTGGGAAATATCACACGGTATGGCGAATATCACACCGTGTGGGGAATATCACACCGTGTGGGGAGTATCACACCGTGTGGAGAATATCTAACCGTGTGGGGTATATCACACCATATGGGGAATATCACACCGTGTGGGGAATATCACACCGTTTGGGACAATATCACACAATTTGGGGAATATCACACCGTGTGGGGAATATCACACCCTGTGGGGAATATCACCGTGTGGGAAATATCACACCGTGTGGGACAATATCACACTATGTGGGGAATATCACACCGTGTGGGGACTATCACACCGTGTGGGGAATATCACACTGTGTGGGGAATATCACAACATGTGGGACAATATCACACCATCTGGAGAATATCACACCGTGTGGGACAATATCACACCGTGTGGAGAATAACACACCGTGTGGGGAACATCACACCATCTTGGAAATATCAAACCGTGTGGGACAATATCACACCGTATGGAGAATATCTAACCGTGTGGGGTATATCATACCATATGGGGAATATCACACCGTGTGGGGAATATCACACCGTTTGGGACAATATCACACAATTTGGGGAATATCACACCGTGTGGGGAATATCACACCGTGTGGGGAATATCACAACGTGTGCGGAATATCTCACCGTGTGGGACAAAATCACACCATGTGGGGAATATCACACCGTGTGGGGAATATCACAATGTGTGGGGAATATCACACCGTGTGGGACAATATCATCCCGTGTGGGGAATATCACACCATGTGGGGAATATCACAACGTGAGGGGAATATCACACCGTGTGGGAAATATCACACCGTGTGGGGAATATTTCACATGTGTGAGTAATATCACACCGTGTGGGGAGTATTTCACCGTGTGGGGAATATCACAACGTGTGTGGAATATCACACCGTGTGGGAAATATCACACCGTGTGGGACAATATCACACCATGTGGGGAATATCACACCGTGTGGGGAATATCACACTGTGTGGGGAATATCACATCGTGTGCGGAATATCACACAGTGTGGGACAATATCTCACCGTGTGAGGAATATCACACCATGTGGGAAATATCATACGGTGTGGGGAATATCACACCGTTTGGGGAATATCACACCGTGTGAGGCAATATCACACCGTGTGGGACAATATCACACCGTGTGGGAAATATCACACGGTATGGCGAATATCACACTGTGTGGGGAATATCACACCGTGTGTGGAGTACCACACCGTGTGGGGAATATCACACCATGTGGGACAATATCACACCACGTGGGGAACATCACACCGTGTGGGAAATATCACACCGTGTGGGGAATATCACACCCTGTGGGGAATATCACACCGTGTAGGAAATATCACACCGTGTGGGACAATATCACACTATGTGGGGAATATCACACCGTGTGGGGACTATCACAACGTGTGGGGAATATCACACTGTGTGGGGAATATCACAACATGTGGGACTATATCACACCGTCTGGAGAATATCACACCGTGTGGGACAATAATCACACCGTATGGAGAATAACACACCGTGTGGGGAACATCACACCATGTGGGAAATATCAAACCGTGTGGGACAATATCACACCGTATGGAGAATATCAAACCGTGTGGGGTATATTACACCATATGGGGAATATCACACCGTGTGGGGAATATCACACCGTTTGGGACAATATCACACAATTTGGGGAATATCACACCGTGTGGGGAATATCACACCGTGTGGGGAATATCACAACGTGTGCGGAATATCACACCGTGTGGGACAAAATCACACCATGTGGGGAATATCACACCGTGTGGGGAATATCACAATGTGTGGGGAATATCACACCGTGTGTGACAATATCATCCCGTGTGGGGAATATCACACCATGTGGGGAATATCACACCGTGAGGGGAATATCACACCGTGTGGGAAATATCACACCGTGTGGGGAATATTTCACATGTGTGAGTAATATCACACTGCGTGGGGAGTATTTCACCGTGTGGGGAATATCACACCGTGTGGGAAATATCACACTGTGTGGGACAATATCACAACGTGCGGGGAATATCACACCGTGTGGGACAATATTACACCGTGTGGAGAATATGACACCGTGTGGGGAATATCACACCTTGTGGGGAATAGCAAACCGTTTGGAGAATATCACACTATGTGGGAAATATCACACCGTGTGGGACAATATCACACCGTGTGGAGAATATCACACCGATTGGCACAATATCACACCATGTGGGGAATATGACACCGTGTGGTGAAGATCAAACCGTGTGCGAAATATCGCACCGTGTGGGGCAATATAACACCGTGTGGGGAATATCACACCATGTGGGGAATATCACACCGTTTGGGACAATATAACACCGTTTGGGGAATATCACAGCGTGTGGGGAATATCACACTGTGTGGGACAATATCACACCGTGTGGGGAATATCACACCGTATGGAGAATATCAAACCGTGTGGGGAATATCACACCATTTGGGGATTATCACACCATGTGGGGAATATCACAACGTTTGGGACAATATCACACCATTTGGGGAATATCACACCGTGTGGGGAATATCACACCGTGTGGGGAATATCACAACGTGTGCGGAATATCACACCGTGTGGGACAAAATCACACCGTGTGGGGAATATCACACTGTGTGGGGAATCTCACACCGTGTGTGGAATATCACACCCTGTGGGGGATATCACACCGTGTGGGAAATATCACACCGTGTGGGACAATATCACACCGTGTGGAGAATATCACACCATATGGGGAATATCACACCATGTGGGACAATATCACACCGTGTGGGGAATATCACACCGTGTGGGACAATATCACACTGTGTGGGGAATATCACACCATATGGGGAATATCACACCGTGTGGGACAATATCACACCCTGTGGGGAATATCACACCATGTGGGGAATATCACACCGTGTGGGGAATATCACAGCTTGTGGGGAATATCACACCGTGTGGGACAATATCACACCGTGTGGGGAATATCACACCATGTGGGAAATATCACACCTTGTGTGGAACATCACACCGTATGGGGAATATCACACCGTGTGGGAATATCACACCATGTGGAGAATATCTCACCTTGTGGGGAATATCACACAATGTGGGGAATATCACACCATGTGGATAATATCACAGCATGTGGGGAATATCACACCGTGTGGGGAATATCACACCGTGTAGGACATATCACACGGTGTGGCAAATATCACACCGTGTGGGGAATATCACACAGTGTGGGGAGTATCACACCGTGTGGGGAATATCACAGTGTGTGGGGAATATCACACCGTGTGGGGAATATTTCACATGTGTGAGTAATATCACACCGTGTGGGGAGTATTTCACCGTGTGGGGAATATCACACCGTGTGGGAAATATCACACTGTGTGGGACAATATCACACCGTGCGGGGAATATCACACTGTGTGGGACAATATCACACCGTGTGGAGAATATCTCACCGTGTGGGGAATATCACACTGTATGGGGAATAGCAAACCGTGTGGAGAATATCACACTGTGTGGGAAATATCACACCGTGTGGGACAATATCACACCGTGTTGAGAATATCACACCGATTGGCACAATATCACACCATGTGGGGAATATCACACCTGTGGTGAATATCAAACCGTGTGCGGAATATCGCACCGTGTGGGACAATATCACACCGTTTGGGGAATATCACAGCGTGTGGGGAATATCACACTGTGTGGGACAATATCACACCGTGTGGGGAATATCACACCGTATGGAGAATATCAAACCGTGTGGGGAATATCACACCATTTGGGGAATATCACACCATGTGGGGAATATCACAACGTTTGGGACAATATCACACCATTTGGGGAATATCACACCGTGTGGGGAATATCACACCGTGTGGGGAATATCACAACGTGTGCGGAATATCGCACCGTGTGGGACAATATCACACTGTGTGGGGAATATCACACCGTATGGGGAATATCACACCGTGTGGGACAATATCACACCCTGTGGGGCATATCACACCATGTGGGGAATATCACACCGTGTGGGGAATATCACAGCTTGTGGGGAATATCACACCGTGTGGGACAATATCACACCGTGTGGAGAATATCACACCATGTGGGAAATATCACACCTTGTGGGGAACATCACACCGTATGGGGAATATCACACCGTGTGGGAATATCACACCATGTGGAGAATATCTCACCTTGTGGGGAATATCACACAATGTGGGGAATATCACACCGTGTGGATAATATCACAGCATGTGGGGAATATCACACCGTGTGGGGAATATCACACCGTGTAGGACATATCACACGGTGTGGCAAATATCACACCGTGTGGGGAATATCACACAGTGTGGGGAGTATCACACCGTGAGGGGAATATCACACCATGTGGGAAATATCACACCGTGTGGGGAATATTTCACATGTGTGAGTAATATCACACCGTGTGGGGAGTATTTCACCGTGTGGGGAATATCACACCGTGTGGGAAATATCACACCGTATGGAGAATATCAAACCGTGTGGGGAATATCACACCGTATGGAGAATATCAAACCGTGTGGGGAATATCACACCGTGTGGGGAATATCACACCGTGTGGGGAATATCACAACGTGTGCGGAATATCACACCGTGTGGGACAAAATCACACCGTGTGGGGAATATCACACCGTGTGGGGAATATCACACCATGTGTGGAATATCACACCCTGTGGGGAATATCACACCGTGTGGGAAATATCACACCGTGTGGGACAATATCACACCGTGTGCAGAATATCACACCGTGTGGGGAATATCACACCGTGTGGGACAATATCACACCGTGTGGAGAATAACACACCGTGTGGGGAACATCACACCATGTGGGAAATATTACACCGTATGGAGAATATCAAACCGTGTTGAGTATATCACACCATATGGGGAATATCACACCGTGTGGGGAAGATCACACCGTTTGGGACAATATCATACCATTTGGGGAATATCACACCATGTGGGGAATATCACACTGTGTGGGGAATATCACAATGTATGCGGAATATCACACCATGTGGGACAAAATCACACCATGTGGGGAATATCACACCGTGTGGGGAATATCACAATGTGTGGGGAATATCACACCGTGTGGGACAATATCATCCCGTATGGGGAATATCACATCCTTGTGGGGAGTATCACACCGTGAGGGGATATCACACCGTGTGGGAAATATCACACCGTGTGGGGAATATTCCACATG
The DNA here is from genome assembly GCF_044704955.1 of Pristiophorus japonicus. NCBI lineage: Eukaryota > Metazoa > Chordata > Chondrichthyes > Pristiophoridae > Pristiophorus > Pristiophorus japonicus. Next base: position 18,113,201 of record NC_091979.1, on the reverse strand, counting down.
TGTGGGTAATATCACACCGTATGGGGAGTATTTCACCATGTGGGGAATATCACACCGTGTGGGAAATATCACACCGTGTGGGACAATATCACACCGTGTGGGGAATATCACACCGTGTGGGACAATATCACAACGAGTGGGACAATATCACACCGTGTGGGGAATATCACACCGTGTGGGGAATATCACACCGTGTGGGTAATATCACACTGTGTGGGGAATATCACACCGTTGGGGAATATCACACCGTTTGGGACAATAAAACACCATTTGGGGAATATATCACACCGTGTGAGGAATATCACACCGTGTGGGGAATATCACAACGTGTGGGGAATATCACACCATGTGGGGAATATCACACCGTGCGGGGAATATCACACCGTGTGGGACAATATCACACCGTGTGGATAATATCACACTGTGTGGGGAATATCACACCGTGTGGGTAATAGCAAACCGTATGGAGAATATCACAACATGTGGGAAATATCACACCATGTGGGACAATCTGTGTGGAGAATATCACACCGATTGGCACAATATCACACCATGTGGGGAATATCACACCGTGTGGTGAATATCAAACCGTGTAGGGAATATCACACCATTTGGGGAATATCACACCGTGTGGGGAATATCACACCGTGTGGGGAATATCACACCGTGTGGGGAATATCACAACGTGTGCGGAATATCACACCGTGTGGGACAAAATCACACCGTGTGGGGAATATCACACCATGTGGGGAATATCACACCGTGTGGGGAATATCACACCGTGTGCGGAATATCGCACCGTGTGGGACAATATCACACTGTGTGGGGAATATCACACCGTATGGGGAATATCACACCGTGTGGGACAATATCACACCGTGTGGGGAATATCACACCATGTGGGGAATATCACACCGTGTGGGGAATATCACAGCTTGTGGGAAATATCACACCGTGTGGGACAATATCACACCGTGTGGGGAATATCACACCATGTGGGAAATATCACACCTTGTGGGGAACATCACACCGCATGGGGAATATCACACCGTGTGGGAATATCACACCATGTGGAGAATATCTCACCTTGTGGGGAATATCACACAATGTGGGGAATATCACACCGTGTGGGGAATATCACAGTGTGTGGGGAATATCACACCGTGTGGGGAATATCACACCGTGTGGGACAATATCACACCCTGTGGGGAATATCACACCGTGTGGGACAATATCACAATGTGTGGGACAATATCACACCGTGTGGGGAATATCACACCGTGTGGGGAATATCAAACCTGTGAGGAATATCACACTGTGTGGAAAATATCACACCGTGAGGGACAATATCACACCGTGTGGAGAATATCACACTGTGTGGGGAATATCACACCATGTGGGAAATATCACACCGTGTGGGACAATATCACACTCTGTGGGGAATATCACACCGTGTGGGGACTATCACACCGTGTGGGGAATATCACACTGTGTGGGGAATATCACAACATGTGGGACAATATCACACCGTCTGGAGAATATCACACCGTGTCGGACAATATCACACCGTGTGGGGAATATCACACCGTGTGGGGAATATCACACCGTTTGGGACAATATCACACCGTTTGGGGAATATCACAGCGTGTGGGGAATATCACACTGTGTGGGACAATATCACATCGTTTGGGGAATATCACACCGTATGGAGAATATCAAACCGTGTGGGGTATATCACACCATATGGGGAATATCACACCGTGTGGGGAATATCACACCATTTGGGACAATATCACACCATTTGGGGAATATATCACACCGTGTGAGGAAAATCACACCGTGTGGGGAATATCACAACGTTTGGGACAATATAACACCATTTGGGGAATATCACACCGTGTGGGGAATATCACACCGTGCGGGGAATATCACAACGTGTGCGGAATATCACACCGTGTGGGACAAAATCACACCGTGTGGGGAATATCACACCGTGTGGGGAATATCACACCGTGTGTGGAATATCACACCCTGTGGGGAATATCACACCGTGTGGGAAATATCACACCGTGTGGGACAATATCACACTGTGTGGGGAATATCACACCATGTGGGGACTATCACACCGTGTGGGGAATATCACACTGTGTGGGGAATATCACAACATGTGGGACAATATCACACCGTCTGGAGAATATCACACCGTGTGGGACAATATCACACCGAGTGGAGAATAACACACCGTGTGGGGAACATCACACCATGTGGGAAATATTACACCGTATGGAGAATATCAAACCGTGTTGAGTATATCACACCATATGGGGAATATCACACCGTGTGGGGAAGATCACACCGTTTGGGACAATATCATACCATTTGGGGAATATCACACCGTGTGGGGTATATCACACTGTGTGGGGAATATCACAACGTATGCGGAATATCACACCATGTGGGACAAAATCACACCATGTGGGGAATATCACACCGCGTGGGGAATATCACAATGTGTGGGGAATATCACACCGTGTGGGACAATATCATCCCGTATGGGGAATATCACACCGTGTGGGGAATATCACACCGTGAGGGGATATCACACCGTGTGGGAAATATCACACCGTGTGGGGAATATTCCACATGTGTGGGTAATATCACACCGTATGGGGAGTATTTCACCATGTGGGGAATATCACACCGTGTGGGAAATATCACACCGTGTGGGACAATATCACACCGTGTGGGGAATATCACACCGTGTGGGACAATATCACACCATTTGGGGAATATATCACACCGTGTGAGGAATATCACTCCGTGTGGGGAATATCACAACGTGTGCGAAATATCACATCGTTTGGGACAAAATCACACCGTGTGGGGAATATCACACCGTGTGGGGAATATCACAACGTGTGGGGAATATCACACCATGTGGGGAATATCACACCGTGTGGGGAATATCACACCGTGTGGGACAATATCACACCGTGTGGAGAATATCACACCGTGTGGGGAATATCACACCGTGTGGGTAATAGCAAACCGTGTGGAGAATATCACAACATGTGGGAAATATCACACCATGTGGGACAATCTGTGTGGAGAATATCACACCGATTGGCACAATATCACACCATGTGGGGAATATCACACCGTGTGGTGAATATCAAACCGTGTGGGGAATATCACACCATTTGGGGAATATCACACCGTGTGGGGAACATCACACCGCATGGGGAATATCACACCGTGTGGGAATATCACACCATGTGGAGAATATCTCACCTTGTGGGGAATATCACACAATGTGGGGAATATCACACCGTGTGGGGAATATCACAGTGTGTGGGGAATATCACACCGTGTGGGGAATATCACACCGTGTGGGACAATATCACACCCTGTGGGGAATATCACACCGTGTGGGACAATATCACAATGTGTGGGACAATATCACACCGTGTGGGGAATATCACACCGTGTGGGGAATATCAAACCTGTGGGGAATATCACACTGTGTGGGAAATATCACACCGTGAGGGACAATATCACACCGTGTGGAGAATATCACACTGTGTGGGGAATATCACACCATGTGGGAAATATCACACCGTGTGGGACAATATCACACTCTGTGGGGAATATCACACCGTGTGGGGACTATCACACCGTGTGGGGAATATCACACTGTGTGGGGAATATCACAACATGTGGGACAATATCACACCGTCTGGAGAATATCACACCGTGTCGGACAATATCACACCGTGTGGGGAATATCACACCGTGTGGGGAATATCACACCGTTTGGGACAATATCACACCGTTTGGGGAATATCACAGCGTGTGGGGAATATCACACTGTGTGGGACAATATCACATCGTTTGGGGAATATCACACCGTATGGAGAATATCAAACCGTGTGGGGTATATCACACCATATGGGGAATATCACACCGTGTGGGGAATATCACACCGTTTGGGACAATATCACACCATTTGGGGAATATATCACACCGTGTGAGGAAAATCACACCGTGTCGGGAATATCACAACGTGTGCGAAATATCACACCGTTTGGGACAAAATCACACCGTGTGGGGAATATCACACCGTGTGGGGAATATCACAATGTGTGGGGAATATCACACCGTGTGGGACAATATCATCCCGTGTGGGGAATATCACACCGTGTGGGGAATATCACACCGTGAGGGGAATATCACACCATGTGGGAAATATCACACCGTGTAGGACATATCACACGGTGTGGCAAATATCACACCGTGTGGGGAATATCACACAGTGTGGGGAGTATCACACCGTGAGGGGAATATCGCACCATGTGGCAAATATCACACCGTGTGGGGAATATCACACAGTGTGGGGAGTATTTCACCGTGTGGGGAATATCACACCGTGTGGGAAATATCACACCGTATGGAGAATATCAAACCGTGTGGGGAATATCACACCGTATGGAGAATATCAAACCGTGTGGGGAATATCACACCATTTGGGGAATATCACACCATGTGGGGAATATCACAACGTTTGGGACAATATAACACCATTTGGGGAATATCACACCGTGTGGGGAATATCACACCGTGTGGGGAATATCACAACGTGTGCGGAATATCACACCGTGTGGGACAAAATCACACCGTGTGGGGAATATCACACCGTGTGGGGAATATCACACCGTGTGTGGAATATCACACCCTGTGGGGAATATCACACCGTGTGGGAAATATCACACCGTGTGGGACAATATCACACTGTGTGGGGAATATCACACCATGTGGGGACTATCACACCGTGTGGGGAATATCACACTGTGTGGGGAATATCACAACATGTGGGACAATATCACACCGTCTGGAGAATATCACACCGTGTGGGACAATATCACACCGTGTGGAGAATAACACACCGTGTGGGGAACATCACACCATGTGGGAAATATTACACCGTATGGAGAATATCAAACCGTGTTGAGTATATCACACCATATGGGGAATATCACACCGTGTGGGGAAGATCACACCGTTTGGGACAATATCATACCATTTGGGGAATATCACACCGTGTGGGGTATATCACACTGTGTGGGGAATATCACAACGTATGCGGAATATCACACCATGTGGGACAAAATCACACCATGTGGGGAATATCACACCGCGTGGGGAATATCACACCGTGAGGGGATATCACACCGTGTGGGAAATATCACACCGTGTGGGGAATATCACACCGTGTGGGGAATATCACACCGTGTGTGGAATATCACACCCTGTGGGGAATATCACACCGTGTGGGAAATATCACACCGTGTGGGACAATATCACACTGTGTGGGGAATATCACACCATGTGGGGACTATCACACCGTGTGGGGAATATCACACTGTGTGGGGAATATCACAACATGTGGGACAATATCACACCGTCTGGAGAATATCACACCGTGTGGGACAATATCACACCGTGTGGAGAATAACACACCGTGTGGGGAACATCACACCATGTGGGAAATATTACACCGTATGGAGAATATCAAACCGTGTTGAGTATATCACACCATATGGGGAATATCACACCGTGTGGGGAAGATCACACCGTTTGGGACAATATCATACCATTTGGGGAATATCACACCGTGTGGGGTATATCACACTGTGTGGGGAATATCACAACGTATGCGGAATATCACACCATGTGGGACAAAATCACACCATGTGGGGAATATCACACCGCGTGGGGAATATCACAATGTGTGGGGAATATCACACCGTGTGGGACAATATCATCCCGTATGGGGAATATCACACCGTGTGGGGAATATCACACCGTGAGGGGATATCACACCGTGTGGGAAATATCACACCGTGTGGGGAATATTCCACATGTGTGGGTAATATCACACCGTATGGGGAGTATTTCACCATGTGGGGAATATCACACCGTGTGGGAAATATCACACCGTGTGGGACAATATCACACCGTGTGGGGAATATCACACCGTGTGGGACAATATCACACCATTTGGGGAATATATCACACCGTGTGAGGAATATCACTCCGTGTGGGGAATATCACAACGTGTGCGAAATATCACATCGTTTGGGACAAAATCACACCGTGTGGGGAATATCACACCGTGTGGGGAATATCACAACGTGTGGGGAATATCACACCATGTGGGGAATATCACACCGTGCGGGGAATATCACACCGTGTGGGACAATATCACACCGTGTGGAGAATATCACACCGTGTGGGGAATATCACACCGTGTGGGTAATAGCAAACCGTGTGGAGAATATCACAACATGTGGGAAATATCACACCATGTGGGACAATCTGTGTGGAGAATATCACACCGATTGGCACAATATCACACCATGTGGGGAATATCACACCGTGTGGTGAATATCAAACCGTGTGGGGAATATCACACCATTTGGGGAATATCACACCGTGTGGGGAACATCACACCGCATGGGGAATATCACACCGTGTGGGAATATCACACCATGTGGAGAATATCTCACCTTGTGGGGAATATCACACAATGTGGGGAATATCACACCGTGTGGGGAATATCACAGTGTGTGGGGAATATCACACCGTGTGGGGAATATCACACCGTGTGGGACAATATCACACCCTGTGGGGAATATCACACCGTGTGGGACAATATCACAATGTGTGGGACAATATCACACCGTGTGGGGAATATCACACCGTGTGGGGAATATCAAACCTGTGGGGAATATCACACTGTGTGGGAAATATCACACCGTGAGGGACAATATCACACCGTGTGGAGAATATCACACTGTGTGGGGAATATCACACCATGTGGGAAATATCACACCGTGTGGGACAATATCACACTCTGTGGGGAATATCACACCGTGTGGGGACTATCACACCGTGTGGGGAATATCACACTGTGTGGGGAATATCACAACATGTGGGACAATATCACACCGTCTGGAGAATATCACACCGTGTCGGACAATATCACACCGTGTGGGGAATATCACACCGTGTGGGGAATATCACACCGTTTGGGACAATATCACACCGTTTGGGGAATATCACAGCGTGTGGGGAATATCACACTGTGTGGGACAATATCACATCGTTTGGGGAATATCACACCGTATGGAGAATATCAAACCGTGTGGGGTATATCACACCATATGGGGAATATCACACCGTGTGGGGAATATCACACCGTTTGGGACAATATCACACCATTTGGGGAATATATCACACCGTGTGAGGAAAATCACACCGTGTCGGGAATATCACAACGTGTGCGAAATATCACACCGTTTGGGACAAAATCACACCGTGTGGGGAATATCACACCGTGTGGGGAATATCACAATGTGTGAGGAATATCACACCGTGTGGGACAATATCATCCCGTGTGGGGAATATCACACCGTGTGGGGAATATCACACCGTGAGGGGAATATCACACCATGTGGGAAATATCACACCGTGTAGGACATATCACACGGTGTGGCAAATATCACACCGTGTGGGGAATATCACACAGTGTGGGGAGTATCACACCGTGAGGGGAATATCGCACCATGTGGGAAATATCACACCGTGTGGGGAATATTTCACATGTGTGAGTAATATCACACCGTGTGGGGAGTATTTCACCGTGTGGGGAATATCACACCGTGTGGGAAATATCACACCGTATGGAGAATATCAAACCATGTGGGGAATATCACACCGTATGGAGAATATCAAACCGTGTGGGGAATATCACACCATTTGGGGAATATCACACCATGTGGGGAATATCACAACGTTTGGGACAATATAACACCATTTGGGGAATATCACACCGTGTGGGGAATATCACACCATGTGGGGAATATCACAACGTGTGCGGAATATCACACCGTGTGGGACAAAATCACACCGTGTGGGGAATATCACACTGTGTGGGGAATATCACACCGTGTGTGGAATATCACACCCTGTGGGGAATATCACACCGTGTGGGAAATATCACACCGTGTGGGACAATATCACACTGTGTGGGGAATATCACACCATGTGGGGACTATCACACCGTGTGGGGAATATCACACTGTGTGGGGAATATCACAACATGTGGGACAATATCACACCGTCTGGAGAATATCACACCGTGTGGGACAATATCACACCGTGTGGAGAATAACACACCGTGTGGGGAACATCACACCATGTGGGAAATATTACACCGTATGGAGAATATCAAACCGTGTTGAGTATATCAAACCATATGGGGAATATCACACCTTGTGGGGAAGATCACACCGTTTGGGACAATATCATACCATTTGGGGAATATCACACCGTGTGGGGTAAATCACACTGTGTGGGGAATATCACAACGTATGCGGAATATCACACCATGTGGGACAAAATCACACCATGTGGGGAATATCACACCGCGTGGGGAATATCACAATGTGTGGGAAATATCACACCGTGTGGGGAATATTCCACATGTGTGGGTAATATCACACCGTATGGGGAGTATTTCACCATGTGGGGAATATCACACCGTGTGGGAAATATCACACCGTGTGGGACAATATCACACCGTGTGGGGAATATCACACCGTGTGGGACAATATCACACCATTTGGGGAATATATCACACCGTGTGAGGAATATCACTCCGTGTGGGGAATATCACAACGTGTGCGAAATATCACATCGTTTGGGACAAAATCACACCGTGTGGGGAATATCACACCGTGTGGGGAATATCACAACGTGTGGGGAATATCACACCATGTGGGGAATATCACACCGTGCGGGGAATATCACACCGTGTGGGACAATATCACACCGTGTGGAGAATATCACACCGTGTGGGGAATATCACACCGTGTGGGTAATAGCAAACCGTGTGGAGAATATCACAACATGTGGGAAATATCACACCATGTGGGACAATCTGTGTGGAGAATATCACACCGATTGGCACAATATCACACCATGTGGGGAATATCACACCGTGTGGTGAATATCAAACCGTGTGGGGAATATCACACCATTTGGGGAATATCACACCGTGTGGGGAACATCACACCGCATGGGGAATATCACACCGTGTGGGAATATCACACCATGTGGAGAATATCTCACCTTGTGGGGAATATCACACAATGTGGGGAATATCACACCGTGTGGGGAATATCACAGTGTGTGGGGAATATCACACCGTGTGGGGAATATCACACCGTGTGGGACAATATCACACCCTGTGGGGAATATCACACCGTGTGGGACAATATCACAATGTGTGGGACAATATCACACCGTGTGGGGAATATCACACCGTGTGGGGAATATCAAACCTGTGGGGAATATCACACTGTGTGGGAAATATCACACCGTGAGGGACAATATCACACCGTGTGGAGAATATCACACCATGTGGGAAATATCACACCGTGTGGGACAATATCACACTCTGTGGGGAATATCACACCGTGTGGGGACTATCACACCGTGTGGGGAATATCACACTGTGTGGGGAATATCACAACATGTGGGACAATATCACACCGTCTGGAGAATATCACACCGTGTCGGACAATATCACACCGTGTGGGGAATATCACACCGTGTGGGGAATATCACACCGTTTGGGACAATATCACACCGTTTGGGGAATATCACAGCGTGTGGGGAATATCACACTGTGTGGGACAATATCACATCGTTTGGGGAATATCACACCGTATGGAGAATATCAAACCGTGTGGGGTATATCACACCATATGGGGAATATCACACCGTGTGGGGAATATCACACCGTTTGGGACAATATCACACCATTTGGGGAATATATCACACCGTGTGAGGAAAATCACACCGTGTCGGGAATATCACAACGTGTGCGAAATATCACACCGTTTGGGACAAAATCACACCGTGTGGGGAATATCACACCGTGTGGCGAATATCACAATGTGTGGGGAATATCACACCGTGTGGGACAATATCATCCCGTGTGGGGAATATCACACCGTGTGGGGAATATCACACCGTGAGGGGAATATCACACCATGTGGGAAATATCACACCGTGTAGGACATATCACACGGTGTGGCAAATATCACACCGTGTGGGGAATATCACACAGTGTGGGGAGTATCACACCGTGAGGGGAATATCGCACCATGTGGGAAATATCACACCGTGTGGGGAATATTTCACATGTGTGAGTAATATCACACCGTGTGGGGAGTATTTCACCGTGTGGGGAATATCACACCGTGTGGGAAATATCACACCGTATGGAGAATATCAAACCGTGTGGGGAATATCACACCGTATGGAGAATATCAAACCGTGTGGGGAATATCACACCATTTGGGGAATATCACACCATGTGGGGAATATCACAACGTTTGGGACAATATAACACCATTTGGGGAATATCACACCGTGTGGGGAATATCACACCGTGTGGGGAATATCACAACGTGTGCGGAATATCACACCGTGTGGGACAAAATCACACCGTGTGGGGAATATCACACCGTGTGGGGAATATCACACCGTGTGTGGAATATCACACCCTGTGGGGAATATCACACCGTGTGGGAAATATCACACCGTGTGGGACAATATCACACTGTGTGGGGAATATCACACCATGTGGGGACTATCACACCGTGTGGGGAATATCACACTGTGTGGGGAATATCACAACATGTGGGACAATATCACACCGTCTGGAGAATATCACACCGTGTGGGACAATATCACACCGTGTGGAGAATAACACACCGTGTGGGGAACATCACACCATGTGGGAAATATTACACCGTATGGAGAATATCAAACCGTGTTGAGTATATCACACCATATGGGGAATATCACACCGTGTGGGGAAGATCACACCGTTTGGGACAATATCATACCATTTGGGGAATATCACACCGTGTGGGGTATATCACACTGTGTGGGGAATATCACAACGTATGCGGAATATCACACCATGTGGGACAAAATCACACCATGTGGGGAATATCACACCGCGTGGGGAATATCACAATGTGTGGGGAATATCACACCATGTGGGACAATATCATCCCGTATGGGGAATATCACACCGTGTGGGGAATATCACACCGTGAGGGGATATCACACCGTGTGGGAAATATCACACCGTGTGGGGAATATTCACATGTGTGGGTAATATCACACCGTATGGGGAGTATTTCACCATGTGGGGAATATCACACCGTGTGGGAAATATCACACCGTGTGGGACAATATCACACCGTGTGGGGAATATCACACCGTGTGGGACAATATCACACCATTTGGGGAATATATCACACCGTGTGAGGAATATCACTCCGTGTGGGGAATATCACAACGTGTGCGAAATATCACATCGTTTGGGACAAAATCACACCGTGTGGGGAATATCACACCGTGTGGGGAATATCACAACGTGTGGGGAATATCACACCATGTGGGGAATATCACACCGTGTGGGACAATATCACACCGTGTGGAGAATATCACACCGTGTGGGGAATATCACACCGTGTGGGTAATAGCAAACCGTGTGGAGAATATCACAACATGTGGGAAATATCACACCATGTGGGACAATCTGTGTGGAGAATATCACACCGATTGGCACAATATCACACCATGTGGGGAATATCACACCGTGTGGTGAATATCAAACCGTGTGGGGAATATCACACCATTTGGGGAATATCACACCGTGTGGGGAATATCACACCGTTTGGGACAATATCACACCATTTGGGGAATATCACACCGTGTGGGGAATATCACACCGTGTGGGGAATATCACAACGTGTGCGGAATATCACACCGTGTGGGACAAAATCACACCGTGTGGGGAATATCACACCATGTGGGGAATATCACACCGTGTGGGGAATATCACACCGTGTGCGGAATATCGCACCGTGTGGGACAATATCACACTGTGTGGGGAATATCACACCGTATGGGGAATATCACACCGTGTGGGACAATATCACACCGTGTGGGGAATATCACAGTGTGTGGGGAATATCACACCGTGTGGGGAATATCACACCGTGTGGGACAATATCACACCCTGTGGGGAATATCACACCGTGTGGGACAATATCACAACGTGTGGGACAATATCACACCGTGTGGGGAATATCACACCGTGTGGGGAATATCAAACCTGTGGGGAATATCACACTGTGTGGGAAATATCACACCGTGAGGGACAATATCACACCGTGTGGAGAATATCACACCGTGTGGGGAATATCAAACCTGTGGGGAATATCACACTGTGTGGGAAATATCACACCGTGAGGGACAATATCATACCGTGTGGAGAATATCACACTGTGTGGGGAATATCACACCGTGTGGGAAATATCACACCGTGTGGGACAATATCACACTCTGTGGGGAATATCACACCGTGTGGGGACTATCACACCGTGTGGGGAATATCACACTGTGTGGAGAATATCACAACATGTGGGACAATATCACACTGTCTGGAGAATATCACACCGTGTGGGACAATATCACACCGTGTGGGGAATATCACACCGTGTGGGGAATATCACACCGTTTGGGACAATATCACACCGTTTGGGGAATATCACAGCGTGTGGGAAATATCACACTGTGTGGGACAATATCACATCGTTTGGGGAATATCACACCATATGGAGAATATCAAACCGTGTGGGGTATATCACTCCATATGGGGAATATCACACCGTGTGGGGAATATCACACCGTTTGGGACAATATCACACCATTTGGGGAATGTATCACACCGTGTGAGGAAAATCACACCGTGTGGGGAATATCACAATGTGTGCGAAATATCACACCGTTTGGGACAAAATCACACCGTGTGGGGAATATCACACCGTGTGGGGAATATCACAATGTGTGGGGAATATCACACCGTGTGGGACAATATCATCTCGTGTGGGGAATATCACACCGTGTGGGGAATATCACACCGTGAGGGGAATATCACACCATGTGGGAAATATCACACCGTGTGGGGAATAGTTCACATGTGTGTGTAATATCACACCGTGTGGGGAGTATTTCACCGTGTGGGGAATATCACACCGTGTGGGAAATATCACACAGTGTGGGACAATATCACACCGTGCGGGGAATATCACACCGTGTGGGACAATATCACACCGTGTGGACAATATCACACCGTGTGGGGAATATCACACCATGTGGGGAATAGCAAACCGTGTGGAGAATATCACAACATGTGGGAAATATCACACCATGTGGGACAATATCACACAGTGTGGAGAATATCACACCGATTGGCACAATATCACACCATGTGGGGAATATCACACCGTGTGGTGAATATCAAACCGTGTGGGGAATATCACACAATTTGGGGAATATCACACCGTGTGGGGAATATAACACCGTTTGGGACAATATCACACCATTTGGGGAATATCACACCGTGTGGGGAATATCACACCGTGTGGGGAATATCACAACGTGTGCGGAATATCACACCGTGTGGGACAAAATCACACCGTGTGGGGAATATCACACCGTGTGGGGAATATCACACCGTGTGGGGAATATCACACCGTGTGCGGAATATCGCACTGTGTGGGACAATATCACACTGTGTGGGGAATATCACACCGTATGGGGAATATCACACCGTGTGGGGAATATCACACCATGTGGGGAATATCACACCGTGTTGGACAATATCACAACGTGTGGGACAATATCACACTGTGTGGGGAATATCACACCGTGTGGGGAATATCACACCGTGTGGGTAATATCACACTGTGTGGGGAATATCACACCGTTGGGGAATATCACACCGTTTGGGACAATATCACACCATTTGGGGAATATATCACACCGTGTGAGGAATATCACTCCGTGTGGGGAATATCACAACGTGTGCGAAATATCACATCGTTTGGGACAAAATCACACCGTGTGGGGAATATCACACCGTGTGGGGAATATCACAACGTGTGGGGAATATCACACCATGTGGGGAATATCACACCGTGCGGGGATTATCACACCGTGTGGGACAATATCACACCGTGTGGAGAATATCACACCGTGTGGGGAATATCACACCGTGTGGGTAATAGCAAACCGTGTGGAGAATATCACAACATGTGGGAAATATCACACCATGTGGGACAATCTGTGTGGAGAATATCACACCGATTGGCACAATATCACACCATGTGGGGAATATCACACCGTGTGGTGAATATCAAACCATGTGGGGAATATCACACCATTTGGGGAATATCACACCGTGTGGGGAATATCACACCGTTTGGGACAATATCACACCATTTGGGGAATATCACACCGTGTGGGGAATATCACACCGTGTGGGGAATATCACAATGTGTGCGGAATATCACACCGTGTGGGACAAAATCACACCGTGTGGGGAATATCACACCATGTGGGGAATATCACACCGTGTGGGGAATATCACACCGTGTGCGGAATATCGCACCGTGTGGGACAATATCACACTGTGTGGGGAATATCACACCGTATGGGGAATATCACACCGTGTGGGACAATATCACACCGTGTGGGGAATATCACAGTGTGTGGGGAATATCACACCGTGTGGGGAATATCACACCGTGTGGGACAATATCACACCCTGTGGAGAATATCACACCGTGTGGGACAATATCACAACGTGTGGGACATTATCACACCGTGTGGGGAATATCACACCGTGTGGGGAATATCAAACCTGTGGGGAATATCACACTGTGTGGGAAATATCACACCGTGAGGGACAATATCACACCGTGTGGAGAATATCACACTGTGTGTGGAATATCACACCGTGTGGGAAATATCACACCGTGTGGGACAATATCACACTCTGTGGGGAATATCACACCATGTGGGGACTATCACACCGTGTGGGGAATATCACACTGTGTGGGGAATATCAGAACATGTGGGACAATATCACACCATCTGGAGAATATCACACCGTGTGGGACAATATCACACCGTGTGGGGAATATCACACCGTGTGGGGAATATCACACCGTTTGGGACAATATCACACCGTTTGGGGAATATCACAGCGTGTGGGGAATATCACACTGTGTGGGACAATATCACATCGTTTGGGGAATATCACACCGTATGGAGAATATCAAACCGTGTGGGGTATATCACACCATATGGGGAATATATCACACCGTGTGAGGAAAATCACACCGTGTGGGGAATATCACAATGTGTGGGGAATATCACACCGTGTGGGACAATATCATCCCGTGTGGGGAATATCACACCGTGTGGGGAATATCACACCGTGAGGGGAATATCACACCATGTGGGAAATATCACACCGTGTGGGGAATAGTTCACATGTGTGTGTAATATCACACCGTGTGGGGAGTATTTCACCGTGTGGGGAATATCACACCGTGTGGGAAATATCACACAGTGTGGGACAATATCACACCGTGCGGGGAATATACACCGTGTGGGACAATATCACACCGTGTGGAGAATATCACTCCGTGTGGGGAATATCACACCATGTGGGGAATAGCAAACCGTGTGGAGAATATCACAACATGTGGGAAATATCACACCATGTGGGACAATATCACACAGTGTGGAGAATATTACACCGATTGGCACAATATCACACCATGTGGGGAATATCACACCGTGTGGTGAATATCAAACCGTGTGGGGAATATCACACAATTTGGGGAATATCACACCGTGTGGGGAATATCACACCGTTTGGGACAATATCACACCATTTGGGGAATATCACACCGTGTGGGGAATATCACACCGTGTGGGGAATATCACAACGTGTGCGGAATATCACACCGTGTGGGACAAAATCACACCGTGTGGGGAATATCACACCGTGTGGGGAATATCACACCGTGTGGGGAATATCACACCGTGTGCGGAATATCGCACTGTGTGGGACAATATCACACTGTGTGGGGAATATCACACCGTATGGGGAATATCACACCGTGTGGGACAATATCACACCGTGTGGGGAATATCACACCATGTGGGGAATATCACACCGTGTGGGGAATATCACAGCTTGTGGGGAATATCACACCGTGTGGGACAATATCACACCGTGTGGGTAATATCACACCATGTGGGAAATATCACACCTTGTGGGGAACATCACACTCTATGAGGAATATCACACCGTGTGGGAATATCACACCATGTGGAGAATATCTCACCTTATGGGGAGTATCACACAATGTGGGGAATATCACACCGTGTGGATAATATCACAGCATGTGGGGAATATCACACCGTGTGGGGAATATCACACCGTGTAGGACATATCACACGGTGTGGCAAATATCACACCGTGTGGGGAATATCACACAGTGTGGGGAGTATCACACCGTGTGGGGAATATCACAGTGTGTGGGGAATATCACACCGTGTGGGGAATATCACACTGTGTGGGACAATATCACACCCTGTGGGGAATATCACACCGTGTGGGACAATATCACAACGTGTGGGACAATATCACACCGTGTGGGGAATATCACACCGTGTGGGGAATATCAAACCTGTGGGGAATATCACACTGTGTGGGAAATATCACACCGTGAGGGACAATATCACACCGTGTGGAGAATATCACACTGTGTGGGGAATATCACACCGTGTGGGACAATAACATCCCGTATGGCGATTATCACACCGTGTGGGGAATATCACACCCTGAAGGGATATCACACCGTGTGGGAAATATCACACCGTGTGGGGAATATTTCACATGTGTGGGTAATATCAAACCGTATGGGGAGTATTTCACCATGTGGGGAATATCACACCGTGTGGGGAATATCACACCGTGTGGGACAATATCACACCGTGTGGGGAATATCACACCGTGTGGGACAATATCACAACATGTGGGACAATATCACACCGTGTGGGGAATATCACACCGTGTGGGGAATATCACACCGTGTGGGTAATATCACACTGTGTGGGGAATATCACACCGTTGGGGAATATCACACCGTTTGGGACAATATCACACCTTTTGGGGAATATATCACACCGTGTGAGGAATATCACTCCGTGTGGGGAATATCACAACGTGTGCGAAATATCACACCGTTTGGGACAAAATCACACCGTGTGGGGAATATCACACCATGTAGGGAATATCACAACGTGTGGGGAATATCACACCGTGTGGGACAATATCATCCCGTGTGGGGAATATCACACCGAGTGGGGAATATCACACCGTGCGGGGAATATCACACCGTGTGGGACAATATCACACCGTGTGGAGAATATCACACCATGTGGGGAATATCACACCGTGTGGGTAATAGCAAACTGTGTGGAGAATATCACAACATGTGGGAAATATCACACCATGTGGGACAATATCACACTGTGTGGAGAATATCACACCGATTGGCACAATATCACACCATGTGGGGAATATCACACCGTGTGGTGAATATCACACCGTATGGGGAATATCACACCGTGTGGGACAATATCACACCGTGTGGGGAATATCACAGTGTGTGGGGAATATCACACCGTGTGGGGAATATCACACCATGTGGGACAATATCACACCCTGTGGAGAATATCACACCGTGTGGGACAATATCACAACGTGTGGGACATTATCACACCGTGTGGGGAATATCACACCGTGTGGGGAATATCAAACCTGTGGGGAATATCACACTGTGTGGGAAATATCACACCGTGAGGGACAATATCACACCGTGTGGAGAATATCACACTGTGTGGGGAATATCACACCGTGTGGGAAATATCACACCGTGTGGGACAATATCACACTCTGTGGGGAATATCACACCGTGTGGGGACTATCACACCATGTGGGGAATATCACACTGTGTGGGGAATATCAGAACATGTGGGACAATATCACACCATCTGGAGAATATCACACCGTGTGGGACAATATCACACCATGTGGGGAATATCACACCATGTGGGGAATATCACACCGTTTGGGACAATATCACACCGTTTGGGGAATATCACAGCGTGTGGGGAATATCACACTGTGTGGGACAATATCACATCGTTTGGGGAATATCACACCGTATGGAGAATATCAAACCGTGTGGGGTATATCACACCATATGGGGAATATATCACACCGTGTGAGGAAAATCACACCGTGTGGGGAATATCACAATGTGTGGGGAATATCACACCGTGTGGGACAATATCATCCCGTGTGGGGAATATCACACCGTGTGGGGAATATCACACCGTGAGGGGAATATCACACCATGTGGGAAATATCACACCGTGTGGGGAATAGTTCACATGTGTGTGTAATATCACACCGTGTGGGGAGTATTTCACCGTGTGGGGAATATCACACCGTGTGGGAAATATCACACAGTGTGGGACAATATCACACCGTGCGGGGAATATACACCGTGTGGGACAATATCACACCGTGTGGAGAATATCACTCCGTGTGGGGAATATCACACCATGTGGGGAATAGCAAACCGTGTGGAGAATATCACAACATGTGGGAAATATCACACCATGTGGGACAATATCACACAGTGTGGAGAATATCACACCGATTGGCACAATATCACACCATGTGGGGAATATCACACCGTGTGGTGAATATCAAACCGTGTGGGGAATATCACACAATTTGGGGAATATCACACCGTGTGGGGAATATCACACCGTTTGGGACAATATCACACCATTTGGGGAATATCACACCGTGTGGGGAATATCACACCGTGTGGGGAATATCACAACGTGTGCGGAATATCACACCGTGTGGGACAAAATCACACCGTGTGGGGAATATCACACCGTGTGGGGAATATCACACCGTGTGGGGAATATCACACCGTGTGCGGAATATCGCACTGTGTGGGACAATATCACACTGTGTGGGGAATATCACACCGTATGGGGAATATCACACCGTGTGGGACAATATCACACCGTGTGGGGAATATCACACCATGTGGGGAATATCACACCGTGTGGGGAATATCACAGCTTGTGGGGAATATCACACCGTGTGGGACAATATCACACCGTGTGGGTAATATCACACCATGTGGGAAATATCACACCTTGTGGGGAACATCACACTGTATGAGGAATATCACACCGTGTGGGAATATCACACCATGTGGAGAATATCTCACCTTATGGGGAGTATCACACAATGTGGGGAATATCACACCGTGTGGATAATATCACAGCATGTGGGGAATATCACACCGTGTGGGGAATATCACACCGTGTAGGACATATCACACGGTGTGGCAAATATCACACCGTGTGGGGAATATCACACAGTGTGGGGAGTATCACACCGTGTGGGGAATATCACAGTGTGTGGGGAATATCACACCGTGTGGGGAATATCACACTGTGTGGGACAATATCACACCCTGTGGGGAATATCACACTGTGTGGGGAATATCACACCGTGTGGGACAATATCATCCCGTATGGCGATTATCACACCGTGTGGGGAATATCACACCCTGAAGGGATATCACACCGTGTGGGAAATATCACACCGTGTGGGGAATATTTCACATGTGTGGGTAATATCAAACCGTATGGGGAGTATTTCACCATGTGGGGAATATCACACCGTGTGGGGAATATCACACCGTGTGGGACAATATCACACCGTGTGGGGAATATCACACCGTGTGGGGAATATCAAACCTGTGGGGAATATCACACTGTGTGGGAAATATCACACCGTGAGGGACAATATCACACCGTGTGGAGAATATCACACTGTGTGGGGAATATCACACCGTGTGGGACAATATCATCCCGTATGGCGATTATCACACCGTGTGGGGAATATCACACCCTGAAGGGATATCACACCGTGTGGGAAATATCACACCGTGTGGGGAATATTTCACATGTGTGGGTAATATCAAACCGTATGGGGAGTATTTCACCATGTGGGGAATATCACACCGTGTGGGGAATATCACACCGTGTGGGACAATATCACACCGTGTGGGGAATATCACACCGTGTGGGACAATATCACAACATGTGGGACAATATCACACCGTGTGGGGAATATCACACCGTGTGGGGAATATCACACCGTGTGGGTAATATCACACTGTGTGGGGAATATCACACCGTTGGGGAATATCACACCGTTTGGGACAATATCACACCTTTTGGGGAATATATCACACCGTGTGAGGAATATCACTCCGTGTGGGGAATATCACAACGTGTGCGAAATATCACACCGTTTGGGACAAAATCACACCGTGTGGGGAATATCACACCATGTAGGGAATATCACAACGTGTGGGGAATATCACACCGTGTGGGACAATATCATCCCGTGTGGGGAATATCACACCGAGTGGGGAATATCACACCGTGCGGGGAATATCACACCGTGTGGGACAATATCACACCGTGTGGGGAATATCACACCATGTGGGGAATATCACACCGTGTGGGTAATAGCAAACTGTGTGGAGAATATCACAACATGTGGGAAATATCACACCATGTGGGACAATATCACACTGTGTGGAGAATATCACACCGATTGGCACAATATCACACCATGTGGGGAATATCACACCGTGTGGTGAATATCAAACCGTGTGGGGAATATCACACCATTTGGGGAATATCATACCGTGTGGGGAATATCACACCGTTTGGGACAATATCACACCATTTGGGGAATATCACACCGTGTGGGGAATATCACACCGTGTGGGGAATATCACAACGTGTGCGGAATATCACACCGTGTGGGACAAAATCACACCGTGTGGGGAATATCACACCGTGTGGGGAATATCACACCGTGTGCGGAATATCGCACCGTGTGGGACAATATCACACTGTGTGGGGAATATCACACCGTATGGGGAATATCACACCGTGTGGGACAATATCACACCGTGTGGGGAATATCGCACCATGTGGGGAATATCACACCGTGTGGGGAATATCACAGCTTGTGGGGAATATCACACCGTGTGGGACAATATCATACCGTGTGGGGAATATCACACCATGTGGGAAATATCAGACCTTGTGGGGAACATCACACCGTATGGGGAGTATCACACCGTGTGGGAATATCACACCATGTGGAGAATATCTCACCTTGTGGGGAATATCACACAATGTGGGGAATATCACACCGTGTGTATAATATCACAGCATGTGGGGAATATCACACCGTGTGGGGAATATCACACCGTGTAGGACATATCACACGGTGTGGTAAATATCACACCGTGTGGGGAATATCACACAGTGTGGGGAGTATCACACCGTGTGGGGAATATCACACTGTGTGGGGAGTATTTCACCGTGTGGGGAATATCACACCGTGTGGGAAATATCACACTGTGTGGGACAATATCACACCGTGCGGGGAATATCACACCGTGTGGGACAATATCACACCGTGTGGAGAATATCACACCGTGTGGGGAATATCACACCGTATGGGGAATAGCAAACCATGTGGAGAATATCACACCGATTGGCACAATATCACACCATGTGGGGAATATCACACCGTGTGCGGAATATCACACCGTGTGGGACAATATCACACCGTGTGGGGAATATCACACCGTTTGGGACAATATCACACCATTTGGGGAATATCACACCGTGTGGGACAATATCATACCGTGTGGGGAATATCACACCATGTGGGAAATATCAGACCTTGTGGGGAACATCACACCGTATGGGGAATATCACACCGTGTGGGAATATCACACCATGTGGAGAATATCTCACCTTGTGGGGAATATCACACAATGTGGGGAATATCACACCGTGTGGATAATATCACAGCATGTGGGGAATATCACACCGTGTGGGGAATATCACACCGTGTAGGACATATCACACGGTGTGGCAAATATCACACCGTGTGGGGAATATCACACAGTGTGGGGAGTATCACACCGTGTGGGGAATATCACAGTGTGTGGGGAATATCACACCGTGTGGGGAATATCACACTGTGTGGGACAATATCACACCCTGTGGGGAATATCACACCGTGTGGGACAATATCACAACGTGTGGGACAATATCACACTGTGTGGGGAATATCACACCGTGTGGGGAATATCAAACCTGTGGGGAATATCACACTGTGTGGGAAATATCACACCGTGAGGGACAATATCACACCGTGTGGAGAATATCACACTGTGTGGGGAATATCACACCGTGTGGGACAATATCATCCCGTATGGCGAATATCACACCGTGTGGGGAATATCACACCGTGAAGGGATATCACACCGTGTGGGAAATATCACACCGTGTGGGGAATATTTCACATGTGTGGGTAATATCACACCGTATGGGGAGTATTTCACCATGTGGGGAATATCACACCGTGTGGGGAATATCACACCGTGTGGGACAATATCACACCGTGTGGGGAATATCACACCGTGTGGGACAATATCACAACATGTGGGACAATATCACACCGTGTGGGGAATATCACACCGTGTGGGGAATATCACACCGTGTGGGTAATATCACACTGTGTGGGGAATATCACACCATTGGGGAATATCACACCGTTTGGGACAATATCACACCATTTGGGGAATATATCACACCGTGTGAGGAATATCACTCCGTGTGGGGAATATCACAACGTGTGCGAAATATCACACCGTTTGGGACAAAATCACACCGTGTGGGGAATATCACACCATGTAGGGAATATCACAACATGTGGGGAATATCACACCGTGTGGGACAATATCATCCCGTGTGGGGAATATCACACCGAGTGGGGAATATCACACCGTGCGGGGAATATCACACCGTGTGGGACAATATCACACCGTGTGGAGAATATCACACCATGTAGGGAATATCACACCGTGTGGGTAATAGCAAACTGTGTGGAGAATATCACAACATGTGGGAAATATCACACCATGTGGGACAATATCACACTGTGTGGAGAATATCACACCGATTGGCACAATATCACACCATGTGGGGAATATCACACCGTGTGGTGAATATCAAACCGTGTGGGGAATATCACACCATTTGGGGAATATCATACCGTGTGGGGAATATCACACCGTTTGGGACAATATCACACCATTTGGGGAATATCACACCGTGTGGGGAATATCACACCGTGTGGGGAATATCACAACGTGTGCGGAATATCACACCGTTTGGGACAAAATCACACCGTGTGGGGAATATCACACCGTGTGGGGAATATCACACCGTGTGGGGAATATCACACCGTGTGCGGAATATCGCACCGTGTGGGACAATATCACACTGTGTGGGGAATATCACACCGTATGGGGAATATCACACCGTGTGGGACAATATCACACCGTGTGGGGAATATCGCACCATGTGGGGAATATCACACCGTGTGGGGAATATCACAGCTTGTGGGGAATATCACACCGTGTGGGACAATATCATACCGTGTGGGGAATATCACACCATGTGGGAAATATCAGACCTTGTGGGGAACATCACACCGTATGGGGAATATCACACCGTGTGGGAATATCACACCATGTGGAGAATATCTCACCTTGTGGGGAATATCACACAATGTGGGGAATATCACACCGTGTGGATAATATCACAGCATGTGGGGAATATCACACTGTGTGGGGAATATCACACCATGTAGGACATATCACACGGTGTGGCAAATATCACACCGTGTGGGGAATATCACACAGTGTGGGGAGTATCACACCGTGTGGGGAATATCACAGTGTGTGGGGAATATTACACCGTGTGGGAAATATTTCACATGTGTGAGTAATATCACACCGTGTGGGGAGTATTTCACCGTGTGGGGAATATCACACCGTGTGGGAAATATCACACTGTGTGGGACAATATCACACCGTGCGGGGAATATCACACCGTGTGGGACAATATCACACCGTGTGGAGAATATCACACCGTGTGGGGAATATCACACCGTATGGGGAATAGCAAACCATGTGGAGAATTTCACACCGATTGGCACAATATCACACCATGTGGGGAATATCACACCGTGTGCGGAATATCGCACCGTGTGGGACAATATCACACCGTGTGGGGAATATCACACCGTTTGGGACAATATCACACCATTTGGGGAATATCACACCATGTGGGGAATATCACAACGTTTGGGACAATATCACACCATTTGGGGAATATCACACCGTGTGGGGAGTATCACACCGTGTGGGGAATATCACAACGTGTGCGGAATATCACACCGTGTGGGACAAAATCACACCGTGTGGGGAATATCACACCGTGTGGGGAATATCACACCGTGTGTGGAATATCACACCCTGTGGGGAATATCACACCGTGTGGGAAATATCACACCATGTGGGACAATATCACACCGTGTGGAGAATATCACACCGTGTGGGGAATACCACACCGTGTGGGAAATATCACACCGTGTGGGACAATATCACACTGTGTGGGGAATATCACACCATGTGGGGACTATCACACCGTGTGGGGAATATCACACTGTGTGGGGAATATCACAACATGTGGGACAATATCACACCGTCTGGAGAATATCACACCGTGTGGGACAATATCACACCGTGTGGAGAATAACACACCATGTGGGGAACATCACACCATGTGGGAAATATTACACCGTATGGAGAATATCAAACCGTGTTGGGTATATCACACCATATGCGGAATATCACACCGTGTGGGGAAGATCACACCGTTTGGGACAATATCATACAATTTGGGGAATATCACACCGTGTGGGGAATATCACACTGTGTGGGGAATATCACAACGTATGCGGAATATCACACCGTGTGGGACAAAAATACACCATGTGGGGAATATCACGCCGTGTGGGGAATATCACAATGTGTGGGGAATATCACACCGTGTGGGACAATATCATCCCGTATGGGGAATATCACACCGTGTGGGGAATATCACACCGTGAGGGGATATCACACCGTGTGGGAAATATCACACCGTGTGGGGAATATTCCACATGTGTGGGTAATATCACACCGTATGGGGAGTATTTCACCATGTGGGGAATATCACACCGTGTGGGAAATATCACACCGTGTGGGACAATATCACACCATGTGGGGAATATCATACCGTGTGGGACAATATCACAACGTGTGGGACAATATCACACCGTGTGGGGAATGTCACACCGTGTGGGGAATATCACACCGTGTGGATAATATCACACTGTGTGGGGAATATCACACTGTTGGGGAATATCACACCGTTTGGGACAATATCACACCATTTGGGGAATATATCACACCGTGTGAGGAATATCACTCCGTGTGGGGAATATCACAATGTGTGCGAAATATCACACCGTTTGGGACAAAATCACACCGTGTGGGGAATATCACACCGTGTGGGGAATATCACACTGTGTGGGTAATAGCAAACCGTGTGGAGAATATCACAACATGTGGGAAATATCACACCATGTGGGACAATCTGTGAGGAGAATATCACACCGATTGGCACAATATCACACCATGTGGGGAATATCACACCGTGTGGTGAATATCAAACCGTGTGGGGAATATCACACCATTTGGGGAATATCACACCGTGTGGGGAATATCACACCGTTTGGGACAATATCACACCATTTGGGGAATATCACACCGTGTGGGGAATATCACACCGTGTGGGGAATATCACAACGGGTGCGGAATATCACACCGTGTGGGACAAAATCACACCGTGTGGGGAATATCACACCGTGTGGGGAATATCACACCGTGTGGGGAATATCACACCGTGTGCGGAATATCGCACCGTGTGGGACAATATCACACTGTGTGGGGAATATCACACTGTATGGGGAATATCACACCGTGTGGGACAATATCACACCGTGTGGGGAATATCACACCATGTGGGGTATATCACACCGTGTGGGGAATATCACAGCTTGTGGGAAATATCACACCGTGTGGGACAATATCACACCGTGTGGGGAATATCATACCATGTGGGAAATATCACACCTTGTGCGGAACATCACACCGCATGGGGAATATCACACCGTGTGGGAATATCACACCATGTGGAGAATATCTCACCTTGTGGGGAATATCACACAATGTGGGGAATATCACACCGTGTGGGGAATATCACAGTGTGTGGGGAATATCACACCGTGTGGGGAATATCACACCGTGTGGGACAATATCACACCCTGTGGGGAATATCACACCGTGTGGGACAATATCACAACGTGTGGGACAATATCACACCGTGTGGGGAATATCACACCGTGTGGGGAATATCAAACCTGTGGGGAATATCACACTGTGTGGGAAATATCACACCGTGAGGGACAATATCACACCGTGTCGAGAATATCACACTGTGTGGGGAATATCACAACGTGTGGGAAATATCACACCGTGTGGGACAATATCACACTGTGTGGGGAATATCACACCGTGTGGGGACTATCACACCGTGTGGGGAATATCACAACATGTGGGACAATATCACACCGTCTGGAGAATATCACACCGTGTGGGACAATATCACACCGTGTGGGGAATATCACACCGTGTGGGGAATATCACACCGTTTGGGCCAATATCACACCGTTTGGGGAATATCACAGCGTGTGGGGAATATCACACTGTGTGGGACAATATCACATCGTTTGGGGAATATCACACCGTGTGGAGAATATCAAACCGTGTGGTGTATATCACACCATATGGGGAATATCACACCGTGTGGGGAATATCACACCGTTTGGGACAATATCACACCATTTGGGAAATATATCACACCGTGTGAGGAAAATCACACCGTGTGGGGAATATCACAACGTGTGCGAAATATCACACCGTTTGGGACAAAATCACACCATGTGGGGAATATCACACCGTGTGGGAATATCACAATGTGTGGGGAATATCACACCGTGTGGGACAATATCATCCCCTGTGGGGAATATCACTCCGTGTGGGGAACATCACACCGTGAGGGGAATATCACACCATGTGGGAAATATCACACTGTGTGGGGAATAGTTCACATGTGTGTGTAATATCATACCGTGTGGGGAGTATTTCACCGTGTCGGGAATATCACACAGTGTGGGAAATATCACAGCATGTGGGGAAAATCACACTGTGTGGGACAATATCACACCGTGTGGGGAATATCACACCGTATGGAGAATATCAAACCGTGTGGGGAATATCACACCAATTGGGGAATATCACACCGTGTGGGGAATATCACACCGTTTGGGACAATATCACACCATTTGGGGAATATCACACCGTGTGGGGAATATCACACCGTGTGGGGAATATCACAACGTGTGCGGAATATCACACCGTGTGGGACAAAATCACATCGTGTGGGGAATATCACACCGTGTGGGGAATATCACACCGTGTGGGGAATATCACACCGTGTGCGGAATATCGCACCGTGTGGGACAATATCACACTGTGTGGGGAATATCACACCGTGTGGGGAATATCACACCGTGTGGGACAATATCACACCGTGTGGGGAATATCACACCATGTGGGGAATATCACACCGTGTGGGGAATATCACAGCTTGTGGGGAATATCACACCATGTGGGACAATATCACACCGTGTGGGAATATCACACCATGTGGGGAATATCTCACATTGTGGGGAATATCACACAATGTGGGGAATATCACACCGTGTGGATAATATCACAGCATGTGGGGAATATCACACCGTGTGTGGAATATGACACCGTGTAGGACATATCACACAGTGTGGCAAATATCACACCGTGTGGGGAATATCACACAGTGTGGGGAGTATCACACCGTGTGGGGAATATCACAGTGTGTGGGGAATATCACACCGTGTGGGGAATATCACACCGTGTGGGACAATATCACACACTGTGGGGAATATCACACCGTGTGGGACAATATCACAACGTGTGGGACAATATCACACCGTGTGGGGAATATCACACCGTGTGGGGAATATCACACCGTGTGCGGAATATCGCACCGTGTGGCACAATATCACACTGTGTGGGGAATATCACACCGTGTGGGGAATATCACACCGTGTGGGACAATATCACACCGTGTGGGGAATATCACACCATGTGGGGAATATCACACTGTGTGGGACTATATCATAACGTGTGGGACAATATCACACCGTGTGGGGAATATCACACCGTGTGGGGAATATCACACCGTGTGGGTAATATCACACTGTGTGGGGAATATCACACCGTTGGGGAATATCGCACCGTGAGCGAATATCACACCGTGTGTGTAATATCACACCATGTGGGAAATATCACACCGTGTGTCGAATATCTCACCATGTGGGGAATATCACACCATGAGGGAAATATCACACCGTGTAGGACAATATCACACCGTGTGGGGAATATCACACCATGCGGGAAATATCACACCGTGTGGGACAATATCACACCGTGTGGGGAATATCACACCATGTGGGGAATATCACACCGTGTGGGGAATATCACAGCTTGTGGGGAATATCACACCATGTGGGACAATATCACACCGTGTGGGAATATCACACCATGTGGGGAATATCTCACATTGTGGGGAATATCACACAATGTGGGGAATATCACACCGTGTGGATAATATCACAGCATGTGGGGAATATCACACCGTGTGTGGAATATGACACCGTGTAGGACATATCACACAGTGTGGCAAATATCACACCGTGTGGGGAATATCACACAGTGTGGGGAGTATCACACCGTGTGGGACAATATCACACACTGTGGGGAATATCACACCGTGTGGGACAATATCACAACGTGTGGGACAATATCACACCGTGTGGGGAATATCACACCGTGTGGGGAATATCACACCGTGTGGGTAATATCACACTGTGTGGGAAATATCACTCTGTTGGTGAATATCGCACCGTGAGCGAATATCACACTGTGTGGGGAATATCACACCATGTGGATAATATCACACCATGTGGGAAATATCACACCGTGTGTGGAATATCTCACCATGTGGGGAATATCACACCATGTGGGAAATATCACACCGTGTGGGACAATATTACACCGTGTGGGGAATATCACACCTTGTGGGGAATATCACACCGTGTGGGACAATATCACACCATGTGGGGAATATCACACCGTGTGGGAAATATCACACCGTATTGGACAATATCACACTGTGTGGGAAATATCACACCATGTGGGACAATATCACAACATGTGGGACAATATCACACCGTCTGGAGAATATCACACCGTGTGGGACAATATCAGACCGTGTGGAGAATAAGACACCGTGTGTGGAACATCACACCGTGTGGGAAATATCACACCGTGTGGGACAATATCACACCACATGGAGAATATCAAACCGTGTGGCGTATATCACACCATATGGGGAATATCACACCGTGTGGGGAATATCACACCGTTTGGGACAATATCACACCATTTGGGGAATATCACACCGTGTGGGGAATATCACAACGTGTGCGGAATATCACACCGTGTGGGACAAAATCACACTGTGTGGGGAATATCACACTGTGTGGGGAACATCACAACGTGTGGGGAATATCACACCGTGTGGGACAATATCATCCCGTGTGGGGAATATCACACCGTGTGGGGAATATCACACCGTGAGGGGAATATCACACAGTGTGGGAAATATCACACCGTGTGGGGAATATTTCACATGTGTGGGTAATATCACACCGTGTGGGGAGTATTTCACCGTGTGGGGAATATCACACCGTGTGGGAAATATCACACTGTGTGGGACAATATCACACCTTGCGGGGAATATCACACCGTGTGGGACAATATCACACCGTGTGGAGAATATCACACCGTGTGGGGAATATCACACCATGTGGGGAATAGCAAACATTGTGGAGAATATCACACCATGTGGGAAATATCACACCGTGTGGGACAATATCACACCGTGTGGAGAATATCACACCGTGTGTGGAAAATCACATCGTGTGAGGAATATCACATCGTATGGAGAATATCAAACCGTGTGGCGAATATCACACCATTTGGGGAATATCACACCGTGTGAGGAATATCACACCGTTTGGGACAATATCACACCATTTGGGGAATATCACACCATGTGGGGAATATCACACCGTGTGGGGAATATCACACCGTGTGCAGAATATCGCACCGTGTGGGACAATATCCCACTGTGTGGGGAATATCACACCGTGTGGGGAATATCACACCGTGTGGGACAATATCATACCATGTGCGGAATATCACACCATGTGGGGAATATCACACCGTGTGGGGAATATCATAGCTTGTGGGGAATATCACACCGTGTGGGACAATATCACACCGTGTGGGGAATATCACACCATGTGAGGAATATCACACCTTGTGGGGAACATCACACCGTATGGGGAATATCACACCATGTGGGAAGATCACACCGTGTGGGGAATATCTCACCTTGTGTGGAATATCAAACAATGTGGGGAATATCACACCATGTGGATAATATCACAGCATGTGGGGAATATCACACCGTGTGGGGAATATCACACCGTGTAGGACATATCACACGGTGTGGCGAATATCACACCATGTGGGGAATATCACACAGTGTGGGGAGTATCACACCGTGCGGGGAATATCACAGTGTGTGGGGAATATCACACCCTGTGGGGAATATCACACTGTGTGGGACAATATCATAACGTGTGGGACAATATCACACCGTGTGGGGAATATCACACCGTGTGGGGAATATCACACCATGTGGGTAATATCACACTGTGTGGGGAATATCACACCGTTGGGGAATATCGCACCGTGAGCGAATATCACACCGTGTGTGTAATATCACACCATGTGGGAAATATCACACCGTGTGTCGAATATCTCACCATGTGGGGAATATCACACCATGAGGGAAATATCACACCGTGTAGGACAATATCACACCGTGTGGGGAATATCACACCATGCGGGAAATATCACACCGTGTGGAACAATATCACACCGTGTGGAGAATATCACACTGTGTGGGGAATATCACACCAAGTGGGACAATATCACACCGTCTGAAGAATATCACACCGTGTGGGACAATATCACACCATGTGGAGAATATCACACCGTGTGGGGAATATTACACCGTGTGGGAAATATCACACTGTGTGGGACAATATCATAACGTGTGGGACAATATCACACCGTGTGGGGAATATCACACCGTGTGGGGAATATCACATCGTGTGGGAAATATCACAACGTGTGCGGAATATCACACTTTGTGAGACAAAGTCACACCATGTGAGGAATATCACACCTTGTGAAGAATATCACACCGTGTGGGACAATATCACACCATTTGGGGAATATCACACCGTGTGGGGAATATCACACCATTTGGGGAATATCACACCGTGTGGGGAATATCACATCGTTTGAGACAATATCACACCATTTTTGGAATATCACACCGTGTGGGGAATATCACATCGTGTGGGAAATATCACAACGTGTGCGGAATATCACACTTTGTGAGACAAAGTCACACCGTGTGGGGAATATCACACCATGTGGGGAATATCACAATGTGTGGGGAATATCACAACGTGTGCGGCATATCACACTTTGTGGGACAAAGTCACACCGTGTGGGGAATCTCACACCGTGTGGGGAATATCACAATGTGTGGGGAATATCACACCGTTTAGGACAATATCACAACGTGTGGGGAATATCACACCGTGTGGCGGAAATCACACCATGTGTGGAATATCACACTGTTTGGGACAATATCACACCGTGTGGCGAATATCACACCGTGAGGGGAATATCACACCGTGTGGGGAATATCACACCGTGTGGGGAATATTTCACCGTGTGGGTAATATCACACCGTGTGGGGAGTATTTCACCGTATGGGGAATATCACACCGTGTGGGAAATATCACACTGTGTGGGACAATATCACACCGTGCGGGGAATATCACACCGTGTGGGACAATATCACACCGTGTGGAGAATATCACACCGTGTGGGGAATATCACACCTTGTGGGGAATAGCAAACCGTGTGGAGAATATCACACCATGTGGGAAATATCTCACCGTGTGGGACAATATCACACCGTGTGGAGAATATCACACCGATTGGCACAATATCACACCATGTGGGGAATATCACACCTTGTGGGGAATATCAAACCGTGTGCGGAATATCGCTCCGTGTGGGACAATATCACACCGTTTGGGGAATATCACAGCGTGTGGGGAATATCACACTGTGTGGGACAATATCACACCGTGTGGGGAATATCACACCGATTGGCACAATATCAAACCGTGTGGGGAATATCACACCATTTGGGGAATATCACACCGTGTGGGACAATATCACACCGTGTGGAGAACATCACACCGATTGGCACAATATCACACCATGTGGGGAATATCACACCTTGTGGTGAATATCAAACCGTGTGCGGAATATCGCACCGTGTGGGACAATATCACACCGTTTGGGGAATATCACAGCGTGTGGGGAATATCACACTGTGTGGGACAATATCACACCGTGTGCGGAATATCACACCGTATGGAGGATATCAAACCGTGTGGGGAATATCACACCATTTGGGGAATATCACACCGTGTGGGGAATATCACAACGTTTGGGACAATATCACACCATTTGGGGAATATCACACCGTGTGGAGAATATCACACCGTGTGGGGAATATCACAACGTGTGCGGAATATCACACCGTTGGGGAATATCGCACCGTGAGCGAATATCACAACGTGTGGGGAATATCACACCGTGTGGGTAATATCACACCATGTGGGAAATATCACACCGTGTGTGGAATATCTCACTATGTGGGGAATATCACAACATGTGGGAAATATCACACCGTGTGGGACAATATCACACCGTGTGCGGAATATAACACCTTGTGGGACAATATCACACCGTGTGGGTAATATCACACCGTGTGGGGAATATCACACCGTTTGGGACAATATCACACCATTTGGGGAATATCACAGCGTGTGGGGAATATCACACTGTGTGGGACAATATCACACCGTGTGGGGAATATCACACCGTATGGAGAATATCAAACCGTGTGGGGAATATCACACCATTTGGGGAATATCACACCATGTGGGGAATATCACACCGTTTGGGACAATGTCACACCATTTGTGGAATATCACACCGTGTGGGGAATATCACACCATGTGGGGAATATCACAACGTGTGAGGAATATCACACCATGTGGGACAAAATCACACCGTGTGGGGAATATCACACCGTGTGGGGAATATCACACCTTGTGGGGAATATCACACCATGTGGATAATATCACAGCATGTGGGGAATATCACACCGTGTGGGGAATATCACACCGTGTAGGACATATCACACGGTGTGGCGAATATCACACCATGTGGGGAATATCACACAGTGTGGGGAGTATCACACCGTGCGGGGAATATCACAGTGTGTGGGGAATATCACACCCTGTGTGGAATATCACACTGTGTGGGACAATATCATAACGTGTGGGACAATATCACACCGTGTGGGGAATATCACACCGTGTGGGGAATATCACACCGTGTGGGTAATATCACACTGTGTGGGGAATATCACACCATTGGGGAATATCGCACCGTGAGCGAATATCACACCGTGTGTGTAATATCACACCATGTGGGAAATATCACACCTTGTGTCGAATATCTCACCATGTGGGGAATATCACACCATGAGGGAAATATCACACCGTGTAGGACAATATCACACCGTGTGGGGAATATCACACCTTGTGGGGAATATCACACCCTGTGGGACAATATCACACCGTGTGGGACAATATCACACCGTGTGGGGAATATCACACCATGCGGGAAATATCACACCGTGTGGAACAATATCACACCGTGTGGAGAATATCACACTGTGTGGGGAATATCACACCAAGTGGGACAATATCACACCGTCTGGAGAATATCACACCGTGTGGGACAATATCACACCATGTGGAGAATATCACACCGTGTGGGGAATATTACACCGTGTGGGAAATATCACACTGTGTGGGACAATATCACACCATATGGAGAATATCAAATCGTGTGGGGAGTATCACACCATTTGGGGAATATCACACCGTGTGGGGAATATCATACCATTTGGGGAATATCACACCGTGTGGGGAATATCACTTCGTTTGAGACAATATCACACCATTTTTGGAATATCACACCGTGTGGGGAATATCACATCGTGTGGGAAATATCACAACGTGTGCGGAATATCACACTTTGTGAGACAAAGTCACACCGTGTGGGGAATATCACACCATGTGGGGAATATCACAATGTGTGGGGAATATCACAACGTGTGCGGCATATCACACTTTGTGGGACAAAGTCACACCGTGTGGGGAATCTCACACCGTGTGGGGAATATCACAATGTGTGGGGAATATCACACCGTTTAGGACAATATCACAACGTGTGGGGAATATCACACCGTGTGGCGGAAATCACACCATGTGTGGAATATCACACCGTTTGGGACAATATCACACCATGTGGCGAATATCACACCGTGAGGGGAATATCACACCGTGTGGGAAATATCACACCGTGTGGGGAATATTTCACCGTGTGGGTAATATCACACCGTGTGGGGAGTATTTCACCGTATGGGGAATATCACACCGTGTGGGAAATATCACACTGTGTGGGACAATATCACACCGTGTGGGGAATATCACACCGTGTGGGACAATATCACACCGTGTGGAGAATATCACACCGTGTGGGGAATATCACACCTTGTGGGGGATAGCAAACCGTGTGGAGAATATCACACCATGTGGGAAATATCTCACCGTGTGGGACAATATCACACCGTGTGGAGAATATCACACCGATTGGCACAATATCACACCATGTGGGGAATATCACACCTTGTGGTGAATATCAAACCATGTGCGGAATATCACACCGTGTGGGACAATATCACACCGTTTGGGGAATATCACAGCGTGTGGGGAATATCACACTGTGTGGGACAATATCACACCGTGTGGGGAATATCACACCGATTGGCACAATATCAAACCGTGTGGGGAATATCACACCATTTGGGGAATATCACACCGTGTGGGACAATATCACACCGTGTGGAGAATATCACACCGATTGGCACAATATCACACCATGTGGGGAATATCACACCTTGTGGTGAATATCAAACCGTGTGCGGAATATCGCACCGTGTGGGACAATATCACACCATTTAGGGAATATCACAGCGTGTGGGGAATATCACACTGTGTGGGACAATATCACACCGTGTGCGGAATATCACACCGTATGGAGGATATCAAACCGTGTGGGGAATATCACACCATTTGGGGAATATCACACCGTGTGGGGAATATCACAACGTTTGGGACAATATCACACCATTTGGGGAATATCACACCGTGTGGAGAATATCACACCGTGTGGGGAATATCACAACGTGTGCGGAATATCACACCGTTGGGGAATATCGCACCGTGAGCGAATATCACACCGTGTGGGGAATATCACACCGTGTGGGTAATATCACACCATGTGGGAAATATCACACCGTGTGTGGAATATCTCACTATGTGGGGAATATCACAACATGTGGGAAATATCACACCGTGTGGGACAATATCACACCGTGTGCGGAATATCACACCTTGTGGGACAATATCACACCGTGTGGGTAATATCACACCGTGTGGGGAATATCACACCGTTTGGGACAATATCACACCATTTGGGGAATATCACAGCGTGTGGGGAATATCACACTGTGTGGGACAATATCACACCGTGCGGGGAATATCACACCGTATGGAGAATATCAAACCGTGTGGGGAATATCACACCATTTGGGGAATATCACACCATGTGGGGAATATCACACCGTTTGGGACAATGTCACACCATTTGTGGAATATCACACCATGTGGGGAATATCACACCGTGTGGGGAATATCACAACGTGTGAGGAATATCACACCGTGTGGGACAAAATCACACCGTGTGGGGAATATCACACCGTGTGGGGAATATCACACCCTGTGGGGAATATAACACCATGTGGGAAATATCACACCGTGTGGGACAATATCACACCGTGTGGAGAATATCACACCGTGTGGGGAATATCACACCGTATGGGAAATATCACACCGTGTGAGACAATATCACACTGTGTGGGGAATATCACACCGTTTGGGGACTATCACACCGTGTGGGGAATATCACACTGTGTGGGGAATATCACAACATGTGGGACAATATCACACCGTCTGGAGAATATCACACCGTGTGGGACAATATCACACCGTGTGGAGAATAACGCACCGTGTGGGGAACATCACACCATGTGGGAAATATCACACCATGTGGGACAATATCACACCGTATGGAGAATATCAATCCGGTGGGGTATATCACACCATATGGGGAATATCACACCGTGTGGGGAATATAACACCGTGTGGGGAATATCACACCGTGTGGGACAATATCATCCCGTGTGGGGAATATCACACCGTGTGGGGAATATCACACCGTGAGGGGAATATCACACCGTGTGGGAAATATCACACCGTGTGGGTAATATTTCACATGTGTGGGTAATATCACACCGTGTGGGGAGTATTTCACCATGTGGGGAATATCACACCGTGTGGGGAATATCACACCGTGTAGGACAATATCACACCGTGTGGGGAATATCATACCGTGTGGGTAATATCACACTGTGTGGGTAATATCACACTGTGTGGGGAATATCACATCGTTGGGGAATATCGCACCATGAGCGAATATCACACCGTGTGGGGAATACCACACCGTGTGGGTAATATCACACCATGTGGGAAATATCACACCGTGTGTGGAATATCTCACCATGTGGGGAATATCACACCATGTGGGACAATATCACACCGTGTGGGACAATATCACACGGTGTGCGGAATATCACACCATTTGGGGAATATCACACCATGTGGGGAATATCACACCGTTTGGGACAATATCACACCATTTGGTGATTATCACACCGTGTGGGGAATATCACACCGTGTGGGGAATATCACAACGTGTGCGGAATATCACACCGTGTAGGACAAAATCACACCGTGTGGGGAATATCACATCGTGTGGGGAATATCACACCGTGTGGGGAATATCACACCCTGTGGGGAATATCACACCGTATGGGAAATATCACACCGTGAGGGACAATATCACACCGTGTGGAGAATATCACACCATGTGGGGAATATCACACCGTGTGGGAAATATCACACCGTGTGGGACAATATCACACTGTGTGGGGAATATCACACCGTATGGAGAATATAAAACCGTGTGGGGTATATCACACCATATGGGGAATATCACACCGCGTGGGAAATATCACAACGTTTGGGACAATATCACACCATTTGGGGAATATCACACCGTGTGAGGAATATCACACCATGTGGGGAATATCACAACGTGTGCGGAATAACTCACCGTGTGGGACAAAATCACACCATGTGGGGAATATCACACCGTGTGGGGAATATCACAACGTGTGGGGAATATCACACCGTGTGGGACAATATCATCCTGTGTGGGGAATATCACACCGTGTGGGGATTATCACACCGTGAGGGGAATATCACACCATGTGGGAAATATCACACCGTGTGGGGAATATTTCACATGTGTGGGTAATATATACCGTGTGGGGAGTATTTCACCGTGTGGGGAATATCACACCGTGTGGGAAATATCACACTGTGAGGGACAATATCACACCGTGCGGGGAATATCACACCGTGTGGGACAATATCACACCGTGTGGAGAATATCACACCGTGTGGGGAATATCACACCGTGTGGGAAATAGCAAACCGTGTGGAGAATATCACAACATGTGGGAAATATCACACCATGTGGGAAATATCACACCATTTGGGACAATATCACACCGTATGGAGAATATCACACCGTGTGGCGAATATCAAACCGTGTGCGGAATATCGCACCGTGTGGGACAATATCACACCGTTTGGGGAATATCACAGCGTGTGGGGAATATCACACTGTGTGGGACAATATCACACCGTGTGGAGAATATCACACCAAATGGAGAATATCAAACCGTGTGGGGAATATCACACCATTTCGGGAATATCACACCGTGTGGGGAATATCACACCGTTTGGGACAATATCACACCATTTGGGGAATATCACACCGTGTGGGGAATATCACAATGTGTGCGTAATATCACACCATGTGGGACAATATCACACCGTGTGGAGAATATCAATCCGGTGGGGTATATCACACCATATGGGGAATATCACACCGTGTGGGGAATATCACACGTGTGGGGAATATCACACCGTGTGGGACAATATCATCCCGTGTGGGGAATATCACACCGTGTGGGGAATATCACACCGTGAGGGGAATATCACACCGTGTGGGAAATATCACACCGTGTGGGTAATATTTCACATGTGTGGGTAATATCACACCGTGTGGGGAGTATTTCACCATGTGGGGAATATCACACCATGTGGGGAATATCACACCGTGTAGGACAATATCACACCGTGTGGGGAATATCACACCGTGTGGGTAATATCACACTGTGTGGGTAATATCACACTGTGTGGGGAATATCACATCGTTGGGGAATATCGCACCGTGAGCGAATATCACACCGTGTGGGGAATACCACACCGTGTGGGTAATATCACACCATGTGGGAAATATCACACCGTGTGGGACAATATCACACGGTGTGCGGAATATCACACCATTTGGGGATTATCACACCATGTGGGGAATATCACACCGTTTGGGACAATATCACACCATTTGGTGATTATCACACCGTGTGGGGAATATCACACCGTGTGGTGAATATCACAACGTGTGCGGAATATCACACCGTGTAGGACAAAATCACACCGTGTGGGGAATATCACATCGTGTGGGGAATATCACACCGTGTGGGGAATATCACACCCTGTGGGGAATATCACACCATGTGGGAAATATCACACCGTGAGGGACAATATCACACCGTGTGGAGAATATCACACCGTGTGGGGAATATCACACCGTGTGGGAAATATCACACCGTGTGGGACAATATCACACTGTGTGGGGAATAACACACCGTATGGAGAATATAAAACCGTGTTGGGTATATCACACCATATGGGGAATATCACACCGCGTGGGGAATATCACAACGTTTGGGACAATATCACACCATTTGGGGAATATCACACCGTGTGAGGAATATCACACCGTGTGGGGAATATCACAACGTGTGCGGAATATCACACCGTGTGGGACAAAATCACACCATGTGGGGAATATCACACCGTGTGGGGAATATCACAACGTGTGGGGAATATCACACCGTGTGGGACAATATCATCCTGTGTGGGGAATATCACACCGTGTGGGGATTATCACACCGTGAGGGGAATATCACACCATGTGGGAAATATCACACCGTGTGGGGAATATTTCACATGTGTGGGTAATATACACCATGTGGGGAGTATTTCACCGTGTGGGGAATATCACACCGTGTGGGAAATATCACACTGTGATGGACAATATCACACCGTGCGGGGAATATCACACCGTGTGGGACAATATCACACCGTGTGGAGAATATCACACCGTGTGGGGAATATCACACCGTGTGGGAAATAGCAAACCGTGTGGAGAATATCACAACATGTGGGAAATATCACACCATGTGGGAAATATCACACCGTTTTGGACAATATCACACCGTATGGAGAATATCACCGTGTGGTGAATATCAAACCGTGTGCGGAATATCGCACCGTGTGGGACAATATCACACCGTTTGGGGAATATCACAGCGTGTGGGTAATATCACACTGTGTGGGACAATATCACACCGTGTAGAGAATATCACACCATATGGAGAATATCAAACCGTGTGGAGAATATCACACCATTTCGGGAATATCACACCGTGTGGGGAATATCACACCGTTTGGGACAATATCACACCATTTGGGGAATATCACACCGTGTGGGGAATATCACAATGTGTGCGTAATTTCACACCGTGTGGGACAAAATCACACCATGTGGGGAATATCACACCGTGTGGGGAGTATCACACTGTGTGGGGAATATCACACCGTGTGCGGAATATCGCACCGTGTGGGACAATATCACACCGTGTGTGAAATATCTCACCATGTGGGTAATATCTTACCGTGCGTGGAATATCTCACCATGTGGGGAATATCACACCGTGTGGGGAATATCACACCATGTGGGGAATATCACGCCATGTGGGGAATATCACAGCTTGTGGGGAATATCACACCGTGTGGGCCAATATCACACCGTGTGGGGAATATCACACCATGTGGGGAATATCACACCTTGTGGCGAACATCACACCATATGGGGAATATCACACCGTGTGGGAATATCACACCGTGTGGGAAATATCACACTGTGAGGGACAATATCACACCGTGCGGGGAATATCACACCGTGTGGGACAATATCACACCGTGTGGAGTATATCACACCGTGTGGGGAATATCACACCATGTGGGAAATAGCAAACCGTGTGGAGAATATCACAACATGTGGGAAATATCACACCATGTGGGAAATATCTCACCGTTTGGGACAATATCACACCGTATGGAGAATATCACACCGATTGGCACAATATCACACCATGTGGGGAATATCACACCGTGTGGTGAATATCAAACCGTGTGCGGAATATCGCACCGTGTGGGACAATATCACACCGTTTGGGGAATATCACAGCGTGTGGGGAATATCACACTCTGTGGGACAATATCACACCGTGTGGGGAATATCACACCGTGTGGGAAATATCACACCGTGTTGGGCAATATCACACCGTGTGGGGAATATCACACGGTGTGGGGAATATCACACCGTGTGGGGAATATCACACTGTGTGGGACAATATCACAACATGTGGGACAATATCACACCATCTGCAGAATATCTCACTGTGTGGGACAATATCACACCGTGTGGAGAATAACACACCGTGTGGGGAACATCACACCGTGTGGGAAATATCACACCGTGTGCGGAATATCGCACCGTGTGGGACAATATCACACCGTGTGTGGAATATCTCACCATGTGGGGAATATCTTACCGTGTGTGGAATATCTCACCATGTGGGGAATATCACACCGTGTGGGGAATATCACACCGTATGGGAAATATCACACCGTGTGGGACAATATCACAGCTTGTGGGGTTATCACACCGTGTGGGCCAATATCACACCGTGTGGGGAATATCACACCATGTGGGGAATATCACACCTTGTGGGGAACATCACACCATATGGGGAATATCACACCGTGTGGGAATATCACACTGTGTGGGAAATATCACACTGTGAGGGACAATATCACACCGTGCGGGGAATATCACACCGTGTGGGACAATATCACACCGTGTGGAGTATATCACACCGTGTGGGGAATATCACACCGTGTGGGAAATAGCAAACCGTGTGGAGAATATCACAACATGTGGGAAATATCACACCATGTGGGAAATATCTCACCGTTTGGGACAATATCACACCGTATGGAGAATATCACACCGATTGGCACAATATCACACCATGTGGGGAATATCACACCGTGTGGTGAATATCAAACCGTGTGCGGAATATCGCACCGTGTGGGACAATATCACACCGTTTGGGGAATATCACAGCGTGTGGGGAATATCACACTCTGTGGGACAATATCACACCGTGTGGGGAATATCATACCGTATGGAGAAAATCAAACCGTGTGGGGAATATCACACCATTTCGGGAATATCACACCGTGTGTGGAATATCTCACCATGTGGGGAATATCACACCATGTGGGAAATATCACACCGTGTGGGACAATATCACACCGTGTGGGGAATCTCACACCTTGTGGGGAATATCACACCGTGTGGGGCAATATCACACCGTGTGGGGAATATCACACCGTGTGGGGAATATCACACCGTGTGGGTAATATCACACTGTGTGGGGAATATCACATCATTGGGGAATATCGCACCGTGAGCGAATATCACACCTTGTGGGTAATATCACACCATGTGGGAAATATCACACCGTGTGTGGAATATCTCACCATGTGGGGAATATCACACCATGTGGGACAATATCACACCGTGTGGGACAATATCACACCGTGTTGGACAATATCACACCATTTGGGGAATATCCCACCATGTGGGGAATATCACACCGTTTGGGACAATATCACACCATTTGGTGATTATCACACCGTGTGGGGAATATCACACCATGTGGGGAATATCACAACGTGTGCAGAATATCACACCGTGTGGGAAATATCACACCGTGAGGGACAATATCACACCGTGTGGAGAATATCACACCGTGTGGGGAATATCACACCGTGTGGGAAATATCACACCGTGTGGGACAATATCACACTGTGTGGGGAATATCACACCGTATGGAGAATATAAAACCGTGTGGGGTATATCACACCATATGGGGAATATCACACCGCGTGGGGAATATCACAACGTTTGGGACAATATCACACCATTTGGGGAATATCACACCGTGTGAGGAATATCACACCGTGTGGGGAATATCACAACGTGTGCGGAATATCACACCGTGTGGGACAAAATCACACCATGTGGGGAATATCACACCGTGTGGGGAATATCACAACGTGTGGGGAATATCAAACCGTGTGCGGAATATCGCACCGTGTGGGACAATATCACACCGTTTGGGGAATATCACAGCGTGTGGGGAATATCACACCGTGTGGGAATATCACACCGTGTGGGAAATATCACACTGTGAGGGACAATATCACACCGTGCGGGGAATATCACACC
The DNA here is from genome assembly GCF_044704955.1 of Pristiophorus japonicus. Lineage (NCBI taxonomy): Eukaryota > Metazoa > Chordata > Chondrichthyes > Pristiophoridae > Pristiophorus > Pristiophorus japonicus. Next base: position 18,069,897 of record NC_091979.1, on the reverse strand, counting down.
ATGTGGGACAATATCACACCGTGTGGAGTATATCACACCGTGTGGGGAATATCACACCGTGTGGGAAATAGCAAACCGTGTGGAGAATATCACAACATGTGGGAAATATCACACCATGTGGGAAATATCTCACCGTTTGGGACAATATCACACCGTATGGAGAATATCACACCGATTGGCACAATATCACACCATGTGGGGAATATCACACCGTGTGGTGAATATCAAACCGTGTGCGGAATATCGCACCGTGTGGGACAATATCACACCGTTTGGGGAATATCACAGCGTGTGGGGAATATCACACTCTGTGGGACAATATCACACCGTGTGGGGAATATCACACCGTGTGGGAAATATCACACCGTGTTGGGCAATATCACACCGTGTGGGGAATATCACACGCTGTGGGGAATATCACACCGTGTGGGGAATATCACACTGTGTGGGACAATATCACAACATGTGGGACAATATCACACCATCTGCAGAATATCACACTGTGTGGGACAATATCACACCGTGTGGAGAATAACACACCGTGTGTGGAACATCACACCGTGTGGGAAATATCACACCGTGTGCGGAATATCGCACCGTGTGGGACAATATCACACCGTGTGTGAAATATCTCACCATGTGGGGAATATCTTACCGTGTGTGGAATATCTCACCATGTGGGGAATATCACACCGTGTGGGGAATATCACACCATGTGGGGAATATCACGCCATGTGGGGAATATCACAGCTTGTGGGGAATATCACACCGTGTGGGCCAATATCACACCGTGTGGGGAATATCACAGCATGTGGGGAATATCACACTTTGTGGGGAATATCTCACCGTTTGGGACAATATCACACCGTATGGAGAATATCACACCGATTGGCACAATATCACACCATGTGGGGTATATCACACCGTGTGGTGAATATCAAACCGTGTGCGGAATATCGCACCGTGTGGGACAATATCACACCGTTTGGGGAATATCACAGCGTGTGGGGAATATCACACTCTGTGGGACAATATCACACCGTGTGGGGAATATCATACCGTATGGAGAAAATCAAACCGTGTGGGGAATATCACACCATTTCGGGAATATCACACCGTGTGTGGAATATCTCACCATGTGGGGAATATCACACCATGTGGGAAATATCACACCGTGTGGGACAATATCACACCGTGTGGGGAATCTCACACCTTGTGGGGAATATCACACCGTGTGGGACAATATCACACAGTGTGGGGAATATCACACCGTGTGGGGAATATCACACCGTGTGGGTAATATCACACTGTGTGGGGAATATCACATCGTTGGGGAATATCGCACCGTGAGCGAATATCACACCGTGTGGGGAATACCACACCGTGTGGGTAATATCACACCATGTGGGAAATATCACACCGTGTGTGGAATATCTCACCATGTGGGGAATATCACACCATGTGGGACAATATCACACCGTGTGGGACAATATCACACTGTGTGGGGAATATCACACCGTATGGAGAATATAAAACCGTGTGGGGTATATCACACCATATGGGGAATATCACACATGTGGGGAATATCACAACGTTTGGGACAATATCACACCATTTGGGGAATATCACACCGTGTGAGGAATATCACACCGTGTCGGGAATATCACAACGTGTGCGGAATATCACACCGTGTGGGACAAAATCACACCATGTGGGTAATATCACACCATGTGGGAAATATCACACCGTGTGTGGAATATCTCACCATGTGGGGAATATCACACCATGTGGGACAATATCACACCGTGTGGGACAATATCACACGGTGTGCGGAATATCACACCATTTGGGGAATATCACACCATGTGGGGAATATCACACCGTTTGGGACAATATCACACCATTTGGTGATTATCACACCGTGTGGGGAATATCACACCGTGTGGGGAATATCACAACGTGTGCGGAATATCACACCGTGTAGGACAAAATCACACCGTGTGGGGAATATCACATCGTGTGGGGAATAGCACACCATGTGGGGAATATCACACCCTGTGGGGAATATCACACCGTGTGGGAAATATCACACCGTGAGGGACAATATCACACCGTGTGGAGAATATCACACCGTGTGGGGAATATCACACCGTGTGGGAAATATCACACCGTGTGGGACAATATCACACTGTGTGGGGAATATCACACCGTATGGAGAATATAAAACCGTGTGGGGTATATCACACCATATGGGGAATATCACACCGCATGGGGAATATCACAACGTTTGGGACAATATCACACCATTTGGGGAATATCACACCGTGTGAGGAATATCACACCGTGTGGGGAATATCACAACGTGTGCGGAATATCACACCGTGTGGGACAAAATCACACCATGTGGGGTATATCACACCATGTGGGGAATATCACAACGTGTGGGGAATATCACACCGTGTGGGACAATATCATCCTGTGTGGGGAATATCACACCGTGTGGGGATTATCACACCGTGAGGGGAATATCACACCATGTGGGAAATATCACACCGTGTGGGGAATATTTCACATGTGTGGGTAATATCACACCTTGTGGAGAGTATTTCACCGTGTGGGGAATATCACACCGTGTGGGAAATATCACACTGTGAGGGACAATATCACACCGTGCGGGGAATATCACACCGTGTGGTACAATATCACACCGTGTGGAGAATATCACACCGTGTGGGGAATATCACACCGTGTGGGAAATAGCAAACCGTGTGGAGAATATCACAACATGTGGGAAATATCACACCATGTGGGAAATATCACAGCCTTTGGGACAATATCACACCGTATGGAGAATATCACACCGTGTGGTGAATATCAAACCGTGTGCGGAATATCGCACCGTGTGGGACAATATCACACCGTTTGGGGAATATCACAGCGTGTGGGGAATATCACACTGTGTGGGACAATATCACACCGTGTAGAGAATATCACACCATATGGAGAATATCAAACCGTGTGGGGAATATCACACCATTTCGGGAATATCACACCGTGTCGGGAATATCACACCGTTTGGGACAATATCACACCATTTGGGGAATATCACACCGTGTGGGGAATATCACACCGTGTGGGGAATATCACAATGTGTGCGTAATATCACACCGTGTGGGACAAAATCACACCGTGTGGGGAATATCACACCGTGTGGGGAATATCACACCATGTGGGAAATATCACACCGTGAGGCACAATATCACACCGTGTGGGGAATATCACACCGTGTGGGGAATATCACACCGTGTGGGAAATATCACACCGTGAGGGACAATATCACACCGTGTGGGGAATATCACATCATGTGGGGAATATCACACCTTGTGGGGAACATCACACCATATGGGGAATATCATACCGTGTGGGAATATCACACCGTGTGGGAAATATCACACTTTGAGGGACAATATCACACCGTGCGGGGAATATCACACCGTGTGGGACAATATCACAACGTGTGGAGTATATCACACCGTGTGGGGAATATCACACCGTGTGGGAAATAGCAAACCGTGTGGAGAATATCACAACATGTGGGAAATATCACACCATGTGGGAAATATCTCACCGTTTGGGACAATATCACACCGTATGGAGAATATCACACCGATTGGCACAATATCACACCATGTGGGGAATATCACACCGTGTGGTGAATATCAAACCGTGTGCGGAATATCGCACCGTGTGGGACAATATCACACCGCTTGGGGAATATCACAGCGTGTGGGGAATATCACACTCTGTGGGACAATATCACACCGTGTGGGGAATATCACACCGTGTGGGAAATATCACACCGTGTTGGACAATATCACACCGTGTGGGGAATATCACACGGTGTGGGGAATATCACACCGTGTGGGGAATATCACACTGTGTGGGACAATATCACAACATGTGGGACAATATCACACCATCTGCAGAATATCACACTGTGTGGGACAATATCACACCGTGTGGAGAATAACACACCGTGTGGGGAATATCACACCGTGTGCGGAATATCGCACCGTGTGGGACAATATCACACCGTGTGTGGAATATCTCACCATGTGGGGAATATCACACCATGTGGGAAATATCTCACCGTTTGGGACAATATCACACCGTTTGGAGAATATCACACCGTGTGGGGAATATCACACCGTGTGGGAAATATCACACCGTGTGGGACAATATCACACTGTGTGGGGAATATCACACCGTATGGAGAATATAAAACCGTGTGGGGTATATCACACCATATGGGGAATATCACACCGCGTGGGGAATATCACAACGTTTGGGACAATATCACACCATTTGGGGAATATCACACCGTGTGAGGAATATCACACCGTGTGGGGAATATCACAACGTGTGCGGAATATCACACCGTGTGGGACAAAATCACACCATGTGGGGAATATCACACCGTGTGGGGAATATCACACCGTGAGGGGAATATCACACCATGTGGGAAATATCACACCGTGTGGGGAATATTTCACATGTGTGGGTAATATCACACCGTGTGGAGAGTATTTCACCGTGTGGGGAATATCACACCGTGTGGGAAATATCACACTGTGAGGGACAATATCACACCGTGCGGGGAATATCACACCGTGTGGGACAATATCACACCGTGTGGAGAATATCACACCGTGTGGGAAATAGCAAACCGTGTGGAGAATATCACAACATGTGGGAAATATCACACCATGTGGGAAATATCACAGCGTTTGGGACAATATCACACCGTATGGAGAATATCACACCGTGTGGTGAATATCAAACCGTGTGCGGAATATCGCACCGTGTGGGACAATATCACACCGTTTGGGGAATATCACAGCGTGTGGGGAATATCACACTGTGTGGGACAATATCACACCGTGTGGAGAATATCACACCATATGGAGAATATCAAACCGTGTGGGGAATATCACACCATTTCGGGAATATCACACCGTGTCGGGAATATCACACCGTTTGGGACAATATCACACCATTTGGGGAATATCACACCGTGTGGGGAATATCACACCGTGTGGGGAATATCACAATGTGTGCGTAATATCACACCGTGTGGGACAAAATCACACCGTGTGGGGAATATCACACCGTGTGGGGAATATCACACCGTGTGGGAAATATCACACCGTGAGGGACAATATCACACCGTGTGGGGAATATCACACCGTGTGGGGAATATCACACCGTGTGGGAAATATCACACCGTGAGGGACAATATCACACCGTGTGGGGAATATCACACCATGTGGGGAATATCACACCTTGTGGGGAACATCACACCATATGGGGAATATCATACCGTGTGGGAATATCACACCGTGTGGGAAATATCACACTTTGAGGGACAATATCACACCGTGCGGGGAATATCACACCGTGTGGGACAATATCACACCGTGTGGAGTATATCACACCGTGTGGGGAATATCACACCGTGTGGGAAATAGCAAACCGTGTGGAGAATATCACAACATGTGGGAAATATCACACCATGTGGGAAATATCTCACCGTTTGGGACAATATCACACCGTATGGAGAATATCACACCGATTGGCACAATATCACACCATGTGGGGAATATCACACCGTGTGGTGAATATCAAACCGTGTGCGGAATATCGCACCGTGTGGGACAATATCACACCGCTTGGGGAATATCACAGCGTGTGGGGAATATCACACTCTGTGGGACAATATCACACCGTGTGGGGAATATCACACTGTGTGGGAAATATCACACCGTGTTGGACAATATCACACCGTGTGGGGAATATCATACGGTGTGGGGAATATCACACCGTGTGGGGAATATCACACTGTGTGGGACAATATCACAACATGTGGGACAATATCACACCATCTGCAGAATATCACACCGTGTGGGACAATATCACACCGTGTGGTGAATATCAAACCGTGTGCGGAATATCGCACCGTGTCGGACAATATCACACCGTTTGGGGAATATCACAGCGTGTGGGGAATACCACACTCTGTGGGACAATATCACACGTAGGGAATATCATACCGTATGGAGAAAATCAAACCGTGTGGGGAATATCACACCATGTCGGGAATATCACACCGTGTGTGGAATATCTCACCATGTGGGGAATATCACACCATGTGGGAAATATCACACCGTGTGGGACAATATCACACCGTGTGGGGAATCTCACACCTTGTGGGGAATATCACACCGTGTGGGACAATATCACACCGTGTGGGGAATATCACACCATGTGGGAAATATCACACCGTGTGGGACAATATCACACCGTGTGGGGAATCTCACACCTTGTGGGGAATATCACACTGTGTGGGACAATATCACAACATGTGGGACAATATCACACCATCTGCAGAATATCACACTCTGTGGGACAATATCACACCGTGTGGGGAATATCACACCGTGTGGGAAATATCACACCGTGTTGGACAATATCACACCGTGTGGGGAATATCATACGGTGTGGGGAATATCACACCGTGTGGGGAATATCACACTGTGTGGGACAATATCACAACATGTGGGACAATATCACACCATCTGCAGAATATCACACCGTGTGGGACAATATCACACCGTGTGGTGAATATCAAACCGTGTGCGGAATATCGCACCGTGTCGGACAATATCACACCGTTTGGGGAATATCACAGCGTGTGGGGAATACCACACTCTGTGGGACAATATCACACGTAGGGAATATCATACCGTATGGAGAAAATCAAACCGTGTGGGGAATATCACACCATGTCGGGAATATCACACCGTGTGTGGAATATCTCACCATGTGGGGAATATCACACCATGTGGGAAATATCACACCGTGTGGGACAATATCACACCGTGTGGGGAATCTCACACCTTGTGGGGAATATCACACCGTGTGGGACAATATCACACCGTGTGGGGAATATCACACCATGTGGGAAATATCACACCGTGTGGGACAATATCACACCGTGTGGGGAATCTCACACCTTGTGGGGAATATCACACTGTGTGGGACAATATCACAACATGTGGGACAATATCACACCATCTGCAGAATATCACACTGTGTGGGACAATATCACACCGTGTGGGGAATATCACACCGTGTGGGGAATATCACAATGTGTGCGTAATATCACACCGTGTGGGACAAAATCACACCGTGTGGGGAATATCACACCGTGTGGGGAATATCACACCGTGTGGGAAATATCACACCGTGAGGGACAATATCACACCGTGTGGGGAATATCACACCGTGTGGGGAATATCACACCGTGTGGGAAATATCACACCGTGAGGGACAATATCACACCGTGTGGGGAATATCACACCATGTGGGGAATATCACACCTTGTGGGGAACATCACACCATATGGGGAATATCATACCGTGTGGGAATATCACACCGTGTGGGAAATATCACACTTTGAGGGACAATATCACACCGTGCGGGGAATATCACACCGTGTGGGACAATATCACACCATGTGGAGTATATCACACCGTGTGGGGAATATCACACCGTGTGGGAAATAGCAAACCGTGTGGAGAATATCACAACATGTGGGAAATATCACACCATGTGGGAAATATCTCACCGTTTGGGACAATATCACACCGTATGGAGAATATCACACCGATTGGCACAATATCACACCATGTGGGGAATATCACACCGTGTGGTGAATATCAAACCGTGTGCGGAATATCGCACCGTGTGGGACAATATCACACCGCTTGGGGAATATCACAGCGTGTGGGGAATATCACACTCTGTGGGACAATATCACACCGTGTGGGGAATATCACACCGTGTGGGAAATATCACACCGTGTTGGACAATATCACACCGTGTGGGGAATATCATACGGTGTGGGGAATATCACACCGTGTGGGGAATATCACACTGTGTGGGACAATATCACAACATGTGGGACAATATCACACCATCTGCAGAATATCACACCGTGTGGGACAATATCACACCGTGTGGTGAATATCAAACCGTGTGCGGAATATCGCACCGTGTCGGACAATATCACACCGTTTGGGGAATATCACAGCGTGTGGGGAATACCACACTCTGTGGGACAATATCACACGTAGGGAATATCATACCGTATGGAGAAAATCAAACCGTGTGGGGAATATCACACCATTTCGGGAATATCACACCGTGTGTGGAATATCTCACCATGTGGGGAATATCACACCATGTGGGAAATATCACACCGTGTGGGACAATATCACACCGTGTGGGGAATCTCACACCTTGTGGGGAATATCACACCGTGTGGGACAATATCACACCGTGTGGGGAATATCACACCATGTGGGAAATATCACACCGTGTGGGACAATATCACACCGTGTGGGGAATCTCACACCTTGTGGGGAATATCACACTGTGTGGGACAATATCACAACATGTGGGACAATATCACACCATCTGCAGAATATCACACTGTGTGGGACAATATCACACCGTGTGGAGAATAACACACCGTGTGGGGAATATCACACCATGTGAGACAATATCATCCCGTGTGGGGAATATCACACCGTGTGGGGAATATCACACCATGAGGGGAATATCACACCGTGTGGGAAATAGCACTCCGTGTGGGGAATATTTCACATGTGTGTGTAATATCACACCGTGTGGGGAGTATTTCACCATTTGGGGAATATCACAACTTGTGGGAAATATTACACTGTGTGGGACAATATCACACCGTGCGGGGAATATCACACCGTGTGGGACAATATCACACCGTGTGGAGAATATCACACCGTATGGGGAATATCACACCATGTGGGGAATAGCAAACCGTGTGGAGAATATCACACCATGTGGGAAATATCACACCGTGTGGGACAATATCACACCGTGTGGAGAATATCACACCGATTGGCACAATATCACACCATGTGGGGAATATCACACCGTGTGGTGAATATCAAACCGTGTGCGGAATATCGCACCGTGTGGGACAATATCACATAGTGTGGGGAATATCACACCGTGTGGGGAATATCACACCGTTTGGGACAATATCACACCGTTTGGGCAATATCACAGCGTGTGGGGAATATCACACTGTGTGGGACAATATCACACCGTGTACGGAATATCACACCGTGTGGAACAATATCACACCATGTGGAGAATATCACACCATGTGGGGAATATCACACCGTATGGAGAATATCAAACCGTGAGGGGAATATCACACCATTTGTGGAATATCACACCGTGTGGGGAATATCACAACGTTTGGGACAATATCACACCATTTGGGGAATATCACACCGTGTGAGGAATATCACACCGTGTGGGGAATATCACAACGTGTGCGGAATATCACACCGTGTGGGATAAAATCACACCATGTGGGGAATATCACACCGTGTGGGGAATATCACAACGTGTGGGGAATATCACACCGTGTGGGACAATATCATCCTGTGTGGGGAATATCACACCGTGTGGGGATTATCACACCGTGAGGGGAATATCACACCATGTGGGAAATATCACACCGTGTGGGGAATATTTCACATGTGTGGGTAATATACACCATGTGGGGAGTATTTCACCGTGTGGGGAATATCACACCGTGTGGGAAATATCACACTGTGATGGACAATATCACACCGTGCGGGGAATATCACACCGTGTGGGACAATATCACACCGTGTGGAGAATATCACACCGTGTGGGGAATATCACACCGTGTGGGAAATAGCAAACCGTGTGGAGAATATCACAACATGTGGGAAATATCACACCATGTGGGAAATATCACACCGTTTTGGACAATATCACACCGTATGGAGAATATCACCGTGTGGTGAATATCAAACCGTGTGCGGAATATCGCACCGTGTGGGACAATATCACACCGTTTGGGGAATATCACAGCGTGTGGGTAATATCACACTGTGTGGGACAATATCACACCGTGTAGAGAATATCACACCATATGGAGAATATCAAACCGTGTGGAGAATATCACACCATTTCGGGAATATCACACCGTGTGGGGAATATCACACCGTTTGGGACAATATCACACCATTTGGGGAATATCACACCGTGTGGGGAATATCACAATGTGTGCGTAATTTCACACCGTGTGGGACAAAATCACACCATGTGGGGAATATCACACCGTGTGGGGAGTATCACACTGTGTGGGGAATATCACACCGTGTGCGGAATATCGCACCGTGTGGGACAATATCACACCGTGTGTGAAATATCTCACCATGTGGGTAATATCTTACCGTGTGTGGAATATCTCACCATGTGGGGAATATCACACCGTGTGGGGAATATCACACCATGTGGGGAATATCACGCCATGTGGGGAATATCACAGCTTGTGGGGAATATCACACCGTGTGGGCCAATATCACACCGTGTGGGGAATATCACACCATGTGGGGAATATCACACCTTGTGGCGAACATCACACCATATGGGGAATATCACACCGTGTGGGAATATCACACCGTGTGGGAAATATCACACTGTGAGGGACAATATCACACCGTGCGGGGAATATCACACCGTGTGGGACAATATCACACCGTGTGGAGAATATCACACCGTGTGGGAAATAGCAAACCGTGTGGAGAATATCACAACATGTGGGAAATATCACACCATGTGGGAAATATCACAGCGTTTGGGACAATATCACACCGTATGGAGAATATCACACCGTGTGGTGAATATCAAACCGTGTGCGGAATATCGCACCGTGTGGGACAATATCACACCGTTTGGGGAATATCACAGCGTGTGGGGAATATCACACTGTGTGGGACAATATCACACCGTGTGGAGAATATCACACCATATGGAGAATATCAAACCGTGTGGGGAATATCACACCATTTCGGGAATATCACACCGTGTCGGGAATATCACACCGTTTGGGACAATATCACACCATTTGGGGAATATCACACCGTGTGGGGAATATCACACCGTGTGGGGAATATCACAATGTGTGCGTAATATCACACCGTGTGGGACAAAATCACACCGTGTGGGGAATATCACACCGTGTGGGGAATATCACACTGTGTGGGAAATATCACACCGTGAGGGACAATATCACACCGTGTGGGGAATATCACACCGTGTGGGGAATATCACACCGTGTGGGAAATATCACACCGTGAGGGACAATATCACACCGTGTGGGGAATATCACACCATGTGGGGAATATCACACCTTGTGGGGAACATCACACCATATGGGGAATATCATACCGTGTGGGAATATCACACCGTGTGGGAAATATCACACTTTGAGGGACAATATCACACCGTGCGGGGAATATCACACCGTGTGGGACAATATCACACCGTGTGGAGTATATCACACCGTGTGGGGAATATCACACCGTGTGGGAAATAGCAAACCGTGTGGAGAATATCACAACATGTGGGAAATATCACACCATGTGGGAAATATCTCACCGTTTGGGACAATATCACACCGTATGGAGAATATCACACCGATTGGCACAATATCACACCATGTGGGGAATATCACACCGTGTGGTGAATATCAAACCGTGTGCGGAATATCGCACCGTGTGGGACAATATCACACCGCTTGGGGAATATCACAGCGTGTGGGGAATATCACACTCTGTGGGACAATATCACACCGTGTGGGGAATATCACACCGTGTGGGAAATATCACACCGTGTTGGACAATATCACACGTAGGGAATATCATACCGTATGGAGAAAATCAAACCGTGTGGGGAATATCACACCATTTCGGGAATATCACACCGTGTGTGGAATATCTCACCATGTGGGGAATATCACACCATGTGGGAAATATCACACCGTGTGGGACAATATCACACCGTGTGGGGAATCTCACACCTTGTGGGGAATATCACACCGTGTGGGACAATATCACACCGTGTGGGGAATATCACACCATGTGGGAAATATCACACCGTGTGGGACAATATCACACCGTGTGGGGAATCTCACACCTTGTGGGGAATATCACACTGTGTGGGACAATATCACAACATGTGGGACAATATCACACCATCTGCAGAATATCACACTGTGTGGGACAATATCACACCGTGTGGAGAATAACACACCGTGTGGGGAATATCACACCATGTGAGACAATATCATCCCGTGTGGGGAATATCACACCGTGTGGGGAATATCACACCATGAGGGGAATATCACACCGTGTGGGAAATAGCACTCCGTGTGGGGAATATTTCACATGTGTGTGTAATATCACACCGTGTGGGGAGTATTTCACCATTTGGGGAATATCACAACTTGTGGGAAATATTACACTGTGTGGGACAATATCACACCGTGCGGGGAATATCACACCGTGTGGGACAATATCACACCGTGTGGAGAATATCACACCGTATGGGGAATATCACACCATGTGGGGAATAGCAAACCGTGTGGAGAATATCACACCATGTGGGAAATATCACACCGTGTGGGACAATATCACACCGTGTGGAGAATATCACACCGATTGGCACAATATCACACCATGTGGGGAATATCACACCGTGTGGTGAATATCAAACCGTGTGCGGAATATCGCACCGTGTGGGACAATATCACATAGTGTGGGGAATATCACACCGTGTGGGGAATATCACACCGTTTGGGACAATATCACACCGTTTGGGCAATATCACAGCGTGTGGGGAATATCACACTGTGTGGGACAATATCACACCGTGTACGGAATATCACACCGTGTGGAACAATATCACACCATGTGGAGAATATCACACCATGTGGGGAATATCACACCGTATGGAGAATATCAAACCGTGTGGGGAATATCACACCATTTGTGGAATATCACACCGTGTGGGGAATATCACAATGTTTTAGGACAATATCACACCATTTGGGGAATATCACACCGTGAGGAGAATATCACACCATGTGGGAAATATCACACCGTGTGGGGAATATTTCACATGTGTGGGTAATATCACACCATGTGGGGAGTATTTCACCATGTGGGGAATATCACACCGTGTGGGAAATATCACACTGTGTTGGACATTATCACACCGTGCGGGGAATATCACACCGTGTGGGACAATATCACACCGTGTGGGACATTATCACACCGTGCGGGGAATATCACACCGTGCGGGACAATATCACACGGTTTGGAGAATATCACACCGTGTGGGGAATATCACACCGTGTGGGGAATAGCAAACCGTGTGGAGAATATCACAACATGTGGGAAATATCACACCATGTGGGATAATATCACACCATTTGGAGAATATCACACCGATTGGCACAATATCACACCGTTTGGGGAATATCACAACGTGTGGGGAATATCACACTGTGTGGGACAATATCACACCGTGTGGGGAATATCACACCGTATGGAGAATATCAAACCATGTGGGGAATATCACACCATTTGGGGAATATCATAGCGTGTGGCGAATATCACACCGTTTGGGACAATATCACACCGTGTGGAGAATATCAAACCATGTGGGGAATATCACACCATTTGGGGAATATCATAGTGTGTGGCGAATATCACACCGTTTGGGACAATATCACACCATTTGGGGAATATCACACCGTGTGGGGAATATCACACCGTGTGGGGAATATCACAACATGTGCGGAATATCACACCGTGTGGGACAAAATCACACCGTGTGGGGAATATCACACCGTGTGGGGAATATCACACCATGTGGGGAATATCACACCGTGTGTGGAATATCGCACCGTGTGGGACAATATCCCACTGTGTGGGGAATATCACACCGTGTGGTGAATATCACACCGTGTGGGACAATATCACACCGTGTGAGGAATATCACACCATGTGGGGAATGTCACAGCTTGTGGGGAATATCGCACCGTGTGGGACAATATCACACCGTGTGTGGAATATCACACCATGTGGGGAATATCACACCTTGTGGGGAACATCACACCGTATGGGGAATATCACACCATGTGGGAATATCACACCGTGTGGGGAATATCTCACCTTGTGGGGAATATCAGACAATGTGGGGAATATCACACCGTGTGGATAATATCACAGCATGTGGGGAATATCACACCGTGTGGGGAATATCACACCATGTAGGACATATCACACGGTGTGGCGAACATCACACCATGTGGGGAATATCACACCGTGTGGGAAATATCACACCGTGTTGGACAATATCACACCGTGTGGGGAATATCACACGGTGTGGGGAATATCACACCGTGTGGGGAATATCACACTGTGTGGGACAATATCACAACATGTGGGACAATATCACACCATCTGCAGAATATCACACTGTGTGGGACAATATCACACCGTGTGGAGAATAACACACCGTCTGTGGAACATCACACCGTGTGGGAAATATCACACAATGTGGGAAATATCACACCGTGTGTGGAATATCTCACCATGTGGGGAATATCACACCATGTGGGGAATAGCACACCATGTGGGGAATATCACAGCTTGTGGGGAATATCACACCGTGTGGGACAATATCACACCGTGTGGGGAATATCACACCATGTGGGGAATATCACACCTTGTGGGGAACATCACACTGTATGGGGAATATCACACCGTGTGGGAATATCACACCGTGTGGGGAATATCTCACCTTGTGGGGAATATCACACAATGTGGGGAATATCACACCGTGTGGATAATATCACAGCATGTGGGGAATATCACACCATGTGGGGAATATCACACCGTGTGCGCAATATCGCACCGTGTGGGACAATATCACACTGTGTGGGGAATATCACACCGTGTGGGGAATATCACACCGTGTGGGACAATATCACACCGTGTGGGGAATATCACACCATGTGGGGAATAGCACACCATGTGGGGAATATCACAGCTTGTGGGGAATATCACACCGTGTGGGACAATATCACACCGTGTGGGGAATATCACACCATGTGGGGAATATCACACCTTGTGGGGAACATCACACCGTATGGGGAATATCACACCGTGTGGGAATATCACACCGTGTGGGGAATATCTCACCTTGTGGGGAATATCACACAATGTGGGGAATATCACACCGTGTGGATAATATCACAGCATGTGGGGAATATCACACAGTGTGGGGAGTATCACACCGTGTGGGGAATATCACACCGTGTGGGAAATATCACACCGTGTGGGGAATATCACACCGTGTGGGACAATATCACACCCTGTGGGGAATATCACACCGTTTGGGACAATATCACACCGTGTGGGGAATATCACACCATGTGGGGAATATCACACCGTGTGGGGAATATCACAACGTGTGCGGAATATCACACCGTGTGGGACAAAATCACACCGTGTGGGGAATATCACACCGTGTGGGGAATATCACACCATGTGGGGAATATCACACCGTGTGCGCAATATCGCACCGTGTGGGACAATATCACACTGTGTGGGGAATATCACACCGTGTGGGGAATATCACACCGTGTGGGACAATATCACACCGTGTGGGGAATATCACACCATGTGGGGAATAGCACACCATGTGGGGAATATCACAGCTTGTGGGGAATATCACACCGTGTGGGACAATATCACACCGTGTGGGGAATATCACACCATGTGGGGAATATCACACCTTGTGGGGAACATCACACCGTATGGGGAATATCACACCGTGTGGGAATATCACACTGTGTGGGGAATATCTCACCTTGTGGGGAATATCACACAATGTGGGGAATATCACACCGTGTGGATAATATCACAGCATGTGGGGAATATCACACAGTGTGGGGAGTATCACACCGTGTGGGGAATATCACACCGTGTGGGAAATATCACACCGTGTGGGGAATATCACACCGTGTGGGTCAATATCACACCCTGTGGGGAATATCACACCGTGTGGGACAATATCACAACGTGTGGGACAATATCAAACCGTGTGGGGAATATCACACCATGTGGGGAATATCACACCGTGTGGGTAATATCACACTGTGTGGGGAATATCACTCCGTTGGGGAATAACGCACCATGAGCGAATATCACACCGTGTGGGGAATATCACACCGTGTGTGACAATATCACACCGTGTGGGACAATATCACACCGTGTGGAGAATAACACACTGTGTGTGGAACATCACACCGTGTGGGAAATATCACACCCTGTGGGACAATATCACACCGTATGGAGAATATCAAACCATGTGGGGTATATCACACCATATGGGGAATATCACACCGTGTGGGGAATATCACATCGTTTGGGACAATATCACACCATTTGGGGAATATCACACCGTGTGGGGAATATCAAACCGTGTGGGGGATATCACAATGTGTGCGGAATATCACACCGTGTGGGACAAAATCACACTGTGTGGGGAATATCACACCGTGTGGGGAATATCACAACGTGTGGGGAATTTCACACCGTGTGGGACAATATCATCCCGTGTGGGGAATATCACACCGTGTGGGGAATATCACACCATGAGGGGAATATCACACCGTGTGGGAAATATCACACCGTGTGAGGAATATTTCACATGTGTGGGTAATATCACACCGTGTGGGGAGTATTTCACCATGTGGGGAATATCACACCGTGTGGGAAATATCACACTGTGTGGGACAATATCACACCGTGCGGGGAATATCACACCGTGTGGGACAATATCACACCGTGTGGAGAATATCACACCGTGTGGGGAATATCACACCATGTGGGGAATAGCAAACCGTGTGGAGAATATCACACCATGTGGGAAATATCACACCGTGTGGGACAATATCACACCGTGTGGAGAATATCACACCGATTGGCACAATATCACACCATGTGGGGAATATCACACCGTGTGGTGAATATCACACCGTGTGGGACAATATCACACCGTGTGGAGAATATCACACCGATTGGCACAATATCACACCATGTGGGGAATATCACACCGTGTGGTGAATATCAAACCGTGTGCGGAATATCGCACCGTGTGGGACAATATCACACCGTGTGGGGAATATCACACCATGTGGGGAATATCACACCGTTTGGGACAATATCACACCGTTTGGGGAATATCACAGCGTGTGGGGAATATCACACTGTGTGGGACAATATCACACCGTGTGGGGAATATCACACCGTGTGGGACAATATCACACCGTGTGTGGAATGTCACACTGTGTGGGGAAAGTCACACTGTATGGAGAATATCAAACCATGTGGGGAATATCACACCATTTGGGGAATATCACACCGTGTGGGGAATATCACACCGTGTGGGACAATATCACACCATTTGGGGAATATCACACAATGTGGGGAATATCACACCGTGTGGGGAATATCACAACATGTGCGGAATATCACACCGTGTGGTGAATATCAAACCGTGTGCGGAATATCGCACCGTGTGGGACAATATCACACCGTGTGGGGAATATCACACCGTGTGGGGAATATCACACCATGTGGGGAATATCACACCGTGTGGGACAAAATCACACCGTGTGGGGAATATCACACCGTGTGGGGAATATCACACCATGTGGGGAATATCACACCGTGTGCGGAATATCACACTGTGTGGGACAATATCACACCGTGTGGGGAATATCACACTGTGTGGGGAATATCACACCGTATGGAGAATATCAAACCGTGTGGGGAATATCACACCATTTGGGGAATATCACACCGTGTGGGGAATATCACACCGTTTGGGACAATATCACACCATTTGGGGAATATCACACCGTGTGGGGAATATCACACCGTGTGGGGAATATCACAACATGTGCGGAATATCACACCGTGTGGGACAAAATCACACCGTGTGGGGAATATCACACCGTGTGGGGAATATCACACCATGTGGGGAATATCACACCGTGTGTGGAATATCGCACCGTGTGGGACAATATCCCACTGTGTGGGGAATATCACACCGTGTGGTGAATATCACACCGTGTGGGACAATATCACACCGTGTGAGGAATATCACACCATGTGGGGAATGTCACAGCTTGTGGGGAATATCGCACCGTGTGGGACAATATCACACCGTGTGTGGAATATCACACCATGTGGGGAATATCACACCTTGTGGGGAACATCACACCGTATGGGGAATATCACACCATGTGGGAATATCACACCGTGTGGGGAATATCTCACCTTGTGGGGAATATCAGACAATGTGGGGAATATCACACCGTGTGGATAATATCACAGCATGTGGGGAATATCACACCGTGTGGGGAATATCACACCATGTAGGACATATCACACGGTGTGGCGAACATCACACCATGTGGGGAATATCACACCGTGTGGGAAATATCACACCGTGTTGGACAATATCACACCGTGTGGGGAATATCACACGGTGTGGGGAATATCACACCGTGTGGGGAATATCACACTGTGTGGGACAATATCACAACATGTGGGACAATATCACACCATCTGCAGAATATCACACTGTGTGGGACAATATCACACCGTGTGGAGAATAACACACCGTCTGTGGAACATCACACCGTGTGGGAAATATCACACAATGTGGGAAATATCACACCGTGTGTGGAATATCTCACCATGTGGGGAATATCACACCATGTGGGGAATAGCACACCATGTGGGGAATATCACAGCTTGTGGGGAATATCACACCGTGTGGGACAATATCACACCGTGTGGGGAATATCACACCATGTGGGGAATATCACACCTTGTGGGGAACATCACACTGTATGGGGAATATCACACCGTGTGGGAATATCACACCGTGTGGGGAATATCTCACCTTGTGGGGAATATCACACAATGTGGGGAATATCACACCGTGTGGATAATATCACAGCATGTGGGGAATATCACACCATGTGGGGAATATCACACCGTGTGCGCAATATCGCACCGTGTGGGACAATATCACACTGTGTGGGGAATATCACACCGTGTGGGGAATATCACACCGTGTGGGACAATATCACACCGTGTGGGGAATATCACACCATGTGGGGAATAGCACACCATGTGGGGAATATCACAGCTTGTGGGGAATATCACACCGTGTGGGACAATATCACACCGTGTGGGGAATATCACACCATGTGGGGAATATCACACCTTGTGGGGAACATCACACCGTATGGGGAATATCACACCGTGTGGGAATATCACACCGTGTGGGGAATATCTCACCTTGTGGGGAATATCACACAATGTGGGGAATATCACACCGTGTGGATAATATCACAGCATGTGGGGAATATCACACAGTGTGGGGAGTATCACACCGTGTGGGGAATATCACACCGTGTGGGAAATATCACACCGTGTGGGGAATATCACACCGTGTGGGACAATATCACACCCTGTGGGGAATATCACACCGTTTGGGACAATATCACACCGTGTGGGGAATATCACACCATGTGGGGAATATCACACCGTGTGGGGAATATCACAACGTGTGCGGAATATCACACCGTGTGGGACAAAATCACACCGTGTGGGGAATATCACACCGTGTGGGGAATATCACACCATGTGGGGAATATCACACCGTGTGCGCAATATCGCACCGTGTGGGACAATATCACACTGTGTGGGGAATATCACACCGTGTGGGGAATATCACACCGTGTGGGACAATATCACACCGTGTGGGGAATATCACACCATGTGGGGAATAGCACACCATGTGGGGAATATCACAGCTTGTGGGGAATATCACACCGTGTGGGACAATATCACACCGTGTGGGGAATATCACACCATGTGGGGAATATCACACCTTGTGGGGAACATCACACCGTATGGGGAATATCACACCGTGTGGGAATATCACACTGTGTGGGGAATATCTCACCTTGTGGGGAATATCACACAATGTGGGGAATATCACACCGTGTGGATAATATCACAGCATGTGGGGAATATCACACAGTGTGGGGAGTATCACACCGTGTGGGGAATATCACACCGTGTGGGAAATATCACACCGTGTGGGGAATATCACACCGTGTGGGTCAATATCACACCCTGTGGGGAATATCACACCGTGTGGGACAATATCACAACGTGTGGGACAATATCAAACCGTGTGGGGAATATCACACCATGTGGGGAATATCACACCGTGTGGGTAATATCACACTGTGTGGGGAATATCACTCCGTTGGGGAATAACGCACCATGAGCGAATATCACACCGTGTGGGGAATATCACACCGTGTGTGACAATATCACACCGTGTGGGACAATATCACACCGTGTGGAGAATAACACACTGTGTGTGGAACATCACACCGTGTGGGAAATATCACACCCTGTGGGACAATATCACACCGTATGGAGAATATCAAACCATGTGGGGTATATCACACCATATGGGGAATATCACACCGTGTGGGGAATATCACATCGTTTGAGACAATATCACACCATTTGGGGAATATCACACCGTGTGGGGAATATCAAACCGTGTGGGGGATATCACAATGTGTGCGGAATATCACACCGTGTGGGACAAAATCACACTGTGTGGGGAATATCACACCGTGTGGGGAATATCACAACGTGTGGGGAATTTCACACCGTGTGGGACAATATCATCCCGTGTGGGGAATATCACACCGTGTGGGGAATATCACACCATGAGGGGAATATCACACCGTGTGGGAAATATCACACCGTGTGATAAATATTTCACATGTGTGGGTAATATCACACCGTGTGGGGAGTATTTCACCATGTGGGGAATATCACACCGTGTGGGAAATATCACACTGTGTGGGACAATATCACACCGTGCGGGGAATATCACACCGTGTGGGACAATATCACACCGTGTGGAGAATATCACACCGTGTGGGGAATATCACACCATGTGGGGAATAGCAAACCGTGTGGAGAATATCACACCATGTGGGAAATATCACACCGTGTGGGACAATATCACACCGTGTGGAGAATATCACACCGATTGGCACAATATCACACCATGTGGGGAATATCACACCGTGTGGTGAATATCACACCGTGTGGGACAATATCACACCGTGTGGAGAATATCACACCGATTGGCACAATATCACACCATGTGGGGAATATCACACCGTGTGGTGAATATCAAACCGTGTGCGGAATATCGCACCGTGTGGGACAATATCACACCGTGTGGGGAATATCACACCATGTGGGGAATATCACACCGTTTGGGACAATATCACACCGTTTGGGGAATATCACAGCGTGTGGGGAATATCACACTGTGTGGGACAATATCACACCGTGTGGGGAATATCACACCGTGTGGGACAATATCACACCGTGTGTGGAATGTCACACTGTGTGGGGAAAGTCACACTGTATGGAGAATATCAAACCATGTGGGGAATATCACACCATTTGGGGAATATCACACCGTGTGGGGAATATCACACCGTTTGGGACAATATCACACCATTTGGGGAATATCACACAATGTGGGGAATATCACACCGTGTGGGGAATATCACAACATGTGCGGAATATCACACCGTGTGGTGAATATCAAACCGTGTGCGGAATATCGCACCGTGTGGGACAATATCACACCGTGTGGGGAATATCACACCATGTGGGGAATATCACACCGTGTGGGACAAAATCACACCGTGTGGGGAATATCACACCGTGTGGGGAATATCACACCATGTGGGGAATATCACACCGTGTGCGGAATATCACACTGTGTGGGACAATATCACACCGTGTGGGGAATATCACACTGTGTGGGGAATATCACACCGTATGGAGAATATCAAACCGTGTGGGGAATATCACACCATTTGGGGAATATCACACCGTGTGGGGAATATCACACCGTTTGGGACAATATCACACCATTTGGGGAATATCACACCGTGTGGGGAATATCACACCGTGTGGGGAATATCACAACATGTGCGGAATATCACACCGTGTGGGACAAAATCACACCGTGTGGGGAATATCACACCGTGTGGGGAATATCACACCATGTGGGGAATATCACACCGTGTGTGGAATATCGCACCGTGTGGGACAATATCCCACTGTGTGGGGAATATCACACCGTGTGGTGAATATCACACCGTGTGGGACAATATCACACCGTGTGAGGAATATCACACCATGTGGGGAATGTCACAGCTTGTGGGGAATATCGCACCGTGTGGGACAATATCACACCGTGTGTGGAATATCACACCATGTGGGGAATATCACACCTTGTGGGGAACATCACACCGTATGGGGAATATCACACCATGTGGGAATATCACACCGTGTGGGGAATATCTCACCTTGTGGGGAATATCAGACAATGTGGGGAATATCACACCGTGTGGATAATATCACAGCATGTGGGGAATATCACACCGTGTGGGGAATATCACACCATGTAGGACATATCACACGGTGTGGCGAACATCACACCATGTGGGGAATATCACACCGTGTGGGAAATATCACACCGTGTTGGACAATATCACACCGTGTGGGGAATATCACACGGTGTGGGGAATATCACACCGTGTGGGGAATATCACACTGTGTGGGACAATATCACAACATGTGGGACAATATCACACCATCTGCAGAATATCACACTGTGTGGGACAATATCACACCGTGTGGAGAATAACACACCGTCTGTGGAACATCACACCGTGTGGGAAATATCACACAATGTGGGAAATATCACACCGTGTGTGGAATATCTCACCATGTGGGGAATATCACACCATGTGGGGAATAGCACCCCATGTGGGGAATATCACAGCTTGTGGGGAATATCACACCGTGTGGGACAATATCACACCGTGTGGGGAATATCACACCATGTGGGGAATATCACACCTTGTGGGGAACATCACACTGTATGGGGAATATCACACCGTGTGGGAATATCACACCGTGTGGGGAATATCTCACCTTGTGGGGAATATCACACAATGTGGGGAATATCACACCGTGTGGATAATATCACAGCATGTGGGGAATATCACACAGTGTGGGGAGTATCACACCGTGTGGGGAATATCACACCGTGTTGGAAATATCACACCGTGTGGGGAATATCACACCGTGTGGGACAATATCACACCCTGTGGGGAATATCACACCGTGTGGGACAATATCACAACTTGTGGGACAATATCAAACCGTGTGGGGAATATCACACTGTGTGGGGCATATCACTCCGTTGGGGAAAAAAGCACCGTGAGCGAATATCAGACCGCTTGGGGAATATCACACCGTGTGGATAATATCACACCATGTGGGAAATATCACACCGTGTGGGACAATATCACACCGTGTGGGGAATATCACACCTTGTGGGGAATATCACACCGTGTGGGACAATATCACACCATGTGGGGAATATCACACCGTGTGGGAAAAATCACACCGTGTGGGAAATATCACACCGTGTGGGGAATATCAAACCGTGTGGGGAATATCACACCGTGTGTGACAATATCACACCGTGTGGGACAATATCACACCGTGTGGAGAATAAAACACTGTGTGTGGAACATCACACCGTGTGGGAAATATCACACCGTGTGGGACAATATCACACCGTATGGAGAATATCAAACCATGTGGGGTATATCACACCATATGGGGAATATCACACCGTGTGGGGAATATCACATCGTTTGGGACAATATCACACCATTTGGGGAATATCACACCGTGTGGGGAATATCAAATCGTGTGGGGAATATCACAACTTGTGCGGAATATCACACCGTGTGGGACAAAATCACACTGTGTGGGGAATATCACACCGTGTGGGGAATATCACAACGTGTGGGGAATATCACACCGTGTGGGACAATATCATCCCGTGTGGGGAATATCACACCGTGTGGGGAATATCACACCATGAGGGGAATATCACACCGTGTGGGAAATATCACACCGTGTGGGGAATATCACACTGTGTGGGAAATATCACACTGTGTGGGACAATATCACACCGTGCGGGGAATATCACACCGTGTGGGACAATATCACACCGTGTGGAGAATATCACACCCTGTGGGGAATATCACACCGTGTGGGACAATATCACAACTTGTGGGACAATATCAAACCGTGTGGGGAATATCACACTGTGTGGGGCATATCACTCCGTTGGGGAAAAAAGCACCGTGAGCGAATATCAGACCGCTTGGGGAATATCACACCGTGTGGATAATATCACACCATGTGGGAAATATCACACCGTGTGGGACAATATCACACCGTGTGGGGAATATCACACCTTGTGGGGAATATCACACCGTGTGGGACAATATCACACCATGTGGGGAATATCACACCGTGTGGGAAAAATCACACCGTGTGGGAAATATCACACCGTGTGGGGAATATCAAACCGTGTGGGGAATATCACACCGTGTGTGACAATATCACACCGTGTGGGACAATATCACACCGTGTGGAGAATAAAACACTGTGTGTGGAACATCACACCGTGTGGGAAATATCACACCGTGTGGGACAATATCACACCGTATGGAGAATATCAAACCATGTGGGGTATATCACACCATATGGGGAATATCACACCGTGTGGGGAATATCACATCGTTTGGGACAATATCACACCATTTGGGGAATATCACACCGTGTGGGGAATATCAAATCGTGTGGGGAATATCACAACTTGTGCGGAATATCACACCGTGTGGGACAAAATCACACTGTGTGGGGAATATCACACCGTGTGGGGAATATCACAACGTGTGGGGAATATCACACCGTGTGGGACAATATCATCCCGTGTGGGGAATATCACACCGTGTGGGGAATATCACACCATGAGGGGAATATCACACCGTGTGGGAAATATCACACCGTGTGGGGAATATCACACTGTGTGGGAAATATCACACTGTGTGGGACAATATCACACCGTGCGGGGAATATCACACCGTGTGGGACAATATCACACCGTGTGGAGAATATCACACCGTGTGGGGAATATCACACCGTGTGGGGAATAGCAAACCGTGTGGAGAATATCACACCATGTGGGAAATATCACACCGTGTGGGACAATATCACACCGTGTGGAGAATATCACACCGATTGGCACAATATCACACCATGTGGGGAATATCACACCGTGTGGTGAATATCAAACCGTGTGCGGAATATCGCACCGTGTGGGACAATATCACACCGTGTGGGGAATATCACACCATGTGGGGAATATCACACCGTTTGGGACAATATCACACCGTTTGGGGAATATCACAGCGTGTGGAGAATATCACACTGTGTGGGACAATATCACACCGTGTGGGGAATATCACACCGTGTGGGACAATATCACACCGTGTGTGGAATGTCACACTGTGTGGGGAATGTCACACCGTATGGAAAATATCAAACCGTGTGGGGAATATCACACCATTTGGGGAATATCACACCGTGTGGGGAATATCACACCGTTTGGGACAATATCACACCATTTGGGGAATATCACACAATGTGGGGAATATCACACCGTGTGGGGAATATCACAACATGTGCGGAATATCACACCGTGTGGTGAATATCAAACCGTGTGCGGAATATCGCACCGTGTGGGACAATATCACACCGTGTGGGGAATATCACACCATGTGGGGAATATCACACCGTGTGGGACAAAATCACACCGTGTGGGGAATATCACACCGTGTGGGGAATATCACACCATGTGGGGAATATCACACCGTGTTCGGAATATCACACTGTGTGGGACAATATCACACCGTGTGGGGAATATCACACTGTGTGGGGAATATCACACCGTATGGAGAATATCAAACCGTGTGGGGAATATCACACCATTTGGGGAATATCACACCGTGTGGGGAATATCACACCGTTTGGGACAATATCACACCATTTGGGGAATATCACACCGTGTGGGGAATATCACACCGTGTGGGGAATATCACAACATGTGCGGAATATCACACCGTGTGGGACAAAATCACACCGTGTAGGGAATATCACACCGTGTGGGGAATATCACACCATGTGGGGAATATCACACCGTGTGTGGAATATCGCACCGTGTGGGACAATATCCCACTGTGTGGGGAATATCACACCGTGTGGGGAATATCACACCGTGTGGGACAATATCACACCGTGTGAGGAACATCACACCATGTGGGGAATGTCACATCTTGTGGGGAATATCGCACCGTGTGGGACAATATCACACCGTGTGTGGAATATCACACCATGTGGGGAATATCACACCTTGTGGGGAACATCACACCGTATGGGGAATATCACACCGTGTGGGAATATCACACCATGTGGGGAATATCTCACCTTGTGGGGAATATCACACAATGTGGGGAATATCACACCGTGTGGATAATATCACAGCATGTGGGGAATATCACACCGTGTGGGGAATATCACACCGTGTAGGACATATCACACGGTGTGGCGAATATCACACCATGTGGGGAATATCACACCGTGTGGGAAATATCACACCGTGTTGGACAATATCACACCGTGTGGGGAATATTGCACCGTGTGGGACAATATCCCACTGTGTGGGGAATATCACACCGTGTGGGGAATATCACACCGTGTGGGACAATATCACACCGTGTGAGGAACATCACACCATGTGGGGAATGTCACAGCTTGTGGGGAATATCGCACCGTGTGGGACAATATCACACCGTGTGTGGAATATCACACCATGTGGGGAATATCACACCTTGTGGGGAACATCACACCGTATGGGGAATATCACACCGTGTGGGAATATCACACCATGTGGGGAATATCTCACCTTGTGGGGAATATCACACAATGTGGGGAATATCACACCGTGTGGATAATATCACAGCATGTGGGGAATATCACACCGTGTGGGGAATATCACACCGTGTAGGACATATCACACGGTGTGGCGAATATCACACCATGTGGGGAATATCACACCGTGTGGGAAATATCACACCGTGTTGGACAATATCACACCGTGTGGGGAATATCACACGGTGTGGGGAATATCACACCGTGTGGGGAATATCACACTGTGTGGGACAATATCACAACATGTGGGACAATATCACACCATCTGCAGAATATCACACTGTGTGGGACAATATCACACCGTGTGGAGAATAACACACCGTCTGTGGAACATCACACCGTGTGGGAAATATCAAACAATGTGGGAAATATCACACCGTGTGTGGAATATCTCACCATGTGGGGAATATCACACCATGTGGGGAATAGCACACCATGTGGGGAATATCACAGCTTGTGGGGAATATCACACCGTGTGGGACAATATCACACCGTGTGGGGAATATCACACCATGTGGGGAATATCACACCTTGTGGGGAACATCACACTGTATGGGGAATATCACACCGTGTGGGAATATCACACCATGTGGGGAATATCTCACCTTGTGGGGAATATCACACAATGTGGGGAATATCACACCGTGTGGATAATATCACAGCATGTGGGGAATATCACACAGTGTGGGGAGTATCACACCGTGTGGGGAATATCACACCGTGTTGGAAATATCACACCGTGTGGGGAATATCACACCGTGTGGGACAATATCACACCCTGTGGGGAATATCACACCGTGTGGGACAATATCACAACTTGTGGGACAATACAAACCGTGTGGGGAATATCACACCATGTGGGGAATATCACACCGTGTGGGTAATATCACACTGTGTGGGGAATATCATTCCATTGGGGAATAACGCACCGTGAGCGAATATCACACCGCTTGGGGAATATCACACCGTGTGGATAATATCACACCGTGTGGGACAATATCACACCGTGTGGGGAATATCACACCTTGTGGGGAATATCACACCGTGTGGGACAATATCACACCATGTGGGGAATATCACACCGTGTGGGAAAAATCACACCGTGTGGGAAATATCACACCGTGTGGGGAATATCAAACCGTGTGGGGAATATCACACCGTGTGTGACTATATCACACCGTGTGGGACAATATCACACCGTGTGGAGAATAAAACACTGTGTGTGGAACATCACACCGTGTGGGAAATATCACACCGTGTGGGACAATATCACACCGTATGGAGAATATCAAACCATGTGGGGTATATCACACCATATGGGGAATATCACACCGTGTGGGGAATATCACATCGTTTGGGACAATATCACACCATTTGGGGAATATCACACCGTGTGGGGAATATCAAACCGTGTGGGGAATATCACAACTTGTGCGGAATATCACACCGTGTGGGACAATATCATCCCGTGTGGGGAATATCACACCGTGTGGGGAATATCACACCATGAGGGGAATATCACACCGTGTGGGAAATATCACACCGTGTGGGGAATATCACACTGTGTGGGAAATATCACACTGTGTGGGACAATATCACACCGTGCGGGGAATATCACACCGTGTGGGACAATATCACACCGTGTGGAGAATATCACACCGTGTGGGGAATATCACACCGTGTGGGGAATAGCAAACCGTGTGGAGAATATCACACCATGTGGGAAATATCACACCGTGTGGGACAATATCACACCGTGTGGAGAATATCACACCGATTGGCACAATATCACACCATGTGGGGAATATCACACCGTGTGGTGAATATCAAACCGTGTGCGGAATATCGCACCGTGTGGGACAATATCACACCGTGTGGGGAATATCACACCATGTGGGGAATATCACACCGTTTGGGACAATATCACACCGTTTGGGGAATATCACAGCGTGTGGAGAATATCACACTGTGTGGGACAATATCACACCGTGTGGGGAATATCACACCGTGTGGGACAATATCACACCGTGTGTGGAATGTCACACTGTGTGGGGAATGTCACACCGTATGGAAAATATCAAACCGTGTGGGGAATATCACACCATTTGGGGAATATCACACCGTGTGGGGAATATCACACCGTTTGGGACAATATCACACCATTTGGGGAATATCACACAATGTGGGGAATATCACACCGTGTGGGGAATATCACAACATGTGCGGAATATCACACCGTGTGGTGAATATCAAACCGTGTGCGGAATATCGCACCGTGTGGGACAATATCACACCGTGTGGGGAATATCACACCATGTGGGGAATATCACACCGTGTGGGACAAAATCACACCGTGTGGGGAATATCACACCGTGTGGGGAATATCACACCATGTGGGGAATATCACACCGTGTGCGGAATATCACACTGTGTGGGACAATATCACACCGTGTGGGGAATATCACACTGTGTGGGGAATATCACACCGTATGGAGAATATCAAACCGTGTGGGGAATATCACACCATTTGGGGAATATCACACCGTGTGGGGAATATCACACCGTTTGGGACAATATCACACCATTTGGGGAATATCACACCGTGTGGGGAATATCACACCGTGTGGGGAATATCACAACATGTGCGGAATATCACACCGTGTGGGACAAAATCACACCGTGTGGGGAATATCACACCGTGTGGGGAATATCACACCATGTGGGGAATATCACACCGTGTGTGGAATATTGCACCGTGTGGGACAATATCCCACTGTGTGGGGAATATCACACCGTGTGGGGAATATCACACCGTGTGGGACAATATCACACCGTGTGAGGAACATCACACCATGTGGGGAATGTCACAGCTTGTGGGGAATATCGCACCGTGTGGGACAATATCACACCGTGTGTGGAATATCACACCATGTGGGGAATATCACACCTTGTGGGGAACATCACACCGTATGGGGAATATCACACCGTGTGGGAATATCACACCATGTGGGGAATATCTCACCTTGTGGGGAATATCACACAATGTGGGGAATATCACACCGTGTGGATAATATCACAGCATGTGGGGAATATCACACCGTGTGGGGAATATCACACCGTGTAGGACATATCACACGGTGTGGCGAATATCACACCATGTGGGGAATATCACACCGTGTGGGAAATATCACACCGTGTTGGACAATATCACACCGTGTGGGGAATATCACACGGTGTGGGGAATATCACACCGTGTGGGGAATATCACACTGTGTGGGACAATATCACAACATGTGGGACAATATCACACCATCTGCAGAATATCACACTGTGTGGGACAATATCACACCGTGTGGAGAATAACACACCGTCTGTGGAACATCACACCGTGTGGGAAATATCAAACAATGTGGGAAATATCACACCGTGTGTGGAATATCTCACCATGTGGGGAATATCACACCATGTGGGGAATAGCACACCATGTGGGGAATATCACAGCTTGTGGGGAATATCACACCGTGTGGGACAATATCACACCGTGTGGGGAATATCACACCATGTGGGGAATATCACACCTTGTGGGGAACATCACACTGTATGGGGAATATCACACCGTGTGGGAATATCACACCGTGTGGGGAATATCTCACCTTGTGGGGAATATCACACAATGTGGGGAATATCACACCGTGTGGATAATATCACAGCATGTGGGGAATATCACACAGTGTGGGGAGTATCACACCGTGTGGGGAATATCACACCGTGTTGGAAATATCACACCGTGTGGGGAATATCACACCGTGTGGGACAATATCACACCCTGTGGGGAATATCACACCGTGTGGGACAATATCACAACTTGTGGGACAATACAAACCGTGTGGGACAATATCACACCATGTGGGGAATATCACACCGTGTGGGTAATATCACACTGTGTGGGGAATATCATTCCATTGGGGAATAACGCACCGTGAGCGAATATCACACCGCTTGGGGAATATCACACCGTGTGGATAATATCACACCGTGTGGGACAATATCACACCGTGTGGGGAATATCACACCTTGTGGGGAATATCACACCGTGTGGGACAATATCACACCATGTGGGGAATATCACACCGTGTGGGAAAAATCACACCGTGTGGGAAATATCACACCGTGTGGGGAATATCAAACCGTGTGGGGAATATCACACCGTGTGTGACTATATCACACCGTGTGGGACAATATCACACCGTGTGGAGAATAAAACACTGTGTGTGGAACATCACACCGTGTGGGAAATATCACACCGTGTGGGACAATATCACACCGTATGGAGAATATCAAACCATGTGGGGTATATCACACCATATGGGGAATATCACACCGTGTGGGGAATATCACATCGTTTGGGACAATATCACACCATTTGGGGAATATCACACCGTGTGGGGAATATCAAACCGTGTGGGGAATATCACAACTTGTGCGGAATATCACACCGTGTGGGACAATATCATCCCGTGTGGGGAATATCACACCGTGTGGGGAATATCACACCATGAGGGGAATATCACACCGTGTGGGAAATATCACACCGTGTGGGGAATATCACACTGTGTGGGAAATATCACACTGTGTGGGACAATATCACACCGTGCGGGGAATATCACACCGTGTGGGACAATATCACACCGTGTGGAGAATATCACACCGTGTGGGGAATATCACACCGTGTGGGGAATAGCAAACCGTGTGGAGAATATCACACCATGTGGGAAATATCACACCGTGTGGGACAATATCACACCTTGTGGAGAATATCACACCGATTGGCACAATATCACACCATGTGGGGAATATCACATCGTTTGGGACAATATCACACCATTTGGGGAATATCACACCGTGTGGGGAATATCAAACCGTGTGGGGAATTTCACAACTTGTGCGGAATATCACACCGTGTGGGACAATATCATCCCGTGTGGGGAATATCACACCGTGTGGGGAATATCACACCATGAGGGGAATATCACACCGTGTGGGAAATATCACACCGTGTGGGGAATATCACACTGTGTGGGAAATATCACACTGTGTGGGACAATATCACACCGTGCGGGGAATATCACACCGTGTGGGACAATATCACACCGTGTGGAGAATATCACACCGTGTGGGGAATATCACACCGTGTGGGGAATAGCAAACCGTGTGGAGAATATCACACCATGTGGGAAATATCACACCGTGTGGGACAATATCACACCGTGTGGAGAATATCACACCGATTGGCACAATATCACACCATGTGGGGAATATCACACCGTGTGGTGAATATCAAACCGTGTGCGGAATATCGCACCGTGTGGGACAATATCACACCGTGTGGGGAATATCACACCATGTGGGGAATATCACACCGTTTGGGACAATATCACACCGTTTGGGGAATATCACAGCGTGTGGAGAATATCACACTGTGTGGGACAATATCACACCGTGTGGGGAATATCACACCGTGTGGGACAATATCACACCGTGTGTGGAATGTCACACTGTGTGGGGAATGTCACACCGTATGGAAAATATCAAACCGTGTGGGGAATATCACACCATTTGGGGAATATCACACCGTGTGGGGAATATCACACCGTTTGGGACAATATCACACCATTTGGGGAATATCACACAATGTGGGGAATATCACACCGTGTGGGGAATATCACAACATGTGCGGAATATCACACCGTGTGGTGAATATCAAACCGTGTGCGGAATATCGCACCGTGTGGGACAATATCACACCGTGTGGGGAATATCACACCATGTGGGGAATATCACACCGTGTGGGACAAAATCACACCGTGTGGGGAATATCACACCGTGTGGGGAATATCACACCATGTGGGGAATATCACACCGTGTGCGGAATATCACACTGTGTGGGACAATATCACACCGTGTGGGGAATATCACACTGTGTGGGGAATATCACACCGTATGGAGAATATCAAACCGTGTGGGGAATATCACACCATTTGGGGAATATCACACCGTGTGGGGAATATCACACCGTTTGGGACAATATCACACCATTTGGGGAATATCACACCGTGTGGGGAATATCACACCGTGTGGGGAATATCACAACATGTGCGGAATATCACACCGTGTGGGACAAAATCACACCGTGTGGGGAATATCACACCGTGTGGGGAATACACACCATGTGGGGAATATCACACCGTGTGTGGAATATCGCACCGTGTGGGACAATATCCCACTGTGTGGGGAATATCACACCGTGTGGGGAATATCACACCGTGTGGGACAATATCACACCGTGTGAGGAATATCACACCATGTGGGGAATGTCACAGCTTGTGGGGAATATCGCACCGTGTGGGACAATATCACACCGTGTGTGGAATATCACACCATGTGGGGAATATCACACCTTGTGGGGAACATCACACCGTATGGGGAATATCACACCGTGTGGGAATATCACACCATGTGGGGAATATCTCACCTTGTGGGGAATATCACACAATGTGGGGAATATCACACCGTGTGGATAATATCACAGCATGTGGGGAATATCACACCGTGTGGGGAATATCACACCGTGTAGGACATATCACACGGTGTGGCGAATATCACACCATGTGGGGAATATCACACCGTGTGGGAAATATCACACCGTGTTGGACAATATCACACCGTGTGGGGAATATCACACGGTGTGGGGAATATCACACCGTGTGGGGAATATCACACTGTGTGGGACAATATCACAACATGTGGGACAATATCACACCATCTGCAGAATATCACACTGTGTGGGACAATATCACACCGTGTGGAGAATAACACACCGTCTGTGGAACATCACACCGTGTGGGAAATATCAAACAATGTGGGAAATATCACACCGTGTGTGGAATATCTCACCATGTGGGGAATATCACACCATGTGGGGAATAGCACACCATGTGGGGAATATCACAGCTTGTGGGGAATATCACACCGTGTGGGACAATATCACACCGTGTGGGGAATATCACACCATGTGGGGAATATCACACCTTGTGGGGAACATCACACTGTATGGGGAATATCACACCGTGTGGGAATATCACACCGTGTGGGGAATATCTCACCTTGTGGGGAATATCACACAATGTGGGGAATATCACACCGTGTGGATAATATCACAGCATGTGGGGAATATCACACAGTGTGGGGAGTATCACACCGTGTGGGGAATATCACACCGTGTTGGAAATATCACACCGTGTGGGGAATATCACACCGTGTGGGACAATATCACACCCTGTGGGGAATATCACACCGTGTGGGACAATATCACACCCTGTGGGGAATATCACACCGTGTGGGACAATATCACAACTTGTGGGACAATATCAAACCGTGTGGGGAATATCACACCATGTGGGGAATATCACACCGTGTGGGTAATATCACACTGTGTGGGGAATATCACTCCGTTGGGGAATAACGCACCGTGAGCGAATATCACACCGCTTGGGGAATATCACACCGTGTGGATAATATCACACCGTGTGGGACAATATCACACCGTGTGGGGAATATCACACCTTGTGGGGAATATCACACCGTGTGGGACAATATCACACCATGTGGGGAATAGCACACCGTGTGGGAAAAATCACACCGTGTGGGAAATATCACACCGTGTGGGGAATATCAAACCGTGTGGGGAATATCACACCGTGTGTGACAATATCACACCGTGTGGGACAATATCACACCGTGTGGAGAATAAAACACTGTGTGTGGAACATCACACCGTGTGGGAAATATCACACCGTGTGGGACAATATCACACCGTATGGAGAATATCAAACCATGTGGGGTATATCACACCATATGGGGAATATCACACCGTGTGGGGAATATCACATCGTTTGGGACAATATCACACCATTTGGGGAATATCACACCGTGTGGGGAATATCAAACCGTGTGGGGAATATCACAACTTTTGCGGAATATCACACCGTGTGGGACAAAATCACACTGTGTGGGGAATATCACACCGTGTGGGGAATATCACAACGTGTGTGGAATATCACACCGTGTGGGACAATATCATCCCGTGTGGGGAATATCACACCGTGTGGGGAATATCACACCATGAGGGGAATATCACACCGTGTGGGAAATATCACACCGTGTGGGGAATATCACACTGTGTGGGAAATATCACACTGTGTGGGACAATATCACACAGTGCGGGGAATATCACACCGTGTGGGACAATATCACACCGTGTGGAGAATATCACACCGTGTGGGGAATATCACACCGTGTGGGGAATAGCAAACCGTGTGGAGTATATCACACCATGTGGGAAATATCACACCGTGTGGGACAATATCACACCGTGTGGAGAATATCACACCGATTGGCACAATATCACACCATGTGGGGAATATCACACCGTGTGGTGAATATCAAACCGTGTGCGGAATATCGCACCGTGTGGGACAATATCACACCGTGTGGGGAATATCACACCGTGTGGGGAATATCACACCGTTTGGGACAATATCACACCGTTTGGGCAATATCACAGCGTGTGGGGAATATCACACTGTGTGGGACAATATCACACCGTGTGGGGAATATCACACCGTGTGGGACAATATCACACCGTGTGGGGAATATCATACTGTGTGGGGAATATCACACCGTATGGAGAATATCAAACCGTGTGGGGAATATCACACCATTTGGGGAGTATCACACCGTGTGGGGAATATCACACCGTTTGGGACAATATCACACCATTTGGGGAATATCACACCATGTGGGGAATATCACACCGTGTGGGGAATATCACAACATGTGCGGAATATCACACCGTGTGGGGAATATTGCACCGTGTGGGACAATATCCCACTGTGTGGGGAATATGACACCGTGTGGGGAATATCACACCGTGTGGGACAATATCACAGCGTGTGGGGAATATCACACTGTGTGGGACAATATCACACCGTGTGGGGAATATCACACCGTGAGGGACAATATCACACCGTGTGGGGAATATCACACTGTGTGGGGAATATCACACCGTATGGAGAATATCAAACCGTGTGGGGAATATCACACCATTTGGGGAATATCACACCGTGTGGGGAATATCACACCGTTTGGGACAATATCACACCATTTGGGGAATATCACACTGTGTGGGGAATATCACACCGTGTGGGGAATATCACAACATGTGCGGAATATCACACCGTGTGGGACAAAATCACACCGTATGGGGAATATCACACCGTGTGGGGAATATCACACCATGTGGGGAATATCACACCGTGTGTGGAATATCGCACCGTGTGGGACAACATCCCACCGTGTCGGGAATATCACACCGTGTGGGGAATATCACACCGTGTGGGGAATATCACACCGTCTGGAGAATATCACACCGTGTGGTGAATATCACACAGTGTGGGACAATATCACACCGTGTGGGGAATATCACACCATGGGGGAATATCATACCTTGTGGGACAATATCACATCATGTGGGGAATATCACACCGTGTGGGGAATATCACACCGTGTAGGACAATATCACACCGTGTGGGGAATATCACACCGTGTGGGACAATATTACACCGTGTCGGGAATATCTCACCATGTGGGACAATATCACACCATATGGGACAATATCACACCGTGTGGGACAATATCACACCGTGTGGGGAATATCACACCGTGTAGGACAATATCACACCGTGTTTGGAATATAACACTGTGTGGGAAATATCACACTGTGTGGGACAATATCACACCGTGCGGGGAATATCACACCGTGTGGGACAATATCACACCGTGTGGAGAATATCTCACCGTGTGGGAAATATCACACCATGTGGGGAATAGCAAACCGTGTGGAGAATATCACACCATGTGGGAAATATCACACCGTGTGGGACAATATCACACCGTGTGGAGAATATCACACCGATTGGCACAATATCACACCATGTGGGGAATATCACACCGTGTGGTGAATATCAAACCGTGTGCGGAATATCGCACCATGTGGGACAATATCACACCGTGTGGGGAATATCACACCGTGTGGGGAATATCACACCGTTTGGGACAATATCACACCGTTTGGGCAATATCACAGCGTGTGGGGAATATCACACTGTGTGGGACAATATCACACCGTGTGGGGAATATCACACCGTGTGGGACAATATCACACCGTGTGGGGAATATCACACTGTGTGGGGAATATCATACCTTGTGGGACAATATCACATCATGTGGGGAATATCACACCGTGTGGGGAATATCACACCGTGTAGGACAATATCACACCGTGTGGGGAATATCACACCGTGCGGGACAATATCACACCGTGTCGGGAATATCTCACCCTGTGGGACAATATCACACCATGTGGGACAATATCACACCGTGTGGGACAATATCACACCGTGTGGGGAATATCACACCGTGTAGGACAATATCACACCGTGTTTGGAATATAACACCGTGTGGGAAATATCACACCATGTGGGGAATATCACAACGTGTGGGACAATATCACACCGTGTGGGGATTATCACACAGTGTGGGGAATATTACACTGTGTGGGGAATATCACACCATCTGGGACAATATCACACCGGGTGGGGAATATCACACAGTGTGTGGCATATCAAACCATGTGAGGAATATCACACTGTGTGGGACAATATCACACCATGAGGGACAATATCACACCGTGTGGGACAATATCACACCGTGTGGGGAATATCACACTGTGTAGGACAATATCAAACCATGAGGGACAATATCACACCGTGTGGGGAATATCACACCGTGTGGGACAATATCACACCGTGTGGAGAATATCACACCGTGTGGGGAATATCACACCGTGTGGAATAATATCACACCGTGTGTGAAAATATCACACCGTGTGGGGAATATCACACCGTGTGGTGAATATCACACCATGTGGGGAATATCACACCATGTGGGACAATATCACACCATGAGGGGAATATCACACCGTGTGGGAAATATCACACCGTGTGGGGAATATCACACTGTGTCGGGAATATCTCACCCTGTGGGACAATATCACACCATGTGGGACAATATCACACCGTGTGGGACAATATCACACCGTGTGGGGAATATCACACCGTGTAGGACAATATCACACCGTGTTTGGAATATAACACCGTGTGGGAAATATCACACCATGTGGGGAATATCACAACGTGTGGGACAATATCACACCGTGTGGGGATTATCACACAGTGTGGGGAATATTACACTGTGTGGGGAATATCACACCATCTGGGACAATATCACACCGGGTGGGGAATATCACACAGTGTGTGGCATATCAAACCATGTGAGGAATATCACACTGTGTGGGACAATATCACACCATGAGGGACAATATCACACCGTGTGGGACAATATCACACCGTGTGGGGAATATCACACTGTGTAGGACAATATCAAACCATGAGGGACAATATCACACCGTGTGGGGAATATCACACCGTGTGGGACAATATCACACCGTGTGGAGAATATCACACCGTGTGGGGAATATCACACCGTGTGGAATAATATCACACCGTGTGTGAAAATATCACACCGTGTGGGGAATATCACACCGTGTGGTGAATATCACACCATGTGGGGAATATCACACCATGTGGGACAATATCACACCATGAGGGGAATATCACACCGTGTGGGAAATATCACACCGTGTGGGGAATATCACACTGTGTGGGAAATATCACACTGTGTGGGACAATATCACACCGTGCGGGGAATATCACACCGTGTGGGACAATATCACACCATGTGGAGAATATCACACCGTGTGGGGAATATCACACCGTGTGGGGAATAGCAAACCGTGTGGAGAATATCACACCATGTGGGAAATATCACACCGTGTGGGACAATATCACACCGTGTGGAGAATATCACACTGATTGGCACAATATCACACCATGTGGGGAATATCACACCGGGTGGTGAATATCAAACCGTGTGCGGAATATCGCACCGTGTGGGACAATATCACACCGTGTGGGGAATATCACACCGTGTGGGGAATATCACGCAGTCTGGGACAATATCACACTGGGTTGGGAATATCACACCGTGTGGTGAATATCACACCGTGTGGGACAATATCACACCATGTCGAGAATATCACACCGTGATAGACAATATCACACCGTGTGGGGAATATCACACCGTGGGGGAATATCACACCTTGTGGGACAATATCACACCATGTGGGGAATATCACACCGTGTGGGGAATATCACACTGTGTAGGACAATATCACACCGTGTGGGGAATATCACTCCATGTGGGACAATATCACACCGTGTCGGGAATATCTCACCATGTGGGACAATATCACACCATGTGGGACAATATCACACCGTGTGGGACAATATCACACCGTGTGGGGAATATCACACCGTGTAGGACAATATCACACCGTGTTTGGAATATAACACCGTGTGGGAAATATCATACCATGTGGGGAATATCACACCGTGTGGGACAATATCACACCGTGTGGGGAATATCACACCGTTTGGGGAATATCACACCGTGTGGGACAATATCACACCATGTGGGGAATATCACACCGTGTGGGACAATATCACACCGTGTGGGGAATATCACACCGTTTGGGGAATATCACACCGTGTGGGACAATATCGCACCGTGTGGGACAATATCACACCGTGTGGGGAATATCTCACTGTGTGGGGAATATCACACCGTGTGCGACAATATCACACCATGTGGGGAATATCACTCCATGTGGGGAATATCACACCGTGTGGAACAATATCACACCGTGTGGGGAATATCACACCATGTGGGACAATATCACACCATGTGGAGAATATCACACAGTGTGGGGAATATCACACCATGTGGGGAATATCACACCGTGTGGTCTATATCACACCATGTGGGACAATATCACACCGTGTGGGGAATATCACACTGTGTGGGGAATATCACACCGTGTGGGACAATATAACAGCTGTGGGGAATATCTCACAATGTGGGACAATATCACACCGTGTGGGACAATATCACTCCGTGAGGGGAATATCTCACCGTGTGGGGAATATCACACCATGTGGGACAATATCACACCGTGTGGGGAATATCACACCGTGTGGGGAATACCACAACGTGTGGGGAATATCACACCATATGGGACAATATCACACCTTGTGGGGAACATCAAACCGTGTGGGGAATATCACAACGTGTGCGGAATATCACACCGTGTGGGACAAAATAACACCGTGTGGGGAATATCACATCGTGTGGGGAATATCACAACGTGTGGGGAATATCACACCATGTGGGGAATATCACACCGTGTGGGGAATATCACACAGTGTGGGGAATATCACACCATGTGGGAAATATCACACCGTGTGGGACAATATCACACCGTGTGGGGAATCTCACACCTTGTGGAGAATATCACACCGTGTGGGGAATATCACACCATGAGGGGAATATCACACCTTGTGGGAAATAGCACACCGTGTGGGGAATATTTCACATGTGTGTGTAATATCACACCGTGTGGGGAGTATTTCACCATGTGGGGAATATCACAACTTGTGGGAAATATCACACTGTGTGGGGAATATCACACCATGTGGGAAATATCACACCGTGCGGGGAATATCACACCATGTGGGACAATATCACACCGTGTGGAGAATATCACACCGTGTGGGGAATATCACACCATGTGGGGAATTGCAAACCGTGTGGAGAATATCACACCATGTGGGAAATATCACACCGTGTGGGACAATATTACACCGTGTGGAGAATATCACACCGATTGGCACAATATCACACCATGTGGGGAATATCACACCGTGTGGTGAATATCAAACCGTGTGCGGAATATCGCACCGTGTGGGACAATATCACATAGTGTGGGGAATATCACACCGTGTGGGGAATATCACACCGTTTGGGACAATATCACACCGTTTGGGCAATATCACAGCGTGTGGGGAATATCACACTGTGTGGGACAATATCACACCGTGTACGGAATATCACACCGTGTGGGACAATATCACACCGTGTGGAGAATATCACACCATGTGGGGAATATCACACCGTATGGAGAATATCAAACCGTGTGGGGAATATCACACCATTTGGGGAATATCACACCGTGTGGGGAATATCACAACGTTTTAGGACTATATCACACCATTTGGGGAATATCACACCGTGAGGGGAATATCACACCATGTGGGAAATATCACACCGTGTGGGGAATATTTCACATGTGTGGGTAATATCACACCATGTGGGGAATATTTCACCATGTGGGGAATATCACACCGTGTGGGAAATATCACACTGGTGTGGGACAATATCACACCGTGTGGGGAATATCACACCGTGTGGGACAATATCACACCGTGTGGAGAATATCACACCGTGTGGGGAATATCACACCGTGTGGGGAATAGCAAACCGTGTGGAGAATATCACAACATGTGGGAAATATCACACCGTGTGGGGAATATCACACAGTGTGGGACAATATCACACCGTGTGGGGAATATCACACCGTGTGGGACAATATCACACCGTGTGGAGAATATCACACCGTGTGGGGAATATCACACCGTGTGGGGAATAGCAAACCATGTGGAGAATATCACACCGATTGGCACAATATCACACCATGTGGGGAATATCACACCGTGTGGTGAATATCAAACCGTGTGCGGAATATCGCACCGTGTGGGACAATATCACACCGTGTGGGGAATATCACACCGTGTGGGAAATATCACACCGTTTGGGACAATTTCACACCATTTGGGGAATATCACAGCATGTGGGGAATATCACACTGTGTGGGACAATATCACACCGTGTGGGGAATATCACACCGTATGGAGAATATCAAACCATGTGGGGAATATCACACCATTTGGGGAATATCACAGCGTGTGGCGAATATCACACCGTTTGGGACAATATCACACCGTGTGGATAATATCACACCATGTGGGAAATATCACACCGTGTGTGGAATATCTCACCATGTGGGAAATATCACACCATGTGGGACAATTTCACACCATTTGGGGAATATCACAGCATGTGGGGAATATCACACTGTGTGGGACAATATCACACCGTGTGGGGAATATCACACCGTATGGAGAATATCAAACCATGTGGGGAATATCACACCGTGTGGGACAATATCACACCATGTGGGGAATATCACACCTTGTGGGGAATATCACACCGTGTGGGACAATATCACACCATGTGGGGAATATCACACCATGTGGGAAAAATCACACCGTGTTGGACAATATCACACCATGTGGGGAATATCACACGGTGTGGGGAATATCACACCATTTGGGGAATATCACAGCGTGTGGCGAATATCACACCGTTTGGGACAATATCACACCTTGTGGGGAATATCACACCATGTGGGGAATATCACACCATGTGGGGAATATCACAACGTGTGCGGAATATCACACCGTGTGGGACAAAATCACACCGTGTGGGGAATATCACACTGTGTGGGGAATATCACACCATGTGGGGAATATCACACCGTGTGCGTAATATCGCACCGTGTGGGACAATATCACACTGTGTGGGGAATATCACACCGTGTGGGGAATATCACACCGTGTGGGACAATATCACACCGTGTGGGGAATATCACACCATGTGGGGAATAGCACACCATGTGGGGAATATCACAGCTTGTGGGGAATATCACACCGTGTGGGACAATATCCGACCGTGTGGGGAATATCACACCATGTGGGGAATATCACACCTTGTGGGGAACATCACACCGTATGGGGAATATCACACCGTGTGGGAATATCACACCGTGTGGGGAATATCTCACCTTGTGGGGAATATCACACAATGTGGGGAATATCACACCGTGTGGATAATATCACAGCATGTGGGGAATATCACACAGTGTGGGGAGTATCACACCGTGTGGAGAATATCACACCGTGTAGGAAATATCACACCGTGTGGGGAATATCACACCGTGTGGGACAATATCACACCCTGTGGGGAATATCACACCGTGTGGGACAATATCACAACGTGTGGGACAATATCAAACCGTGTAGGGAATATCACACCATGTGGGGAATATCACACCGTGTGGGTAATATCACACTGTGTGGGGAATATCACTCCGTTGGGGAATAATGCACCGTGAGCGAATATCACACCGTGTGGGGAATATCAAACCGTGTGGATAATATCACACCATGTGGGAAATATCACACCGTGTGTGGAATATCTCACCATGTGGGGAATATCACACCATGTGGGAAATATCACACCGTGTGGGACAATATCACACCGTGTGGGAAATATCACACCGTGTGGGGAATATCACACCGTGTGGGACAATATCACACCATGTGGGGAATATCACACCGTGTGGGAAAAATCACACCGTGTGGGAAATATCACACCGTGTGGGGAATATCAAACAGTGTGGGGAATATCACACCGTGTGTGACAATATCACACCGTGTGGGACAATATCACACCGTGTGGAGAATAACACTGTGTGTGGAACATCACACCGTGTGGGAAAAATCACACCGTGTGGGAAATATCACACCGTGTGGGGAATATCAAACAGTGTGGGGAATATCACACCGTGTGTGACAATATCAGACCGTGTGGGACAATATCACACCGTGTGGAGAATAACACTGTGTGTGGAACATCACACCGTGTGGGAAATATCACACCGTGTGGGACAATATCACACCCTATGGAGAATATCAAACCATGTGGGGTATATCACACCATATGGGGAATATCACACCGTGTGGAGAATATCACATCGTTTGGGACAATATCACACCATTTGGGGAATATCACACCGTGTGGGGAATATCAAACCATGTGGGGAATATCACAACGTGTGCGGAATATCACACCGTGTGGGACAAAATCACACTGTGTGGGGAATATCACACCGTGTGGGGAATATCACAACGTGTGGGGAATATCACACTGTGTGGGACAATATCATCTCGTGTGGGGAATATCACACCGTGTGGGGAATATCACACCATGAGGGGAATATCACACCGTGTGGGAAATATCAAACCGTGTGGGGAATATTTCACATGTGTGGGTAATATCACACCGTGTGGGGAATATTTCACCATGTGGGGAATATCACACCGTGTGGGAAATATCACACTGTGTGGGACAATATCACACCGTGCGGGGAATATCACACCGTGTGGGACAATATCACACCGTGTGGGACAATATCACACCGTGTGGGGAATATCACACCGTGTGGGGAATATCACACCGTTTGGGACAATATCACACCGTTTGGGGAATATCACAGCGTGTGGGGAATATCACACTGTGTGGGACAATATCACACCGTGTGGGGAATATCACACCGTGTGGGACAATATCACACCGTGTGGGGAATATCACACTGTGTGGGGAATATCACACCGTATGGAGAATATCAAACCGTGTGGGGAATATCACACCATTTGGGGAATATCACACCGTGTGGGGAATATCACACCGTTTGGGACAATATCACAGCATTTGGGGAATATCACACCATGTGGGGAATATCACACCGTGTGGGGAATATCACAACATGTGCGGAATATCACACCGTGTGGGACAAAATCACACCGTGTGGGG
Source organism: Pristiophorus japonicus (assembly GCF_044704955.1). Taxonomy (NCBI): domain Eukaryota; kingdom Metazoa; phylum Chordata; class Chondrichthyes; family Pristiophoridae; genus Pristiophorus; species Pristiophorus japonicus. Next base: position 18,024,994 of record NC_091979.1, on the reverse strand, counting down.
AATATCAAACCGTGTGGGGAATATCACACCATGTGGGGAATATCACACCGTGTGGGAAATATCGCACCGTGTGGGACAATATCCCACTGTGTGGGGAATATCGCACCGTGTGGGGAATATCACACCGTGTGGGACAATATCACAGCGTGTGGGGAATATCACACCATGTGGGGAATATCACACCATGTGGGCAATATCACACTGTGTGGGGAATATCACTCCATTGGGGAATAACGCACCGTGAGCGAATATCACACCGTGTGGGGAATATCACACCGTGTGGATAATATCACACCATGTGGGAAATATCACACCGTGTGTGGAATATCTCACCATGTGGGGAATATCACACCATGTGGGAAATATCACACCGTGTGGGACAATATCACACCGTGTGGGGAATATCACACCTTGTGGGGAATATCACACCATGTGGGACAATATCACACCATGTGGGGAATATCACACCGTGTGGGAAAAATCACACCGTGTTGGACAATATCACACCATGTGGGGAATATCACACGGTGTGGGGAATATCACACCATTTGGGGAATATCACAGCGTGTGGGGAATATCACACTGTGTGGGACAATATCACACCGTGTGGGGAATATCACACCGTGTGGGACAATATCACACCGTGTGGGGAATATCACAACGTGTGCGGAATATCACACCGTATGGAGAATATCAAACCGTGTGGGGAATATCACACCATTTGGGGAATATCACACCGTGTGGGGAATATCACACCGTTTGGGACAATATCACACCATTTGGGGAATATCACACCATGTGGGGAATATCACACCGTGTGGGGAATATCACAACATGTGCGGAATATCACACCGTGTGGGACAAAATCACACCGTGTGGGAAATATCACACCGTGTGGGGAATATCACACCATGTGGGGAATATCACACCGTGTGGGAAATATCGCACCGTGTGGGACAATATCCCACTGTGTGGGGAATATCACACCGTGTGGGGAATATCACATCGTGTGGGACAATATCACAGCGTGTGGGGAATATCACACCATGTGGGGAATATCACACCATGTGGGTAATATCACACTGTGTGGGGAATATCACTCCATTGGGGAATAACGCACCGTGAGCGAATATCACACCGTGTGGGGAATATCACACCGTGTGGATAATATCACACCATGTGGGAAATATCACACCGTGTGTGGAATATCTCACCATGTGGGGAATATCACACCATGTGGGAAATATCACACCGTGTGGGACAATATCACACCGTGTGGGGAATATCACACCTTGTGGGGAATATCACACCGTGTGGGACAATATCACACCATGTGGGGAATATCACACTGTGTGGGAAAAATCACACCGTGTTGGACAATATCACACCATGTGGGGAATATCACACGGTGTGGGGAATATCACACCATTTGGGGAATATCACAGCGTGTGGCGAATATCACACCGTTTGGGACAATATCACACTGTGTGGGGAATATCACACCGTGTGGGGAATATCACACCGTGTGGGGAATATCACAACGTGTGCGGAATATCATACCGTGTGGGACAAAATCACACCGTGTGGGGAATATCACACCGTGTGGGGAATATCACAGCATGTGGGGAATATCACACCGTGTGTGTAATATCGCACCGTGTGGGACAATATCACACTGTGTGGGGAATATCACACCGTGTGGGACAATATCACACCGTATTGTGAATATCACACCATGTGGGACAATATCACACCGTGTGCGGAATATCACACCATGTGGGGAATAGCACACCATGTGGGGAATATCACAGCTTGTGGGGAATATCACACCGTGTGGGACAATATCACACCGTGTGGGGAATATCACACCATGTGGGGAATATCACACCTTGTGGGGAACATCACACCGTATGGGGAATATCACACCGTGTGGGAATATCACACCGTGTGGGGAATATCTCACCTTGTGGGGAATATCACACAATGTGGGGAATATCACACCGTGTGGATAATATCACAGCATGTGGGGAATATCACACCGTGTGGGACAATATCACACCCTGTGGGGAATATCACACCGTGTGGGACAATATCACAACGTGTGGGACAATATCAAACCGTGTGGGGAATATCACACCATGTGGGGAATATCACACCGTGTGGGTAATATCACACTGTGTGGGGAATATCACTCCGTTGGGGAATAACGCACCATGAGCGAATATCACACCGCTTGGGGAATATCACACCGTGTGGATAGTATCACAACATGTGGGAAATATCACACCGTGTGTGGAATATCTCACCATGTGGGGAATATCACACCATGTGCAAAATATCACACCGTGTGGGACAATATCACACCGTGTGGGGAATATCACACCTTGTGGGGAATATCACACCGTGTGGGACAATATCACACCATGTGGGGAATATCACACCGTGTGGGAAAAATCACACCGTGTGGGAAATATCACACCGTGTGGGTAATATCAAACCGTGTGGGGAATATCACACCGTGTGTGACAATATCACACCGTGTGGGACAATATCACACCGTGTGGAGAATAACACACTGTGTGTGGAACATCACACCGTGTGGGAAATATCACACCGTGTGGGACAATATCACACCGTATGGAGAATATCAAACCATGTGGGGTATATCACACCATATGGGGAATATCACACCGTGTGGGGAATATCACATCGTTTGGGACAATATCACACCATTTGGGGAATATCACACCGTGTGGGGAATATCAAACCGTGTGGGGAATATCACAACTTGTGCGGAATATCACACCGTGTGGGACAAAATCACACTGTGTGGGGAATATCACACCGTGTGGGGAATATCACAACGTGTGGGGAATATCACACCGTGTGGGACAATATCATCCCGTGTGGGGAATATCACACCGTGTGGGGAATATCACACCATGAGGGGAATATCACACCGTGTGGGAAATATCACACCGTGTGGGGAATATTTCACATGTGTGGGTAATATCACACCGTGTGGGGAGTATTTCACCGTGTGGGGAATATCACACTGTGTGGGAAATATCACACTGTGTGGGACAATATCACACCGTGCGGGGAATATCACACCGTGTGGGACAATATCACACCGTGTGGAGAATATCACACCGTGTGGGGAATATCACACCGTGTGGGGAATAGCAAACCGTGTGGAGAATATCACACCATGTGGGAAATATCACACCGTGTGGGACAATATCACACCGTGTGGAGAATATCACACCGATTGGCACAATATCACACCATGTGGGGAATATCACACCGTGTGGTGAATATCAAACCGTGTGCGGAATATCGCACCGTGTGGGACAATATCACACCGTGTGGGGAATATCACACCGTGTGGGGAATATCACACCGTTTGGGACAATATCACACCGTTTGGGGAATATCACAGCGTGTGGGGAATATCACACTGTGTGGGACAATATCACACCGTGTGGGGAATATCACACCGTGTGGGACAATATCACACCGTGTGGGGAATATCACACTGTGTGGGGAATATCACACCGTATGGAGAATATCAAACCGTGTGGGGAATATCACACCATTTGGGGAATATCACACCGTGTGGGGAATATCACACCGTGTGGGGAATATCACAACATGTGTGGAATATCACACCGTGTGGGACAAAATCACACCGTGTGGGGAATATCACACCGTGTGGGGAATATCACACCATGTGGGGAATATCACAGCGTGTGCGGAATATCGCACCGTGTGGGACAATATCCCACTGTGTGGGGAATATGACACCGTGTGGGGAATATCACACCGTGTGGGACAATATCACAGCGTGTGGGGAATATCACACTGTGTGGGACAATATCACACCGTGTGGGGAATATCACACCGTGTGGGACAATATCACACCGTGTGGGGAATATCACACTGTGTGGGGAATATCACACCGTATGGAGAATATCAAACCGTGTGGGGAATATCACATCATTTGGGGAATATCACACCGTGTGGGGAATATCACACCGTTTGGGACAATATCACACCATTTGGGGAATATCACACTGTGTGGGGAATATCACACCGTGTGGGGAATATCACAACATGTGCGGAATATCACACCGTGTGGCACAAAATCACACCGTATGGGGAATATCACACCGTGTGGGGAATATCACACCATGTGGGGAATATCATACCGTGTGTGGAATATCGCACCGTGTGGGACAATATCACACCGTGTCGGGAATATCTCACCATGTGGGACAATATCACACCATGTGGGACAATATCACACCGTGTGGGACAATTTCACACTGTGTGGGGAATATCACACCGTGTAGGACAATTTCACACCGTGTTTGGAATATAACACCGTGTGGGAAATATCACACCATGTGGCGAATATCACACCGTGTGGGACAATATCACACCGTGTGGGGATTATCACACAGTGTGGGGAATATTACACTGTGTGGAGAATATCACACCATCTGGGACAATATCACACCGGGTGGGGAATATCACACCGTGTGTGGCATATCAAACCATGTGGGGAATATCACACTGTGTGGGACAATATCACACCATGAGGGACAATATCACACCGTGTGGGACAATATCACACCGTGTGGGGAATATCACACTGTGTAGGACAATATCAAACAATGAGGGACAATATCACACCGTGTGGGGAATATCACACCGTGTGGGACAATATCACACCGTGTGGAGAATATCACACCATGTGGGGAATATCACACCGTGTGGAATAATATCACACCGTGTGGGAAAATATCACACCGTGTGGGGAATATCACACCGTGTGGTGAATATCACATTGTGTGGGGAATATCACACCATGTGGGACAATATCACACCATGTGGGGAATATCACACCGTGTGGGACAATATCACACCGTGTGGGGAATATCACACCGTTTGGGGAATATCACACCGTGTGGGACAATATCACACCGTGTGGGGAATATCACACAGCGTGGGACAATATCACACCGTGTGGGGAATATCACACCATGTGGGGAATGTCACACTTTGTGGGGAATATCACACCGTGTGGGACAATATCACACCGTGTTGGGAATATCACACCGTGTGGGGAATATCACACAATGTGGGGAATATCACACCGTGTGGGGAATATCACACCGTGTAGGACAATATCACATCGTGTGGGGAATATCACACCATGTGGGACAATATCACACCGTGTGGGGAATATCACACCTTGTGGGGAATATCACACTGTGTGGGGAATATCACACAGTCTGGGACAATATCACACTGGGTTGGGAATATCACACCGTGTGGTGAATATCACACCGTGTGGGACAATATCACACCATGTTGGGAATATCACACCGTGACAGACAATATCACACCGTGTGGGGAATATCACACCGTAGGGGTATATCACACCTTGTGGGACAATATCACACCATGTGGGGAATATCACACCGTGTGGGGAATATCACACTGTGTAGGACAATATCACACCGTGTGGGGAATATCACTCCGTGTGGGACAATATCACACTGTGTCGGGAATATCTCACCATGTGGGACAATATCACACCATGTGGGACAATATCACACCGTGTGGGACAATATCACACCATGTGGGGAATATCACACCGTGTCGGACAATATCACACCGTGTTTGGAATATAACACCGTGTGGGAAATATCACACCGTGTGGAGAATAACACACTGTGTGTGGAACATCACACCGTGTGGGAAATATCACACCGTGTAGGACAATATCACACCGTATGGGGAATATCAAACCATGTGGGGTATATCACACCATATGGGGAATATCACACCGTGTGGGGAATTTCACATCGTTTGGGACAATATCACACCATTTGGGGAATATCACACCGTGTGGGGAATATCAAACCGTGTGGGGAATATCACAACTTGTGCGGAATATCACACCGTGTGGGACAAAATCACACTGTGTGGGGAATATCACACCGTGTGGGGACTATCACAACGTGTGGGGAATATCACACCGTGTGGGACAATATCATCCCGTGTGGGGAATATCACACCGTGTGGGGAATATCACACCATGAGGGGAATATCACACCGTGTGGGAAATATCACACCGTGTGGGGAATATTTCACATGTGTGGGTAATATCACACCATGTGGGGAGTATTTCACCGTGTGGGGAATATCACACTGTGTGGGAAATATCACACTGTGTGGGACAATATCACACCGTGCGGGGAATATCACACCGTGTGGGACAATATCACACCGTGTGGAGAATATCACACCGTGTGGGGAATATCACACCGTGTGGGGAATAGCAAACCGTGTGGAGAATATCACACCATGTGGGAAATATCACACCGTGTGGGACAATATCACACCGTGTGGAGAATATCACACCGATTGGCACAATATCACACCATGTGGGGAATATCACACCGTGTGGTGAATATCAAACCGTTTGGGACAATATCACACCGTTTGGGGAATATCACAGCGTGTGGGGAATATCACACTGTGTGGGACAATATCACACCGTGTGGGGAATATCACACCGTGTGGGACAATATCACACCGTGTGGGGAATATCACACTGTGTGGGGAATATCACACCGTATGGAGAATATCAAACCGTGTGGGGAATATCACACCATTTGGGGAATATCACACCGTGTGGGGAATATCACACCTTGGGACAATATCACACCATTTGGGGAATATCACACCATGTGGGGAATATCACACCGTGTGGGGAATATCACAACATGTGCGGAATATCACACCGTGTGGGACAAAATCACACCGTGTGGGGAATATCACACCGTGTGGGGAATATCACACCATGTGGGGAATATTACACCGTGTGCGGAATATCGCACCGTGTGGGACAATATCCCACTGTGTGGGGAATATGACACCGTGTGGGGAATATCACACCGTGTGGGACAATATCACAGCGTGTGGGGAATATCACACTGTGTGGGACAATATCACACCGTGTGGGTAATATCACACTGTGTGGGGAATATCACACCATATGGAGAATATCAAACCGTGTGGGGAATATCACACCATTTGGGGAATATCACACCGTGTGGGGAATATCACACCGTTTGGGACAATATCACACCATTTGGGGAATATCACACTGTGTGGGGAATATCACACCGTGTGGGGAATATCACACCGTGTGGAGAATATCACACCGTATGGTGAATATCATACAGTGTGGGACAATATCACACCGTGTGGGGAATATCACACCATGGGGGAATATCACACCTTGTGGGACAATATCACACCATGTGGGGAATATCACACCGTGTGGGGAATATCACACCGTGTAGGACAATATCACACCGTGTGGGGAATATCACACCGTGTGGGACAATATCACACCGTGTCTGGAATATCTCACCATGTGGGACAATATCACACCATGTGGGACAATATCACACCGTGTGGGACAATATCACACCGTGTGGGGAATATCACACCGTGTAGGACAATATCACACCGTGTTTGGAATATAACACCGTGTGGGAAATATCACACCATGTGGGGAATATCAGACCGTGTGGGACAATATCACACCGTGTGGGGATTATCACACAGTGTGGGGAATATTACACTGTGTGGGGAATATCACACCATCTGGGACAATATCACACCGGGTGGGGAATATCACACCGTGTGTGGCATATCAAACCATGTGGGGAATATCACACTGTGTGCGACAATATCACACCATGAGGGACAATATCACACCGTGTGGGACAATATCACACCGTGTGGGGAATATCACACTGTGTAGGACAATATCAAACCATGAGGGACAATATCACACCGTGTGGGGAATATCACACCGTGTCGGACAATATCACACCGTGTGGAGAAGATCACACCGTGTGGGGAATATCACACCGTGTGGAATAATATCACACTGTATGGGAAAATATCACACCGTGTGGGGAATATCACACCGTGTGGTGAATATCACACCATGTGGGGAATATCACACCATGTGGGACAATATCACACCATGTGGGGAATATCACACCGTGTGGGACAATATCACACCGTGTGGGGAATATCACACCGTTTGGGGAATATCACACCGTGTGGGACAATATCACACCGTGTGGGGAATATCACACAGCGTGGGACAACATCACACCGTGTGGGGAATATCACACCATGTGGGGAATATCACACTTTGTGGGGAATATCACACCGTGTGGGACAATATCACACCGTGTTGGGAATATCACACCATGTGGGGAATATCACACAATGTGGGGAATATCACACTGTGTGGGGAATATCACACCGTGTGGGACAATATCACATCGTGTGGGGAATATCACACCAAGTGGGACAATATCACACCGTGTGGGGAATATCACACCTTGTGGGGAATATCACACCGTGTGGGGAATATCACACAGTCTGGGACAATATCACACTGGGTTGGGAATATCACACCATGTGGTGAATATCACACCGTGTGGGACAATATCACACCATGTCGGGAATATCACACCGTGACAGACAATATCACACCGTGTGGGGAATATCACACCGTGGGGGAATATCACACCTTGTGGGACAATATCACACCATGTGGGGAATATCACACCGTTTGGGGAATATCACACTGTGTAGGACAATATCACACCGTGTGGGGAATATCACTCCGTGTGGGACAATATCACACCGTGTCGGGAATATCACACCGTGTGGGACAATATCACACTGTGTGGGGATTATCACACAGTGTGGGGAATATTACACTGTGTGGGGAATATCACACCATCTGGGACAATATCACACCGGGTGGGGAATATCACACCGTGTGTGGCATATCAAACCATGTGGGGAATATCACACTGTGTGGGACAATATCACACCATGAGGGACAATATCACACCGTGTGGGACAATATCACACCGTGTGGGGAATATCACACTGTGTAGGACAATATCAAACCATGAGGGACAATATCACACCGTGTGGGGAATATCACACCGTGTGGGACAATATCACACCGTGTGGAGAAGATCACACCGTGTGGGGAATATCACACCATGTGGAATAATATCACACTGTATGGGAAAATATCACACCGTGTGGGGAATATCACACCGTGTGGTGAATATCACACCATGTGGGGAATATCACACCATGTGGGACAATATCACACCATGTGGGGAATATCACACCGTGTGGGACAATATCACACCGTGTGGGGAATATCACACCGTTTGGGGAATATCACACCGTGTGGGACAATATCACACAGTGTGGGGAATATCACACAGCGTGGGACAATATCACACCGTGTGGGGAATATCACACCATGTGGGGAATATCACACTTTGTGGGGAATATCACACCGTGTGGGACAATATCACACCGTGTTGGGAATATCACACCGTGTGGGGAATATCACACAATGTGGGGAATATCACACTGTGTGGGGAATATCACACCGTGTGGGACAATATCACATCGTGTGGGGAATATCACACCAAGTGGGACAATATCACACCGTGTGGGGAATATCACACCTTGTGGGGAATATCACACCGTGTGGGGAATATCACACAGTCTGGGACAATATCACACTGGGTTGGGAATATCACACCGTGTGGTGAATATCACACCGTGTGGGACAATATCACACCATGTCGGGAATATCACACCGTGACAGACAATATCACACCGTGTGGGGAATATCACACCGTGGGGGAATATCACACCTTGTGGGACAATATCACACCATGTGGGGAATATCACACCGTTTGGGGAATATCACACTGTGTAGGACAATATCACACCGTGTGGGGAATATCACTCTGTGTGGGACAATATCACAACGTGTCGGGAATATCTCACCATGTGGGACAATATCACACCATGTGGGACAATATCACACCGTGTGGGACAATATCACACCGTGTGGGGAATATCACACCGTGTAGGACAATATCACACCGTGTTTGGAATATAACACCGTGTGGGAAATATCACACCATGTGGGGAATATCACACCGTGTGGGACAATATCACACCGTGTGGGGAACATCACACCGTTTGGGGAATATCACACCGTGTGGGACAATATCACTCTGTGTGGGGAATATCACACCATGTGGGGAATAGCACACCGTGTGGGGAATATCACACCGTGTGGGACAATATCACACCATGTGGGGAATATCACACCCTGTGGGTAATATCACAACATGTGGGACAATATCACACCCTGTGGGGAATATCACACCGTGTGGAATAATATCACACCGTGTGGGAAAATATCACACCGTGTGGGGAATATCACACCGTGTGGGGAATATCACACCATGTGGGGAATAACACACCATGTGGGACAATATCACACCATGTGGGGAATATCACACCGTGTGGGACAATATCACACCATGTGGGGACTATCACACCGTTTGGGGAATATCACACCGTGTGGGACAATATCGCACCGTGTGGGACAATATCACACCATGTGGGGAATATCACTCCATGTGGGGAATATCACACCGTGTGGAACAATATCACACCGTGTGGGGAATATCACACCATGTGGGACAATATCACACCATGTGGGGAATATCACACAGTGTGGGGAATATCACACCATGTGGGGAATATCACACCGTGTGGTCTATATCACACCATGTGGGACAATATCACACCGTGTGGGGAATATCACACTGTGTGGGGAATATCACACCGTGTGGGACAATATAACAGCTGTGGGGAATATCTCACAATGTGGGACAATATCACTCCGTGAGGGGAATATCTCACCGTGTGGGGAATATCACACCATGAGGGACAATATCACACCGTGTGGGACAATATCACACCGTGTGGGGAATATTATACCGTGTAGGACAATATCACACCATGAGGGACAATATCACACCGTGTGGGACAATATAACACCGTGTGGGGTATATCACACCGTGTGGGACAATTTCACACCGTGTGGGGAATATCACACCGTGTGGGACAATATCACACCGTGTGGGGAATATCACACCATGTGGGACAATATCGCACGGTTTGGGGAATATCACACCGTGTGGGGAATATCACACCGTGTGGACAATATCACACCGTGCGGGGAATATCACACCGTGCGGGACAATATCACACCGTGTGGGGAATATCACACCGTGAGGGGAATATCACAACGTGTGGGGAATATCACACCGTATGAACAATATCACACCGTGTGGCGAGTATCATTACCGTGTGGGACAATATCACACCGTGTGGGGAATATCACACCGTGTGGGGAATTTCACACAATGTGGGACAATATCACACCTTGTGGGAAATATCACACCATGTGGGGATTATCACACCGTGTGGGAAAATATCACACCGTGTGCGGAATATCAGACCGTGTGGGGAATATCACACCGTGTGGGGAATATCATTACCATGTGGGACAATATCACACCGTGTGGGGAATATCACACCGTGTAGGACAATATCACACCGTGTTTGGAATATAACACCGTGTGGGAAATATCACACCATGTGGGGAATATCACACCGTGTGGGACAATATCACACCGTGTGGGGATTATCACACAGTGTGGGGAATATTACACTGTGTGGGGAATATCACACCATCTGGGACAATATCTCACCGGTTGGGGAATATCACACCGTGTGTGGCATATCAAACCATGTGGGGAATATCACACTGTGTGGGACAATATCACACGATGAGGGACAATATCACACCGTGTGGGACAATATCACACCGTGTGCGGAATATCACACTGTGTAGGACAATATCAAACCAAGAGGGACAATATCACACCGTGTGGGGAATATCACACGGTGTGGGACAATATCACACCATGTGGAGAATATCACACCGTGTGGGGAATATCACACCGTGTGGAATAATATCACACCGTGTGGGAAAATATCACACCGTGTGGGGAATATCACACCGTGTGGTGAATATCACACTTTGTGGGGAATATCACACCGTGTGGGACAATATCACATCGTGTGGGGAATATCACACCGTGTGGTGAATATCACACTTTGTGGGGAATATCACACCGTGTGGGACAATATCACACCGTGTTGGGAATATCACACAGTCTGGGACAATATCACACTGGGTTGGGAATATCACACCATGTGGGACAATATCACACCGTGTGGGGAATATCACACCTTGTGGGGAATATCACACCGTGTGGGGAATATCACACAGTCTGGGACAATATCACACTGGGTTGGGAATATCACACCGTGTGGTGAATATCACACCGTGTGGGACAATATCACACCATGTCAGGAATATCACACCGTGACAGACAATATCACACCGTGTGGGGAATATCACACCGTGGGGGAATATCACACCTTGTGGGACAATATCACTCCATGTGGGGAATATCACACCGTGTGGGGAATATCACACCGTGTAGGACAATATCACACCATGTGGGGAATATCACTCCGTGTGGGACAATATCACACCGTGTAGGGAATATCTCACCATGTGGGACAATATCACACCATGTGGGACAATATCACACCGTGTGGGACAATATCACACCGTGTGGGGAATATCACACCGTGTAGGACAATATCACACCGTGTTTGGAATATAACACCGTGTGGGAAATATCACACCATGTGGGGAATATCACACCGTGTGGGACAATATCACACCGTGTGGGGAATATCACACCGTTTGGGGAATATCACACCATGTGGGGAATAGCACACCGTGTGGGGAATATCACACCGTGTGGGACAATATCACACCATGTGGGGAATATCACACCGTGTGGGTAATATCAAAACATGTGGGACAATATCACACCGTGTGGGGAATATCACACCGTGTGGAATAATATCACACCGTGTGGGAAAATATCACACCGTGGGGGGAATATCACACCATGTGGGGAATATCACACCGTTTGGGGAATATCACACCGTGTGGGACAATATCGCACCGTGTGGGACAATATCACACCGTGTGGGGAATATCTCACTGTGTGGGGAATATCACACCGTGTGGGACAATATCACACCATGTGGGGAATATCACTCCATGTGGGGAATATCACACCGTGTGGAACAATATCACACCGTGTGGGGAATATCACACCATGTGGGACAATATCACACCATGTGGGGAATATCACACAGTGTGGGGAATATCACACCATGTGGGGAATATCACACCGTGTGGTCTATATCACACCATGTGGGACAATATCACACCGTGTGGGGAATATCACACTGTGTGGGGAATATCACACCGTGTGGGACAATATCACACCTTGTGTGAATATCACACCGTGAGGGACAATATCAAACCATTGTGGGAATATCACACTGTGTGGGACAATATCACACCATGAGGGACAATATCACACCGTGTGGGACAATATCACACTGTGTGGGGAATATTACACCGTGTAGGACAATATCACACCATGAGGGACAATATCACACCGTGTGGGACAATATAACACTTTGTGGGGAATATCACACCGTGTGGGACAATATCACACCGTGTGGGGAATATCACACCGTGTGGGGAATATCACACCGTGAGGAGAATATCACAACGTGTGGGGAATATCACACCGTGTGAACAATATCACACCGTGTGGCGAGTATCATTACCGTGTGGGACAATATCACACTGTTTGGGGAATATCACACCGTGTGGGGAATTTCACACAATGTGGGACAATCTCACACCTTGTGGGAAATATCACACCATGTGGGGATTATCACACCGTGTGGGAAAATATCACACCGTGTGGGGAATATCACACCGTGTGGGGAATATCACACCGTGTGGGGAATATCACACCGTGTGGGGAATTTCACACAATGTGTGACAATATCACACCTTGTGGGAAATATCACACAATGTGGGGATTATCACACCGTGTGGGAAAATATCACACCGTGTGGGGAATATCACACCGTGTGGGGAATATCACACCGTGTGGGGAATATCATTACCATGTGGGACAATATCACACCGTGTGGGGAATATCACACCGTGTGGGGAATATCACACCGTGTGGGAAAATATCACACCGTGTGGGGAATATCACACCGTATTGGGAATATCACACTGTGTGGGGAATATCACACCTTTTGGGGAATATCACACCGTGTGGGGAATATCACACCGTGTGCACAATATCACACCGTGTGGGGAATATCACACCGTGCGGGACAATATCACACCGTGTGGGGAATATCACACCGTGTGGGACAATATCGTACGGTGTGGGGAATATCACACAGTGTGGGGAATATCACACCGTGTGGACAATATCACACCGTGCGGGGAATATCACACCGTGCGGGACAATATCACACCGTGTGGGGAATATCACACCGTGTGGACAATATCACACCGTGTGGGGAATATCACACCGTGTGGACAATATCACACCGTGTGGGGAATATCATTACCGTGTGGGACAATATCACACCGTGTGGGGAATATCACACCGTGTGGGGAATTTCACACAATGTGGGACAATATCACACCGTGTGGGAAATATCACACCATGTGGGGATTATCAAACCATGTGGGAAAATATCACACCGTGTGGGGAATATCACACCGTGTGGGGAATATCACACCGTGTGGGGAATATCACACCGTGTGGGACAATATCACATCGTGTGGGAAAATATCACACCGTGTGGGAAAATATCACACCGTGTGGGGATTATCACACCGTGTGGGACAATATCACACCGTGTGGGGAATATCATACTGCGTGGGACAATATCACACCGTGTGGGGAATATCACACAGCGTGGGACAATATCACACCGTGTGGGGAATATCACACAGTGTGGGGAATATCACACCGTGTGGGGAATATCACACCGTGTGGGACAATATCACATCGTGTGGGGAATATCACACCATGTGGGACAATATCACACCGTGTTTGGAATATAACACCGTGTGGGAAATATCACACCATGTGGGGAATATCACACCGTGTGGGACAATATCACACCGTGTGGGGAATATCACACCGTTTGGGAAATATCACACCGTGTGGGACAATATCACTCCGTGTGGGGAATATCACACCATGTGGGGATTAGCACACCGTGTGGGGAATATCACACCGTGTGGGAAAATATCACACCATGTGGGGAATATCACACCCTGTGGGTAATATCACAACATGTGGGACTATATCACACCGTGTGGGGAATATCACACCGTGTGGAATAATATCACACCGTGTGGGAATATATCACACCGTGTGGGGAATATCACACCGTGTGGGGAATATCACACCATGTGGGGAATATCACACCATGTGGGACAATATCACACCATGTGGGGAATATCACACCGTGTGGGACAATATCACACCGTGTGGGGAATATCACACCGTTTGGGGAATATCACACCGTGTGGGACAATATCGCACCGTGTGGGACAATATCACACCGTGTGGGGAATATCTCACTGTGTGGGGAATATCACACCGTGTGGGACAATATCACACCATGTGGGGAATATCACTCCATGTGGGGAATATCACAACGTGTGGAACAATATCACACCGTGTGGGGAATATCTCACCATGTGGGACAATATCACACCATGTGGGGAATATCACACCATGTGGGGAATATCACACAGTGTGGGGAATATCACACCGTGTGGGGAATATCACACCGTGTGGTCTATATCACACCATGTGGGACAATATCACACCGTGTGGGGAATATCACACTGTGTGGGGAATATCACACCGTGTGGGAAAATATAACAGCTGTGGGGAATATCTCACAATGTGGGACAATATCACACCGTGTGGGACAATATCACTCCGTGAGGGGAATATCTCACCGTGTGGGGAATATCACACCATGTGGGACAATATCACACCGTGTGGGGAATATCACACCGTGTGGGGAATACCACAACGTGTGGGGAATATCACACCGTATGGGACAATATCACACCTTGTGGGGAATATCACACCGTGAGGGACAATATCAAACCATGTGGGGAATATCACACTGTGTGGGACAATATCACACCATGAGGGACAATATCACACCGTGTGGGACAATATCACACCGTGTGGGGAATATTACACCGTGTAGGACAATATCACACCATGAGGGATAATATCACACTGTGTGGAACAATATCACACCGTGTGGGGTATATCACACCGTGTGGGACAATATCACACCGTGTAGGGAATATCACACCGTGTGGGACAATATCACACCGTGTGGGGAAAATCACACCGTGTGGGACAATATCGCATGGTGTGTGGAATATCACACCGTGTGGGGAATATCACACCGTGTGGACAATATCACACCGTGCGGGGAATATCACACCGTGCGGGACAATATCACACCGTGTGGGGAATATCACACCGTGAGGGGAATATCACAACGTGTGGGGAATATCACACCGTGTGAACAATATCACACCGTGTGGGGAATATCACATCGTGTGGACAATATCACACCGTGCGGGGAATATCACACCATGCGGGACAATATCACACCGTGTGGGGAATATCACACCGTGAGGGGAATATCACAACGTGTGGGGAATATCACACCGTGTGAACAATATCACACCGTGTGGGGAATATCACACCATGTGGGGATTAGCACACCGTGTGGGGAATATCACACCGTGTGGGACAATATCACACCATGTGGGGAATATCACACCCTGTGGGTAATATCACAACATGTGGGACTATATCACACTGTGTGGGGAATATCACACCATGTGGAATAATATCACACCGTGTGGGAAAATATCACACCGTGTGGGGAATATCACACCGTGTGGGGAATATCACACCATGTGGGGAATATCACACCATGTGGGACAATATCACACCATGTGGGGAATATCACACCGTGTGGGACAATATCACACCATGTGGGGAATATCACACCGTTTGGGGAATATCACACCGTGTGGGACAATATCGCACCGTGTGGGACAATATCACACCGTGTGGGGAATATCTCACTGTGTGGGGAATATCACACCGTGTGGGACAATATCACACCAAGTGGGGAATATCACTCCATGTGGGGAATATCACAACGTGTGGAACAATATCACACCGTGTGGGGAATATCACACCATGTGGGACAATATCACACCATGTGGGGAATATCACACCATGTGGGGAATATCACACAGTGTGGGGAATATCACACCGTGTGGGGAATATCACACCGTGTGGTCTATATCACACCATGTGGGACAATATCACACAGTGTGGGGAATATCACACTGTGTGGGGAATATCACACCGTGTGGGAAAATATAACAGCTGTGGGGAATATCTCACAATGTGGGACAATATCACACCGTGTGGGACAATATCACTCCGTGAGGGGAATATCTCACCGTGTGGGGAATATCACACCATGTGGGACAATATCACACCGTGTGGGGAATATCACACCGTGTGGGGAATACCACAACGTGTGGGGAATATCACACCGTATGGGACAATATCACACCTTGTGGGGAATATCACACCGTGAGGGACAATATCAAACCATGTGGGGAATATCACACTGTGTGGGACAATATCACACCATGAGGGACAATATCACACCGTGTGGGACAATATCACACCGTGTGGGGAATATTACACCGTGTGGGACAATATCACACCATGAGGGATAATATCACACTGTGTGGAACAATATCACACCGTGTGGGGTATATCACACCGTGTGGGACAATATCACACCGTGTAGGGAATATCACACCGTGTGGGACAATATCACACCGTGTGGGGAATATCACACCGTGTGGGATAATATCGCACGGTGTGGGGAATATCACACCGTGTGGGGAATATCACACCGTGTGGACAATATCACACCGTGCGGGGAATATCACACCGTTCGGGACAATATCACACCGTGTGGGGAATATCACACCGTGAGGGGAATATCACAACGTGTGGGGAATATCACACCGTGTGGGGAATATCACACCGTGTGGGACAATATCACATCGTGTGGGGAATATCACACCATGTGGGACAATATCACACCGTGTTTGGAATATAACACCGTGTGGGAAATATCACACCATGTGGGGAATATCACACCGTGTGGGACAATATCACACCGTGTGGGGAATATCACACCGTTTGGGAAATATCACACCGTGTGGGACAATATCACTCCGTGTGGGGAATATCACACCATGTGGGGATTAGCACACCGTGTGGGGAATATCACACCGTGTGGGAAAATATCACACCATGTGGGGAATATCACACCCTGTGGGTAATATCACAACATGTGGGACTATATCACACCGTGTGGGGAATATCACACCGTGTGGAATAATATCACACCGTGTGGGAATATATCACACCGTGTGGGGAATATCACACCGTGTGGGGAATATCACACCATGTGGGGAATATCACACCATGTGGGACAATATCACACCATGTGGGGAATATCACACCGTGTGGGACAATATCACACCGTGTGGGGAATATCACACCGTTTGGGGAATATCACACCGTGTGGGACAATATCGCACCGTGTGGGACAATATCACACCGTGTGGGGAATATCTCACTGTGTGGGGAATATCACACCGTGTGGGACAATATCACACCATGTGGGGAATATCACTCCATGTGGGGAATATCACAACGTGTGGAACAATATCACACCGTGTGGGGAATATCTCACCATGTGGGACAATATCACACCATGTGGGGAATATCACACCATGTGGGGAATATCACACAGTGTGGGGAATATCACACCGTGTGGGGAATATCACACCGTGTGGTCTATATCACACCATGTGGGACAATATCACACCGTGTGGGGAATATCACACTGTGTGGGGAATATCACACCGTGTGGGAAAATATAACAGCTGTGGGGAATATCTCACAATGTGGGACAATATCACACCGTGTGGGACAATATCACTCCGTGAGGGGAATATCTCACCGTGTGGGGAATATCACACCATGTGGGACAATATCACACCGTGTGGGGAATATCACACCGTGTGGGGAATACCACAACGTGTGGGGAATATCACACCGTATGGGACAATATCACACCTTGTGGGGAATATCACACCGTGAGGGACAATATCAAACCATGTGGGGAATATCACACTGTGTGGGACAATATCACACCATGAGGGACAATATCACACCGTGTGGGACAATATCACACCGTGTGGGGAATATTACACCGTGTAGGACAATATCACACCATGAGGGATAATATCACACTGTGTGGAACAATATCACACCGTGTGGGGTATATCACACCGTGTGGGACAATATCACACCGTGTAGGGAATATCACACCGTGTGGGACAATATCACACCGTGTGGGGAAAATCACACCGTGTGGGACAATATCGCATGGTGTGTGGAATATCACACCGTGTGGGGAATATCACACCGTGTGGACAATATCACACCGTGCGGGGAATATCACACCGTGCGGGACAATATCACACCGTGTGGGGAATATCACACCGTGAGGGGAATATCACAACGTGTGGGGAATATCACACCGTGTGAACAATATCACACCGTGTGGGGAATATCACATCGTGTGGACAATATCACACCGTGCGGGGAATATCACACCATGCGGGACAATATCACACCGTGTGGGGAATATCACACCGTGAGGGGAATATCACAACGTGTGGGGAATATCACACCGTGTGAACAATATCACACCGTGTGGGGAATATCACACCATGTGGGGATTAGCACACCGTGTGGGGAATATCACACCGTGTGGGACAATATCACACCATGTGGGGAATATCACACCCTGTGGGTAATATCACAACATGTGGGACTATATCACACTGTGTGGGGAATATCACACCATGTGGAATAATATCACACCGTGTGGGAAAATATCACACCGTGTGGGGAATATCACACCGTGTGGGGAATATCACACCATGTGGGGAATATCACACCATGTGGGACAATATCACACCATGTGGGGAATATCACACCGTGTGGGACAATATCACACCATGTGGGGAATATCACACCGTTTGGGGAATATCACACCGTGTGGGACAATATCGCACCGTGTGGGACAATATCACACCGTGTGGGGAATATCTCACTGTGTGGGGAATATCACACCGTGTGGGACAATATCACACCAAGTGGGGAATATCACTCCATGTGGGGAATATCACAACGTGTGGAACAATATCACACCGTGTGGGGAATATCACACCATGTGGGACAATATCACACCATGTGGGGAATATCACACCATGTGGGGAATATCACACAGTGTGGGGAATATCACACCGTGTGGGGAATATCACACCGTGTGGTCTATATCACACCATGTGGGACAATATCACACCGTGTGGGGAATATCACACTGTGTGGGGAATATCACACCGTGTGGGAAAATATAACAGCTGTGGGGAATATCTCACAATGTGGGACAATATCACACCGTGTGGGACAATATCACTCCGTGAGGGGAATATCTCACCGTGTGGGGAATATCACACCATGTGGGACAATATCACACCGTGTGGGGAATATCACACCGTGTGGGGAATACCACAACGTGTGGGGAATATCACACCGTATGGGACAATATCACACCTTGTGGGGAATATCACACCGTGAGGGACAATATCAAACCATGTGGGGAATATCACACTGTGTGGGACAATATCACACCATGAGGGACAATATCACACCGTGTGGGACAATATCACACCGTGTGGGGAATATTACACCGTGTGGGACAATATCACACCATGAGGGATAATATCACACTGTGTGGAACAATATCACACCGTGTGGGGTATATCACACCGTGTGGGACAATATCACACCGTGTAGGGAATATCACACCGTGTGGGACAATATCACACCGTGTGGGGAATATCACACCGTGTGGGACAATATCGCACGGTGTGGGGAATATCACACCGTGTGGGGAATATCACACCGTGTGGACAATATCACACCGTGCGGGGAATATCACACCGTTCGGGACAATATCACACCGTGTGGGGAATATCACACCGTGAGGGGAATATCACAACGTGTGGGGAATATCACACCGTGTGAACAATATCACACCGTGTGGGGAATATCACACCGTGTGGACAATATCACACCGTGCGGGGAATATCACACCGTGCGGGACAATATCACACCGTGTGGGGAATATCACACCGTGAGGGGAATATCACAACGTGTGGGGAATATCACACCGTGTGAACAATATCACACCGTGTGGGGAATATCACACCATGTGGGGATTAGCACACCGTGTGGGGAATATCACACCGTGTGGGACAATATCACACCATGTGGGGAATATCACACCCTGTGGGTAATATCACAACATGTGGGACTATATCACACTGTGTGGGGAATATCACACCGTGTGGAATAATATCACACCGTGTGGGAAAATATCACACCGTGTGGGGAATATCACACCGTGTGGGGAATATCACACCATGTGGGGAATATCACACCATGTGGGACAATATCACACCATGTGGGGAATATCACACCGTGTGGGACAATATCACACCGTGTGGGGAATATCACACCGTTTGGGGAATATCACACCGTGTGGGACAATATCGCACCATGTGGGACAATATCACACCGTGTGGGGAATATCTCACTGTGTGGGGAATATCACACCGTGTGGGACAATATCACACCATGTGGGGAATATCACTCCATGTGGGGAATATCACAACGTGTGGAACAATATCACACCGTGTGGGGAATATCACACCATGTGGGACAATATCACAACATGTGGGGAATATCACACCATGTGGGGAATATCACACAGTGTGGGGAGTATCACACCGTGTGGGGAATATCACACCGTGTGGTCTATATCACACCATGTGGGACAATATCACACCGTGTGGGGAATATCACACTGTGTGGGGAATATCACACCGTGTGGGAAAATATAACAGCTGTGGGGAATATCTCACAATGTGGGACAATATCACACTCTGTGGGCAATATCACTCCGTGAGGGGAATATCTCACCGTGTGGGGAATATCACACCATGTGGGACAATATCACACCGTGTGGGGAATATCACACCGTGTGGGGAATACCACAACGTGTGGGGAATATCACACCATATGGGACAATATCACACCTTGTGGGGAATATCACACCGTGAGGGACAATATCAAACCATGTGGGGAATATCACACTATGTGGGACAATATCACACCATGAGGGACAATATCACACCGTGTGGGACAATATCACACCGTGTGGGGAATATTACACCGTGTAGGACAATATCACACCATGAGGGATAATATCACACTGTGTGGAACAATATCACACCGTGTGGGGTATATCACACCGTGTGGGACAATATCACACCGTGTAGGGAATATCACACCGTGTGGGACAATATCACACCGTGTGGGGAATATCACACTGTGTGGGACAATATCGCACGGTGTGGGGAATATCACACCGTGTGGGGAATATCACACCGTGTGGACAATATCACACCGTGCGGGGAATATCACACCGTGCGGGACAATATCACACCGTGTGGGGAATATCACACCGTGAGGGGAATATCACAATGTGTGGGGAATATCACACCGTATGAACAATATCACACCGTGTGGGGAATATCACACTGTGTGGACAATATCACACCGTGCGGGGAATATCACACCGTGCGGGACAATATCACACCGTGTGGGGAATATCACACCGTGAGGGGAATATCACAACGTGTGGGGAATATCACACCGTGTTAACAATATCACACCGTGTGGGGAGTACCATTACCGTGTGGGACAATATCACACCGTGTGGGGAATATCACACCGTGTGGGGAATTTCACACAATGTGGGACAATATCACACCGTGTGGGAAATATCACACCATGTGGGGATTATCACACCGTGTGGGAAAATATCACACCGTGTGGAGAATATCACACCGTGTGGGGAATATCACACCGTGTGGGGAGTATCACATCGTGTGGGACAATATCACATCGTGTGGGAAAATATCACACCGTGTGGGAAAATATCACACCGTGTGGGGAATATCACACCGTATGGGGAATATCACACCGTGTGGGGAATATCACACCTTTTGGGGAATATCACACCGTGTGGGGAATATCACACCGTGTGGACAATATCACACCGTGTGGGGAATATCACACCGTGCGGGACAATATCACACCGTGTGGGGAATATCACACCGTGTGGGACAATATCACACCGTGTGGGGAATATCACACTGTGTGGGACAATATCACACCTTGTGGGGAATATCACACTGCGTGGGACAATATCACACCGTGTGGGGAATATCACACAGCGTGGGACAATATCACACCGTGTGGGGAATATCACACCGTGTGGGGAATATCACACTGTGTGGGGAATATCACACCGTGTGGGACAATATCACACCGTGTGGGGAATATCACACCGTGTGGGGAATATCACACAGTGTGGGGAATATCACACCGTGTGGGGAATATCACACCGTGTAGGACAATATCACATCGTGTGGGGAATATCACACCATGTGAGACAATATCACACCATGTGGGGAATATCACACCATGTGGGGAATATCATACCGTGTGGGGAATATCACACAGTCTGGAATAATATCACACCGGGTTGGGAATATCACACCATGTGGTGAATATCACACCGTGTGGGACAATATCACACCATGTCGGGAATATCACACCGTGATGGACAATATCACATCGTGTGGGGAATATCACACCGTGGGGGAATATCACACCTTGTGGGACAATATCACACCATGTGGGGAATATCACACCGTGTGGGGAATATCACACCGTGTAGGACAATATCACACCGTGTTGGGAATATCACTCCGTGTGGGACAATATCACACCTTGTCGGGAATATCTCACCATGTGGGACAATATCACACCGTGTGGGACAATATGACACCGTGTTTAGAATATAACATCGTGTGGGAAATATCACACCATGTGGGGAATATCACACCGTGTGGGACAATATCACACCGTGTGGGGAATATCACACCGTTTGGGAAATATCACACCGTGTGGGACAATATCACTCCGTGTGGGGAATATCACACCATGTGGGGAATAGCACACCATGTGGGGAATATCACACCGTGTGGGACAATATCACACCATGTGGGGAATATCACACCCTGTGGGTAATATCACAACATGTGGGACTATATCACACCGTGTGGGGAATATCACACCGTGTGGAATAATATCACACCGTGTGGGAATATATCACACCGTGTGGGGAATATCACACCATGTGGGGAATATCACACCATGTGGGGAATATCACACCATGTGGGACAATATCACACCATGTGGGGAATATCACACTGTGTGGGAAATATCACACCGTGTGGGGAATATCACACCGTTTGTGGAATATCACACCGTGTGGGACAATATCGCACCGTGTGGGACAATATCACACCGTGTGGGGAATATCTCACTGTGTGGGGAATATCACACTGTGTGGGACAATTTCACACCATGTGGGGAATATCACTCCATGTGGGGAATATCACACCGTGTGGAACAATATCACACCGTGTTGGGAATATCACACCATGTGGGACAATAACACACCATGTGGGGAATATCACACCGTGTGGGGAATATCACACAGTGTGGGGAATATCACACCGTGTGGGGAATATCACACCGTGTGGTCTATATCACACAATGTGGGACAATATCACACCGTGTGGGGAATATCACACTGTGTGGGGAATATCACACCGTGTGTGACAATATAACAGCTGTGGGGAATATCTCACAATGTGGGACAATATCAGACCGTGTGGGACAATATCACTCCGTGAGGGGAATATCTCACCGTATGGGGAATATCACACCATGTGGGACAATATCACACCGTGTGGGGAATATCACACCGTGTGGGGAATACCACAACGTGTGGGGAATATCACACCGTATGGGACAATATCACACCTTGTGGGGAATATCACACCGTGAGGGACAATATCAAACCATGTGGGGAATATCACACTGTGTGGGACAATATCACACCATGAGGGACAATATCACTCCGTGTCGGACAATATCACACCGTGTGGGGAATATTACACCGTGTAGGACAATATCACACCATGAGGGGCAATATCACACCGTGTGGGACAATATCACACCGTGTGGGGTATATCACACCGTGTGGGACAATATCACACCGTGTGGGAAATATCACACCGTGTCGGACAATATCACACCGTGTGGGGAATATCACATCGTGTGGGACAATATCGCACGGTGTGGGGAATATCACACCGTGTGGGGAATATCACACCGTGTGGACAATATCACACCGTGCGGGGAATATCACACCGTGCGGGACAATATCACACCGTGTGGGGAATATCACACCGTGAGGGGAATATCACAACGTGTGGGGAATATCACACCGTGTGAACAATATCACACCGTGTGGGGAGTATCATTACCGTGTGGGACAATACCCACTATGTGGGGAATATCACACCGTGTGGGGAATTTCACACAATGTGGGACAATATCACACCATGTGGGAAATATCACACCATGTGGGAATTATCACACCGTGTGGGAAAATATCACACCGTGTGGGGAATATCACACCGTGTGGGGAATATCACACCGTGTGGGGAGTATCACACCGTGTGGGACAATATCACATCGTGTGGGAAAATATCACACCGTGTGGGAAAATATCACACCGTGTGGGGAATATCACACCGTATGGAGAATATCACACCGTGTGGGGAATATCACACCTTTTGGGGAATATCACACCATGTGGGGAATATCACACCGTGTGGACAATATCACACCGTGTGGGGAATATCACACCGTGTGGGACAATATCACACCGTGTGGGGAATATCACACTGTGTGGGACAATATCACACCTTGTGGGGAATATCACACTGCGTGGGACAATATCACACCGTGTGGGGAATATCACACAGCGTGGGACAATATCACACCGTGTGGGGAATATCACACCGTGTGGGGAATATCACACTGTGTGGGGAATATCACACCGTGTGGGACAATATCACACAGTGTGGAGAATATCACACCGTGTGGGGAATATCACACCGTGTGGGACAATATCACATCGTGTGGGGAATATCACACCATGTGGGACAATATCACACCGTGTGGGGAATATCACACCATGTGGGGAATATCACACCGTTTGGGGAATATCACACAGTCTGGGACAATATCACACCGGGTTGGGAATATCACACCGTGTGGTGAATATCACACAGTGTGGGACAATATCACACCGTGTGGGGAATATCACACCGTGGGGGAATATCACACCTTGTGGGACAATATCACACCATGTGGGGAATATCACACCGTGTAGGACAATATCACACCGTGTGGGGAATATCACACCATGTGGGACAATATTACACCGTGTCGGGAATATCTCACCATGCGGGACAATATCACACCATGTGGGACAATATCACACCGTGTGGGACAATATCTCACCGTGTGGGGAATATCACACCGTGTAGGACAAAGCACACCGTGTTTGGAATATAACACCGTGTGGGAAATATCACACCATGTGGGGAATATCACACCGTGTGGGACAATATCACACCGTGTGGGGATTATCACACAGTGTGGGGAATATTACACTGTGTGGGGAATATCACACCATCTGGGACAATATCACACCGGGTGGGGAATATCACACCGTGTGTGGCATATCAAACCATGTGGAGAATATCACACTGTGTGGGACAATATCACACCATGAGGGACAATATCACACCGTGTGGGACAATATCACACCGTGTGGGGAATATCACACCATGTGGGGAATAGCACACCGTGTGGGGAATATCACAACGTGTGGGACAATATCACACCATGTGGGGAATATCACACCCTGTGCGTAATATCACAACATGTGGGACAATATCACACCGTGTGGGGAATATCACACCGTGCGGAATAATATCACACCGTGTGGGAAAATATCACACCGTGTGGGGAATATCACACCATGTGGGGAATATCACACCATGTGGGGAATATCACACCATGTGAGACAATATCACACCATGTGGGGAATATCAGACCGTGTGGGACAATATCACTCCGTGAGGGGAATATCTCACCGTGTGGGGAATATCACACCATGTGGGACAATATCACACCGTGTGGGGAATATCACACCGTGTGGGGAATACCACAACGTGTGGGGAATATCACACCGTATGGGACAATATCACACCTTGTGGGGAATATCACACCGTGAGGGACAATATCAAACCATGTGGGGAATATCACACTGTGTGGGACAATATCACACCATGAGGGACAATATCACTCCGTGTCGGACAATATCACACCGTGTGGGGAATATTACACCGTGTAGGACAATATCACACCATGAGGGGCAATATCACACCGTGTGGGACAATAGCACACCGTGTGGGGTATATCACACCGTGTGGGACAATATCACACCGTGTGGGAAATATCACACCGTGTGGGACAATATCACACCGTGTGGGGAATATCACACCGTGTGGGACAATATCGCACGGTGTGGGGAATATCACACCGTGTGGGGGATATCACACCGTGTGGACAATATCACACCGTGCGGGGAATATCACACCGTGCGGGACAATATCACACCGTGTGGGGAATATCACACCGTGAGGGGAATATCACAACGTGTGGGGAATATCACACCGTGTGAACAATATCACACCGTGTGGGGAGTATCATTACCGTGTGGGACAATACCCACCATGTGGGGAATATCACACCGTGTGGGGAATTTCACACAATGTGGGACAATATCACACCGTGTGGGAAATATCACACCATGTGGGGATTATCACACCGTGTGGGAAAATATCACACCGTGTGGGGAATATCACACCGTGTGGGGAATATCACACCTGTGGGGAGTATCACACCGTGTGGGACAATATCACATCGTGTGGGAAAATATCACACCGTGTGGGAAAATATCACACCGTGTGGGGAATATCACACCGTATGGAGAATATCACACCGTGTGGGGAATATCACACCTTTTGGGGAATATCACACCGTGTGGGGAATATCACACCGTGTGGACAATATCACACCGTGTGGGGAATATCACACCGTGCGGGACAATATCACACCGTGTGGGGAATATCACACCGTGTGGGACAATATCACACCGTGTGGGGAATATCACACTGTGTGGGACAATATCACACCTTGTGGGGAATATCACACTGCGTGGGACAATATCACACCGTGTGGGGAATATCACACAGCGTGGGACAATATCACACCGTGTGGGGAATATCACACCGTGTGGGGAATATCACACTGTGTGGGGAATATCACACCGTGTGGGACAATATCACACCGTGTGGGGAATATCACACCGTGTGGGGAATATCACACAGTGTGGAGAATATCACACCGTGTGGGGAATATCACACCGTGTGGGACAATATCACATCGTGTGGGGAATATCACACCATGTGGGACAATATCACACCGTGTGGGGAATATCACACCATGTGGGGAATATCACACCGTTTGGGGAATATCACACAGTCTGGGACAATATCACACCGGGTTGGGAATATCACACCGTGTGGTGAATATCACACAGTGTGGGACAATATCACACCGTGTGGGGAATATCACACCGTGGGGGAATATCACACCTTGTGGGACAATATCACACCATGTGGGGAATATCACACCGTGTAGGACAATATCACACCGTGTGGGGAATATCACACCGTGTGGGACAATATCACACCGTGTCGGGAACATCTCACCATGTGGGACAATATCAGACCATGTGGGACAATATCACACCGTGTGGGACAATATCACACCGTGTGTGGAATATCACACCGTGTAGGACAAAGCACACCGTGTTTGGAATATAACACCGTGTGGGAAATATCACACCATGTGGGGAATATCACACCGTGTGGGACAATATCACACCGTGTGGGGATTATCACACAGTGTGGGGAATATTACACTGTGTGGGGAATATCACACCATGTGGGACAATATCACACCGGGTGGGGAATATCACACCGTGTGTGGCATATCAAACCATGTGGGGAATATCACACTGTGTGGGACAATATCACACCATGAGGGACAATATCACACCGTGTGGGACAATATCACACCGTGTCGGGAATATCACACCATGTGGGGAATAGCACACCGTGTGGGGAATATCACAACGTGTGGGACAATATCACACCATGTGGGAATATCACACCCTGTGCGTAATATCACAACATGTGGGACAATATCACACCGTGTGGGGAATATCACACCGTGTGGAATAATATCACACCGTGTGGGAAAATATCACACCGTGTGGGGAATATCACACCGTGTGGGCAATATCACACCATGTGGGGAATATCACACCATGTGGGACAATATCACACCATGTGGGGAATATCACACCGTGTGGGACAATATCACACCGTGTGGGGAATATCACACCGTTTGGGGAATATCACACCGTGTGGGACAATATCGCACCGTGAGGGACAATATCACACCGTGTGGTGAATATCTCACTGTGTGGGGAATATCACACCGTGTGGGACAATATCACACCATGTGGGGAATATCACTCCATGTGGGGAATATCACACCGTGTAGGACAATATCACACCGTGTGGGGAATATCACACAGTGTGGGGAATATCACACCGTGTGGGGAATATCACACGTGTGGTATATAATACACATGTGGGACAATATCACACCGTGTGGTGAATATCACACCGTGTGGGACAATATTAAAGCTGTGGGGAATATCTCACAATGTGGGACAATATCACACCGTGTGGGACAATATCACTCCATGAGGGGAATATGTCACCGTGTGGGGAATATCACACCATGTGGGACAATATCACACCGTGTGGGGAATATCACACCGTGTGGGGAATACCACAACGTGTGGGGAATATCACACCGTATGGGACAATATCACACCTTGTGGGGAATATCACACCGTGAGGGACAATATCAAACCATGTGGGGAATATCACACTGTGTGGGACAATATCACACCATGAGGGACAATATCACACCGTGTGGGACAATTTCACACCGTGTGGGGAATATTACAGCGTGTAGGACAATATCACACCATGAGGGACAATATCACACCGTGTGGGACAATATCACACCGTGTGGGGTATATCACACCGTGTGGGACAATATCACACCGTGTGGGTAATATCACACCGTGTAGGACAATATCACACCGTGTGGGGAATATCACACAGTGTGGGACAATATCGCACAGTGTGGGGAATATCATACCGTGTGGGGAATATCACACCATGTGGACAATATCACACCGTGCGGGGAATACCACACCGTGCAGGACAATATCACACCGTGTGGGGAATATCACACCGTGTGGGGAATATCACACCGTGTGGGGAATATCATACCATGTGGACAATAGCACACCGTGTGGGGAATATCATTACCGTGTGGGACAATATCACACCGTGTGGGGAATATCACACCGTGTGGGGAATTTCACACAATGTGGGACAATATCACACCGTGTGGGAAATATCACACCATGTGGGGATTATCACACCGTGTGGGAAAATATCACACCGAGTGGGGAATATCACACCGTGTGGGGAATATCACACCGTGTGGGGAATATCACACCGTGTGGGGAGTATCACACCGTGTGGGACAATATCACATCGTGTGGGAAAATATCACACCGTGTGGGAAAATATCACACCGTGTGGGGAATATCACACTGTATGGGGAATATCACACCGTGTGGGGAATATCACACATTTTGGGAAAGATCACACCGAGTGGGGAATATCACACCGTGTGGACAATATCACACCGTGTGGGGAATATCACACCGTGTGGACAATAGCACACCATGTGGGGAATATCATTACCGTGTGGGACAATATCACACCGTGTGGGGAATATCACACCGTGTGGGGAATTTCACACAATGTGGGACAATATCACACCGTGTGGGAAATATCACACCATGTGGGGATTATCACACCGTGTGGGAAAATATCACACCGAGTGGGGAATATCACACCGTGTGGGGAATATCACACCGTGTGGGGAATATCACACCGTGTGGGGAGTATCACACCGTGTGGGACAATATCACATCGTGTGGGAAAATATCACACCGTGTGGGAAAATATCACACCGTGTGGGGAATATCACACTGTATGGGGAATATCACACCGTGTGGGGAATATCACACATTTTGGGAAAGATCACACCGAGTGGGGAATATCACACCGTGTGGACAATATCACACCGTGTGGGGAATATCATTACCGTGTGGGACAATATCACACCGTGTGTGGAATATCACACCGTGTGGGGAATATCACACCGTGTGGGGAATATCATTACCATGTGGGACAATATCACACCGTGTGTGGAATATCACACCATGTGGGACAATATCACACAGTGTGGGGAATATCATTACCATGTGGGACAATATCACACCGTGTGGGGAATATCACACCGTGTGGGACAATATCACACCGTGTGGGGAATATCACACTGTGTCGGACAATATCACACCTTGTGGGGAATATCACACTGCGTGGGACAATATCACACCGTGTGGGTAATATCACACAGCGTGGGACAATATCACACCGTGTGGGGAATATCACACCTTGTGGGGAATATCACACCGTGTGGGGAATATCACACCGTGTGGGGGGTATCACACCGTGTGGGACAATATCACATCGTGTGGGAAAATATCACACCGTGTGGGAAAATATCACACCGTGTGGGGAATATCACACCGTATGGGAAATATCACACCGTGTGGGGAATATCACACCTTTTGTGGAATATCACACCGTGTGGGGAATATCACACCGTGTGGACAATATCACACCGTGTGGGACAATATCGCACCGTGTGGGGAATATCACACCGTGTGGGACAATATCACACCGTGTGGGGAATATCACACAGTGTGGGACAATATCACACCGTGTGGGGAATATCACACCATGTGGGGAATATCACACTTTGTGGGGAACATCACACCGTGTGGGACAATATCACACCGTGTTGGGAATATCACACCGTGTGGGGAATATCACACAGTGTGGGGAATATCACACCGTGTGGGGAATATCACACCGTGTGGGACAATATCTTATCGTGTGGGGAATATCACACCGTGTGGGACAATATCACACCGTGTGGGGAATATCACACTGTGTGGGGAATATCACACCGTTTGGGACAATATCACACCGTTTGGGGAATATCACAGCGTGTGGGGAATATCACACTGTGTGGGACAATATCACACCGTGTGGGGAATATCACACCGTGTGGGACAATATCACACCGTGTGGGGAATATCACACTGTGTGGGGAATATCACACCGTATGGAGAACATCAAACCGTGTGGGGAATATCACACCATTTGGGGAATATCACACCGTGTGGGGAATATCACACCGTTTGGGACAATATCACACCATTTGGGGAATATCACACCATGTGGGGAATATCACACCGTGTGGGGAATATCACAACATGTGCGGAATATCACACCGTGTGGGACAAAATCACACCGTGTGGGGAATATCACACCGTGTGGGGAATATCACACCATGTGGGGAATATCACACTGTGTGGGAAATATCAACCGTGTGGGACAATATCCCACTGTGTGGGGAATATCACACCGTGTGGGGAATATCACACCGTGTGGGACAATATCACAGCGTGTGGGGAATATCACACCATGTGGGGAATATCACACCATGTGGGTAATATCACACTGTGTGGGGAATATCACTCCATTGGGGAATAACGCACCGTGAGCGAATATCACACCGTGTGGGGAATATCACACCGTGTGGATAATATCACACCATGTGGGAAATATCACACCGTGTGTGGAATATCTCACCATGTGGGGAATATCATACCATGTGGGAAATATCACACCGTGTGGGACAATATCACACCGTGTGGGGAATATCACACCTTATGGGGAATATCACACCCTGTGGGGAATATCACACCGTGTGGGACAATATCACACCGTGTGGGGAATATCACACTGTGTGGGGAATATCGCACCGTATGGAGAATATCAAACCGTGTGGGGAATATCACACCATTTGGGGAATATCACACCGTGTGGGGAATATCACACCGTTTGGGACAATATCACACCATTTGGGGAATATCACACCGTGTGGGGAATATCACACCGTGTGGGGAATATCACAACATGTGCGGAATATCACACCGTTTGGGACAAAATCACACCGTGTGGGGAATATCACACCGTGTGGGGAATATCACACCATGTGGGGAATATCACACCATGTGTGGAATATCGCACCGTGTGGGACAACATCCCACTGTGTCAGGAATATCACACCGTGTGGGGAATATCACACCGTGTGGGGAATATCACACCGTGTGGAGAATATCACACTGTGTGGTGAATATCACACATTCTGGGACAATATCACACCGTTTGGGGAATATCACACCGTGTAGGACAATATCACACCGTGTGGGGAATATCACACCGTGTGGGACAATATCACACCGTGTCGGGAATATCTCACCATGTGGGACAATATCACACCGTGTGGGACAATATCACACCGTGTGGGG
Source organism: Pristiophorus japonicus (assembly GCF_044704955.1). Taxonomy (NCBI): domain Eukaryota; kingdom Metazoa; phylum Chordata; class Chondrichthyes; family Pristiophoridae; genus Pristiophorus; species Pristiophorus japonicus. The sequence continues at coordinate 17,991,058 of NC_091979.1, read as the reverse complement.
AATATCACACCTTATGGGGAATATCACACCGTGTGGGGAATATCACACCGTGTGGGACAATATCACACCGTGTGGGGAATATCACACTGTGTGGGGAATATCACACCGTATGGAGAATATCAATCCGTGTGGGGAATATCACACCATTTGGGGAATATCACACCGTGTGGGGAATATCACACCGTTTGGGACAATATCACACCATTTCGGGAATATCACACCGTGTGGGGAATATCACAACATGTGCGGAATATCACACCGTGTGGGACAAAATCACACCGTGTGGGGAATATCACACCGTGTGGGGAATATCACACCATGTGGGGAATATCACACCATGTGTGGAATATCGCACCGTGTGGGACAACATCCCACTGTGTCGGGAATATCACACCGTGTGGGGAATATCACACCGTGTGGGGAATATCACACCGTGTGGAGAATATCACACTGTGTGGTGAATATCACACAGTGTGGGACAATATCACACCGTGTGGGGAATATCACACCGTGGGAAATATCACACCTTGTGGGACAATATCACACCATGTGGGGAATATCACACCGTGTGGGGAATATCACACCGTGTAGGACAATATCACACCGTGTGGGGAATATCACACCGTGTGGGACAATATCACACCGTGTCGGGAATATCTCACTATGTGGGACAATATCACACCATGTGGGACAATATCAAACCGTGTGGGACAATATCACACCGTGTGGGGAATATCACACCGTGTAGGACAATATCACACCGTGTTTGGAATATAACACCGTGTGGGAAATATCACACCATGTGGAGAATATCACACCGTGTGGGACAATATCACACCGTGTGGGGATTATCACACGGTGGGGGAATATTACACTGTGTGGGGAATATCACACCATCTGGGACAATATCACACCGGGTGGGGAATATCACACCGTGTGTGGAATATCAAACCATGTGGGGAATATCACACTGTGTGGGACAATATCACACCATGAGGGACAATATCACACCGTGTGGGACAATATCACACCGTGTGGGGAATATCACACTGTGTAGGACAATATCAAACCATGAGGGACAATATCACACCGTGTGGGGAATATCACACCGTGTGGGACAATATCACACCGTGTGGAGTATATCACACCGTGTGGGGAATATCACACCGTGTGGAATAATATCACACCGTGTGGGAAAATATCACACCGTGTGGGGAATATAACACCGTGTGGTGAATATCACACCATGTGGGGAATATCACACCATGTGGGACAATATCACACCGTGTGGGGAATATCACACCGTGTGGGACAATATCACACCGTGTGGGGAATATCACACCGTTTGGGGAATATCACACCGTGTGGGACAATATCACACCGTGTGGGGAATATCACACAGCGTGGGACATTATCACACCGTGTGGGGAATATCACACCATGTGGGGAATATCACACTTTGTGGGGAATATCACACCGTGTGGGACAATATCACACCGTGTTGGGAGTATCACACCGTGTGGGGAATATCACACTGGGTTGGGAATATCACACCGTGTGGTGAATATCACACCGTGTGGGACAATATCACACCATGTCGGGAATATCACACCGTGACAGACAATATCACACCGTTTGGGGAATATCACACCGTGGGGGAATATCACACCTTGTGGGACAATATCACACCATGTGGGGAATATCACACTGTGTGGGGAATATCACACCGTGTAGGACAATATCACACCGTGTGGGGAATATCACTCCGTGTGGGACAATATCACACCGTGTCGGGAATATCTCACCATGTGGGACAATATCACACCATGTGGGACAATATCACACCGTGTGGGACAATATCACACCGTGTGGGGAATATCACACCGTGTAGGACAATATCACACCGTGTTTGGAATATAACACAGTGTGGGAAATATCACACCATGTGGGGAATATCACACCGTGTGGGACATATCACACCGTGTGGGGAATATCACACCGTTTGGGGAATATCACACCGTGTGGGACAATATCACTCCGTGTGGGGAATATCACACCATGTGGGGAATAGCACACCGTGTGGGGAATATCACACCGTGTGGGACAATATCACACCATGTGGGGAATATCACACCCTGTGGGTAATATCACAACATGTGGGACAATATCACACCGTGTGGGGAATATCACACCGTGTGGAATAATATCACACCGTGTGGGAAAATATCACACCATGTGGGGAATATCACACCATGTGGGGAATATCACACCATGTGGGGAATATCACACCATGTGGGACAATATCACACCATGTGGGGAATATCACACCGTGTGGGACAATATCACACCGTGTGGGGAATATCACACCGTTTGGGGAATATCACACCGTGTGGGACAATATCGCACCGTGTGGGACAATATCACACCGTGTGGGGAATATCTCACTGTGTGGGGAATATCACACCGTGTGGGACAATATCACACCATGTGGGGAATATCACTCCATGTGGGGAATATCACACCGTGTGGAACAATATCACACCGTGTGGGGAATATCACACCATGTGGGACAATATCACACCATGTGGGGAATATCACACAGTGTGAGGAATATCACACTATGTGGGGAATATCACACCGTGTGGTCTATATCACACCATGTGGGACAATATCACACCGTGTGGGGAATATCACACTGTGTGGGGAATATCACACCGTGTGGGACAATATAACAGCTGTGGGGAATATCTCACAATGTGGGACAATATCACACCGTGTGGGACAATATCACTCCGTGAGGGGAATATCTCACCGTGTGGGGAATATCACACCATGTGGGACAATATCACACCGTGTGGGGAATATCACACCGTGTGGGGAATACCACAATGTGTGGGGAATATCACACCGTATGGGACAATATCACACCTTGTGGGGAATATCACACCGTGAGGGACAATATCAAACCATTGCGGGAATATCTCACGGTGTGGGACAATATCACACCATGAGGGACAATATCACACCGTGTGGGACAATATCACACCGTGTGGGGAATATTACACCGTGTAGGACAATATCACACCATGAGGGACAATATCACACCGTGTGGAACAATATAACACCGTGTGGGGTATATCACACTGTGTGGGACAATATCACACCGTGTGGGGAATATCACACCGTGTGGGACAATATCACACCGTTTGGGGTATATCACACCGTGTGGGGAATATCACACCGTGTGGACAATATCACACCGTGTGGGGAATATCACACCGTGCGGGACAATATCACACCGTGTGGGGAATATCACACCGTGAGGGGAATATCACAACGTGTGGGGAATATCACACCGTGTGAACAATATCACACCGTGTGGCGAGTATCATTACCGTGTGGGACAATATCACACCGTGTGGGGAATATCACACCGTGTGGGGAATTTCACACAATGTGGGACAATATCACACCTTGTGGGAAATATCACACCATGTGGGGATTATCACACCGTGTGGGAAAATATCACACCGTGTGGGGAATATCATTACCATGTGGGACAATATCACACCGTGTGGGGAATATCACACCATGTGGGGAATATCACACCGTGTGAGGAGTATCACACCATGTGGGACAATATCACATCGTGTGGGAAAATATCACACCGTGTGGGAAAATATCACACCGTGTGGGGAATATCACACCGTATGGGGAATATCACACCGTGTGGGGAATATCACACCTTTTGGGGAATATCACACCGTGTGGGGAATATCAAACCGTGCAGGACAATATCACACCGTGTGGGGAATATCACACCATGTGGGACAATATTGTACGGTGTGGGAAATATCACACAGTGTGGGGAATATCACACCGTGTGGACAATATCACACCGTGCGGGGAATATCACACCGTGCGGGACAATATCACACCGTGTGGGGAATATCACACCGTGTGGACAATATCACACCGTGTGGGGAATATCACACCGTGTGGACAATATCACACCGTGTGGGGAATATCACACCGTGTGGGGAATTTCACACAATGTGGGACAGTATCACACCGTGTGGGAAATATCACACCATGTGGGGATTATCACACCATGTGGGAAAATATCACACCGTGTGGGGAATATCACACCGTGTGGGGAATATCACACCGTGTGGGGAATATCATTACCATGTGGGACAATATCACACCGTGTGGGGAATATCACATCGTGTGGGGAATATCACACCGTGTGGACAATATCACACCGTGTGGGGAATATCACACCGTGCGGGACAATATCACACCGTGTGGGGAATATCACACCGTGTGGGACAATATCACACCGTGTGGGGAATATCACACTGTGTGGGACAATATCACACCTTGTGGGGAATATCACACTGCGTTGGACAATATCACACCGTGTGGGGAATATCACACAGCGTGGGACAATATCACACCATGTGGGGAATATCACACCGTGTGGGGAATATCACACTTTGTGGGGAATATCACACCGTGTGGGAAAATATCACACCGTGTTGGGAATATCACACCGTGTGGGGAACATCACACAGTGTGGGGAATATCACAAAGTGTGGGGAATATCTCACCGTGTGGGACAATATCACATCGTGTGGGGAAGATCACACCATGTGGGACAATATCAAACCGTGTGGGGAATATCACACCGTGTGGGGAATATCACACCATGTGGGGAATATCACACAGTCTGGGACAATATCACACTGGGTTGGGAATATCACACCGTGTGGTGAATATCACACCGTGTGGGACAATATCACACCATGTCGGGAATATCACACCGTGACGGACAATATCACACCGTGTGGGGAATATCACACCGTGGGGGAATATCACACCGTGTAGGACAATATCACACTGTGTGGGGAATATCACTCCGTGTGGGACAATATCACACCGTGTCGGGAATATCTCACCATGTGGGACAATATCACACCATGTGGGACAATATCACACCGTGTGGGACAATATCACACCGTGTGGGGAATATCGCACCGTGTAGGACAATATCACACCGTGTTTGTAATATAACGCCGTGTGGGAAATATCACACCATGTGGGGAATATCACACCGTGTGGGACAATATCACACCGTGTGGGGAATATCACACCGTTTGGGAAATATCACACCGTGTGGGGCAATATCACTCAGTGTGGGGAATATCACACCATGTGGGGAATAGCACACCGTGTGGGGAATATCACACCGTGTGGGAAAATATCACACCGTGTGGGGAATATCACACCGTGTGGGGAATATCACACCATGTGGGGAATATCACACCATGTCGGACAATATCACACCATGTGGGGAATATCACACCGTGTGGGACAATATCACACCGTCTGTGGAATATCACACCGTTTGGGGAATATCACACCATGTGGGACAATATCACACCATGTGGGGAATATCACACCGTGTGGGACAATATCACACCGTGTGGGGAATATCACACCGTTTGGGGAATATCACACCATGTGGGACAATATCACACCGTGTGGGACAATATCACACCGTGTGGGGAATATCGCACCGTGTAGGACAATATCACACCGTGTTTGTAATATAACGCCATGTGGGAAATATCACACCATGTGGGGAATATCACACCGTGTGGGACAATATCACACCGTGTGGGGAATATCACACCGTTTGGGAAATATCACACCATGTGGGACAATATCACTCCGTGTGGGGAATATCACACCATGTGGGGAATAGCACACCGTGTGGGGAATATCACACCGTGTGGGAAAATATCACACCGTGTGGGGAATATCACACCGTGTGGGGAATATCACACCATGTGGGGAATATCACACCATGTGGGACAATATCACACCATGTGGGGAATATCACACCGTGTGGGACAATATCACACCGTGTGGGGAATATCACACCGTTTGGGGAATATCACACCATGTGGGACAATATCACACCATGTGGGGAATATCACACCGTGTGGGACAATATCACACCGTGTGGGGAATATCACACCGTTTGGGGAATATCATACCGTGTGGGACAATATCGCACCGTGTGGGCCAATATCACACCGTGTGGGGAATATCTCACTGTGTGGGGAATATCACACCGTGTGGGACAACATCACACCGTGTGGGGAATATCACACCGTGAGGGGATTATCACACAGTGTGGGGAATATCACACCGTGTGGGGAAAATCACACCGTGTGGTCTATATCACACCATGAGGGACAATATCACACCGTGTGGGGAATATCACACTGTGTGGGGAATATCACACCGTATGAGACAATATAACAGCTGTGGGGAATATCTCACAATGTGGGACAATATCACACCGTGTGGGACAATATCACTCCGTGAGGGGAATATCTCACCGTGTGGGGAATATCACACCATGTGGGACAATATCACACCGTGTGGGGAATATCACACCGTGTGGGGAATATTACACCGTGTAGGACAATATCACACCATGAGGGACAATATCACACCGTGTGGGACAATATCACACCGTGTGGGGTATATCACACCGTGTGGGATAATATCACACCGTGTGGGGAATATCACACCATGTGGGACAATATCACACCGTGTGGGGAATATCACACCATGTGGGACAATATCACACCGTGTGGGGAATATCACACCGTGCGGGACAATATCACACCGTGTGGGGAATATCACACCGTGAGGGGAATATCACAACGTGTGGGGAATATCACACCGTGTGAACAATATCACACCGTGTGGGGAGTATCATTACCGTGTGGGACAATATCACACCGTGTGGGGAATATCACACCATGTGGGGAATTTCACACAATGTGGGACAATATCACACCGTGTGGGAAATATCACACCATGTGGGGATTATCACACCGTGTGGGAAAATATCACACCGTGTGGGGAATATCACACCGTGTGGGGAATATCACACCGTGTGGGGAGTATCACACCGTGTGGGACAATATCACATCGTGTGGGAAAATATCACACCGTGTGGGAAAATATCACACCGTGTGGGGAATATCACACTGTATGGGGAATATCACACCGTGTGGGGAATATCACACCTTTTGGGGAATATCACACTGTGTAGGACAATATCACACCGTGTGGGGAATATCACTCCGTGTGGGACAATATCACACCGTGTCGGGAATATCTCACCATGTGTGACAATATCACACCATGTGGGACAATATCACACCGTGTGGGACAATATCACACCGTGTGGGAAAATATCACACCGTGTGGGAAAATATCACAACGTGTGGGGAATATCACACCGTATGGGGAATATCACACCGTGTGGGACAATATCACACCGTGTGGGACAATATCACACCGTGTGGGGAATATCACACCGTTTAGGACAATATCACACCGTGTTTGGAATATAACACCGTGTGGGAAATATCACACCATGTGGGGAATATCACACCGTGTGGGACAATATCACACCGTGTGGGGAATATCACACCGTTTGGGGAATATCACACCGTGTGGGACAATATCACTCCATGTGGGGAATATCACACCATGTGGGGAATAGCACACCGTGTGAGGAATATCACACCGTGGGGGAATATCACACCTTGTGGGACAATATCACACCATGTGGGGAATATCACACCTTTTGGGGAATATCACACCGTGTAGGACAATATCACACCGAGTGGGGAATATCACTCCGTGTGGGACAATATCACACCGTGTCGGGAATATCTCACCATGTGGGACAATATCACACCATGTGGGACAATATCACACCGTGTGGGACAATATCACATCGTGTGGGGAATATCACACCGTGTAGGACAATATCACACCGTGTTTGGAATATAACACCGTGTGGGAAATATCACACCATGTGGGGAATATCACACCGTGTGGGACAATATCACACCGTGTGGGGAATATCACACCGTTTGGGGAATATCACACCGTGTGGGACAATATCACTCCGTGTGGGGAATATCACACCATGTGGGGAATAGCACACCGTGTGGGGAATATCACACCGTGTGGGACAATATCACACCATGTGGGGAATATCACACCCTGTGCGTAATATCACAATATGTGGGACAATATCACACCGTGTGGGGAATATCACACCGTGTGGAATAATATCACACCGTGTGGGAAAATATCACACCGTGTGGGGAATATCACACCGTGTGGGGAATATCACACCATGTGGGGAATATCACACCATGTGGGACAATATCACACCATGTAGGGAATATCACACAGTGTGGGACAATATCACACCGTGTGGGGAATATCACACCGTTTGGGGAATATCACACCGTGTGGGACAATATCACACCGTGTGGGGAATATCACACCGTGGGGGAATATCACACCTTGTGGGTCAATATCACACCATGTGGGGAATATCACACCGTGTGGGGAATATCACACCGTGTAGGACAATATCACACCGTGTGGGGAATATCACTCCGTGTGGGACAATATCACACCGTGTCGGGAATATCTCACCATGTGGGACAATATCACACCATGTGGGACAATATCACACCGTGTGGGACAATATCACACCGTGTGGGGAATATCGCACCGTGTAGGACAATATCACACCGTGTTTGTAATATAACACCGTGTGGGAAATATCACACCATGTGGGGAATATCACACCGTGTGGGACAATGTCACACCGTGTGGGGAACATCACACAGTGTGGGGAATATCACACCGTGTGGGGAATATCACACCGTGTGGGACAATATCACATCGTGTGGGGAATATCACACCATGTGGGACAATATCAAACCGTGTGGGGAATATCACACCGTGTGGGGAATATCACACCGTGTGGGGAATATCACACAGTCTGGGACAATATCACACTGCGTTGGGAATATCACACCGTGTGGTGAATATCACACCGTGTGGGACAATATCACACCGTGTGGTGAATATCACACTGTGTGGGACAATATCACATCTTGTGGGGAATATCACACTGCGTTGGACAATATCACACCGTGTGGGGAATATCACACAGCGTGGGACAATATCACACCGTGTGGGGAATATCACACCGTGTGGGGAATATCACACTTTGTGGGGAATATCACACCGTGTGGGAAAATATCACACCGTGTTGAGAATATCACACCGTGTGGGGAACATCACACAGTGTGGGGAATATCACACCGTGTGGGGAATATCACACCATGTGGGGAATATCACACAGTCTGGGACAATATCACACTGGGTTGGGAATATCACACCGTGTGGTGAATTTCACACCGTGTGGGACAATATCACACCATGTCGGGAATATGACACCGTGACGGACAATATCACACCGTGTGGGGAATATCACACCGTGGGGGAATATCACACCTTGTGGGACAATATCACACCATGTGGGGAATATCACACCGTGTGGGGAATATCACACCGTGTAGGACAATATCACACCGTGTGGGGAATATCACTCCGTGTGGGACAATATCACACCGTGTCGGGAATATCTCACCATGTGGGACAATATCACACCATGTGGGACAATATCACACCGTGTGGGACAATATCACACCGTGTGGGGAATATCGCACCGTGTAGGACAATATCACACCGTGTTTGTAATATAACACCGTGTGGGAAATATCACACCATGTGGGGAATATCACACCGTGTGGGACAATATCACACCGTGTGGGGAACATCACACCGTGTGGGGAATATCACACCGTGTGGGACAATATCACATCGTGTGGGGAATATCACACCATGTGCGACAATATCAAACCGTGTGGGGAATATCACACCGTGTGGGGAATATCACACCGTGTGCGGAATATCACACAGTCTGGGACAATATCACACTGGGTTGGGAATATCACACCGTGTTGTGAATATCACACCGTGTGGGACAATATCACACCATGTCGGGAATATCACACCGTGACGGACAATATCACACTGTGTGGGAAATATCACACCGTGGGTGAATATCACACCTTGTGGGACAATATCACACCATGTGGGGAATATCACACCGTGTGGGGAATATCACACCGTGTAGGACAATATCACACCATGTGGGGAATAGCACACCGTGTGGGGAATATCACACCATGTGGGATAATATTACACCGTGTGGGAAAATATCACACCGTGTGGGGAATATCACACCGTGTGGGGAATATCACTCCATGTGGGGAATATCACACCATGTGGGACAATATCACACCATGTGGGGAATATCACACCGTGTGGGACAATATCGCACCGTGTGGGGAATATCACACCGTTTGGGGAATATCACACCGTGTGGGACAATATCGCACCGTGTGGGACAATATCACACCGTGTGGGGAATATCTCACTGTGTGGGGAATATCACACCGTGTGGGACAATATCACACCATGTGGGGAATATCACTCCATGTGGGGAATATCACACCGTGCGGGACAATATCACACCGTGTGGGGAATATCACACCGTGAGGGGTATATCACACAGTGTGGGGAATATCACACCGTGTGGGGAAAATCACACCGTGTGGTCTATATCACACCATGAGGGACAATATCACACCGTGTGGGGAATATCACACTGTGTGGGGAATATCACACCGTGTGGGACAATATAACAGCTGTGGGGAATATCTCACAATGTGGGACATTATCACACCGTGTGGGACAATATCACTCCGTGAGGTGAATATCTCACCGTGTGGGGAATATCACACCATGTGGGACAATATCACACCGTGTGGGGAATATCACACCGTGTGGGACAATATCACACCGTGTGGGGAATATCACACCGTTTGGGAAATATCACACCGTGTGGGACAATATCACTCCGTCTGGGGAATATCACACCATGTGGGGAATAGCACACCGTGTGGGGAATATCACACCGTGTGGGACAATATCACACCATGTGGGGAATATCACACCCTGTGGGTAATATCACAACATGTGGGACTATATCACACCGTGTGGGGAATATCACACCGTGTGGAATAATATCACACCGTGTGGGAAAATATCACACCGTGTGGGGAATATCACACTGTGTGGGGAATATCACACCATGTGGGGAATATCACACCATGTGGGACAATATCACACCATGTGGGGAATATCACACCGTGTGGGACAATATCACACCGTGTGGGGAATATCACACCGTTTGGGGAATATCGCACCGTGTGGGACAATATCGCACCATGTGGGCCAATATCACACCGTGTGGGGAATATCTCACTGTGTGGGGAATATCACACCGTGTGGGACAATATCACACCGTGTGGGGAATATCACACCGTGAGGGAAATATCACAAAGTGTGGGGAATATCACACCGTGTGGGGAAAATCACACCGTGTAGTCTATATCACACCATGAGGGAAAATATCACACCGTGTGGGGAATATCACACTGTGTGGGGAATATCACACCGTGTGGGACAATATAACAGCTGTGGGGAATATCTCACAATGTGGGACAATATCACACCGTGTGGGACAATATCACTCCGTGAGGGGAATATCTCACCGTGTGGGGAATATCACACCATGTGGGACAATATCACACCGTGTGGGGAATATCACACCGTGTGGGGAATACCACAAAGTGTGGGGAATATCACACCGTATGGGACAATATCACACATTGTGGGGAATATCACACCGTGAGGGACAATATCAAACCATATGGGGAATATCACACTGTATGGGACAATATCACACCATGAGGGACAATATCACACCGTGTGGGACAATATCACACCGTGTGGGGAATATTACACCGTGTAGGACAATATCACACCATGAGGGACAATATCACACTGTGTGGGACAATATCACACCCTGTGGGGTATATCACACCGTGTGGGATAATATCACACCATGTGGGGAATATCACACCGTGTGGGACAATATCGCACGGTGTGGGGAATATCATACCGTGTGGGGAATATCACACCATGTGGACAATATCACACCATGCGGAGAATACCACACCGTGCGGGACAATATCACACCGTGTGGGGAATATCACACCGTGTGGGGAATATCACACCGTGTGGGGAATATCACACCGTGTGGACAATAGCACACCATGTGGGGAATATCATTACCGTGTGGGACAATATCACACCGTGTGGGGAATATCACACCGTGTGGGGAATTTCACACAATGTGGGACAATATCACACCATGTGGGAAATATCACACCATGTGGGGATTATCACACCGTGTGGGAAAATATCACACCGAGTGGGGAATATCACACCGTGTGGGGAATATCACACCGTGTGGGGAATATCACACCGTGTGGGGAGTATCACACCGTGTGGGACAATATCACATCGTGTGGGAAAATATCACACCGTGTGGGAAAATATCACACCGTGTGGGGAATATCACACTGTATGGGGAATATCACACCGTGTGGGGAATATCACACCTTTTGGGAAATATCACACCGTGTGGGGAATATCACACCGTGTGGACAATATCACACCGTGCGGGGAATATCACACCGTGCGGGACAATATCACAACGTGTGGGGAATATCACACCGTGTGGGGAATATCACATCGTGTGGGGAATATCACACTGTGTGGAAAATATCACACCGTGTGGGGAATATCATTACCGTGTGGGACAATATCACACCGTCTGGGGAATATCACACCGTGTGGGGAATATCACACCATGTGGGGAATATCATTACCATGTGGGACAATATCACACCGTGTGGGGAATATCACACCATGTGGGACAATATCACACCGTGTGGGGAATATCATTACCATGTGGGACAATATCACACCGTGTGGGGAATATCACACCGTGTGGGACAATATCACACCGTGTGGGGAATATCATACTGTGTGGGACAATATCACACCTTGTGGGGAATATCACACTGCGTGGGACAATATCACACCGTGTGGGGAATATCACACAGCGTGGGACAATATCACACCGTGTGGGGAATATCACACCGTGTGGGGAATATCACACCGTGTGGGGAATATCACACCGTGTGGGGAGTATCACACCGTGTGGGACAATATCACATCGTGTGGGAAAATATCACACCGTGTGGGAAAATATCACACCGTGGGGGGAATATCACACCGTATGGGAAATATCACACCGTGTGGGGAATATCACACCTTTTGTGGAATATCACACCGTGTGGGGAATATCACACCGTGTGGGACAATATCACACCGTGTGGGGAATATCACACCGTGTGGGACAATATCACACCGTGTGGGGAATATCACACTGCGTGGGACAATATCACACCGTGTGGGGAATATCACACAGCGTGGGACAATATCACACCGTGTGGGGAATATCACACCGTGTGGGGAATATCACACTTTGTGGGGAATATCACACCGTGTGGGACAATATCACACCGTGTTGGGAATATCACACCGTGTGGGGAATATCACACAGTGTGGGGAATATCACACCGTGTGGGGAATATCACACCGTGTGGGACAATATCATATCGTGTGGGGAATATCACACCATGTGGGACAATATCACACCGTGTGGGGAATATCACACTGTGTGGGGAATATCACACAGACTGGGACAATATCACACTGGGTTGGGAATATCATACCGTGTGGTGAATATCACACCGTGTGGGACAATATCACACCGTGTCGGGAATATCTCACCATGTGGGACAATATCACACCATGTGGGACAATATCACACCGTGTGGGACAATATCACACCGTGTGGGGAATATCACACCGTGTAGGACAATATCACACCGTGTTTAGAATATAACACCGTGTGGGAAATATCACACCATGTGGGGAATATCACACCGTGCGGGACAATATCACACCGTGTGGGGAATATCACACCATTTGGGGAATATCATACCGTGTGGGACAATATCACTCCGTGTGGGGAATATCACACCATGTGGGGAATAGCACACCGTGTGGGGAATATCACAACGTGTGGGACAATATCACACCATGTGGGGAATATCACACCCTGTGGGTAATATCACAACATGTGGGGCAATATCACACCGTGTGGGGAATATCACACCGTGTGGGACAATATCACACCGTTTTGGGAATATCACACCGTGTGGGGAATATCACACAGTGTGGGGAATATCACACCGTGTGGGGAATATCACACCGTGTGGGACAATATCATATCGTGTGGGGAATATCACACCATGTGGGACAATATCACACCGTGTGGGGAATATCACACCGTGTGGGGAATATCACACAGTCTGGGACAATATCACACTGGGTTGGGAATATCACACCGTGTGGTGAATATCACACCGTGTGGGACAATATCACACCGTGTCGGGAATATCTCACCATGTGGGACAATATCACAGCATGTGGGACAATGTCACACCGTGTGGGACAATATCACACCGTGTGGGGAATATCACACCGTGTAGGACAATATCACACCGTGTTTGGAATATAACACCGTGTGGGAAATATCACACCATGTGGGGAATATCACACCGTGTGGGACAATATCACACCGTGTGGGGAATATCACACCATTTGGGGAATATCACACCGTGTGGGACAATATCACTCCATGTGGGGAATATCACACCATGTGGGGAATAGCACACCGTGTGGGACAATATCACACCGTGTGCGGAATATCACACCGTGTGGGGAATATCACACCGTGTGGAATAATATCACAACGTGTGGGAAAATATCACACCGTGTGGGGAATATCACACCGTGTGGGGAATATCACACCATGTGGGGAATATCACACCATGTGGGACAATATCACACCATGTGGGGAATATCACACCGTGTGGGACAATATCACACCATGTGGGGAGTATCACACCGTGTGGGACAATATCACATCGTGTGGGAAAATATCACACCGTGTGGGAAAATATCACACCGTGTGGGGAATCTCACACTGTATGGGGAATATCACACCGTGTGGGGAATATCACACCTTTTGGGAAAGATCACACCGTGTGGGGAATATCACACCGTGTGGACAATATCACACCGTGCGGGGAATATCACACCGTGCGGGACAATATCACACCATGTGGGGAATATCACACCGTGTGGGGAATATCACACCGTGTGGGGAATATCACACCGTGTGGAAAATATCACACCGTGTGGGGAATATCATTACCGTGTGGGACAATATCACACCGTGTGGGGAATATCACACCGTGTGGGGAATATCACACCGTGTGGGGAATATCATTACCATGTGGGACAATATCACACCGTGTGGGGAATATCACACCATGTGGGACAATATCACACCGTGTGGGGAATATCATTACCATGTGGGACAATATCACACCGTGTGGGGAATATCACACCGTGTGGGACAATATCACACCGTGTGGGAAATATCACACCATCTGGGACAATATCACACCGGGTGGGGAATATCACACCGTGTGTGGAATATCAAACCATGTGGGGAATATCACACCATGAGGGACAATATCACACCGTGTGGGACAATATCACACCGTGTGGGGAATATCACACTGTGTAGGACAATATCAAACCATGAGGGACAATATCACACCGTGTGGGGAATATCACACCGTGTGGAATAATATCACACCGTGTGGGAAAATATCACACCGTGTGGGGAATATCACACCGTGTGGTGAATATCACACCATGTGGGGAATATCACACCATGTGGGACAATATAACACCATGTGGGGAATATCACACTTTGTGGGGAATATCACACCGTGTGGGACAATATCACACCGTGTTGGGAGCATCACACCGTGTGGGGAATATCACACTGGGTTGGGAATATCACACCGTGTGGTGAATATCACACCGTGTGGGACAATATCACACCATGTCGGGAATATCACACCGTGACAGACAATATCACACCGTTTGGGGAATATCACACCGTGGGGGAATATCACACCTTGTGGGACAATATCACACCATGTGGGGAATATCACACCGTGTGGGGAATATCACACCGTGTAGGACAATATCACACCGTGTGGGGAATATCACTCCGTGTGGGACAATATCACACCGTGTCGGGAATATCTCACCATGTGGGACAATTTCACACCATGTGGGACAATATCACACCGTGTGGGACAATATCACACCGTGTGGGGAATATCACACCGTGTAGGACAACATCACACCGTGTTTGGAATATAACACCGTGTGGGAAATATCACACCATGTGGGGAATATCACACCGTGTGGGACAATATCACACCGTGTTGGGAATATCACACCGTTTGGGGAATATCACACCGTGTGGTACAATATCACTCCGTCTGGGGAATATCACACCATGTGGGGAATAGCACACCGTGTGGGGAATATCACACCGTGTGGGACAATATCACATCATGTGGGGAATATCACACCCTGTGGGTAATATCACAACATGTGGGACAATATCACACCGTGTGGGGAATATCACACCGTGTGGAATAATATCACACCGTGTGGGAAAATATCACACCGTGTGGGGAATATCACACCGTGTGGGGAATATCACACCATGTGGGGAATATCACACCATGTGGGACAATATCACACCATGTGGGGAATATCACACCGTGTGGGACAATATCACACCGTGTGGGGAATATCACACCGTTTGGGGAATATCACACCGTGTGGGACAAAATCGCACCGTGTGGGACAATATCACACCGTGTGGGGAATATCTCACTGTGTGGGGAATATCACACCGTGTGGGACAATATCACACCATGTGGGGAATATCACTCCATGTGGGGAATATCACACCGTGTGGAACAATATCATACCGTGTGGGGAATATCACACCATGTGGGACAATATCACACCATGTGGGGAATATCACACAGTGTGGGGAATATCACACCATGTGGGGAATATCACACCGTGTGGTCTATATCACACCATGTGGGACAATATCACACCGTGTGGGGAATATCACACTGTGTGGGGAATATCACACCGTGTGGGACAATATAACAGCTGTGGGGAATATCTCACAATGTGGGACAATATCACACCGTGTGGGACAATATCACTCCGTGAGGGGAATATCTCACCGTGTGGGGAATATCACACCATGTGGGACAATATCACACCGTGTGCGGAATATCACACCGTGTGGGGAATACCACAATGTGTGGGGAATATCACACCGTATGGGACAATATCACACCTTGTGGGGAATATCACACCGTGAGGGACAATATCAAACCATTGCGGGAATATCTCACGGTGTGGGACAATATCACACCGTGTGGGACAATATCACATCGTGTGGGAAAATATCACACCGTGTGGGAAAATATCACACCGTGTGGGGAATATCACACTGTATGGGGAATATCACACCGTGTGGGGAATATCACACCTTTTGGGAAAGATCACACCGTGTGGGGAATATCACACCGTGTGGACAATATCACACCGTGCGGGGAATATCACACCGTACGGGACAATATCACACCATGTGGGGAATATCACACCGTGTGGGGAATATCACACCGTGTGGGGAATATCACACCGTGTGGAAAATATCACACCGTGTGGGGAATATCATTACCGTGTGGGACAATATCACACCGTGTGGGGAATATCACACCGTGTGGGGAATATCACACCGTGTGGGGAGTATCACACCGTGTGGGACAATATCACATCGTGTGGGAAAATATCACACCGTGTGGGAAAATATCACACCGTGTGGGGAATATCACACTGTATGGGGAATATCACACCGTGTGGGGAATATCACACCTTTTGGGAAATATCACACCGTGTGGGGAATATCACACCGTGTGGACAATATCACACCGTGCGGGGAATATCACACCGTGCGGGACAATATCACACCGTGTGGGGAATATCACACCGTGTGGGGAATATCACACCGTGTGGGGAATATCACACTGTGTGGAAAATATCACACCGTGTGGGGAATATCATTACCGTGTGGGACAATATCACACCGTCTGGGGAATATCACACCGTGTGGGGAATATCACACCGTGTGGGGAATATCATTACCATGTGGGACAATATCACACCGTGTGGGGAATATCACACCATGTGGGAAAATATCACACCGTGTGGGGAATATCATTACCATGTGGGACAATATCACACCGTGTGGGGAATATCACACTGTGTGGGACAATATCACACCGTGTGGGGAATATCATACTGTGTGGGACAATATCACACCTTGTGGGGAATATCACACTGCGTGGGACAATATCACACCGTGTGGGGAATATCACACAGCGTGGGACAATATCACACCGTGTGGGGAATATCACACCGTGTGGGGAATATCACACCATGTGGGGAGTATCACACCGTGTGGGACAATATCACATCGTGTGGGAAAATATCACACCGTGTGGGAAAATATCACACCGTGGGGGGAATATCACACCGTGGGGGAAATATCACACCGTGTGGGGAATATCACACCTTTTGTGGAATATCACACCGTGTGGGGAATATCACACCGTGTGGACAATATCACACCGTGTGGGGAATATCACACCGTGTGGGACAATATCACACCGTGTGGGGAATATCACACCGTGTGGGACAATATCACACCGTGTGGGGAATATCACACTGCGTGGGACAATATCACACTGTGTGGGGAATATCACACCGTGTGGGACAATATCACACCGTGTGGGGAATATCACACCGTGTGGGGAATATCACACTTTGTGGGGAATATCACACCGTGTGGGACAATATCACACCGTGTTGGGAATATCACACCGTGTGGTGAATATCACACAGTGTGGGGAATATCACACCGTGTGGGGAATATCACACCGTGTGGGACAATATCATATCGTGTGGGGAATATCACACCATGTGGGACAATATCACACCGTGTGGGGAATATCACACTGTGTGGGGAATATCACACAGACTGGGACAATATCACACTGGGTTGGGAATATCACACCGTGTGGTGAATATCACACCGTGTGGGACAATATCACACCGTGTCGGGAATATCTCACCATGTGGGACAATATCACACCATGTGGGACAATATCACACCGTGTGGGACAATATCACACCGTGTGGGGAATATCACACCGTGTAGGACAATATCACACCGTGTTTGGAATATAACACCGTGTGGGAAATATCACACCATGTGGGGAATATCACACCGTGCAGGACAATATCACACCGTGTGGGGAATATCACACCATGTGGGGAATATCACACCGTGTGGGACAATATCACATCGTGTGGGAAAATATCACACCGTGTGGGAAAATATCACACCGTGTGGGGAATATCACACTGTATGGGGAATATCACACCGTGTGGGGAATATCACACCTTTTGGGAAAGATCACACCGTGTGGGGAATATCACACCGTGTGGACAATATCACACCGTGCGGGGAATATCACACCGTGCGGGACAATATCACACCATGTGGGGAATATCACACCGTGTGGGGAATATCACACCGTGTGGGGAATATCACACCGTGTGGAAAATATCACACCGTGTGGGGAATATCATTACCGTGTGGGACAATATCACACCGTGTGGGGAATATCACACCGTGTGGGGAATATCACACCTTTTGGGAAAGATCACACCGTGTGGGGAATATCACACCGTGTGGACAATATCACACCGTGCGGGGAATATCACACCGTGCGGGACAATATCACACCATGTGGGGAATATCACACCGTGTGGGGAATATCACACCGTGTGGGGAATATCACACCGTGTGGAAAATATCACACCGTGTGGGGAATATCATTACCGTGTGGGACAATATCACACCGTGTGGGGAATATCACACCGTGTGGGGAATATCACACCGTGTGGGGAATATCATTACCATGTGGGACAATATCACACCGTGTGGGGAATATCACACCATGTGGGACAATATCACACCGTGTGGGGAATATCATTACCATGTGGGACAATATCACACCGTGTGGGGAATATCACACCGTGTGGGACAATATCACACCATGTGGGAAATATCACACCATCTGGGACAATATCACACCGGGTGGGGAATATCACACCGTGTGTGGAATATCAAACCATGTGGGGAATATCACACCGTGAGGGACAATATCACACCGTGTGGGACAATATCACACCGTGTGGGGAATATCACACTGTGTAGGACAATATCAAACCATGAGGGACAATATCACACCGTGTGGGGAATATCACACCGTGTGGAATAATATCACACCGTGTGGGAAAATATCACACCGTGTGGGGAATATCACACCGTGTGGTGAATATCACACCATGTGGGGAATATCACACCATGTGGGACAATATAACACCATGTGGGGAATATCACACTTTGTGGGGAATATCACACCGTGTGGGACAATATCACACCGTGTTGGGAGCATCACACCGTGTGGGGAATATCACACTGGGTTGGGAATATCACACCGTGTGGTGAATATCACACCGTGTGGGACAATATCACACCATGTCGGGAATATCACACCGTGACAGACAATATCACACCGTTTGGGGAATATCACACCGTGGGGGAATATCACACCTTGTGGGACAATATCACACCATGTGGGGAATATCACACCGTGTGGGGAATATCACACCGTGTCGGACAATATCACACCGTGTGGGGAATATCACTCCGTGTGGGACAATATCACACCGTGTCGGGAATATCTCACCATGTGGGACAATTTCACACCATGTGGGACAATATCACACCGTGTGGGACAATATCACACCGTGTGGGGAATATCACACCGTGTAGGACAACATCACACCGTGTTTGGAATATAACACCGTGTGGGAAATATCACACCATGTGGGGAATATCACACCGTGTGGGACAATATCACACCGTTTCGGGAATATCACACCGTTTGGGGAATATCACACCGTGTGGTACAATATCACTCCGTGTGGGGAATATCACACCATGTGGGGAATAGCACACCGTGTGGGGAATATCACACCGTGTGGGACAATATCACACCATGTGGGGAATATCACACCCTGTGGGTAATATCACAACATGTGGGACAATATCACACCGTGTGGGGAATATCACACCGTGTGGAATAATATCACACCGTGTGGGAAAATATCACACCGTGTGGGGAATATCACACCGTGTGGGGAATATCACACCATGTGGGGAATATCACACCATGTGGGACAATATCACACCATGTGGGGAATATCACACCGTGTGGGACAATATCACACCGTGTGGGGAATATCACACCGTGTGGGACAATATCACACCATGTGGGGAATATCACACAGTGTGGGGAATATCACACCATGTGGGGAATATCACACCGTGTGGTCTATATCACACCATGTGGGACAATATCACACCGTGTGGGGAATATCACACTGTGTGGGGAATATCACACCGTGTGGGACAATATAACAGCTGTGGATAATATCTCACAATGTGGGACAATATCACACCGTGTGGGACAATATCACTCCGTGAGGGGAATATCTCACCGTGTGGGGAATATCACACCATGTGGGACAATATCACACCGTGTGGGGAATATCACACCGTGTGGGGAATACCACAATGTGTGGGGAATATCACACCGTATGGGACAATATCACACCTTGTGGGGAATATCACACCGTGAGGGACAATATCAAACCATTGCGGGAATATCTCACGGTGTGGGACAATATCACACCATGAGGGACAATATCACACCGTGTGGGACAATATAACACCGTGTGGGGTATATCACACTGTGTGGGACAATATCACACCGTGTGGGGAATATCACACCGTGTGGGACAATATCGCACGGTTTGGGGAATATCACACCGTGTGGGGAATATCACACCGTGTAGGACAATATCACACCATGAGGGACAATATCACACCGTGTGGGACAATATAACACCGTGTGGGGTATATCACACTGTGTGGGACAATATCACACCGTGTGGGGAATATCACACCGTGTGGGACAATATCGCACGGTTTGGGGAATATCACACCGTGTGGGGAATATCACACCGTGTGGACAATATCACACCGTGTGGGGAAGATCACACCATGTGGGACAATATCAAACCGTGTGGGGAATATCACACCGTGTGGGGAATATCACACCGTGTGGGGAATATCACACAGTCTGGGACAATATCACACTGGGTTGGGAATATCACACCGTGTGGTGAATATCACACCGTGTGGGACAATATCACACCATGTCGGGAATATCACACCGTGACGGACAATATCACACCGTGTGGGGAATATCACACCGTGGGGGAATATCACACCGTGTAGGACAATATCACACCGTGTGGGGAATATCACTCCGTGTGGGACAATATCACACCGTGTCGGGAATATCTCACCATGTGGGACAATATCACACCATGTGGGACAATATCACACCGTGTGGGACAATATCACACCGTGTGGGGAATATCGCACCGTGTAGGACAATATCACACCGTGTTTGTAATATAACGCCGTGTGGGAAATATCACACCATGTGGGGAATATCACACCGTGTGGGACAATATCACACCGTGTGGGGAATATCACACCGTTTGGGAAATATCACACCGTGTGGGACAATATCACTCCGTGTGGGGAATATCACACCATGTGGGGAATAGCACACCATGTGGGGAATATCACACCATGTGGGAAAATATCACACCATGTGGGGAATATCACACCGTGTGGGACAATATCACACCGTGTGGGGAATATCACACCGTTTGGGGAATATCACACCATGTGGGACAATATCACACCATGTGGGGAATATCACACCGTGTGGGACAATATCACACCGTGTGGGGAATATCACACCGTTTGGGGAATATCACACCGTGTGGGACAATATCGCACCGTGTGGGCCAATATCACACCGTGTGGGGAATATCTCACTGTGTGGGGAATATCACACCGTGTGGGACAATATCACACCGTGTGGGGAATATCACACCATGAGGAGAATATCACACAGTGTGGGGAATATCACACCGTGTGGGAAAAATCACACCGTGTGGTCTATATCACACCATGAGGGACAATATCACACCGTGTGGGGAATATCACACTGTGTGAGGAATATCACACCGTGTGAGACAATATAACAGCTGTGGGGAATATCTCACAATGTGGGACAATATCACACCGTGTGGGACAATATCACTCCGTGAGGGGAATATCTCACCGTGTGGGGAATATCACACCATGTGGGACAATATCACACCGTGTGGGGAATATCACACCGTGTGGGGAATACCACAACGTGTGGGGAATATCACACCGTATGCGACAATATCACACATTGTGGGGAATATCACACCGTGAGGGACAATATCAAACCATGTGGGGAATATCACACTGTATGGGACAATATCACACCATGAGGGACAATATCACACCGTGTGGGACAATATCACACCGTGTGGGGAATATTACACCGTGTAGGACAATATCACACCATGAGGGACAATACCACACCGTGTGGGACAATATCACACCGTGTGGGGTATATCACACCGTGTGGGATAATATCACACCGTGTGGGGAATATCACACCATGTGGGACAATATCACACCGTGTGGGGAATATCACACCGTGCGGGACAATATCACACCGTGTGGGGAATATCACACCGTGAGGGGAATATCACAACGTGTGGGGAATATCACACCGTGTGAACAATATCACACCGTGTGGGGAGTATCATTACCGTTTGGGACAATATCACACCGTGTGGGGAATATCACACCAAGTGGGGAATTTCACACAATGTGGGACAATATCACACCGTGTGGGAAATATCACACCATGTGGGGATTATCACACCGTGTGGGAAAATATCACACCGTGTGGGGAATATCACACCGTGTGGGGAATATCACACCGTGTGGGGAGTATCACACCGTGTGGGACAATATCACATCGTGTGGGAAAATATCACACCGTGTGGGAAAATATCACACCGTGTGGGGAATATCACTCCGTATGGGGAATATCACACCGTGTGGGGAATATCACACCTTTTGGGGAATATCACACTGTGTAGGACAATATCACACCGTGTGGGGAATATCACTCCGTGTGGGACAATATCACACCGTGTCGGGAATATCTCACCATGTGGGACAATATCACACCATGTGGGACAATATCACACCGTGTGGGACAATATCACACCGTGTGGGAAAATATCACACCGTGTGGGAAAATATCACACCGTGTGGGGAATATCACACCGTATGGGGAATATCACACCGTGTGGGACAATATCACACCGTGTGGGACAATATCACACCGTGTGGGGAATATCACACCGTGTGGGACAATATCGCACGGTGTGGGGAATATCACACCGTGTGAACAATATCACACCGTGTGGGGAGTATCATTACCGTGTGGGTCAATATCACACCGTGTGGGGAATATCACACCATGTGGGGAATTTCACACAATGTGGGACAATATCACACCGTGTGGGAAATATCACACCATGTGGGGATTATCACACCATGTGGGAAAATATCACACCGTGTGGGGAATATCACACCGTGTGGGGAATATCACACCGTGTGGGGAGTATCACACCGTGTGGGACAATATCACATCGTGAGGGAAAATATCACACGGTGTGGGAAAATATCACACCGTGTGGGGAATATCACACCGTATGGGGAATATCACACCGTGTGGGGAATATCACACCTTTTGGGGAATATCACACCGTGTGGGGAATATCACACCGTGTGGACAATATCACACCGTGTGGGGAATATCACACCGTGCGGGACAATATCACACTGTGTGGGGAATATCACACCATGTGGGACAATATCACACCGTGTGGGGAATATCACACTGTGTGGGACAATATCACACCTTGTGGGGAATATCACACTGCGTGGGACAATATCACACCGTGTGGGGAATATCACACAGCGTGGGACAATATCACACCGTGTGGGAAATATCACACCGTGTGGGGAATATCACACTGTGTGGGGAATATCACACCGTGTGGGACAATTTCACACCGTGTGGGGAATATCACACTGTGTGGGGAATATCACACAGTGTGGGGAATATCACACCGTGTGGGGAATATCACACCGTGTGGGACAATATCACACCGTGTGGGGAATATCACACTGTGTGGGGAATATCACACCGTATGGAGAACATCAAACCGTGTGGGGAATATCACACCATTTGGGGAATATCACACCGTGGGGGAATATCACACCTTGTGGGACAATATCACACCGTGTGGGGAATATCACACCGTGTGGAAAATATCACACCGTGTGGGGAATATCATTACCGTGTGGGACAATATCACACCGTGTGGGGAATATCACACCGTGTGGGGAATATCACACCTTTTGGGAAAGATCACACCGTGTGGGGAATATCACACCGTGTGGACAATATCACACCGTGCGGGGAATATCACACCGTGCGGGACAATATCACACCATGTGGGGAATATCACACCGTGTGGGGAATATCACACCGTGTGGGGAATATCACACCGTGTGGAAAATATCACACCGTGTGGGGAATATCATTACCGTGTGGGACAATATCACACCGTTTGGGGAATATCACACCGTGTGGGGAATATCACACCGTGTGGGGAATATCATTACCATGTGGGACAATATCACACCGTGTGGGGAATATCACACCATGTGGGACAATATCACACCGTGTGGGGAATATCATTACCATGTGGGACAATATCACACCGTGTGGGGAATATCACACCGTGTGGGACAATATCACACCGTGTGGGAAATATCACACCATCTGGGACAATATCACACCGGGTGGGGAATATCACACCGTGTGTGGAATATCAAACCATGTGGGGAATATCACACCATGAGGGACAATATCACACCGTGTGGGACAATATCACACCGTGTGGGGAATATCACACTGTGTAGGACAATATCAAACCATGAGGGACAATATCACACCGTGTGGGGAATATCACACCGTGTGGAATAATATCACACCGTGTGGGAAAATATCACACCGTGTGGGGAATATCACACCGTGTGGTGAATATCACACCATGTGGGGAATATCACACCATGTGGGACAATATAACACCATGTGGGGAATATCACACTTTGTGGGGAATATCACACCGTGTGGGACAATATCACACCGTGTTGGGAGCATCACACCGTGTGGGGAATATCACACTGGGTTGGGAATATCACACCGTGTGGTGAATATCACACCGTGTGGGACAATATCACACCATGTCGGGAATATCACACCGTGACAGACAATATCACACCGTTTGGGGAATATCACACCGTGGGGGAATATCACACCTTGTGGGACAATATCACACCATGTGGGGAATATCACACCGTGTGGGGAATATCACACCGTGTCGGACAATATCACACCGTGTGGGGAATATCACTCCGTGTGGGACAATATCACACCGTGTCGGGAATATCTCACCATGTGGGACAATTTCACACCATGTGGGACAATATCACACCGTGTGGGACAATATCACACCGTGTGGGGAATATCACACCGTGTAGGACAACATCACACCGTGTTTGGAATATAACACCGTGTGGGAAATATCACACCATGTGGGGAATATCACACCGTGTGGGACAATATCACACCGTGTCGGGAATATCACACCGTTTGGGGAATATCACACCGTGTGGTACAATATCACTCCGTGTGGGGAATATCACACCATGTGGGGAATAGCACACCGTGTGGGGAATATCACACCGTGTGGGACAATATCACACCATGTGGGGAATATCACACCCTGTGGGTAATATCACAACATGTGGGACAATATCACACCGTGTGGGGAATATCACACCGTGTGGAATAATATCACACCGTGTGGGAAAATATCACACCGTGTGGGGAATATCACACCGTGTGGGGAATATCACACCATGTGGGGAATATCACACCATGTGGGACAATATCACACCATGTGGGGAATATCACACCGTGTGGGACAATATCACACCGTGTGGGGAATATCACACCGTGTGGGACAATATCACACCATGTGGGGAATATCACACAGTGTGGGGAATATCACACCATGTGGGGAATATCACACCGTGTGGTCTATATCACACCATGTGGGACAATATCACACCGTGTGGGGAATATCACACTGTGTGGGGAATATCACACCGTGTGGGACAATATAACAGCTGTGGGGAATATCTCACAATGTGGGACAATATCACACCGTGTGCGGAATATCACACCGTGTGGGGAATACCACAATGTGTGGGGAATATCACACCGTATGGGACAATATCACACCTTGTGGGGAATATCACACCGTGAGGGACAATATCAAACCATTGCGGGAATATCTCACGGTGTGGGACAATATCACACCGTGTGGGACAATATCACATCGTGTGGGAAAATATCACACCGTGTGGGAAAATATCACACCGTGTGGGGAATATCACACTGTATGGGGAATATCACACCGTGTGGGGAATATCACACCTTTTGGGAAAGATCACACCGTGTGGGGAATATCACACCGTGTGGACAATATCACACCGTGCGGGGAATATCACACCGTACGGGACAATATCACACCATGTGGGGAATATCACACCGTGTGGGGAATATCACACCGTGTGGGGAATATCACACCGTGTGGAAAATATCACACCGTGTGGGGAATATCATTACCGTGTGGGACAATATCACACCGTGTGGGGAATATCACACCGTGTGGGGAATATCACACCGTGTGGGGAGTATCACACCGTGTGGGACAATATCACATCGTGTGGGAAAATATCACACCGTGTGGGAAAATATCACACCGTGTGGGGAATATCACACTGTATGGGGAATATCACACCGTGTGGGGAATATCACACCTTTTGGGAAATATCACACCGTGTGGGGAATATCACACCGTGTGGACAATATCACACCGTGCGGGGAATATCACACCGTGCGGGACAATATCACACCGTGTGGGGAATATCACACCGTGTGGGGAATATCACACCGTGTGGGGAATATCACACTGTGTGGAAAATATCACACCGTGTGGGGAATATCATTACCGTGTGGGACAATATCACACCGTCTGGGGAATATCACACCGTGTGGGGAATATCACACCGTGTGGGGAATATCATTACCATGTGGGACAATATCACACCGTGTGGGGAATATCACACCATGTGGGACAATATCACACCGTGTGGGGAATATCATTACCATGTGGGACAATATCACACCGTGTGGGGAATATCACACTGTGTGGGACAATATCACACCGTGTGGGGAATATCATACTGTGTGGGACAATATCACACCTTGTGGGGAATATCACACTGCGTGGGACAATATCACACCGTGTGGGGAATATCACACAGCGTGGGACAATATCACACCGTGTGGGGAATATCACACCGTGTGGGGAATATCACACCATGTGGGGAGTATCACACCGTGTGGGACAATATCACATCGTGTGGGAAAATATCACACCGTGTGGGAAAATATCACACCGTGGGGGGAATATCACACCGTGGGGGAAATATCACACCGTGTGGGGAATATCACACCTTTTGTGGAATATCACACCGTGTGGGGAATATCACACCGTGTGGACAATATCACACCGTGTGGGGAATATCACACCGTGTGGGACAATATCACACCGTGTGGGGAATATCACACCGTGTGGGACAATATCACACCGTGTGGGGAATATCACACTGCGTGGGACAATATCACACTGTGTGGGGAATATCACACCGTGTGGGACAATATCACACCGTGTGGGGAATATCACACCGTGTGGGGAATATCACACTTTGTGGGGAATATCACACCGTGTGGGACAATATCACACCGTGTTGGGAATATCACACCGTGTGGTGAATATCACACAGTGTGGGGAATATCACACCGTGTGGGGAATATCACACCGTGTGGGACAATATCATATCGTGTGGGGAATATCACACCATGTGGGACAATATCACACCGTGTGGGGAATATCACACTGTGTGGGGAATATCACACAGACTGGGACAATATCACACTGGGTTGGGAATATCACACCGTGTGGTGAATATCACACCGTGTGGGACAATATCACACCGTGTCGGGAATATCTCACCATGTGGGACAATATCACACCATGTGGGACAATATCACACCGTGTGGGACAATATCACACCGTGTGGGGAATATCACACCGTGTAGGACAATATCACACCGTGTTTGGAATATAACACCGTGTGGGAAATATCACACCATGTGGGGAATATCACACCGTGCAGGACAATATCACACCGTGTGGGGAATATCACACCATGTGGGGAATATCACACCGTGTGGGACAATATCACATCGTGTGGGAAAATATCACACCGTGTGGGAAAATATCACACCGTGTGGGGAATATCACACTGTATGGGGAATATCACACCGTGTGGGGAATATCACACCTTTTGGGAAAGATCACACCGTGTGGGGAATATCACACCGTGTGGACAATATCACACCGTGCGGGGAATATCACACCGTGCGGGACAATATCACACCATGTGGGGAATATCACACCGTGTGGGGAATATCACACCGTGTGGGGAATATCACACCGTGTGGAAAATATCACACCGTGTGGGGAATATCATTACCGTGTGGGACAATATCACACCGTGTGGGGAATATCACACCGTGTGGGGAATATCACACCTTTTGGGAAAGATCACACCGTGTGGGGAATATCACACCGTGTGGACAATATCACACCGTGCGGGGAATATCACACCGTGCGGGACAATATCACACCATGTGGGGAATATCACACCGTGTGGGGAATATCACACCGTGTGGGGAATATCACACCGTGTGGAAAATATCACACCGTGTGGGGAATATCATTACCGTGTGGGACAATATCACACCGTGTGGGGAATATCACACCGTGTGGGGAATATCACACCGTGTGGGGAATATCATTACCATGTGGGACAATATCACACCGTGTGGGGAATATCACACCATGTGGGACAATATCACACCGTGTGGGGAATATCATTACCATGTGGGACAATATCACACCGTGTGGGGAATATCACACCGTGTGGGACAATATCACACCGTGTGGGAAATATCACACCATCTGGGACAATATCACACCGGGTGGGGAATATCACACCGTGTGTGGAATATCAAACCATGTGGGGAATATCACACCATGAGGGACAATATCACACCGTGTGGGACAATATCACACCGTGTGGGGAATATCACACTGTGTAGGACAATATCAAACCATGAGGGACAATATCACACCGTGTGGGGAATATCACACCGTGTGGAATAATATCACACCGTGTGGGAAAATATCACACCGTGTGGGGAATATCACACCGTGTGGTGAATATCACACCATGTGGGGAATATCACACCATGTGGGACAATATAACACCATGTGGGGAATATCACACTTTGTGGGGAATATCACACCGTGTGGGACAATATCACACCGTGTTGGGAGCATCACACCGTGTGGGGAATATCACACTGGGTTGGGAATATCACACCGTGTGGTGAATATCACACCATGTGGGACAATATCACACCATGTCGGGAATATCACACCGTGACAGACAATATCACACCGTTTGGGGAATATCACACCGTGGGGGAATATCACACCTTGTGGGACAATATCACACCATGTGGGGAATATCACACCGTGTGGGGAATATCACACCGTGTCGGACAATATCACACCGTGTGGGGAATATCACTCCGTGTGGGACAATATCACACCGTGTCGGGAATATCTCACCATGTGGGACAATTTCACACCATGTGGGACAATATCACACCGTGTGGGACAATATCACACCGTGTGGGGAATATCACACCGTGTAGGACAACATCACACCGTGTTTGGAATATAACACCGTGTGGGAAATATCACACCATGTGGGGAATATCACACCGTGTGGGACAATATCACACCGTGTCGGGAATATCACACCGTTTGGGGAATATCACACCGTGTGGTACAATATCACTCCGTGTGGGGAATATCACACCATGTGGGGAATAGCACACCGTGTGGGGAATATCACACCGTGTGGGCCAATATCACACCATGTGGGGAATATCACACCCTGTGGGTAATATCACAACATGTGGGACAATATCACACCGTGTGGGGAATATCACACCGTGTGGAATAATATCACACCGTGTGGGAAAATATCACACCGTGTGGGGAATATCACACCGTGTGGGGAATATCACACCATGTGGGGAATATCACACCATGTGGGACAATATCACACCATGTGGGGAATATCACACCGTGTGGGACAATATCACACCGTGTGGGGAATATCACACCGTGTGGGACAATATCACACCATGTGGGGAATATCACACAGTGTGGGGAATATCACAACATGTGGGGAATATCACACCGTGTGGTCTATATCACACCATGTGGGACAATATCACACCGTGTGGGGAATATCACACTGTGTGGGGAATATCACACCGTGTGGGACAATATAACAGCTGTGGATAATATCTCACAATGTGGGACAATATCACACCGTGTGGGACAATATCACTCCGTGAGGGGAATATCTCACCGTGTGGGGAATATCACACCATGTGGGACAATATCACACCGTGTGGGGAATATCACACCGTGTGGGGAATACCACAATGTGTGGGGAATATCACACCGTATGGGACAATATCACACCTTGTGGGGAATATCACACCGTGAGGGACAATATCAAACCATTGCGGGAATATCTCACGGTGTGGGACAATATCACACCATGAGGGACAATATCACACCGTGTGGGACAATATAACACCGTGTGGGGTATATCACACTGTGTGGGACAATATCACACCGTGTGGGGAATATCACACCGTGTGGGACAATATCGCACGGTTTGGGGAATATCACACCGTGTGGGGAATATCACACCGTGTAGGACAATATCACACCATGAGGGACAATATCACACCGTGTGGGACAATATAACACCGTGTGGGGTATATCACACTGTGTGGGACAATATCACACCGTGTGGGGAATATCACACCGTGTGGGACAATATCGCACGGTTTGGGGAATATCACACCGTGTGGGGAATATCACACCGTGTGGACAATATCACACCGTGTGGGGAAGATCACACCATGTGGGACAATATCAAACCGTGTGGGGAATATCACACCGTGTGGGGAATATCACACCGTGTGGGGAATATCACACAGTCTGGGACAATATCACACTGGGTTGGGAATATCACACCGTGTGGTGAATATCACACCGTGTGGGACAATATCACACCATGTCGGGAATATCACACCGTGACGGACAATATCACACCGTGTGGGGAATATCACACCGTGGGGGAATATCACACCGTGTAGGACAATATCACACCGTGTGGGGAATATCACTCCGTGTGGGACAATATCACACCGTGTCGGGAATATCTCACCATGTGGGACAATATCACACCATGTGGGACAATATCACACCGTGTGGGACAATATCACACCGTGTGGGGAATATCGCACCGTGTAGGACAATATCACACCGTGTTTGTAATATAACGCCGTGTGGGAAATATCACACCATGTGGGGAATATCACACCGTGTGGGACAATATCACACCGTGTGGGGAATATCACACCGTTTGGGAAATATCACACCGTGTGGGACAATATCACTCCGTGTGGGGAATATCACACCATGTGGGGAATAGCACACCATGTGGGGAATATCACACCATGTGGGAAAATATCACACCGTGTGGGGAATATCACACCGTGTGGGGAATATCACACCATGTGGGGAATATCACACCATGTGGGACAATATCACACCATGTGGGGAATATCACACCGTGTGGGACAATATCACACCGTGTGGGGAATATCACACCGTTTGGGGAATATCACACCATGTGGGACAATATCACACCATGTGGGGAATATCACACCGTGTGGGACAATATCACACCGTGTGGGGAATATCACACCGTTTGGGGAATATCACACCGTGTGGGACAATATCGCACCGTGTGGGCCAATATCACACCGTGTGGGGAATATCTCACTGTGTGGGGAATATCACACCGTGTGGGACAATATCACACCGTGTGGGGAATATCACACCATGAGGAGAATATCACACAGTGTGGGGAATATCACACCGTGTGGGAAAAATCACACCGTGTGGTCTATATCACACCATGAGGGACAATATCACACCGTGTGGGGAATATCACACTGTGTGAGGAATATCACACCGTGTGAGACAATATAACAGCTGTGGGGAATATCTCACAATGTGGGACAATATCACACCGTGTGGGACAATATCACTCCGTGAGGGGAATATCTCACCGTGTGGGGAATATCACACCATGTGGGACAATATCACACCGTGTGGGGAATATCACACCGTGTGGGGAATACCACACCATGTGGGACAATATCACACCATGTGGGGAATATCACACCGTGTGGGACAATATCACACCGTGTGGGGAATATCACACCGTTTGGGGAATATCACACCGTGTGGGACAATATCACACCATGTGGGGAATATCACACCATGTGGGGAATAGCACACCGTGTGGGGAATATCACACCGTGTGGGACAATATCACACCATGTGGGGAATATCACACCCTGTGGGTAATATCACAACATGTGGGACAATATCACACCGTGTGGGGAATATCACACCGTTTGGGGAATATCACACCGTGTGGGACAATATCACACCGTGTGGGGAATATCACACCATGTGGCGAATATCACACCGTGTGGGGAATATCACACCGTGAGGGGAATATCACAACGTGTGGGGAATATCACACCGTGTGAACAATATCACACCGTGTGGGGAGTATCATTACCGTTTGGGACAATATCACACCGTGTGGGGAATATCACACCAAGTGGGGAATTTCACACAATGTGGGACAATATCACACCGTGTGGGAAATATCACACCATGTGGGGATTATCACACCGTGTGGGAAAATATCACACCGTGTGGGGAATATCACACCGTGTGGGGAATATCACACCGTGTGGGGAGTATCACACCGTGTGGGACAATATCACATCGTGTGGGAAAATATCACACCGTGTGGGAAAATATCACACCGTGTGGGGAATATCACTCCGTATGGGGAATATCACACCGTGTGGGGAATATCACACCTTTTGGGGAATATCACACTGTGTAGGACAATATCACACCGTGTGGGGAATATCACTCCGTGTGGGACAATATCACACCGTGTCGGGAATATCTCACCATGTGGGACAATATCACACCATGTGGGACAATATCACACCGTGTGGGACAATATCACACCGTGTGGGAAAATATCACACCGTGTGGGAAAATATCACACCGTGTGGGGAATATCACACCGTATGGGGAATATCACACCGTGTGGGACAATATCACACCGTGTGGGACAATATCACACCGTGTGGGGAATATCACACCGTGTGGGACAATATCGCACGGTGTGGGGAATATCACACCGTGTGAACAATATCACACCGTGTGGGGAGTATCATTACCGTGTGGGTCAATATCACACCGTGTGGGGAATATCACACCATGTGGGGAATTTCACACAATGTGGGACAATATCACACCGTGTGGGAAATATCACACCATGTGGGGATTATCACACCATGTGGGAAAATATCACACCGTGTGGGGAATATCACACCGTGTGGGGAATATCACACCGTGTGGGGAGTATCACACCGTGTGGGACAATATCACATCGTGAGGGAAAATATCACACGGTGTGGGAAAATATCACACCGTGTGGGGAATATCACACCTTTTGGGGAATATCACACCGTGTGGGGAATATCACACCGTGTGGACAATATCACACCGTGTGGGGAATATCACACCGTGCGGGACAATATCACACTGTGTGGGGAATATCACACCATGTGGGACAATATCACACCGTGTGGGGAATATCACACTGTGTGGGACAATATCACACCTTGTGGGGAATATCACACTGCGTGGGACAATATCACACCGTGTGGGGAATATCACACAGCGTGGGACAATATCACACCGTGTGGGAAATATCACACCGTGTGGGGAATATCACACTGTGTGGGGAATATCACACCGTGTGGGACAATTTCACACCGTGTGGGGAATATCACACTGTGTGGTGAATATCACACAGTGTGGGGAATATCACACCGTGTGGGGAATATCACTCCGTGTGGGACAATATCACACCGTGTGGGGAATATCACACTGTGTGGGGAATATCACACCGTATGGAGAACATCAAACCGTGTGGGGAATATCACACCATTTGGGGAATATCACACCGTGGGGGAATATCACACCTTGTGGGACAATATCACACCGTGTGGGGAATATCACACCGTGTAGGACAATATCACACCGTGTGGGGAATATCACACCGTGTGGGACAATATCACATCGTGTGGGGAATATCACACCATGTGGGACAATATCACACCGTGTGGGGAATATCACACCATGTGGGGAATATCACACCGTGTGGGGAATATCACACAGTCTGGGACAATATCACACCGGGTTGGGAATATCACACCGTGTGGTGAATATCACACAGTGTGGAACAATATCACACCGTGTGGGGAATATCACACCGTGGGGGAATATCACACCTTGTGGGACAATATCACACCGTGTGGGGAATATCACACCGTGTAGGACAATATCACACCGTGTGGGGAATATCACACCGTGTGGGACAATATCACACCGTGTCGAGAATATCTCACCATGTGGGACAATATCACACCATGTGGGACAATATCACACCGTGTGGGACAATATCACACCGTGTGGGGATATCACACCGTGTAGGACAATATCACACCGTGTTTGGAACATAACACCGTGTGGGAAATATCACACCATGTGGGGAATATCACACCGTGTGGGACAATATCACACCGTGTGGGGATTATCACACAGTGTGGGAAATATTACACTGTGTGGGGAATATCACACCATCTGGGACAATATCACACCGGGTGGGGAATATCACACCGTGTGTGGCATATCAAACCATGTGGGGAATATCACACTGTGTGGGACAATATCACACCATGAGGGACAATATCACACCGTGTGGGACAATATCAAACCGTGTGGGGAATATCACACTGTGGAGGACAATATCAAACCATGAGGGACAATATCACACCGTGTGGGGAATATCACACCGTGTGGGACAATATCACACCGTGTGGAGAATATCACACCGTGTGGGGAATATCACACCGTGTGGAATAATATCACACCGTGTGGGAAAATATCACACCGTGTGGTGAATATCACACCATGTGGGGAATATCACACCATGTGGGACAATATCACACCATGTGGGGAATATCACACCGTGTGGGACAATATCACACCGTGTGGGGAATATCACACCGTTTGGGGAATATCACACCGTGTGGGACAATATCACACCATGTGGGGAATATCACACCATGTGGGGAATAGCACACCGTGTGGGGAATATCACACCGTGTGGGACAATATCACACCATGTGGGGAATATCACACCCTGTGGGTAATATCACAACATGTGGGACAATATCACACCGTGTGGGGAATATCACACCGTTTGGGGAATATCACACCGTGTGGGACAATATCACACCGTGTGGGGAATATCACACCATGTGGCGAATATCACACCGTGTGGGGAATATCACACCGTGTGGGGAATACCACAACGTGTGGGGAATATCACACCGTATGGGACAATATCACACCTTGTGGGGAATATCACACCGTGAGGGACAATATCAAACCATGTGGGGAATATCACACTGTGTGGGACAATATCACACCATGAGGGACAATATCACACAGTGTGGGACAATATCACACCGTGTGGGGAATATTACACCGTGTCGGACAATATCACACCATGAGGGACAATATCACACCGTGTGGGACAATATCACACCGTGTGGGGTATATCACACCGTGTGGGACAATATCACACCGTGTGGGGAATATCACACCGTGTGGGACAATATCACACCGTGTGGGGAATATCACACCGTGTGGGACAATATCGCACGGTGTGGGGAATATCATACCGTGTGGGGAATATCACACCATGTGGACAATATCACACCGTGCGGAGAATACCACACCGTGCGGGACAATATCACACCGTGTGGGGAATATCACACCGTGTGGGGAATATCACACCGTGTGGGGAATATCACACCGTGTGGACAATAGCACACCATGTGGGGAATATCATTACCGTGTGGGACAATATCACACCGTGTGGGGAATATCACACCGTGTGGGGAATTTCACACAATGTGGGACAATATCACACCATGTGGGAAATATCACACCATGTGGGGATTATCACACCGTGTGGGAAAATATCACACCGAGTGGGGAATATCACACCGTGTGGGGAATATCACACCGTGTGGGGAATATCACACCGTGTGGGGAGTATCACACCGTGTGGGACAATATCACATCGTGTGGGAAAATATCACACCGTGTGGGAAAATATCACACCGTGTGGGGAATATCACACTGTATGGGGAATATCACACCGTGTGGGGAATATCACACCTTTTGGGAAATATCACACCGTGTGGGGAATATCACACCGTGTGGACAATATCACACCGTGCGGGGAATAACACACCGTGCGGGACAATATCACACCGTGTGGGGAATATCACACCGTGTGGGGAATATCACACCGTGTGGGGAATATCACACTGTGTGGAAAATATCACACCGTGTGGGGAATATCATTACCGTGTGGGACAATATCACACCGTCTGGGGAATATCACACCGTGTGGGGAATATCACACCGTGTGGGGAATATCATTACCATGTGGGACAATATCACACCGTGTGGGGAATATCACACCATGTGGGACAATATCACACCGTGTGGGGAATATCATTACCATGTGGGACAATATCACACCGTGTGGGGAATATCACACTGTGTGGGACAATATCACACCGTGTGGGGAATATCATACTGTGTGGGACAATATCACACCTTGTGGGGAATATCACACTG
This sequence comes from Pristiophorus japonicus, assembly GCF_044704955.1. NCBI lineage: Eukaryota > Metazoa > Chordata > Chondrichthyes > Pristiophoridae > Pristiophorus > Pristiophorus japonicus. The sequence continues at coordinate 17,952,724 of NC_091979.1, read as the reverse complement.
CGTGGGACAATATCACACCGTGTGGGGAATATCACACAGCGTGGGACAATATCACACCGTGTGGGGAATATCACACCGTGTGGGGAATATCACACCATGTGGGGAGTATCACACCGTGTGGGACAATGTCACATCGTGTGGGAAAATATCACACCGTGTGGGAAAATATCACACCGTGGGGGGAATATCACACCGTGGGGGAAATATCACACCGTGTGGGGAATATCACACCTTTTGTGGAATATCACACCGTGTGGGGAATATCACACCGTGTGGACAATATCACACCGTGTGGGGAATATCACACCGTGTGGGACAATATCACACCGTGTGGGGAATATCACACCGTGTGGGACAATATCACACCGTGTGGGGAATATCACACTGCGTGGGACAATATCACACTGTGTGGGGAATATCACACAGTGTGGGACAATATCACACCGTGTGGGGAATATCACACCGTGTGGGGAATATCACACTTTGTGGGGAATATCACACCGTGTGGGACAATATCACACCGTGTTGGGAATATCACACCGTGTGGTGAATATCACACAGTGTGGGGAATATCACACCGTGTGGGGAATATCACACCGTGTGGGACAATATCATATCGTGTGGGGAATATCACACCATGTGGGACAATATCACACCGTGTGGGGAATATCACACTGTGTGGGGAATATCACACAGACTGGGACAATATCACACTGGGTTGGGAATATCACACCGTGTGGTGAATATCACACCGTGTGGGACAATATCACACCGTGTCGGGAATATCTCACCATGTGGGACAATATCACACCATGTGGGACAATATCACACCGTGTGGGACAATATCACACCGTGTGGGGAATATCACACCGTGTAGGACAATATCACACCGTGTTTGGAATATAACACCGTGTGGGAAATATCACACCATGTGGGGAATATCACACCGTGCAGGACAATATCACACCGTGTGGGGAATATCACACCATGTGGGGAATATCACACCGTGTGGGACAATATCACACCATGTGGGGAGTATCACACCGTGTGGGACAATATCACATCGTGTGGGAAAATATCACACCGTGTGGGAAAATATCACACCGTGTGGGGAATATCACACTGTATGGGGAATATCACACAGTGTGGGGAATATCACACCTTTTGGGAAAGATCACACCGTGTGGGGAATATCACACCGTGTGGACAATATCACACCGTGCGGGGAATATCACACCGTGCGGGACAATATCACACCATGTGGGGAATATCACACCGTGTGGGGAATATCACACCGTGTGGGGAATATCACACCGTGTGGAAAATATCACACCGTGTGGGGAATATCATTACCGTGTGGGACAATATCACACCGTGTGGGGAATATCACACCGTGTGGGGAATATCACACCGTGTGGGGAATATCATTACCATGTGGGACAATATCACACCGTGTGGGGAATATCACACCATGTGGGACAATATCACACCGTGTGGGGAATATCATTACCATGTGGGACAATATCACACCGTGTGGGGAATATCACACCGTGGGGGACAATATCACACCGTGTGGGAAATATCACACCATCTGGGACAATATCACACCGGGTGGGGAATATCACACCGTGTGTGGAATATCAAACCATGTGGGGAATATCACACTGTGTGGGACAATATCATACCATGAGGGACAATATCACACCGTGTGGGACAATATCACACCGTGTGGGGAATATCACACTGTGTAGGACAATATCAAACCATGAGGGACAATATCACACCGTGTGGGGAATATCACACCGTGTGGAATAATATCACACCGTGTGGGAAAATATCACACCGTGTGGGGAATATCACACCGTGTGGTGAATATCACACCATGTGGGGAATATCACACCATGTGGGACAATATCACACCGTGTGGGGAATATCACACCGTGCGGGACAATATCACACCGTGTGGGGAATATCACACCGTTTGGGGAATATCACACCGTGTGGGACAATATCACACCGTGTGGGGAATATCACACCATGTGGGGAATATCACACTTTGTGGGGAATATCACACCGTGTGGGACAATATCACACCGTGTTGGGAGCATCACACCGTGTGGGGAATATCACACTGGGTTGGGAATATCACACCGTGTGGTGAATATCACAACGTGTGGGACAATATCACACCATGTCGGGAATATCACACCGTGACAGACAATATCACACCGTTTGGGGAATATCACACCGTGGGGGAATATCACACCTTGTGGGACAATATCACACCATGTGGGGAATATCACACCGTGTGGGGAATATCACACCGTGTAGGACAATATCACACCGTGTGGGGAATATCACTCCGTGTGGGACAATATCACACCGTGTCGGGATTATCTCACCATGTGGGACAATATCACACCATGTGGGACAATATCACACCGTGTGGGACAATATCACACCGTGTGGGGAATATCACACCGTGTAGGACAATATCACACCGTGTTTGGAATATAACACCGTGTGGGAAATATCACACCATGTGGGGAATATCACACCCTGTGGGACAATATCACACCGTGTGGGGAATATCACACCGTTTGGGGAATATCACACCGTGTGGGACAATATCACTCCGTGTGGGGAATATCACACCATGTGGGGAATAGCACACCGTGTGGGGAATATCACACCGTGTGGGACAATATCACACCATGTGGGGAATATCACACCCTGTGGGTAATATCACAACATGTGGGACAATATCACACCGTGTGGGGAATATCACACCGTGTGGAATAATATCACACCGTGTGGGAAAATATCACACCGTGTGGGGAATATCACACCGTGTGGGGAATATCACACCATGTGGGGAATATCACACCATGTGGGACAATATCACACCATGTGGGGAATATCACACCGTGTGGGACAATATCACACTGTGTGGGGAATATCACACCGTTTGGGGAATATCACACCGTGTGGGACAAAATCGCACCGTGTGGGACAATATCACACCGTGTGGGGAATATCTCACTGTGTGGGGAATATCACACCGTGTGGGACAATATCACACCATGTGGGGAATATCACTCCATGTGGGGAATATCACACCGTGTGGAACAATATCACACCGTGTGGGGAATATCACACCATGTGGGACAATATCACACCATGTGGGGAATATCACACAGTGTGGGGAATATCACACCATGTGGGGAATATCACACCGTTTGGTCTATATCACACCATGTGGGACAATATCACACCGTGTGGGGAATATCACACTGTGTGGGGAATATCACACCGTGTGGGACAATATAACAGCTGTGGGGAATATCTCACAATGTGGGACAATATCACACCGTGTGGGACAATATCACTCCGTGAGGGGAATATCTCACCGTGTGGGGAATATCACACCATGTGGGACAATATCACACCGTGTGGGGAATATCACACCGTGTGGGGAATACCACAATGTGTGGGGAATATCACACCGTATGGGACAATATCACACCTTGTGGGGAATATCACACCGTGAGGGACAATATCAAACCATTGCGGGAATATCTCACGGTGTGGGACAATATCACACCATGAGGGACAATATCACACCGTGTGGGACAATATAACACCGTGTGGGGTATATCACACTGTGTGGGACAATATCACACCGTGTGGGGAATATCACACCGTGTGGGACAATATCACACCGTGTGGGGAATATCACACTGTGTGGGGAATATCACACAGACTGGGACAATATCACACTGGGTTGGGAATATCACACCGTGTGGTGAATATCACACCGTGTGGGACAATATCACACCGTGTCGGGAATATCTCACCATGTGGGACAATATCACACCATGTGGGACAATATCACACCGTGTGGGACAATATCACACCGTGTGGGGAATATCACACCGTGTAGGACAATATCACACGGTGTTTGGAATATAACACCGTGTGGGAAATATCACACCATGTGGGGAATATCACACCGTGCAGGACAATATCACACCGTGTGGGGAATATCACACCATGTGGGGAATATCACACCGTGTGGGACAATATCACACCATGTGGGGAGTATCACACCGTGTGGGACAATATCACATCGTGTGGGAAAATATCACACCGTGTGGGAAAATATCACACCGTGTGGGGAATATCACACTGTATGGGGAATATCACACCGTGTGGGGAATATCACACCTTTTGGGAAAGATCACACCGTGTGGGGAATATCACACCGTGTGGACAATATCACACCGTGCGGGGAATATCACACCGTGCGGGACAATATCACACCATGTGGGGAATATCACACCGTGTGGGGAATATCACACCGTGTGGGGAATATCACACCGTGTGGAAAATATCACACCGTGTGGGGAATATCATTACCGTGTGGGACAATATCACACCGTGTGGGGAATATCACACCGTGTGGGGAATATCACACCGTGTGGGGAATAACATTACCATGTGGGACAATATCACACCGTGTGGGGAATATCACACCATGTGGGACAATATCACACCGTGTGGGGAATATCATTACCATGTGGGACAATATCACACCGTGTGGGGAATATCACACCGTGGGGGACAATATCACACCGTGTGGGAAATATCACACCATCTGGGACAATATCACACCGGGTGGGGAATATCACACCGTGTGTGGAATATCAAACCATGTGGGGAATATCACACTGTGTGGGACAATATCATACCATGAGGGACAATATCACACCGTGTGGGACAATATCACACCGTGTGGGGAATATCACACTGTGTAGGACAATATCAAACCATGAGGGACAATATCACACCGTGTGGGGAATATCACACCGTGTGGAATAATATCACACCGTGTGGGAAAATATCACACCGTGTGGGGAATATCACACCGTGTGGTGAATATCACACCATGTGGGGAATATCACACCATGTGGGACAATATCACACCGTGTGGGGAATATCACACCGTGTGGGACAATATCACACCGTGTGGGGAATATCACACCGTTTGGGGAATATCACACCGTGTGGGACAATATCACACCGTGTGGGGAATATCACACAGCGTGGGACAATATCACACCGTGTGGGGAATATCACACCATGTGGGGAATATCACACTTTGTGGGGAATATCACACCGTGTGGGACAATATCACACCGTGTTGGGAGCATCACACCGTGTGGGGAATATCACACTGGGTTGGGAATATCACAACATGTGGTGAATATCACACCGTGTGGGACAATATCACACCATGTCGGGAATATCACACCGTGACAGACAATATCACACCGTTTGGGGAATATCACACCGTGGGGGAATATCACACCTTGTGGGACAATATCACACCATGTGGGGAATATCACACCGTGTGGGGAATATCACACCGTGTAGGACAATATCACACCGTGTGGGGAATATCACTCCGTGTGGGACAATATCACACCGTGTCGGGAATATCTCACCATGTGGGACAATATCACACCATGTGGGACAATATCACACCGTGTGGGACAATATCACACCGTGTGGGGAATATCACACCTTGTAGGACAATATCACACCGTGTTTGGAATATAACACCGTGTGGGAAATATCACACCATGTGGGGAATATCACACCCTGTGGGACAATATCACACCGTGTGGGGAATATCACACCGTTTGGGGAATATCACACCGTGTGGGACAATATCACACCGTGTGGGGAATATCACACCGTGTGGGGAATATCACACCATGTGGGGAATATCACACCATGTGGGACAATATCACACCATGTGGGGAATATCACACCGTGTGGGACAATATCACACTGTGTGGGGAATATCACACCGTTTGGGGAATATCACACCGTGTGGGACAAAATCGCACCGTGTGGGACAATATCACACCGTGTGGGGAATATCTCACTGTGTGGGGAATATCACACCGTGTGGGACAATATCACACCATGTGGGGAATATCACTCCATGTGGGGAATATCACACCGTGTGGAACAATATCACACCGTGTGGGGAATATCACACCATGTGGGACAATATCACACCATGTGGGGAATATCACACAGTGTGGGGAATATCACACCATGTGGGGAATATCACACCGTTTGGTCTATATCACACCATGTGGGACAATATCACACCGTGTGGGGAATATCACACTGTGTGGGGAATATCACACCGTGTGGGACAATATAACAGCTGTGGGGAATATCTCACAATGTGGGACAATATCACACCGTGTGGGACAATATCACTCCGTGAGGGGAATATCTCACCGTGTGGGGAATATCACACCATGTGGGACAATATCACACCGTGTGGGGAATATCACACCGTGTGGGGAATACCACAATGTGTGGGGAATATCACATCGTATGGGACAATATCACACCTTGTGGGGAATATCACACCGTGAGGGACAATATCAAACCATTGCGGGAATATCTCACGGTGTGGGACAATATCACACCATGAGGGACAATATCACACCGTGTGGGACAATATAACACCGTGTGGGGTATATCACACTGTGTGGGACAATATCACACCGTGTGGGGAATATCACACCGTGTGGGACAATATCGCACGGTTTGGGGAATATCACACCATGTGGGGAATATCACACCGTGTAGGACAATATCACACCATGAGGGACAATATCACACCGTGTGGGACAATATAACACCGTGTGGTGTATATCACACTGTGTGGGACAATATCACACCATGTGGGGAATATCACACCGTGTGGGACAATATCGCACGGTTTGGGGAATATCACACCGTGTGGGGAATATCACACCGTGTGGACAATATCACACCGTGTGGGGAAGATCACACCATGTGGGACAATATCAAACCGTGTGGGGAATATCACACCGTGTGGGGAATATCACACCGTGTGGGGAATATCACACAGTCTGGGACAATATCACACTGGGTTGGGAATATCACACCGTGTGGTGAATATCACACCGTGTGGGACAATATCACACCATGTCGGGAATATCACACCGTGACGGACAATATCACACCGTGTGGGGAATATCACACCATGGGGGAATATCACACCGTGTAGGACAATATCACACCGTGTGGGGAATATCACTCCGTGTGGGACAATATCACAACGTGTCGGGAATATCTCACCATGTGGGACAATATCACACCATGTGGGACAATATCACACCGTGTGGGACAATATCACACCGTGTGGGGAATATCGCACCGTGTAGGACAATATCACACCGTGTTTGTAATATAACGCCGTGTGGGAAATATCACACCATGTGGGGAATATCATACCGTGTGGGACAATATCACACCGTGTGGGGAATATCACACCGTTTGGAAAATATCACACCGTGTGGGACAATATCACTCCGTGTGGGGAATATCACACCATGTGGGGAATAGCACACCATGTGGGGAATATCACACCGTGTGGGAAAATATCACACCGTGTGGGGAATATCACACCGTGTGGGGAATATCACACCATGTGGGGAATATCACACCATGTGGGACAATATCACACCATGTGGGGAATATCACACCGTGTGGGACAATATCACACCGTGTGGGGAATATCACACCGTTTGGGGAATATCACACCATGTGGGACAATATCACACCATGTGGGGAATATCACACCGTGTGGGACAATATCACACCGTGTGGGGAATATCACACCGTTTGGGGAATATCACACCGTGTGGGACAATATCGCACCGTGTGGGCCAATATCACACCGTGTGGGGAATATCTCACTGTGTGGGGAATATCACACCGTGTGGGACAATATCACACCGTGTGGGGAATATCACACCGTGAGGAGAATATCACACAGTGTGGGGAATATCACACTGTGTGGGGAATATCACACCGTGTGAGACAATATAACAGCTGTGGGGAATATCTCACAATGTGGGACAATATCACACCGTGTGGGACAATATCACTCCGTGAGGGGAATATCTCACCGTGTGGGGAATATCACACCATGTGGGACAATATCACACCGTGTGGGGAATATCACACCGTGTGGGGAATACCACAACGTGTGGGGAATATCACACCGTATGGGACAATATCACACATTGTGGGGAATATCACACCGTGAGGGACAATATCAAACCATGTGGGGAATATCACACCATGAGGGACAATATCACACCGTGTGGGACAATATCACACCGTGTGGGGAATATTACACCGTGTAGGACAATATCACACCATGAGGGACAATATCACACCGTGTGGGACAATATCACACCGTGTGGGGTATATCACACCGTGTGGGATAATATCACACCGTGTGGGGAATATCACACCATGTGGGACAATATCACACCGTGTGGGGAATATCACACCGTGCGGGACAATATCACACCGTGTGGGGAATATCACACCGTGAGGGGAATATCACAACGTGTGGGGAATATCACACCGTGTGAACAATATCACACCGTGTGGGGAGTATCATTACCGTTTGGGACAATATCACACCGTGTGGGGAATATCACACCAAGTGGGGAATTTCACACAATGTGGGACAATATCACACCGTGTGGGAAATATCACACCATGTGGGGATTATCACACCGTGTGGGAAAATATCACACCGTGTGGGGAATATCACACCGTTGGGGAATATCACACCGTGTGGGGAGTATCACACCGTGTGGGACAATATCACATCGTGTGGGAAAATATCACACCGTGTGGGAAAATATCACACCATGTGGGGAATATCACACCGTATGGGGAATATCACACCGTGTGGGGAATATCACACCTTTTGGGGAATATCACACTGTGTAGGACAATATCACACCGTGTGGGGAATATCACTCCGTGTGGGACAATATCACACCGTGTCGGGAATATCTCACCATGTGGGACAATATCACACCATGTGGGACAATATCACACCGTGTGGGACAATATCACACCGTGTGGGAAAATATCACACCGTGTGGGAAAATATCACATTGTGTGGGGAATATCACACCGTATGGGGAATATCACACCGTGTGGGACAATATCACACCGTGTGGGACAATATCACACCGTGTGGGGAATATCACACCGTTTAGGACAATATCACACCGTGTTTGGAATATAACACCGTGTGGGAAATATCACACCATGTGGGGAATATCACACCGTGTGGGACAATATCACACCGTGTGGGGAATATCACACCGTTTGGGGAATATCACACCGTGTGGGACAATATCACTCCGTGTGGGGAATATCACACCATGTGGGGAATAGCACACCGTGTGGGACAATATCACACCGTGTGGGACAATATCACACCGTGTGGGGAATATCACACCGTTTAGGACAATATCACACCGTGTTTGGAATATAACACCGTGTGGGAAATATCACACCATGTGGGGAATATCACACCGTGTGGGACAATATCACACCGTGTGGGGAATATCACACCGTTTGGGGAATATCACACCGTGTGGGACAATATCACTCCGTGTGGGGAATATCACACCATGTGGGGAATAGCACACCGTGTGAGGAATATCACTCCGTGTGGGGAATATCACACCGTATGGGGAATATCACACCGTGTGGGACAATATCACACCGTGTGGGACAATATCACACCGTGTGGGGAATATCACACCGTTTAGGACAATATCACACCGTGTTTGGAATATAACACCGTGTGGGAAATATCACACCATGTGGGGAATATCACACCGTGTGGGACAATATCACACCGTGTGGGGAATATCACACCGTTTGGGGAATATCACACCGTGTGGGACAATATCACTCCGTGTGGGGAATATCACACCATGTGGGGAATAGCACACCGTGTGAGGAATATCACACCGTGGGGGAATATCACACCTTGTGGGACAATATCACACCATGTGGGGAATATCACACCTTTTGGGGAATATCACACCGTGTAGGACAATATCACACCGTGTGGGGAATATCACTCCGTGTGGGACAATATCACACCGTGTCGGGAATATCTCACCATGTGGGACAATATCACACCATGTGGGACAATATCACACCGTGTGGGACAATATCACACCGTGTGGGGAATATCACACCGTGTAGGACAATATCACACCGTGTTTGGAATATAACACCGTGTGGGAAATATCACACCATGTGGGGAATATCACACCGTGTGGGACAATATCACACCGTGTGGGGAATATCACACCGTTTGGGGAATATCACACCGTAAGTGGGACAATATCACTCCGTGTGGGGAATATCACACCATGTGGGGAATATCACACCATGTGGGGAATATCACACCGTGTGGGGAATATCACACCGTGTGGGGAATATCACACTGTGTAGGACAATATCACACCGTGTGGGGAATATCACTCCGTGTGGGACAATATCACACCGTGTCGGGAATATCTCACCATGTGGGACAATATCACACCATGTGGGACAATATCACACCGTGTGGGACAATATCACACCGTGTGGGAAAATATCACACCGTGTGGGAAAATATCACACCGTGTGGGGAATATCACACCGTATGGGGAATATCACACCGTGTGGGACAATATCACACCGTGTGGGACAATATCACACCGTGTGGGGAATATCACACCGTTTAGGACAATATCACACCGTGTTTGGAATATAACACCGTGTGGGAAATATCACACCATGTGGGGAATATCACACCGTGTGGGACAATATCACACCATGTGGGGAATATCACACCGTTTGGGGAATATCACACCGTGTGGGACAATATCACTCCGTGTGGGGAATATCACACCATGTGGGGAATAGCACACCGTGTGAGGAATATCACACCGTGGGGGAATATCACACCTTGTGGGACAATATCACACCATGTGGGGAATATCACACCTTTTGGGGATTATCACACCGTGTAGGACAATATCACACCGTGTGGGGAATATCACTCCGTGTGGGACAATATCACACCGTGTCGGGAATATCTCACCATGTGGGACAATAACACACCATGTGGGACAATATCACACCGTGTGGGACAATATCACACCGTGTGGGGAATATCACACCGTGTAGGACAATATCACACCGTGTTTGGAATATAACACCGTGTGGGAAATATCACACCATGTGGGGAATATCACACCGTGTGGGACAATATCACACCGTGTGGGGAATATCACACCGTTTGGGGAATATCACACCGTGTGGGACAATATCACTCCGTGTGGGGAATATCACACCATGTGGGGAATAGCACACCGTGTGAGGAATATCACACCGTGGGGGAATATCACACCTTGTGGGACAATATCACACCATGTGTGGAATATCACACCTTTTGGGGAATATCACACCGTGTAGGACAATATCACACCGTGTGGGGAATATCACTCCGTGTGGGACAATATCACACCGTGTCGGGAATATCTCACCATGTGGGACAATATCACACCATGTGGGACAATATCACACCGTGTGGGACAATATCACACCGTGTGGGGAATATCACACCGTGTAGGACAATATCACACCGTGTTTGGAATATAACACCGTGTGGGAAATATCACACCATGTGGGGAATATCACACCGTGTGGGACAATATCACACCGTGTGGGGAATATCACACCATTTGGGGAATATCACACCATGTGGGGAATATCACACCGTGTGGGGAATATCACACCGTGTGGGGAATATCACACTGTGTAGGACAATATCACACCGTGTGGGGAATATCACTCCGTGTGGGACAATATCACACCGTGTCGGGAATATCTCACCATGTGGGACAATATCACACCATGTGGGACAATATCACACCGTGTGGGACAATATCACACCGTGTGGGAAAATATCACACCGTGTGGGAAAATATCACACCGTGTGGGGAATATCACAGCGTATGGGGAATATCACACCGTGTGGGACAATATCACACCGTGTGGGACAATATCACACCGTGTGGGGAATATTACACCGTTTAGGACAATATCACACCGTGTTTGGAATATAACACCGTGTGGGAAATATCACACCATGTGGGGAATATCACACCGTGTGGGACAATATCACACCATGTGGGGAAAATCACACCGTTTGGGGAATATCACACCGTGTGGGACAATATCACTCCGTGTGGGGAATATCACACCATGTGGGGAATAGCACACCGTGTGAGGAATATCACACCGTGGGGGAATATCACACCTTGTGGGACAATATCACACCATGTGGGGAATATCACACCTTTTGGGGATTATCACACCGTGTAGGACAATATCACACCGTGTGGGGAATATCACTCCGTGTGGGACAATATCACACCGTGTCGGGAATATCTCACCATGTGGGACAATAACACACCATGTGGGACAATATCACACCGTGTGGGACAATATCACACCGTGTGGGGAATATCACACCGTGTAGGACAATATCACACCGTGTTTGGAATATAACACCGTTTGGGAAATATCACACCATGTGGGGAATATCACACCGTGTGGGACAATATCACACCGTGTGGGGAATATCACACCGTTTGGGGAATATCACACCGTGTGGGACAATATCACTCCGTGTGGGGAATATCACACCATGTGGGGAATAGCACACTGTGTGGGGAATATCACACCGTGTGGGACAATATCACACCATGTGGGGAATATCACACCCTGTGCGTAATATCACAACATGTGGGACAATATCACACCGTGTGGGGAATATCACACCGTGTGGAATAATATCACACCGTGTGGGAAAATATCACACCGTGTGGGGAATATCACACCGTGTGGGGAATATCACACCATGTGGGGAATATCACACCATGTGGGACAATATCACACCATGTGGGGAATATCACACCGTGTGGGACAATATCACACCGTTTGGGGAATATCACACCGTTTGGGGAATATCACACCGTGTGGGACAATATCGCACCGTGTGGGACAATATCACACCGTGTGGGGAATATCTCACTGTGTGGGGAATATCATACCGTGTGGGACAATATCACACCATGTGGGGAATATCACTCCATGTGGGGAATATCACACCGTGTGGAACAATATCACACCGTGTGGGGAATATCACACCATGTGGGACAATATCACACCATGTGGGGAATATCACACAGTGTGGGGAATATCACACCATGTGGGGAATATCACACTGTGTGGTCTATATCACACCATGTGGGACAATATCACACCGTGTGTGGAATATCACACTGTGTGGGGAATATCACACCGTGTGGGACAATATAACAGCTGTGGGGAATATCTCACAATGTGGGACAATATCACACCGTGTGGGACAATATCACTCCGTGAGGGGAATATCTCACCGTGTGGGGAATATCACACCGTGTGGGGAATACCACAACGTGTGGGGAATATCACACCGTATGGGACAATATCACACCTTGTGGGGAATATCACACATGTGAGGGACAATATCAAACCATTGCGGGAATATCTCACGGTGTGGGACAATATCACACCATCAGGGACAATATCACACCGTGTGGGACAATATCACACCGTGTGGGGAATATTACACCGTGTAGGACAATATCACACCATGAGGGACAATATCACACCGTGTGGGACAATATAACACCGTGTGGGGTATATCACACTGTGTGGGACAATATCACACCGTGTGGGGAACATCACACCGTGTGGGACAATATCACACCGTGTGGGGAATATCACACTGTGTGGGACAATATCGCACGGTTTGGAGAATATCACACCATGTGGGACAATATCACACCGTGTGGGGAATATCACACTGTGTGGGGAATATCACACCGTGTGGGACAATATAACAGCTGTGGGGAATATCTCACAATGTGGGACAATATCACACCGTGTGGGACAATATCACTCCGTGAGGGGAATATCTCACCGTGTGGGGAATATCACACCGTGTGGGGAATACCACAACGTGTGGGGAATATCACACCGTATGGGACAATATCACACCTTGTGGGGAATATCACACATGTGAGGGACAATATCAAACCATTGCGGGAATATCTCACGGTGTGGGACAATATCACACCATCAGGGACAATATCACACCGTGTGGGACAATATCACACCGTGTGGGGAATATTACACCGTGTAGGACAATATCACACGATGAGGGACAATATCACACCGTGTGGGACAATATAACACCGTGTGGGGTATATCACACTGTGTGGGACAATATCACACCGTGTGGGGAACATCACACCGTGTGGGACAATATCACACCGTGTGGGGAATATCACACCGTGTGGGACAATATCGCACGGTTTGGAGAATATCACACCGTGTGGGGAATATCACACCGTGTGGACAATATCACACCGTGCGGGGAATATCACACCGTGCGGGACAATATCACACCGTGTGGGGAATATCACACCGTGAGGGGAATATCACAACGTGTGGGAAATATCACACCGTGTGAACAATATCACACCGTGTGGCGAGTATCATTACCGTGTGGGACAATATCACACCGTGTGGGGAATATCACACCGTGTGGGGAATTTCACACAATGTGGGACAATATCACACCTTGTGGGAAATATCACACCATGTGGGGTTTATCACACTGTGTGGGAAAATATCACACCGTGTGGGGAATATCACACCGTGTGGGGAATATCACACCGTGTGGGGAATATCATTACCATGTGGGACAATATCACACCGTGTGGGGAATATCACACTATGTGGGGAATATCACACCGTGTGGGGAGTATCACACCATGTGGGACAATATCACATCGTGTGGGAAAATATCACACCGTGTGGGAAAATATCACACCGTGTGGGGAATATCACACCGTATGGGGAATATCACACCGTGTGGGGAATATCACACCTTTTGGGGAATATCACACCGTGTGGGGTATATCACACCGTGCGGGACAATATCACACCGTGTGGGGAATATCACACAATGTGGGACAATATTGTACGGTGTGGGGAATATCACACAGTGTGGGGAATATCACACCGTGTGGACAATATCACACCGTGCGGGGAATATCACACCGTGCGGGACAATATCACACCGTGTGGGGAATATCACACCGTGTGGACAATATCACACCGTGTGGGGAATATCACACCGTGTGGACAATATCACACCGTGTGGGGAATATCATTACCGTGTGGGACAATATCACACCGTGTGGGGAATATCACACCGTGTGGGGAATTTCACACAATGTGGGACAGTATCACACCGTGTGGGAAATATCACACCATGTGGGGATTATCACACCATGTGGGAAAATATCACACCGTGTGGGGAATATCACACCGTGTGGGGAATATCACACCGTGTGGGGAATATCATTACCATGTGGGACAATATCACACCGTGTGGGGAATATCACATCGTGTGGGGAATATCACACCGTGTGGGGAGTATCACACCGTGTGGGACAATATCACATCGTGTGTGAAAATATCACACCGTGTGGGAAAATATCACACCGTGTGGGGAATATTACACCGTATGGGAAATATCACACCGTGTGGGGAATATCACACCTTTTGTGGAATATCACACCGTGTGGGGAATATCACACCGTGTGGACAATATCACACCGTGTGGGGAATATCACACCGTGCGGGACAATATCACACCGTGTGGGGAATATCACACCGTGTGGGACAATATCACACCGTGTGGTGAATATCACACTGTGTGGGACAATATCACACCTTGTGGGGAATATCACACTGCGTTGGACAATATCACACCGTGTGGGGAATATCACACAGCGTGGGACAATATCACACCGTGTGGGGAATATCACACCGTGTGGGGAATATCACACTTTATGGGGAATATCACACCGTGTGGGAAAATATCACACCGTGTTGGGAATATCACACCGTGTGGGGAACATCACACAGTGTGGGGAATATCACACCGTGTGGGGAATATCACACCGTGTGGAACAATATCACACCGTGTGGGGAATATCACACCATGTGGGACAATATCACACCATGTGGGGAATATCACACAGTGTGGGGAATATCACACCATGTGGGGAATATCACACCGTGTGGTCTATATCACACCATGTGGGACAATATCACACCGTGTGGGGAATATCACACTGTGTGGGGAATATCACACCGTGTGGGACAATATAACAGCTGTGGGGAATATCTCACAATGTGGGACAATATCACACCGTGTGGGACAATATCACACCGTGTGGGACAATATCACACCGTGTGGGGAATATTACACCGTGTAGGACAATATCACACCATGAGGGACAATATCACACCGTGTGGGACAATATAACACCGTGTGGGGTATATCACACTGTGTGGGACAATATCACACCGTGTGGGGAATATCACACCGTGTGGGACAATATCACACCGTGTGGGGAATATCACACCGTGTGGGACAATATCGCACGGTTTGGAGAATATCACACCGTGTGGGGAATATCACACCGTGTGGACAATATCACACCGTGCGGGGAATATCACACCGTGCGGGACAATATCACACCGTGTGGGGAATATCACACCGTGAGGGGAATATCACAACGTGTGGGGAATATCACACCGTGTGAACAATATCACACCGTGTGGCGAGTATCATTACCGTGTGGGACAATATCACACCGTGTGGGGAATATCACACCGTGTGGGGAATTTCACACAATGTGGGACAATATCACACCTTGTGGGAAATATCACACCATGTGGGGATTATCACACTGTGTGGGAAAATATCACACCGTGTGGGAAATATCACACCGTGTGGGGAATATCACACCGTGTGGGGAATATCATTACCATGTGGGACAATATCACACCGTGTGGGGAATATCACACTATGTGGGGAATATCACACCGTGTGGGGAGTAACACACCATGTGGGACAATATCACATCGTGTGGGAAAATATCACACCGTGTGGGAAAATATCACACCGTGTGGGGAATATCACACCGTATGGGGAATATCACACCGTGTGGGGAATATCACATCTTTTGGGGAATATCACACCGTGTGGGGAATATCACACCGTGCGGGACAATATCACACCGTGTGGGGAATATCACACAATGTGGGACAATATTGTACGGTGTGGGGAATATCACACAGTGTGGGGAATATCACACCGTGTGGACAATATCACACCGTGCGGGGAATATCACACCGTGCGGGACAATATCACACCGTGTGGGGAATATCACACCGTGTGGACAATATCACACCGTGTGGGGAATATCACACCGTGTGGACAATATCACACCGTGTGGGGAATATCATTACCGTGTGGGACAATATCACACCGTGTGGGGAATATCACACCGTGTGGGGAATTTCACACAATGTGGGACAGTATCACACCGTGTGGGAAATATCACACCATGTGGGGATTATCACACCATGTGGGAAAATATCACACCGTGTGGGGAATATCACACCGTGCGGGGAATATCACACCGTGTGGGGAATATCATTACCATGTGGGACAATATCACACCGTGTGGGGAATATCACATCGTGTGGGGAATATCACACCGTGTGGGGAGTATCACACCGTGTGGGACAATATCACATCGTGTGTGAAAATATCACACCGTGTGGGAAAATATCACACCGTGTGGGGAATATTACACCGTATGGGAAATATCACACCGTGTGGGGAATATCACACCTTTTGTGGAATATCACACCATGTGGGGAATATCACACCGTGTGGACAATATCACACCGTGTGGGGAATATCACACCGTGCGGGACAATATCACACCGTGTGGGGAATATCACACCGTGTGGGACAATATCACACCGTGTGGTGAATATCACACTGTGTGGGACAATATCACACCTTGTGGGGAATATCACACTGCGTTGGACAATATCACACCGTGTGGGGAATATCACACAGCGTGGGACAATATCACACCGTGTGGGGAATATCACACCGTGTGGGGAATATCACACTTTATGGGGAATATCACACCGTGTGGGAAAATATCACACCGTGTTGGGAATATCACACCGTGTGGGGAACATCACACAGTGTGGGGAATATCACACCGTGTGGGGAATATCACACCGTGTGGGACAATATCACATCGTGTAGGACAATATCACACCATGAGGGACAATATCACACCGTGTGGGACAATATAACACCGTGTGGGGTATATCACACTGTGTGGGACAATATCACACCGTGTGGGGAACATCACACCGTGTGGGACAATATCACACCGTGTGGGGAATATCACACCGTGTGGGGAATATCACACTGTGTGGGGAATATCACACCGTGTGGGACAATATAACAGCTGTGGGGAATATCTCACAATGTGGGACAATATCACACCGTGTGGGACAATATCACTCCGTGAGGGGAATATCTCACCGTGTGGGGAATATCACACCGTGTGGGGAATACCACAACGTGTGGGGAATATCACACCGTATGGGACAATATCACACCTTGTGGGGAATATCACACATGTGAGGGACAATATCAAACCATTGCGGGAATATCTCACGGTGTGGGACAATATCACACCATCAGGGACAATATCACACCGTGTGGGACAATATCACACCGTGTGGGGAATATTACACCGTGTAGGACAATATCACACCATGAGGGACAATATCACACCGTGTGGGACAATATAACACCGTGTGGGGTATATCACACTGTGTGGGACAATATCACACCGTGTGGGGAACATCACACCGTGTGGGACAATATCACACCGTGTGGGGAATATCACACCGTGTGGGACAATATCGCACGGTTTGGAGAATATCACACCGTGTGGGGAATATCACACCGTGTGGACAATATCACACCGTGCGGGGAATATCACACCGTGCGGGACAATATCACACCGTGTGGGGAATATCACACCGTGAGGGGAATATCACAACGTGTGGGAAATATCACACCGTGTGAACAATATCACACCGTGTGGCGAGTATCATTACCGTGTGGGACAATATCACACCGTGTGGGGAACATCACACCGTGTGGGGAATATCACACCGTGTGGGGAGTATCACACCGTGTGGGACAATATCACATCGTGTGTGAAAATATCACACCGTGTGGGAAAATATCACACCGTGTGGGGAATATTACACCGTATGGGAAATATCACACCGTGTGGGGAATATCACACCTTTTGTGGAATATCACACCGTGTGGGGAATATCACACCGTGTGGACAATATCACACCGTGTGGGGAATATCACACCGTGCGGGACAATATCACACCGTGTGGGGAATATCACACCGTGTGGGACAATATCACACCGTGTGGTGAATATCACACTGTGTGGGACAATATCACACCTTGTGGGGAATATCACACTGCGTTGGACAATATCACACCGTGTGGGGAATATCACACAGCGTGGGACAATATCACACCGTGTGGGGAATATCACACCGTGTGGGGAATATCACACTTTATGGGGAATATCACACCGTGTGGGAAAATATCACACCGTGTTGGGAATATCACACCGTGTGGGGAACATCACACAGTGTGGGGAATATCACACCGTGTGGGGAATATCACACCGTGTGGAACAATATCACACCGTGTGGGGAATATCACACCATGTGGGACAATATCACACCATGTGGGGAATATCACACAGTGTGGGGAATATCACACCATGTGGGGAATATCACACCGTGTGGTCTATATCACACCATGTGGGACAATATCACACCGTGTGGGGAATATCACACTGTGTGGGGAATATCACACCGTGTGGGACAATATAACAGCTGTGGGGAATATCTCACAATGTGGGACAATATCACACCGTGTGGGACAATATCACACCGTGTGGGACAATATCACACCGTGTGGGGAATATTACACCGTGTAGGACAATATCACACCATGAGGGACAATATCACACCGTGTGGGACAATATAACACCGTGTGGGGTATATCACACTGTGTGGGACAATATCACACCGTGTGGGGAATATCACACCGTGTGGGACAATATCACACCGTGTGGGGAATATCACACCGTGTGGGACAATATCGCACGGTTTGGAGAATATCACACCGTGTGGGGAATATCACACCGTGTGGACAATATCACACCGTGCGGGGAATATCACACCGTGCGGGACAATATCACACCGTGTGGGGAATATCACACCGTGAGGGGAATATCACAACGTGTGGGGAATATCACACCGTGTGAACAATATCACACCGTGTGGCGAGTATCATTACCGTGTGGGACAATATCACACCGTGTGGGGAATATCACACCGTGTGGGGAATTTCACACAATGTGGGACAATATCACACCTTGTGGGAAATATCACACCATGTGGGGATTATCACACTGTGTGGGAAAATATCACACCGTGTGGGGAATATCACACCGTGTGGGGAATATCACACCGTGTGGGGAATATCATTACCATGTGGGACAATATCACACCGTGTGGGGAATATCACACTATGTGGGGAATATCACACCGTGTGGGGAGTAACACACCATGTGGGACAATATCACATCGTGTGGGAAAATATCACACCGTGTGGGAAAATATCACACCGTGTGGGGAATATCACACCGTATGGGGAATATCACACCGTGTGGGGAATATCACACCTTTTGGGGAATATCACACCGTGTGGGGAATATCACACCGTGCGGGACAATATCACACCGTGTGGGGAATATCACACAATGTGGGACAATATTGTACGGTGTGGGGAATATCACACAGTGTGGGGAATATCACACCGTGTGGACAATATCACACCGTGCGGGGAATATCACACCGTGCGGGACAATATCACACCGTGTGGGGAATATCACACCGTGTGGACAATATCACACCGTGTGGGGAATATCACACCGTGTGGACAATATCACACCGTGTGGGGAATATCATTACCGTGTGGGACAATATCACACCGTGTGGGGAATATCACACCGTGTGGGGAATTTCACACAATGTGGGACAGTATCACACCGTGTGGGAAATATCACACCATGTGGGGATTATCACACCATGTGGGAAAATATCACACCGTGTGGGGAATATCACACCGTGCGGGGAATATCACACCGTGTGGGGAATATCATTACCATGTGGGACAATATCACACCGTGTGGGGAATATCACATCGTGTGGGGAATATCACACCGTGTGGGGAGTATCACACCGTGTGGGACAATATCACATCGTGTGTGAAAATATCACACCGTGTGGGAAAATATCACACCGTGTGGGGAATATTACACCGTATGGGAAATATCACACCGTGTGGGGAATATCACACCTTTTGTGGAATATCACACCATGTGGGGAATATCACACCGTGTGGACAATATCACACCGTGTGGGGAATATCACACCGTGCGGGACAATATCACACCGTGTGGGGAATATCACACCGTGTGGGACAATATCACACAATGTGGGACAGTATCACACCGTGTGGGAAATATCACACCATGTGGGGATTATCACACCATGTGGGAAAATATCACACCGTGTGGGGAATATCACACCGTGCGGGGAATATCACACCGTGTGGGGAATATCATTACCATGTGGGACAATATCACACCGTGTGGGGAATATCACATCGTGTGGGGAATATCACACCGTGTGGGGAGTATCACACCGTGTGGGACAATATCACATCGTGTGTGAAAATATCACACCGTGTGGGAAAATATCACACCGTGTGGGGAATATTACACCGTATGGGAAATATCACACCGTGTGGGGAATATCACACCTTTTGTGGAATATCACACCATGTGGGGAATATCACACCGTGTGGACAATATCACACCGTGTGGGGAATATCACACCGTGCGGGACAATATCACACCGTGTGGGGAATATCACACCGTGTGGGACAATATCACACCGTGTGGTGAATATCACACTGTGTGGGACAATATCACACCTTGTGGGGAATATCACACTGCGTTGGACAATATCACACCGTGTGGGGAATATCACACAGCGTGGGACAATATCACACCGTGTGGGGAATATCATTACCATGTGGGACAATATCACACCGTGTGGGGAATATCACATCGTGTGGGGAATATCACACCGTGTGGGGAGTATCACACCGTGTGGGACAATATCACATCGTGTGTGAAAATATCACACCGTGTGGGAAAATATCACACCGTGTGGGGAATATTACACCGTATGGGAAATATCACACCGTGTGGGGAATATCACACCTTTTGGGGAATATCACACCGTGTGGGGAATATCACACCGTGCGGGACAATATCACACCGTGTGGGGAATATCACACAATGTGGGACAATATTGTACGGTGTGGGGAATATCACACAGTGTGGGGAATATCACACCGTGTGGACAATATCACACCGTGCGGGGAATATCACACCTTTTGGGGAATATCACACCATGTGGGGAATATCACACCGTGCGGGACAATATCACACCGTGTGGGGAATATCACACAATGTGGGACAATATTGTACGGTGTGGGGAATATCACACAGTGTGGGGAATATCACACCGTGTGGACAATATCACACCGTGCGGGGAATATCACACCGTGCGGGACAATATCACACCGTGTGGGGAATATCACACCGTGTGGACAATATCACACCGTGTGGGGAATATCACACCGTGTGGACAATATCACACCGTGTGGGGAATATCATTACCGTGTGGGACAATATCACACCGTGTGGGGAATATCACACCGTGTGGGGAATTTCACACAATGTGGGACAGTATCACACCGTGTGGGAAATATCACACCATGTGGGGATTATCACACCATGTGGGAAAATATCACACCGTGTGGGGAATATCACACCGTGCGGGGAATATCACACCGTGTGGGGAATATCATTACCATGTGGGACAATATCACACCGTGTGGGGAATATCACATCGTGTGGGGAATATCACACCGTGTGGGGAGTATCACACCGTGTGGGACAATATCACATCGTGTGTGAAAATATCACACCGTGTGGGAAAATATCACACCGTGTGGGGAATATTACACCGTATGGGAAATATCACACCGTGTGGGGAATATCACACCTTTTGTGGAATATCACACCATGTGGGGAATATCACACCGTGTGGACAATATCACACCGTGTGGGGAATATCACACCGTGCGTGACAATATCACACCGTGTGGGGAATATCACACCGTGTGGGACAATATCACACCGTGTGGTGAATATCACACTGTGTGGGACAATATCACACCTTGTGGGGAATATCACACTGCGTTGGACAATATCACACCGTGTGGGGAATATCACACAGCGTGGGACAATATCACACCGTGTGGGGAATATCACACCGTGTGGGGAATATCACACTTTATGGGGAATATCACACCGTGTGGGAAAATATCACACCGTGTTGGGAATATCACACCGTGTGGGGAACATCACACAGTGTGGGGAATATCACACCGTGTGGGGAATATCACACCGTGTGGGACAATATCACATCGTGTGGGGAATATCACACCATGTGGGACAATATCAAACCATGTGGGGAATATCACACCGTGTGGGGAATATCACACAGTCTGGGACAATATCACACTGGGTTGGGAATATCACACCGTGTGGTGAATTTCACACCGTGTGGGACAATATCACACCATGTCGGGAATATGACACCGTGACGGACAATATCACACCGTGTGGGGAATATCACACCGTGGGGGAATATCACACCTTGTGGGACAATATCACACCATGTGGGGAATATCACACCATGTGGGGAATATCACACCGTGTAGGACAATATCACACCGTGTGGGGAATATCACTCCGTGTGGGACAATATCACACCGTGTCGGGAATATCTCACCATGTGGGACAATATCACACCATGTGGGACAATATCACACCGTGTGGGACAATATCACACCGTGTGGGGAATATCACACCGTGTAGGACAATATCACACCGTGTTTGTAATATAACACCGTGTGGGAAATATCACACCATGTGGGGAATATCACACCGTGTGGGACAATATCACACCGTGTGGGGAACATCACACAGTGTGGGGAATATCACACCGTGTGGGGAATATCACACCGTGTGGGACAATATCAAATCGTGTGGGGAATATCACACCATGTGGGACAATATCAAACCGTGTGGGGAATATCACACCGTGTGGGGAATATCACACCGTGTGGGGAATATCACACAGTCTGGGACAATATCACACTGGGTTGGGAATATCACACCGTGAGGTGAATATCACACCGTGTGGGACAATATCACACCGTGTGGTGAATATCACACTGTGTGGGACAATATCACACCTTGTGGGGAATATCACACTGCGTTGGACAATATCACACCGTATGGGGAATATCACACAGCGTGGGACAATATCACACCGTGTGGGGAATATCACACCGTGTGGGGAATATCACACTTTGTGGGGAATATCACACCGTGTGGGAAAATATCACACAGTGTTGGGAATATCACACCGTGTGGGGAACATCACACAGTGTGGGGAATATCACACCGTGTGGGGAATATCACACCGTGTGGGGAATATCACACAGTCTGGGAAAATATCACACCGTGTTGGGAATATCACACCGTGTGGGGAACATCACACAGTGTGGGGAATATCACACCGTGTGGGGAATATCACACCGTGTAGGACAATATCACACCGTGTGGGGAATATCACTCCGTGTGGGACAATATCACACCGTGTCGGGAATATCTCACCATGTGGGACAATATCACACCATGTGGGACAATATCACACCGTGTGGGACAATATCACACCGTGTGGGGAATATCGCACCGTGTAGGACAATATCACACCGTGTTTGTAATATAACACCGTGTGGGGAATATCACACCGTTTGGGAAATATCACACCGTGTGGGACAATATCACTCCGTGTGGGGAATATCACACCATGTGTGGAATAGCACACCGTGTGGGGAATATCACACCATGTGGGAAAATATCACACCGTGTGGGGAATAGCACACCGTGTGGGGAATATCACACCGTGTGGGAAAATATCACACCGTGTTTGGAATATCACACCGTGTGGGGTATATCACACCATGTGGGGAATATCACACCATGTGGGACAATATCACACCATGTGGGGAATATCACACCGTGTGGGACAATATCACACCGTGTGGGGAATATCACACCGTTTGGGGAATATCACACCGTGTAGGACAATATCGCACCGTGTTGGACAATATCACACCGTGTGGGGAATATCTCACTGTGTGGGGAATATCACACCGTGTGGGACAATATCACACCATGTGGGGAATATCACTCCATGTGGGGAATATCACACCGTGCGGGACAATATCACACCGTATGGGGAATATCACACCGTGAGGGGAATATCACACAGTGTGGGGAATATCACACCGTGTGGGGAAAATCACACCGTGTGGTCTATATCACACCATGAGGGACAATATCACACCGTGTGGGGAATATCACACTGTGTGGGGAATATCACACCGTGTGGGACAATATAACAGCTGTGGGGAATATCTCACAATGTGGGACAATATCACACCGTGTGGGACAATATCACTCCGTGAGGGGAATATCTCACGGTGTGGGGAATATCACACCATGTGGGACAATATCACACCGTGTGGGGAATATCACACCGTGTGGGACAATATCACACCGTGTGGGGAACATCACACCGTTTGGGAAATATCACACCGTGTGGGACAATATCACTCCGTGTGGGGAATATCACACCATGTGGGGAATAGCACACCGTGTGGGGAATATCACACCGTGTGGGACAATATCACACCATGTGGGGAATATCACACCCTGTGGGTAATATCACAACATGTGGGACTATATCACACCGT
Source organism: Pristiophorus japonicus (assembly GCF_044704955.1). Lineage (NCBI taxonomy): Eukaryota > Metazoa > Chordata > Chondrichthyes > Pristiophoridae > Pristiophorus > Pristiophorus japonicus. The sequence goes on along the minus strand of NC_091979.1, from coordinate 17,926,708 downwards.
GTGGGGAATATCACACCGTGTGGAATAATATCACACCGTGTGGGAAAATATCACACCGTGTGGGGAATATCACACTGTGTGGGGAATATCACACCATGTGGGGAATATCACACCATGTGGGACAATATCACACCATGTGGGGAATATCACACCGTGTGGGACAATATCACACCGTGTGGGGAATATCACACCGTTTGGGGAATATCACACCGTGTGGGACAATATCGCACCGTGTGGGCCAATATCACACCATGTGGGGAATATCTCACTGTGTGGGGAATATCACACCGTGTGGGACAATATCACACCATGTGGGACAATATCACACCGTGTGGGGAATATCACACCGTGTGGGGAATTCCACAACGTGTGGGGAATATCACACCGTATGGGACAATATCACACATTGTGGGGAATATCACACCGTGACGGACAATATCAAACCATGTGGGGAATATCACACTGTATGGGACAATATCACACCATGAGGGACAATATCACACCGTGTGGGACAATATCACACCGTGTGGGGAATATTACACCGTGTAGGACAATATCACACCATGAGGGACAATATCACACCGTGTGGGACAATATCACACCCTGTGGGGTATATCACACCGTGTGGGATAATATCACACCATGTGGGGAATATCACACCATGTGGGACAATATCACACCGTGTGGGGAATATCACACCGTGTGGGACAATATCGCACTGTGTGGGGAATATCACACCGTGTGGGGAATATCACACCGTGTGGACAATATCACACCGTGCGGGGAATATCACACCGTGCGGGACAATATCACACCGTGTGGGGAATATCACACCGTGAGGGGAATATCACAACGTGTGGGGAATATCACACCGTGTGAACAATATCACACCATGTGGGGAGTATCATTACCGTGTGGGTCAATATCACACCGTGTTGGGAATATCACAACATGTGGGGAATTTCACACAATGTGGGACAATATCACACCGTGTGGGAAATATCACACCATGTGGGGATTATCACACCGTGTGGGGAATATCACACCGTGTGGGGAGTATCACACCGTGTGGGACAATATCACATCGTGTGGGAAAATATCACACCGTGTGGGAAAATATCACACCGTGTGGGGAATATCACACCGTAGGGGGAATATCACACCGTGTGGGGAATATCACACCTTTTGGGGAATATCACACCATGTGGGGAATATCACACCGTGTGGACAATATCACACCGTGTGGGGAATATCACGCCGTGCGGGACAATATCACACCGTGTGGGGAATATCACACCGTGTGGGACAATATCACACCGTGTGGGGAATATCACACTGTGTGGGACAATATCACACCTTGTGGGGAATATCACACAGCGTGGGACAATATCACACCGTGTGGGAAATATCACACCGTGTGGGGAATATCACACTGTGTGGGGAATATCACACCGTGTGGGAAAATATCACACCGTGTGGGGAATATCACACTGTGTGGGGAATATCACACAGTGTGGGGAATATCACACCGTGTGGGGAATATCACACCGTGTGGGACAATATCACATCGTGTGGGGAATATCACACCATGTGGGACAATATCACACCGTGTGGGGAATATCACACCATGTGAGGAATATCACACCGTGTGGGGAATATCACACAGTCTGGGACAATATCACACCGGGTTGGGAATATCACACCGTGTGGTGAATATCACACAGTGTGGGACAATATCACACCGTGTGGGGAATATCACACCGTGGGGGAATATCACACCGTGTGGGACAATATCACACCGTGTGGGGATATCACACCGTGTAGGACAATATCACACCGTGTTTGGAATATAACACCGTGTGGGAAATATCACACCATGTGGGGAATATCACACCGTGTGGGACAATATCACACCGTGTGGGGATTATCACACAGTGTGGGGAATATTACACTGTGTGGGGAATATCACACCATCTGGGACAATATCACACCGGGTGGGGAATATCACACCGTGTGTGGCATATCAAACCATGTGGGGAATATCACACTGTGTGGGACAATATCACACCATGAGGGACAATATCACACCGTGTGGGACAATATCAAACCGTGTGGGGAATATCACACTGTGTAGGACAATATCAAACCATGAGGGACAATATCACACCGTGTGGCGAATATCACACCGTGTGGGACAATATCACACCGTGTGGAGAATATCACACCGTGTGGGGAATATCACACCGTGTGGAATAATATCACACCGTGTGGGAAAATATCACACCATGTGGGACAATATCACACCATGTGGGGAATATCACACCATGTGGGACAATATCACACCATGTGGGGAATATCACACCGTGTGGGACAATATCACACCGTGTGGGGAATATCACACCGTTTGGGGAATATCACACCGTGTGGGACAATATCACACCATGTGGGGAATATCACACCATGTGGGGAATAGCACACCGTGTGGGGAATATCACACCGTGTGGGACAATATCACACCATGTGGGGAATATCACACCCTGTGGGTAATATCACAACATGTGGGACAATATCACACCGTGTGGGGAATATCACACCGTTTGGGGAATATCACACCGTGTGGGACAATATCACACCGTGTGGGGAATATCACACCATGTGGCGAATAGCACACCGTTTGGGGAATATCACAACGTGTGGGACAATATCACACCATGTGGGGAATATCACACCCTGTGCGTAATATCACAACATGTGGGACAATATCACACCGTGTGGGGAATATCACACCGTGTGGAATAATATCACACCGTGTGGGAAAATATCACACCGTGTGGGGAATATCACACCGTGTGGGGAATATCACACCATGTGGGGAATATCACACCATGTGGGGAATATCACACCGTGTGGGACAATATCACACCGTGTGGGGAATATCACACCGTTTGGGGAATATCACACCGTGTGGGACAATATCGCACCGTGAGGGACAATATCACACCGTGTGGGGAATATCTCACTGTGTAGGGAATATCACACCGTGTGGGACAATATCACACCGTGTGGGGAATATCACTCCATGTGGGGAATATCACACCGTGTAGGACAATATCACACCGTGTGGGGAAAATCACACAGTGTGGGGAATATCACACCGTGTGGGGAATATCACACCGTGTGGTCCATAATACACATGTGGGACAATATCACACCGTGTGGTGAATATCACACCGTGTGGGACAATATTACAGCTGTGGGGAATATCTCACAATGTGGGACAATATCACACCGTGTGGGACAATATCACTCCATGAGGGGAATATGTCACCGTTTGGGGAATATCACACCATGTGGGACAATATCACACCGTGTGGGGAATATCACACCGTGTGGGGAATACCACAACGTGTGGGGAATATCACACCGTATGGGACAATATCACACCTTGTGGGGAATATCACACCGTGAGGGACAATATCAAACCATGTGGGGAATATCACACTGTGTGGGACAATATCACACCATGAGGGACAATATCACACCGTGTGGGACAATATCACACCGTGTGGGGAATATTACACCGTGTGGGGAATATCACACCATGTGGGGAATATCACACCATGTGGGGAATATCACACCGTGTGGGACAATATCACACCGTGTGGGGAATATCACACCGTTTGGGGAATATCACACCGTGTGGGACAATATCGCACCGTGAGGGACAATATCACACCGTGTGGGGAATATCTCACTGTGTGGGGAATATCACACCGTGTGGGACAATATCACACCGTGTGGGGAATATCACTCCATGTGGGGAATATCACACCGTGTAGGACAATATCACACCGTGTGGGGAAAATCACACAGTGTGGGGAATATCACACCATGTGGGGAATATCACACCGTGTGGTCCATAATACACATGTGGGACAATATCACACCGTGTGGTGAATATCACACCGTGTGGGACAATATTACAGCTGTGGGGAATATCTCACAATGTGGGACAATATCACACCGTGTGGGACAATATCACTCCATGAGGGGAATATGTCACCGTTTGGGGAATATCACACCATGTGGGACAATATCACACCGTGTGGGGAATATCACACCGTGTGGGGAATACCACAACGTGTGGGGAATATCACACCGTATGGGACAATATCACACCTTGTGGGGAATATCACACCGTGAGGGACAATATCAAACCATGTGGGGAATATCACACTGTGTGGGACAATATCACACCATGAGGGACAATATCACACCGTGTGGGACAATATCACACCGTGTGGGGAATATTACACCGTGTCGGACAATATCACACCATGAGGGACAATATCACACCGTGTGGGACAATATCACACCGTGTGGGGTATATCACACCGTGTGGGACAATATCACACCGTGTGGGGAATATCACACCGTGTGGGACAATATCACACCGTGTGGGGAATATCACACCGTGTGGGACAATATCGCACGGTGTAGGGAATATCATACCGTGTGGGGAATATCACACCATGTGGACAATATCACACCGTGCGGGGAATACCACACCGTGCGGGACAATATCACACCGTGTGGGGAATATCACACCGTGTGGGGAATATCACACCGTGTGGGGAATATCACACCGTGTGGACAATAGCACACCATGTGGGGAATATCATTACCGTGTGGGACAATATCACACCGTGTGGGGAATATCACACCGTGTGGGGAATTTCACACAATGTGGGACAATATCACACCGTGTGGGAAATATCACACCATGTGGGGATTATCACACCGTGTGGGAAAATATCACACCGAGTGGGGAATATCACACCGTGTGGGGAATATCACACCGTGTGGGGAATATCACACCGTGTGGGGAGTATCACACCGTGTGGGACAATATCACATCGTGTGGGAAAATATCACACCGTGTGGGAAAATATCACACCGTGTGGGGAATATCACACTGTATGGGGAATATCACACCGTGTGGGGAATATCACATCTTTTGGGAAATCTCACACCGTGTGGGGAATATCACACCGTGTGGACAATATCACACCGTGCGGGGAATATCACACCGTGCGGGACAATATCACACCGTGTGGGGAATATCACACCATGTGGGGAATATCACACCGTGTGGGGAATATCACACTGTGTGGAAAATATCACACCGTGTGGGGAATATCATTACCGTGTGGGACAATATCACACCGTGTGGGGAATATCACACCGTGTGGGGAATATCACACCGTGTGGGGAATATCATTACCATGTGGGACAATATCACACCGTGTGGGGAATATCACACCATGTGGGACAATATCACACCGTGTGGGGAATATCATTACCATGTGGGACAATATCACACCGTGTGGGGAATATCACACCGTGTGGGACAATATCACACCGTGTGGGGAATATCATACTGTGTGGGACAATATCACACCTTGTGGGGAATATCACACTGCGTGGGACAATATCACACCGTGTGGGGAATATCACACAGCGTGGGACAATATCACACCGTGTGGGGAATATCACACCGTGTGGGGAATATCACACCGTGTGGGGAATATCACACCGTGTGGGGAGTATCACACCGTGCGGGACAATATCACATCGTGTGGGAAAATATCACACCGTGTGGGAAAATATCACACCGTGGGGGGAATATCACACCGTATGGGAAATATCACACCGTGTGGGGAATATCACACCTTTTGTGGAATATCACACCGTGTGGGGAATATCACACCGTGTGGACAATATCACACCGTGTGGGGAATATCACACCGTGTGGGACAATATCACACCGTGTGGGGAATATCACACCGTGTGGGACAATATCACACCGTGTGGGGAATATCACACTGCGTGGGACAATATCACACCGTGTGGGGAATATCACACAGCGTGGGACAATATCACACCGTGTGGGGAATATCACACCGTGTGGGGAATATCACACTTTGTGGGGAATATCACACCGTGTGGGACAATATCACACCGTGTTGGGAATATCACACCGTGTGGGGAATATCACACAGTGTGGGGAATATCACACCGTGTGGGGAATTTCACACCGTGTGGGACAATATCATATCATGTGGGGAATATCACACCATGTGGGACAATATCACACCGTGCGGGGAATATCACACTGTGTGGGGAATATCACACAGACTGGGACCATATCACACTGGGTTGGGAATATCACACCGTGTGGTGAATATCACACCGTGTGGGACAATATCACACCGTGTCGGGAATATCTCACCATGTGGGACAATATCACACCATGTGGGACAATTTCACACCGTGTGGGACAATATCACACCGTGGGGGAATATCACACCGTGTAGGACAATATCACACCGTGTTTGGAATATAACACCGTGTGGGAAATATCACACCATGTGGGGAATATCACACCGTGCGGGACAATATCACACCGTGTGGGGAATATCACACCATTTGGGGAATATCACACCGTGTGGGACAATATCACTCCGTGTGGGGAATATCACACCATGTGGGGAATAGCACACCGTGTGGGGAATATCACAACGTGTGGGACAATATCACACCATGTGGGGAATATCACACCCTGTGGGTAATATCACAACATGTGGGCAATATCACACCGTGTGGGGAATATCACACCGTGTGGAATAATATCACACCGTGTGGGAAAATATCACACCGTGTGGGGAATATCACACCGTGTGGGGAATATCACACCATGTGGGGAATATCACACCATGTGGGACAATATCACACCATGTGGGGAATATCACACCGTGTGGGACAATATCACACCGTGTGGGGAATATCACACCGTTTGGGGAATATCACACCGTGTGGGACAATATCGCACCGTGTGGGACAATATCATATCGTGTGGGGAATATCACTCCATGTGGGACAATATCACACCGTGTGGGGAATATCACACCGTGTGGGGAATATCACACAGTTTGGGACAATATCACACTGGGTTGGGAATATCACACCGTGTGGTGAATATCACACCGTGTGGGACAATATCACACCGTGTCGGGAATATCTCACCATGTGGGACAATATCACAGCATGTCGGACAATGTCACACCGTGTGGGACAATATCACACCGTGTGGGGAATATCACACCGTGTAGGACAATATCACACCGTGTTTGGAATATAACACCGTGTGGGAAATATCACACCATGTGGGGAATATCACACCGTGTGGGACAATATCACACCGTGTGGGGAATATCACACCATTTGGGGAATATCACACCGTGTGGGACAATATCACTCCGTGTGCGGAATATCACACCGTGTGGGGAATATCACACCGTGTGGGGAATATCACACCGTGTAGGACAATATCACACCGTGTTTGGAATATAACACCGTGTGGGAAATATCACACCATGTGGGGAATATCACACCGTGTGGGACAATATCACACCGTGTGGGGAATATCACACCATGTGGGGAATAGCACACCGTGTGGGACAATATCACACCGTGTGCGGAATATCACACCGTGTGGGGAATATCACACCGTGTGGAATAATATCACACCGTGTGGGAAAATATCACACCGTGTGGGGAATATCACACTGTGTGGGGAATATCACACCATGTGGGGAATATCACACCATGTGGGACAATATCACACCATGTGGGGAATATCACACCGTGTGGGACAATATCACACCGTGTGGGGAATATCACACCGTTTGGGGAATATCACACCGTGTGGGACAATATCGCACCATGTGGGACAATATCACACCGTGTGGGGAATATCTCACTGTGTGGGGAATATCACACCGTGTGGGACAATATCACACCATGTGGGGAATATCACTCCATGTGGGGAATATCACACCGTGTGGGACAATATCACACCGTGTGGGGAATATCACACTGTGTGGGACAATATCACACCTTGTGGGGAATATCACACTGCGTGGGACAATATCACACCGTGTGGGGAATATCACACAGCGTGGGACAATATCACACCGTGTGGGAAATATCACACCGTGTGGGGAATATCACACTGTGTGGGGAATATCACACCGTGTGGGACAATATCACACCGTGTGGGGAATATCACACTGTGTGGTACAATATCACACAGTGTGGGGAATATCACACCGTGTGGGGAATATCACACCGTGTGGGACAATATCACATCGTGTGGGGAATATCACACCATGTGGGACAATATCACACCGTGTGGGGAATATCACACCATGTGAGGAATATCACACCGTGTGGGGAATATCACACCGTCTGGGACAATATCACACCGGGTTGGGAATATCACACCGTGTGGTGAATATCACACAGTGTGGGACAATATCACACCGTGTGGGGAATATCACACCGTGGGGGAATATCACACCTTGTGGGACAATATCTCACCGTGTGGGGAATATCACACCGTGTAGGACAATATCACACCGTGTGGGGAATATCACACTGTGTGGGACAATATCACACCGTGTCGGGAATATCTCACCATGTGGGACAATATCACACCATGTGGGACAATATCACACCGTGTGGGACAATATCACACCGTGTGGGGATATCACACCGTGTAGGACAATATCACACCGTGTTTGGAATATAACACCGTGTGGGAAATATCACACCATGTGGGGAATATCACACCGTGTGGGACAATATCACACCGTGTGGGGATTATCACACAGTGTGGGGAATATTACACTGTGTGGGGAATATCACACCATCTGGGACAATATCACACCGGGTGGGGAATATCACACCGTGTGTGGCATATCAAACCATGTGGGGAATATCACACTGTGTGGGACAATATCACACCATGTGGGACAATATCACACCGTGTGGGACAATATCACACCGTGTGGGGAATATCACACCGTGTAGGACAATATCACACCGTGTTTGGAATATAACACCGTGTGGGAAATATCACACCATGTGGGGAATATCACACCATGTGGGACAATATCACACCATGTGGGGAATATCACACCGTGTGGGACAATATCGCACCATGTGGGACAATATCACACCGTGTGGGGAATATCTCACTGTGTGGGGAATATCACACCGTGTGGGACAATATCACACCATGTGGGGAATATCACTCCATGTGGGGAATATCACACCGTGTGGGACAATATCACACCGTGTGGGGAATACCACACCGTGCGGGACAATATCACACCGTGTGGGGAATATCACACCGTGTGGGGAATATCACACCGTGTGGGGAATATCACACCGTGTGGACAATAGCACACCATGTGGGGAATATCATTACCGTGTGGGACAATATCACACCGTGTGGGGAATATCACACCGTGTGGGGAATTTCACACAATGTGGGACAATATCACACCGTGTGGGAAATATCACACCATGTGGGGATTATCACACCGTGTGGGAAAATATCACACCGAGTGGGGAATATCACACCGTGTGGGGAATATCACACCGTGTGGGGAATATCACACCGTGTGGGGAGTATCACACCGTGTGGGACAATATCACATCGTGTGGGAAAATATCACACCGTGTGGGAAAATATCACACCGTGTGGGGAATATCACACTGTATGGGGAATATCACACCGTGTGGGGAATATCACACCTTTTGGGAAATCTCACACCGTGTGGGGAATATCACACCGTGTGGACAATATCACACCGTGCGGGGAATATCACACCGTGCGGGACAATATCACACCGTGTGGGGAATATCACACCGTGTGGGGAATATCACACCGTGTGGGGAATATCACACTGTGTGGAAAATATCACACCGTGTGGGGAATATCATTACCGTGTGGGACAATATCACACCGTGTGGGGAATATCACACCGTGTGGGGAATATCACACCGTGTGGGGAATATCATTACCATGTGGGACAATATCACACCGTGTGGGGAATATCACACCATGTGGGACAATATCACACCGTGTGGGGAATATCATTACCATGTGGGACAATATCACACCGTGTGGGGAATATCACACCGTGTGGGACAATATCACACCGTGTGGGGAATATCATACTGTGTGGGACAATATCACACCTTGTGGGGAATATCACACTGCGTGGGACAATATCACACCGTGTGGGGAATATCACACAGCGTGGGACAATATCACACCGTGTGGGGAATATCACACCGTGTGGGGAATATCACACCGTGTGGGGAATATCACACCGTGTGGGGAGTATCACACCGTGCGGGACAATATCACATCGTGTGGGAAAATATCACACCGTGTGGGAAAATATCACACCGTGGGGGGAATATCACACCGTATGGGAAATATCACACCGTGTGGGGAATATCACACCTTTTGTGGAATATCACACCGTGTGGGGAATATCACACCGTGTGGACAATATCACACCGTGTGGGGAATATCACACCGTGTGGGACAATATCACACCGTGTGGGGAATATCACACCGTGTGGGACAATATCACACCGTGTGGGGAATATCACACTGCGTGGGACAATATCACACCGTGTGGGGAATATCACACAGCGTGGGACAATATCACACCGTGTGGGGAATATCACACCGTGTGGGGAATATCACACTTTGTGGGGAATATCACACCGTGTGGGACAATATCACACCGTGTTGGGAATATCACACCGTGTGGGGAATATCACACAGTGTGGGGAATATCACACCGTGTGGGGAATTTCACACCGTGTGGGACAATATCATATCATGTGGGGAATATCACACCATGTGGGACAATATCACACCGTGCGGGGAATATCACACTGTGTGGGGAATATCACACAGACTGGGACCATATCACACTGGGTTGGGAATATCACACCGTGTGGTGAATATCACACCGTGTGGGACAATATCACACCGTGTCGGGAATATCTCACCATGTGGGACAATATCACACCATGTGGGACAATTTCACACCGTGTGGGACAATATCACACCGTGTGGGGAATATCACACCGTGTAGGACAATATCACACCGTGTTTGGAATATAACACCGTGTGGGAAATATCACACCATGTGGGGAATATCACACCGTGCGGGACAATATCACACCGTGTGGGGAATATCACACCATTTGGGGAATATCACACCGTGTGGGACAATATCACTCCGTGTGGGGAATATCACACCATGTGGGGAATAGCACACCGTGTGGGGAATATCACAACGTGTGGGACAATATCACACCATGTGGGGAATATCACACCCTGTGGGTAATATCACAACATGTGGGGCAATATCACACCGTGTGGGGAATTTCACACCGTGTGGAATAATATCACACCGTGTGGGAAAATATCACACCGTGTGGGGAATATCACACCGTGTGTGGAATATCACACCATGTGGGGAATATCACACCATGTGGGACAATATCACACCATGTGGGGAATATCACACCGTGTGGGACAATATCACACCGTGTGGGGAATATCACACCGTTTGGGGAATATCACACCGTGTGGGACAATATCGCACTGTGTGGGACAATATCATATCGTGTGGGGAATATCACTCCATGTGGGACAATATCACACCATGTGGGGAATATCACACCGTGTGGGGAATATCACACAGTTTGGGACAATATCACACTGGGTTGGGAATATCACACCGTGTGGTGAATATCACACCGTGTGGGACAATATCACACCGTGTCGGGAATATCTCACCATGTGGGACAATATCACAGCATGTCGGACAATGTCACACCGTGTGGGACAATATCACACCGTGTGGGGAATATCACACCGTGTAGGACAATATCACACCGTGTTTGGAATATAACACCGTGTGGGAAATATCACACCATGTGGGGAATATCACACCGTGTGGGACAATATCACACCGTGTGGGGAATATCACACCATTTGGGGAATATCACACCGTGTGGGACAATATCACTCCGTGTGGGGAATATCACACCATGTGGGGAATAGCACACCGTGTGGGACAATATCACACCGTGTGCGGAATATCACACCGTGTGGGGAATATCACACCGTGTGGAATAATATCACACCGTGTGGGAAAATATCACACCGTGTGGGGAATATCACACTGTGTGGGGAATATCACACCATGTGGGGAATATCACACCATGTGGGACAATATCACACCATGTGGGGAATATCACACCGTGTGGGACAATATCACACCGTGTGGGGAATATCACACCGTTTGGGGAATATCACACCGTGTGGGACAATATCGCACCATGTGGGACAATATCACACCGTGTGGGGAATATCTCACTGTGTGGGGAATATCACACCGTGTGGGACAATATCACACCATGTGGGGAATATCACTCCATGTGGGGAATATCACACCGTGTGGGACAATATCACACCGTGTGGGGAATATCACACTGTGTGGGACAATATCACACCTTGTGGGGAATATCACACTGCGTGGGACAATATCACACCGTGTGGGGAATATCACACAGCGTGGGACAATATCACACCGTGTGGGAAATATCACACCGTGTGGGGAATATCACACTGTGTGGGGAATATCACACCGTGTGGGACAATATCACACCGTGTGGGGAATATCACACTGTGTGGGACAATATCACACAGTGTGGGGAATATCACACCGTGTGGGGAATATCACACCGTGTGGGACAATATCACATCGTGTGGGGAATATCACACCATGTGGGACAATATCACACCGTGTGGGGAATATCACACCATGTGAGGAATATCACACCGTGTGGGGAATATCACACCGTCTGGGACAATATCACACCGGGTTGGGAATATCACACCGTGTGGTGAATATCACACAGTGTGGGACAATATCACACCGTGTGGGGAATATCACACCGTGGGGGAATATCACACCTTGTGGGACAATATCACACCGTGTGGGGAATATCACACCGTGTAGGACAATATCACACCGTGTGGGGAATATCACACTGTGTGGGACAATATCACACCGTGTCGGGAATATCTCACCATGTGGGACAATATCACACCATGTGGGACAATATCACACCGTGTGGGACAATATCACACCGTGTGGGGATATCACACCGTGTAGGACAATATCACACCGTGTTTGGAATATAACACCGTGTGGGAAATATCACACCATGTGGGGAATATCACACCGTGTGGGACAATATCACACCGTGTGGGGATTATCACACAGTGTGGGGAATATTACACTGTGTGGGGAATATCACACCATCTGGGACAATATCACACCGGGTGGGGAATATCACACCGTGTGTGGCATATCAAACCATGTGGGGAATATCACACTGTGTGGGACAATATCACACCATGTGGGACAATATCACACCGTGTGGGACAATATCACACCGTGTGGGGAATATCACACCGTGTAGGACAATATCACACCGTGTTTGGAATATAACACCGTGTGGGAAATATCACAGCATGTGGGGAATATCACACCATGTGGGACAATATCACACAATGTGGGGAATATCACACCGTGTGGGACAATATCGCACCATGTGGGACAATATCACACCGTGTGGGGAATATCTCACTGTGTGGGGAATATCACACCGTGTGGGACAATATCACACCATGTGGGGAATATCACTCCATGTGGGGAATATCACACCGTGTGGGACAATATCACACCGTGTGGGGAATATCACACTGTGTGGGACAATATCACACCTTGTGGGGAATATCACACTGCGTGGGACAATATCACACCGTGTGGGGAATATCACACAGCGTGGGACAATATCACACCGTGTGGGAAATATCACACCGTGTGGGGAATATCACACTGTGTGGGGAATATCACACCGTGTGGGACAATATCACACCGTGTGGGGAATATCACACTGTGTGGGGAATATCACACAGTGTGGGGAATATCACACCGTGTGGGGAATATCACACCGTGTGGGACAATATCACATCGTGTGGGGAATATCACACCATGTGGGACAATATCACACCGTGTGGGGAATATTACACCATGTGAGGAATATCACACCGTGTGGGGAATATCACACAGTCTGGGACAATATCACACCGGGTTGGGAATATCACACCGTGTGGTGAATATCACACAGTGTGGGACAATATCACACCGTGTGGGGAATATCACACCGTGGGGGAATATCACACCTTGTGGGACAATATCACACCGTGTGGGGAATATCACACCGTGTAGGACAATATCACACCGTGTGGGGAATATCACACCGTGTGGGACAATATCACACCGTGTCGGGAATATCTCACCATGTGGGACAATATCACACCATGTGGGACAATATCACACCGTGTGGGACAATATCACACCGTGTGGGGATATCACACCGTGTAGGACAATATCACACCGTGTTTGGAATATAACACCGTGTGGGAAATATCACACCATGTGGGGAATATCACACCGTGTGGGACAATATCACACCGTGTGGGGATTATCACACAGTGTGGGGAATATTACACTGTGTGGGGAATATCACACCATCTGTGACAATATCACACCGGGTGGGGAATATCACACCGTGTGTGGCATATCAAACCATGTGGGGAATATCACACTGTGTGGGATAATATCACACCAAGAGGGACAATATCACACCGTGTGGGAAAATATCACACCGTGTGGTGAATATCACACCATGTGGGGAATATCACACCATGTGGGACAATATCACACCATGTGGGGAATATCACACCGTGTGGGACAATATCACACCGTGTGGGGAATATCACACCGTTTGGGGAATATCACACCGTGTGGGACAATATCACACCGTTTGGGGAATATCACACCGTGTGGGACAATATCACACCATGTGGGGAATATCACACCATGTGGGGAATAGCACACCGTGTGGGGAATATCACACCGTGTGGGACAATATCACACCATGTGGGGAATATCACACCCTGTGGGTAATATCACAACATGTGGGACAATATCACACCGTGTGGGGAATATCACACCGTTTGGGGAATATCACACCGTGTGGGACAATATCACACCGTGTGGGGAATATCACACCATCTGGCGAATAGCACACCATGTGGGGAATATCACAACGTGTGGGACAATATCACACCATGTGGGGAATATCACACCCTGTGCGTAATATCACAACATGTGGGACAATATCACACCGTGTGGGGAATATCACACCGTGTGGAATAATATCACACCGTGTGGGAAAATATCACACCGTGTGGGGAATATCACACCGTGTGGGGAATATCACACCATGTGGGGAATATCACACCATGTGGGACAATATCACACCATGTGGGGAATATCACACCGTGTGGGACAATATCACACCGTGTGGGGAATATCACACCGTTTGGGGAATATCACACCGTGTGGGACAATATCGCACCGTGAGGGACAATATCACACCGTGTGGGGAATATCTCACTGTGTGGGGAATATCACACCGTGTGGGACAATATCACACCGTGTGGGGAATATCACTCCATGTGGAGAATATCACACCGTGTAGGACAATATCACACCGTGTGGGGAATATCACACAGTGTGGGGAATATCACACCGTGTGGGGAATATCACACCCTGTGGGACAATATTACAGCTGTGGGGAATATCTCACCATTTGGGGAATATCACACCATGTGGGACAATATCACACCGTGTGGGGAATATCACACCGTGTGGGGAATACCACAACGTGTGGGGAATATCACACCGTATGGGACAATATCACACCTTGTGGGGAATATCACACCGTGAGGGACAATATCAAACCATGTTGAATATCACACTGTGTGGGACAATATCACACCATGAGGGACAATATCACACCGTGTGGGACAATATCACACCGTGTGGGGAATAGTACACTGTGTCGGACAATATCACACCATGAGGGACAATATCACACCGTGTGGGACAATATCACACCGTGTGGGGTATATCACACCGTGTGGGACAATATCACACCGTGTGGGGAATATCACACCGTGTGGGACAATATCATACCGTGTGGGGAATATCACACCGTGTGGGACAATATCACACCGTGCGGGGAATACCACACCGTGCGGGACAATATCACACCGTGTGGGGAATATCACACCGTGTGGGGAATATCACACCGTGTGGGGAATATCACACCGTGTGGACAATAGCACACCATGTGGGGAATATCATTACCGTGTGGGACAATATCACACCGTGTGGGGAATATCACACCGTGTGGGGAATTTCACACAATGTGGGACAATATCACACCGTGTGGGAAATATCACACCATGTGGGGATTATCACACCGTGTGGGAAAATATCACACCGAGTGGGGAATATCACACCGTGTGGGGAATATCACACCGTGTGGGGAATATCACACCGTGTGGGGAGTATCACACCGTGTGGGACAATATCACATCGTGTGGGAAAATATCACACCGTGTGGGAAAATATCACACCGTGTGGGGAATATCACACTGTATGGGGAATATCACACCGTGTGGGGAATATCACACCTTTTGGGAAATATCACACCGTGTGGGGAATATCACACCGTGTGGACAATATCACACCGTGCGGGGAATATCACACCGTGCGGGACAATATCACACCGTGTGGGGAATATCACACCGTGTGGGGAATATCACACTGTGTGGAAAATATCACACCGTGTGGGGAATATCATTACCGTGTGGGACAATATCACACCGTGTGGGGAATATCACACCGTGTGGGGAATATCACACCGTGTGGGGAATATCATAACCATGTGGGACAATATCACACCGTGTGGGGAATATCACACCATGTGGGACAATATCACACCGTGTGGGGAATATCATTACCATGTGGGACAATATCACACCGTGTGGGGAATATCACACCGTGTGGGACAATATCACACTGTGTGGGGAATATCATACTGTGTGGGACAATATCACACCTTGTGGGGAATATCACACTGCGTGGGACAATATCACACCGTGTGGGGAATATCACACAGCGTGGGACAATATCACACCGTGTGGGGAATATCACACCGTGTGGGGAATATCACACCGTGTGGGGAATATCACACCGTGTGGGGAGTATCACACCGTGTGGGACAATATCACATCGTGTGGGAAAATATCACACCGTGTGGGAAAATATCACACCGTGGGGGGAATATCACACCGTATGGGAAATATCACACCGTATGGGGAATATCACACCTTTTGTGGAATATCACACCGTGTGGGGAATATCACACCGTGTGGACAATATCACACCGTGTGGGGAATATCACACCGTGTGGGACAATATCACACCGTGTGGGGAATATCACACCGTGTGGGACAATATCACACCGTGTGGGGAATATCACACTGCGTGGGACAATATCACACCGTGTGGGGAATATCACACAGCGTGGGACAATATCACACCGTGTGGGGAATATCACACCGTGTGGGGAATATCACACTTTGTGGGGAATATCACACCGTGTGGGACAATATCACACCGTGTTGGGAATATCACACCGTGTGGGGAATATCACACAGTGTGGGGAATATCACACCGTGTGGGGAATATCACACCGTGTGGGACAATATCATATCGTGTGGGAAATATCACACCATGTGGGACAATATCACACCGTGTGGGGAATATCACACTGTGTGGGGAATATCACACAGACTGGGACAATATCACACTGGGTTGGGAATATCACACCGTGTGGTGAATATCACACCGTGTGGTACAATATCACACCGTGTCGGGAATATCTCACCACGTGGGACAATATCACACCATGTGGGACAATATCACACCGTGTGGGACAATATCACACCGTGTGGGGAATATCACACCGTGTAGGACAATATCACACTGTGTTTGGAATATAACACCGTGTGGGAAATATCACACCATGTGGGGAATATCACACCGTGCGGGACAATATCACACCGTGTGGGGAATATCACACCATTTGGGGAATATCACACCGTGTGGGACAATATCACTACGTGTGGGGAATATCACACCATGTGGGGAATAGCACACCGTGTGGGGAATATCACAACGTGTGGGACAATATCACACCATGTGGGGAATATCACACCCTGTGGGTAATATCACAACATGTGGGGCAATATCACACCGTGTGGGGAATATCACACCGTGTGGAATAATATCACACCGTGTGGGAAAATATCACACCGTGTGGGGAATATCACACCGTGTGGGGAATATCACACCATGTGGGGAATATCACACCATGTGGGACAATATCACACCATGTGGGGAATATCACACCGTGTGGGACAATATCACACCGTGTGGGGAATATCACACCGTTTGGGGAATATCACACCGTGTGGGACAATATCGCACCGTGTGGGACAATATCACACCGTGTGGGGAATATCTCACTGTGTGGGGAATATCACACCGTGTGGGACAATATCACACCATGTGGGGAATATCACTCCATGTGGGGAATATCACACCGTGTGGACAATATCACACCGTGTGGGGAATATCACACCATGTGGGACAATATCACACCGTGTGGGACAATATCACACCATGTGGGACAATATCACACCGTGTGGGGAATATCACACTGCGTGGGACAATATCACACCGTGTGGGGAATATCACACAGCGTGGGACAATATCACACCGTGTGGGGAATATCACACCGTGTGGGGAATATCACACTTTGTGCGGAATATCACACCGTGTGGGACAATATCACACCGTGTTGGGAATATCACACCGTGTGGGGAATATCACACAGTGTGGGGAATATCACACCATGTGGGGAATATCACACCGTGTGGGACAATATCATATCGTGTGTGGAATATCACACCATGTAGGACAATATCTCACCGTGTGGGGAATATCACACCGTGTGGGGAATATCACACAGTCTGGGACAATATCACACTGGGTTGGGAATATCACACCGTGTGGTGAATATCACACCGTGTGGGACAATATCACACCGTGTCGGGAATATCTCACCATGTGGGACAATATCACAGCATGTGGGACAATGTCACACCGTGTGGGACAATATCACACCGTGTGGGGAATATCACACCGTGTAGGACAATATCACACCGTGTTTGGAATATAACACCGTGTGGGAAATATCACACCATGTGGGGAATATCACACCGTGTGGGACAATATCACACCGTGTGGGGAATATCACACCATTTGGGGAATATCACACCGTGTGGGACAATATCACTCCGTGTGGGGAATATCACACCATGTGGGGAATAGCACACCGTGTGGGACAATATCACACCGTGTGCGGAATATCACACCGTGTGGGGAATATCACACCGTGTGGAATAATATCACACCGTGTGGGAAAATATCACACCGTGTGGGGAATATCACACCGTGTGGGGAATATCACACCGTGTGGGGAATATCACACCATGTGGGACAATATCACACCATGTGGGGAATATCACACCGTGTGGGACAATATCACACCGTGTGGGGAATATCACACCGTTTGGGGAATATCACACCGTGTGGGACAATATTGCACCATGTGGGACAATATCACACCGTGTGGGGAATATCTCACTGTGTGGGGAATATCACACCGTGTGGGACAATATCACACCATGTGGGGAATATCACTCCATGTGGGGAATGTCACACCGTGTGGACAATATCACACCGTGTGGGGAATATCACACCATGTGGGACAATATCACACCGTGTGGGACAATATCACACCATGTGGGACAATATCACACCGTGTGGGGAATATCACACTGCGTGGGACAATATCACACCGTGTGGGGAATATCACACAGCGTGGGACAATATCACACCGTGTGGGGAATATCACACCGTGTGGGGAATATCTCACTTTGTGGGGAATATCACACCGTGTGGGACAATATCACACTGTGTTGGGAATATCACACCGTGTGGGGAATATCACACAGTGTGGGGAATATCACACCGTGTGGGGAATATCACACCGTGTGGGACAATATCATATCGTGTGGGGAATATCACACCATGTGGGACAATATCACACCGTGTGGGGAATATCACACCGTATGGGACAATATCACACATTGTGGGGAATATCACACCGTGACGGACAATATCAAACCATGTGGGGAATATCACACTGTATGGGACAATATCACACCATGAGGGACAATATCACACCGTGTGGGACAATATCACACCGTGTGGGGAATATTACACCGTGTAGGACAATATCACACCATGAGGGACAATATCACACCGTGTGGGACAATATCACACCCTGTGGGGTATATCACACCGTGTGGGATAATATCACACCATGTGGGGAATATCACACCATGTGGGACAATATCACACCGTGTGGGGAATATCACACCGTGTGGGACAATATCGCACGGTGTGGGGAATATCACACCGTGTGGGGAATATCACACCGTGTGGACAATATCACACCGTGCGGGGAATATCACACCGTGCGGGACAATATCACACCGTGTGGGGAATATCACACCGTGAGGGGAATATCACAACGTGTGGGGAATATCACACCGTGTGAACAATATCACACCGTGTGGGGAGTATCATTACCGTGTGGGTCAATATCACACCGTGTGGGGAATATCACACCATGTGGGGAATTTCACACAATGTGGGACAATACCACACCGTGTGGGAAATATCACACCATGTGGGGATTATCACACCGTGTGGGAAAATATCACACCGTGTGGGGAATATCACACCGTGTGGGGAATATCACACCGTGTGGTGAGTATCACACCGTGTGGGACAATATCACATCGTGTGGGAAAATATCACACCGTGTGGGAAAATATCACACCGTGTGGGGAATATCACACCGTATGGGGAATATCACACCGTGTGGGGAATATCACACCTTTTGGGGAATATCACACCGTGTGGGGAATATCACACCGTGTGGACAATATCACACCGTGTGGACAATATCACACCGTGTGGGGAATATCACACCGTGCGGGACAATATCACACCGTGTGGGGAATATCACACCGTGTGGGACAATATCACACCGTGTGGGGAATATCACACTGTGTGGGACAATATCACACCTTGTGGGGAATATCACACTGCGAGGGACAATATCACACCGTGTGGGGAATATCACACAGCGTGGGACAATATCACACCGTGTGGGAAATATCACACCGTGTGGGGAATATCACACTGTGTGGGGAATATCACACCGTGTGGGACAATATCACACCGTGTGGGGAATATCACACTGTGTGGGGAATATCACACAGTGTGGGGAATATCACACCGTGTGGGGAATATCACACCGTGTGGGACAATATCACATCGTGTGGGGAATATCACACCATGTGGGACAATATCACACCGTGTGGGGAATATCACACCATGTGGGGAATATCACACCGTGTGGGGAATATCACACAGTCTGGGACAATATCACACCGGGTTGGGAATATCACACCGTGTGGTGAATATCACACAGTGTGGGACAATATCACACCGTGTGGGGAATATCACACCGTGGGGGAATATCACACCTTATGGGACAATATCACACCGTGTGGGGAATATCACACCGTGTAGGACAATATCACACCGTGTGGGGAATATCACACCGTGTGGGACAATATCACACCGTGCCGGGAATATCTCACCATGTGGGACAATATCACACCATGTGGGACAATATCACACCGTGTGGGACAATATCACACCGTGTGGGGATATCACACCGTGTAGGACAATATCACACCGTGTTTGGAACATAACACCGTGTGGGAAATATCACACCATGTGGGGAATATCACACCGTGTGGGACAATATCACACCGTGTGGGGATTATCACACAGTGTGGGGAATATTACACTGTGTGGGGAATATCACACCATCTGGGACAATATCACACCGGGTGGGGAATATCACACCATGTGTGGCATATCAAACCATGTGGGGAATATCACACTGTGTGGGACAATATCACACCATGAGGAACAATATCACACCGTGTGGGACAATATCAAACCGTGTGGGGAATATCACACTGTGTAGGACAATATCAAACCATGAGGGACAATATCACACCGTGTGGGGAATATCACACCGTGTGGGACAATATCACACCGTGTGGAGAATATCACACCGTGTGGGGAATATCACACCGTGTGGAATAATATCACACCGTGTGGGACAATATCACACCGTGTGGGGAATATCTCACTGTGTGGGGAATATCACACCGTGTGGGACAATATCACACCATGTGGGGAATATCACTCCATGTGGGGAATGTCACACCGTGTGGACAATATCACACCGTGTGGGGAATATCACACCATGTGGGACAATATCACACCGTGTGGGACAATATCACACCATGTGGGACAATATCACACCGTGTGGGGAATATCACACTGCGTGGGACAATATCACACCGTGTGGGGAATATCACACAGCGTGGGACAATATCACACCGTGTGGGGAATATCACACCGTGTGGGGAATATCTCACTTTGTGGGGAATATCACACCGTGTGGGACAATATCACACTGTGTTGGGAATATCACACCGTGTGGGGAATATCACACAGTGTGGGGAATATCACACCGTGTGGGTAATATCACACCGTGTGGGACAATATCATATCGTGTGGGGAATATCACACCATGTGGGACAATATCACACCGTGTGGGGAATATCACACCGTATGGGACAATATCACACATTGTGGGGAATATCACACCGTGACGGACAATATCAAACCATGTGGGGAATATCACACTGTCTGGGACAATATCACACCATGAGGGACAATATCACACCGTGTGGGACAATATCACACCGTGTGGGGAATATTACACCGTGTAGGACAATATCACACCATGAGGGACAATATCACACCGTGTGGGACAATATCACACCCTGTGGGGTATATCACACCGTGTGGGATAATATCACACCATGTGGGGAATATCACACCATGTGGGACAATATCACACCGTGTGGGGAATATCACACCGTGTGGGACAATATCGCACGGTGAGGGGAATATCACACCGTGTGGGGAATATCACACCGTGTGGACAATATCACACCGTGCGGGGAATATCACACCGTGCGGGACAATATCACACCGTGTGGGGAATATCACACCGTGAGGGGAATATCACAACGTGTGGGGAATATCACACCGTGTGAACAATATCACACCGTGTGGGGAGTATCATTACCGTGTGGGTCAATATCACACCGTGTGGGGAATATCACACCATGTGGGGAATTTCACACAATGTGGGACAATATCACACCGTGTGGGAAATATCACACCATGTGGGGATTATCACACCGTGTGGGAAAATATCACACCGTGTGGGGAATATCACACCGTGTGGGGAATATCACACCGTGTGGGGAGTATCACACCGTGTGGGACAATATCACATCGTGTGGGAAAATATCACACCGTGTGGGAAAATATCACACCGTGTGGGGAATATCACACCGTATGGGGAATATCACACCGTGTGGGGAATATCACACCTTTTGGGGAATATCACACCGTGTGGGGAATATCACACCGTGTGGACAATATCACACCGTGTGGACAATATCACACCGTGTGGGGAATATCACACCGTGCGGGACAATATCACACCGTGTGGGGAATACCACACCGTGTGGGACAATATCACACCGTGTGGGGAATATCACACTGTGTGGGACAATATCACACCTTGTGGGGAATATCACACTGCGAGGGACAATATCACACCGTGTGGGGAATATCACACAGCGTGGGACAATATCACACCGTGTGGGAAATATCACACCGTGTGGGGAATATCACACTGTGTGGGGAATATCACACCGTGTGGGACAATATCACACCGTGTGGGGAATATCACACTGTGTGGGGAATATCACACAGTGTGGGGAATATCACACCGTGTGGGGAATATCACACCGTGTGGGACAATATCACATCGTGTGGGGAATATCACACCATGTGGGACAATATCACACCGTGTGGGGAATATCACACCATGTGGGGAATATCACACCGTGTGGGGAATATCACACAGTCTGGGACAATATCACACCGGGTTGGGAATATCACACCGTGTGGTGAATATCACACAGTGTGGGACAATATCACACCGTGTGGGGAATATCACACCGTGGGGGAATATCACACCTTATGGGACAATATCACACCGTGTGGGGAATATCACACCGTGTAGGACAATATCACACCGTGTGGGGAATATCACACCGTGTGGGACAATATCACACCGTGCCGGGAATATCTCACCATGTGGGACAATATCACACCATGTGGGACAATATCACACCGTGTGGGACAATATCACACCGTGTGGGGATATCACACCGTGTAGGACAATATCACACCGTGTTTGGAACATAACACCGTGTGGGAAATATCACACCATGTGGGGAATATCACACCGTGTGGGACAATATCACACCGTGTGGGGATTATCACACAGTGTGGGGAATATTACACTGTGTGGGGAATATCACACCATCTGGGACAATATCACACCGGGTGGGGAATATCACACCATGTGTGGCATATCAAACCATGTGGGGAATATCACACTGTGTGGGACAATATCACACCATGAGGAACAATATCACACCGTGTGGGACAATATCAAACCGTGTGGGGAATATCACACTGTGTAGGACAATATCAAACCATGAGGGACAATATCACACCGTGTGGGGAATATCACACCGTGTGGGACAATATCACACCGTGTGGAGAATATCACACCGTGTGGGGAATATCACACCGTGTGGAATAATATCACACCGTGTGGGACAATATCACACCGTGTGGGGAATATCTCACTGTGTGGGGAATATCACACCGTGTGGGACAATATCACAACATGTGGGGAATATCACTCCATGTGGGGAATGTCACACCGTGTGGACAATATCACACCGTGTGGGGAATATCACACCATGTGGGACAATATCACACCATGTGGGACAATATCACACCGTGTGGGGAATATCACACTGCGTGGGACAATATCACACCGTGTGGGGAATATCACACAGCGTGGGACAATATCACACCGTGTGGGGAATATCACACCGTGTGGGGAATATCTCACTTTGTGGGGAATATCACACCGTGTGGGACAATATCACACTGTGTTGGGAATATCACACCGTGTGGGGAATATCACACAGTGTGGGGAATATCACACCGTGTGGGTAATATCACACCGTGTGGGACAATATCATATCGTGTGGGGAATATCACACCATGTGGGACAATATCACACCGTGTGGGGAATATCACACCGTATGGGACAATATCACACATTGTGGGGAATATCACACCGTGACGGACAATATCAAACCATGTGGGGAATATCACACTGTCTGGGACAATATCACACCATGAGGGACAATATCACACCGTGTGGGACAATATCACACCGTGTGGGGAATATTACACCGTGTAGGACAATATCACACCATGAGGGACAATATCACACCGTGTGGGACAATATCACACCCTGTGGGGTATATCACACCGTGTGGGATAATATCACACCATGTGGGGAATATCACACCATGTGGGACAATATCACACCGTGTGGGGAATATCACACCGTGTGGGACAATATCGCACGGTGAGGGGAATATCACACCGTGTGGGGAATATCACACCGTGTGGACAATATCACACCGTGCGGGGAATATCACACCGTGCGGGACAATATCACACCGTGTGGGGAATATCACACCGTGAGGGGAATATCACAACGTGTGGGGAATATCACACCGTGTGAACAATATCACACCGTGTGGGGAGTATCATTACCGTGTGGGTCAATATCACACCGTGTGGGGAATATCACACCATGTGGGGAATTTCACACAATGTGGGACAATATCACACCGTGTGGGAAATATCACACCATGTGGGGATTATCACACCGTGTGGGAAAATATCACACCGTGTGGGGAATATCACACCGTGTGGGGAATATCACACCGTGTGGGGAGTATCACACCGTGTGGGACAATATCACATCGTGTGGGAAAATATCACACCGTGTGGGAAAATATCACACCGTGTGGGGAATATCACACCGTATGGGGAATATCACACCGTGTGGGGAATATCACACCTTTTGGGGAATATCACACCGTGTGGGGAATATCACACCGTGTGGACAATATCACACCGTGTGGACAATATCACACCGTGTGGGGAATATCACACCGTGCGGGACAATATCACACCGTGTGGGGAATACCACACCGTGTGGGACAATATCACACCGTGTGGGGAATATCACACTGTGTGGGACAATATCACACCTTGTGGGGAATATCACACTGCGAGGGACAATATCACACCGTGTGGGGAATATCACACAGCGTGGGACAATATCACACCGTGTGGGAAATATCACACCGTGTGGGGAATATCACACTGTGTGGGGAATATCACACCGTGTGGGACAATATCACACCGTGTGGGGAATATCACACTGTGTGGGGAATATCACACAGTGTGGGGAATATCACACCGTGTGGGGAATATCACACCGTGTGGGACAATATCACATCGTGTGGGGAATATCACACCATGTGGGACAATATCACACCGTGTGGGGAATATCACACCATGTGGGGAATATCACACCGTGTGGGGAATATCACACAGTCTGGGACAATATCACACCGGGTTGGGAATATCACACCGTGTGGTGAATATCACACAGTGTGGGACAATATCACACCGTGTGGGGAATATCACACCGTGGGGGAATATCACACCTTATGGGACAATATCACACCGTGTGGGGAATATCACACCGTGTAGGACAATATCACACCGTGTGGGGAATATCACACCGTGTGGGACAATATCACACCGTGCCGGGAATATCTCACCATGTGGGACAATATCACACCATGTGGGACAATATCACACCGTGTGGGACAATATCACACCGTGTGGGGATATCACACCGTGTAGGACAATATCACACCGTGTTTGGAACATAACACCGTGTGGGAAATATCACACCATGTGGGGAATATCACACCGTGTGGGACAATATCACACCGTGTGGGGATTATCACACAGTGTGGGGAATATTACACTGTGTGTGGAATATCACACCATCTGGGACAATATCACACCGGGTGGGGAATATCACACCATGTGTGGCATATCAAACCATGTGGGGAATATCACACTGTGTAGGACAATATCACACCATGAGGAACAATATCACACCGTGTGGGACAATATCAAACCGTGTGGGGAATATCACACTGTGTAGGACAATATCAAACCATGAGGGACAATATCACACCGTGTGGGGAATATCACACCGTGTGGGACAATATCACACCGTGTGGAGAATATCACACCGTGTGGGGAATATCACACCGTGTGGAATAATATCACGCCGTGTGGGAAAATATCACACCGTGTGGGGAATATCACACCGTGTGGTGAATATCACACCATGTGGGGAATATCACACCATGTGGGACAATATCACACCACGTGGGGAATATCACACCGTGTGGGACAATATCACACCGTGTGGGGAATATCACACCGTTTGGGGAATATCACACCGTGTGGGACAATATCACACCATGTGGGGAATATCACACCATGTGGGGAATAGCACACCGTGTGGGGAATATCACACCGTGTGGGACAATATCACACCATGTGGGGAATATCACACCCTGTGGGTAATATCACAACATGTGGGACAATATCACACTGTGTGTGGAATATCACACCGTTTGGGGAATATCACACCGTGTGGGACAATATCACACCGTGTGGGGAATATCACACCATGTGGGGAATAGCACACCGTGTGGGGAATATCACAACGTGTGGGACAATATCACACCATGTGGGGAATATCACACCCTGTGCGTAATATCACAACATGTGGGACAATATCACACCGTGTGGGGAATATCACACCGTGTGGAATAATATCACACCGTGTGGGAAAATATCACACCGTGTGGGGAATATCACACCGTGTGGGGAATATCACACCATGTGGGGAATATCACACCATGTGGGACAATATCACACCATGTGGGGAATATCACACCGTGTGGGACAATATCACACCGTGTGGGGAATATCACACCGTTTGGGGAATATCACACCGTGTGGGACAATATCGCACCGTGAGGGACAATATCACACCGTGTGGGGAATATCTCACTGTGTGGGGAATATCACACCGTGTGGGACAATATCACACCGTGTGGGGAATATCACTCCATGTGGGGAATATCACACCGTGTAGGACAATATCACACCATGTGGGGAATATCACACAGTGTGGGGAATATCACACCGTGTGGCGAATATCACTCCGTGTGGTCTATAATACACATGTGGGACAATATCACACCGTGTGGTGAATATCACACCGTGTGGGACAATATTACAGCTGTGGGGAATATCTCACAATGTGGGACATTATCACACCGTGTGGGACAATATCACTCCGTGAGGGGAATATGTCACCGTTTGGGGAATATCACACCATGTGGGACAATATCACACCGTGTGGGGAATATCACACCGTGTGGGGAATACCACAACGTGTGGGGAATATCACACCGTATGGGACAATATCACACCTTGTGGGGAATATCACACCGTGAAGGACAATATCAAACCATGTGGGGAATATCACACTGTGTGGGACAATATCACACCATGAGGGACAATATCACACCGTGTGGGACAATATCACACCGTGTGGGGAATATTACACCGTGTAGGACAATATCACACCATGAGGGACAATATCACACCGTGTGGGACAATATCACACCGTGTGGGGTATATCACACCGTGTGGGACAATATCACACCGTGTGGGGAATATCACATCGTGTGGGACAATATCACACCGTGTGGGGAATATCACACCGTGTGGGACAATATCGCACGGTGTGGGGAATATCATACCGTGTGGGGAATATCACACCATGTGGACAATATCACACCATGCGGGGAATACCACACCGTGCGGGACAATATCACACCGTGTGGGGAATATCACACCGTGTGGGGAATATCACACCGTGTGGGGAATATCACACCGTATGGGAAATATCACACCGTGTGGGGAATATCACACCGTGTGGACAATATCACACCGTGTGGGGAATATCACACCGTGTGGGACAATATCACACCGTGTGGGGAATATCACACCGTGTGGGACAATATCACACCGTGTGGGGAATATCACACTGCGTGGGACAATATCACACCGTGTGGGGAATATCACACAGCGTGGGACAATATCACACCGTGTGGGGAATATCACACCGTGTGGGGAATATCACACTTTGTGGGGAATATCACACCGTGTGGGACAATATCACACCATGTTGGGAATATCACACCGTGTGGGGAATATCACACAGTGTGGGGAATATCACACCGTGTGGGGAATATCACACCGTGTGGGACAATATCATATCGTGTGGGGAATATCACACCATGTGGGACAATATCACACCGTGTGGATAATATCACACTGTGTGGGGAATATCACACAGACTGGGACAATATCACACTGGGTTGGGAATATCACACCGTGTGGTGAATATCACACCGTGTGGGACAATATCACACCGTGTCGGGAATATCTCACCATGTGGGACAATATCACACCATGTGGGACAATATCACACCGTGTGGGACAACATCACACCGTGTGGGGAATATCACACCGTGTAGGACAATATCACACCGTGTTTGGAATATAACACCGTGTGGGAAATATCACACCATGTGGGGAATATCACACCGTGCGGGACAATATCACACCGTGTGGGGAATATCACACCATTTGGGGAATATCACACCGTGTGGGACAATATCACTCCGTGTGGGGAATATCACACCATGTGGGGAATAGCACCCCGTGTGGGGAATATCACAACGTGCGGGACAATATCACACCATGTGGGGAATATCACACCCTGTGGGTAATATCACAACATGTGGGGCAATATCACACCGTGTGGGGAATATCACACCGTGTGGAATAATATCACACCGTGTGGGAAAATATCACACCATGTGGGGAATATCACACCGTGTGGGGAATATCACACCATGTGGGGAATATCACACCATGTGGGACAATATCACACCATGTGGGGAATATCACACCGTGTGGGACAATATCACACCGTGTGGGGAATATCACACAGTTTGGGGAATATCACACCGTGTGGGACAATATCGCACCGTGTGGGACAATATCACACCGTGTGGGGAATATCTCACTGTGTGGGGAATATCACACCGTGTGGGACAATATCACACCATGTGGGGAATATCACTCCATGTGGGGAATATCACACTGTGTGGACAATATCACACCGTGTGGGGAATATCACACCATGTGGGACAATATCACACCGTGTGGGACAATATCACACCATGTGGGACAATATCACACCGTGTGGGGAATATCACACCGTGTGGGACAATATCACACCGTGTGGGGAATATCACACCGTGTGGGACAATATCACTACGTGTGGGGAATATCACACTGCGTGGGACAATATCACACCGTGTGGTGAATATCACACAGCGTGGGACAATATCACACCGTGTGGGGAATATCACACCCTGTGGGTAATATCACAACATGTGGGGCAATATCACACCGTGTGGGGAATATCACACCGTGTGGAATAATATCACACCGTGTGGGAAAATATCACACCATGTGGGGAATATCACACCGTGTGGGGAATATCACACCATGTGGGGAATATCACACCATGTGGGACAATATCACACCATGTGGGGAATATCACACCGTGTGGGACAATATCACACCGTGTGGGGAATATCACACAGTTTGGGGAATATCACACCGTGTGGGACAATATCGCACCGTGTGGGACAATATCACACCGTGTGGGGAATATCTCACTGTGTGGGGAATATCACACCGTGTGGGACAATATCACACCATGTGGGGAATATCACTCCATGTGGGGAATATCACACTGTGTGGACAATATCACACCGTGTGGGGAATATCACACCATGTGGGACAATATCACACCGTGTGGGACAATATCACACCATGTGGGACAATATCACACCGTGTGGGGAATATCACACCGTGTGGGACAATATCACACCGTGTGGGGAATATCACACCGTGTGGGACAATATCACACCGTGTGGGGAATATCACACTGCGTGGGACAATATCACACCGTGTGGTGAATATCACACAGCGTGGGACAATATCACACCGTGTGGGGAATATCACACCGTGTGGGGAATATCACACTTTGTGGGGAATATCACACCGTGTGGGACAATATCACACCGTGTTGGGAATATCACACCGTGTGGGGAATATCACACAGTGTGGGGAATATCACACCGTGTGGGGAATATCACACCGTGTGGGACAATATCATATCGTGTGGGGAATATCACACCATGTGGGACAATATCACACCGTGTGGATAATATCACACTGTGTGGGGAATATCACACAGACTGGGACAATATCACACTGGGTTGGGAATATCACACCGTGTGGTGAATATCACACCGTGTGGGACAATATCACACCGTGTCGGGAATATCTCACCATGTGGGACAATATCACACCATGTGGGACAATATCACACCGTGTGGGGAATATCACACCGTGTAGGACAATATCACACCGTGTTTGGAATATAACACCGTGTGGGAAATATCACACCATGTGGCGAATATCACACCGTGCGGGACAATATCACACCGTGTGGGGAATATCACACCATTTGGGGAATATCACACCGTGTGGGACAATATCACTCCGTGTGGGGAATATCACACCATGTGGGGAATAGCACACCGTGTGGGGAATATCACACCGTGTGGGACAATATCACACCATGTGGGGAATATCACACCCTGTGGGTAATATCACAACATGTGGGGCAATATCACACCGTGTGGGGA
Source organism: Pristiophorus japonicus (assembly GCF_044704955.1). Taxonomy (NCBI): domain Eukaryota; kingdom Metazoa; phylum Chordata; class Chondrichthyes; family Pristiophoridae; genus Pristiophorus; species Pristiophorus japonicus. The sequence goes on along the minus strand of NC_091979.1, from coordinate 17,894,571 downwards.
ATATCACACCATGTGGAATAATATCACACCGTGTGGGAAAATATCACACCGTGTGGGACAATATCACACTGCGTGGGACAATATCACACCGTGTGGGGAATATCACACAGCGTGGGACAATATCACACCGTGTGGGGAATATCACACCGTGTGGGGAATATCACACTTTGTGGGGAATATCACACCGTGTGGGACAATATCACACCATGTTGGGAATATCACACCGTGTGGGGAATATCACACAGTGTGGGGAATATCACACCGTGTGGGGAATATCACACCGTGTGGGACAATATCATATCGTGTGGGGAATATCACACCATGTGGGACAATATCATATCGTGTGGGGAATATCACACCATGTGGGACAATATCACACCTTGTGGGGAATATCACACCGTGTGGGGAATATCACACAGTCTGGGACAATATCACACTGGGTTGGGAATATCACACCGTGTGGTGAATATCACACCGTGTGGGACAATATCACACCGTGTCGGGAATATCTCACCATGTGGGACAATATCACACCATGTGGGACAATATCACGCCGTGTGGGACAATATCACACCGTGTGGGGAATATTACACCATGTAGGACAATATCACACCGTGTTTGGAATATAACACCGTGTGGGAAATATCACACCATGTGGGGAATATCACACCGTGTGGGACAATATCACACCGTGTGGGGAATATCACACCATTTGGGGAATATCACACCGTGTGGGACAATATCACTCCGTGTGGGGAATATCACACCATGTGGGGAATAGCACACCGTGTGGGGAATATCACAACGTGTGGGACAATATCACACCATGTGGGGAATATCACACCCTGTGGGTAATATCACAACATGTGGGACAATATCACACCGTGTGGGGAATATCACACCGTGTGGAATAATATCACACCATGTGGGAAAATATCACACCGTGTGGGGAATATCACACCGTGTGGCGAATATCACACCATGTGGGGAATATCACACCTTGTGGGATAATATCACATCATGTGGGGAATATCACTCCATGTGGGGAATATCACACCGTGTGGAACAATATCACACCGTGTGGGGAATATCACAACATGTGGGACAATATCACACCGTGTGGGGAATATCACACTGTGTGGGGATTATCACACCGTGTTGGAAAATATCACACCGTGTGGGGAATATCACACCTTTTGGGGAATATCACACCGTGTGGGGAATATCACACCGTGTGGACAATATCACACCGTGTGGGGAATATCACACCGTGCTGGACAATATCACACCGTGTGGGGAATATCACACCGTGTGGGAAAATGTCACACCGTGTGGGGAATATCACACTGTGTGGGACAATATCACACCTTGTGGGTTATATCACACTGCGTGGGACAATATCACACCTTTTGGCGTATATCACACAGCGTGGGACAATATCACACCATGTGGGGAATATCACACCGTGTGGGGAATATCACACTGTGTGGGGAATATCACACCGTGTGGGACAATATCACACCGTGTGGGGAATATCACACCGTGTGGGGAATATCACACAGTGTGGGGAATATCACACCGTGTGGGGAATATCACACCGTGTGGGACAATATCATATCGTGTGGGGAATATCACATCGTGTGCGGAATATCACACCATGTGGGACAATATCACACCGTGTGGGGAATATCACACCGTGTGGGGAATATCACACCGTGTGGGGAATATCACACAGTCTGGGACAATATCACACCGGGTTGGGAATATCACACCGTGGGGGAATATCACACCTTGTGTCACAATATCACACCATGTGGGGAATATCACACCGTGTGGGGAATATCACACTGTGTGGGGAATATCACACCGTGTGGGACAATATCACACCGTGTGGGGAATATCACACCGTGTGGGGAATATCACACCGTGTGGGACAATATCACACCGTGTGGGGTATATCACACCGTGGGGGAATATCACACCTTGTGGCACAATATCACACCATGTGGGGAATATCACACCGTGTGGGGAATATCACACCGTGTAGGACAATATCACACTGTGTGGGGAATATCACACCGTGTGGGTCAATATCACACCGTGTCGGGAATATCTCACCATGTGGGACAATATCACACCATGTGGGACAACATCACACCGTGTGGGACAATATCACACCGTGTGGGGAATATCACACCGTGTAGGACAATATCACACCATGTGGGAAATATCACACCATGTGGGGAATATCACACCGTGTGGGACAATATCACACCGTGTGGGGAATATCACACAGTGTGGGGAATATTACACTGTGTGGGGAATATCACACCATCTGGGACAATATCACACCGGGTGGGGAATATCACACCGTGTGTGGCATATCAAAATATGTGGGGAATATCACACTGTGTGGGACAATATCACACCATGAGGGACAATATCACACCGTGTGGGGAATATCACACCGTGTGGGACAATATCACACCGTGTGGAGAATATCACACCGTGTGGGGAATATCACACCGTGTGGAATAATATCACACCGTGTGGGAAAATATCACACCGTGTGGGGAATATCACACCGTGTGGTGAATATCACACCATGTGGGGAATATCACACCATGTGGGACAATATCACACCATGTGGGGAATATCACACCGTGTGGGACAATATCACACCGTGTGGGGAATATCACACCGTTTGGGGTATATCACACCGTGTGGGACAATATCACACCATGTGGGGAATATCACACCATGTGGGACAATATCACACCATGTGGGGAATATCACACCCTGTGGGTAATATCACAACATGTGGGACAATATCACACCGTGTGGGGAATATCACACCGTTTGCGGAATATCACACCGTGTGGGACAATATCACACCGCGTGGGGAATATCACACCGTGTGGAACAATATCACACCGTGTGGGAAAATATCACACCGTGTGGGGAATATCACACCGTGTGGGGAATATCACACCATGTGGGGAATATCACACCATGTGGGACAATATCACACCATGTGGGGAATATCACACCGTGTGGGACAATATCACACCGTGTGGGGAATATCACACCATTTGGGGAATATCACACCGTGTGGGACAATATCGCACCGTGAGGGACAATATCATACCGTATGGGAAATATCTCACTGTGTGGGGAATATCACACCGTGTGGGACAATATCACACCGTGTGGGGAATATCACTCCATGTGGGGAATATCACACCGTGTAGGACAATATCACACCGTGTGGGGAATATCACACAGTGTGGGGAATATCACACCGTGTGGGGAATATCACACCGTGTGGTCTATAATACACATGTGGGACAATATCACACCGTGTGGTGAATATCACACCGTGTGGGACAATATTACAGCTGTGGGGAATATCTCACAATGTGGGACAATATCACACCGTGTGGGACAATATCACTCCGTGAGGGGAATATGTCACCGTATGGGGAATATCACACCATGTGGGACAATATCACACCGTGTGGGGAATATCACACCGTGTTGGGAATACACAACATGTGGGGAATATCACACCGTATGGGACAATATCACACCTTGTGGGGAATATCACACCGTGAGGGACAATATCAAACCATGTGGGGAATATCACACTGTGTGGGACAATATCACACCATGAGGGACAATATCACACCGTGTGGGACAATATCACACCGTGTGGGGATTATCACAACGTGTGGGACAATATCACACCATGTGGGGAATATCACACCCTGTGGGTAATATCACAACATGTGGGACAATATCACACCGTGTGGGGAATATCACACCGTGTGGAATAATATCACACCGTGTGGGAAAATATCACACCGTGTGGGGAATATCACACCGTGTGGCGAATATCACACCATGTGGGGAATATCACACCATGTGGGACAATATCACACCATGTGGGGAATATCACACCGTGTGGGACAATATCACACCGTGTAGGGAATATCACACCGTTTGGGGAATATCACACCGTGTGGGACAATATCGCACCGTGTGGGACAATATCACACCGTGTGGGGAATATCTCACTGTGTGGGGAATATCACACCTTGTGGGACAATATCACATCATGTGGGGAATATCACTCCATGTGGGGAATATCACACCGTGTGGAACAATATCACACCGTGTGGGTAAATCACAATATGTGGGACAATATCACACCGTGTGGGGAATATCACACTGTGTGGGGATTATCACACCGTGTTGGAAAATATCACACCGTGTGGGGAATATCACACCGTGTGGGGAATATCACACCGTGTGGGGAGTATCACACCGTGTGGGACAATATCACATCGTTTGGGAAAATATCACACCATGTGGGAAAATATCACACCGTGTGGGGAATATCACACCGTGTGGGACAATATCACACCGTGTGGGGAATATCACACCGTGTGGGGAATATCACACAGTGTGGGGAATATCACACCGTGTGGGGAATATCACACCGTGTGGGACAATATCACATCGTGTGGGGAATATCACATCGTGTGGGGAATATCACACCATGTGGGACAATATCACACCGTGTGGGGAATATCACACCGTGTGGGGAATATCACAGCATGTGGGGAATATCACACAGTCTGGGACAATATCACACCGTGTTGGGAATATCACACCGTGGGGGAATATCACACCTTGTGGCACAATATCACACCATGTGGGGAATATCACACCGTGTGGGGAATATCACACTGTGTGGGGAATATCACACCGTGTGGGACAATATCACACCGTGTGGGGAATATCACACCGTGTGGGGAATATCACACCGTGTGGGACAATATCACACCGTGTGGGGTATATCACACCGTGGGGGAATATCACACCTTGTGGCACAATATCACACCATGTGGGGAATATCACACCGTGTGGGGAATATCACACCGTGTAGGACAATATCACACCGTGTGGGGAATATCACACCGTGTGGGTCAATATCACACCGTGTCGGGAATATCTCACCATGTGGGACAATATCACACCATGTGGGACAATATGACACCGTGTGGGACAATATCACACCGGGTGGGGAATATCACACCGTGTAGGACAATATCACACCGTGTTTGGAATATAACACCGTGTGGGAAATATCACACCATGTGGGGAATATCACACCGTGCGGGACAATATCACACCGTGTGGGGAATATCACACCATTTGGGGAATATCACACCGTGTGGGACAATATCACTCCGTGTGGGGAATATCACACCATGTGGGGAATAGCACACCGTGTGGGGAATATCACAACGTGCGGGACAATATCACACCATGTGGGGAATATCACACCCTGTGCGTAATATCACAACATGTGGGGCAATATCACACCGTGTGGGGAATATCACACCGTGTGGAATAATATCACACCGTGTGGGAAAATATCACACCGTGTGGGGAATATCACACCGTGTGGGGAATATCACACCATGTGGGGAATATCACACCATGTGGGACAATATCACACCATGTGGGGAATATCACACCGTGTGGGACAATATCACACCGTGTGGGGAATATCACACAGTTTGGGGAATATCACACCGTGTGGGACAATATCGCACCGTGTGGGACAATATCACACCGTGTGGGGAATATCTCACTGTGTGGGGAATATCACACCGTGTGGGACAATATCACACCATGTGGGGAATATCACTCCATGTGGGGAATATCACACTGTGTGGACAATATCACACCGTGTGGGGAATATCAAACCATGTGGGACAATATCACACCGTGTGGGACAATATCACACCATGTGGGACAATATCACACCGTGTGGGGAATATCACACCGTGTGGGACAATATCACACCGTGTGGGGAATATCACACCGTGTGGGACAATATCACACCGTGTGGGGAATATCACACTGCGTGGGACAATATCACACCGTGTGGTGAATATCACACAGCGTGGGACAATATCACACCGTGTGGGGAATATCACACCGTGTGGGGAATATCACACTTTGTGGGGAATATCACACCGTGTGGGACAATATCACACCGTGTTGGGAATATCACACCGTGTGGGGAATATCACACAGTGTGGGGAATATCACACCGTGTGGGGAATATCACACCGTGTGGGACAATATCATATCGTGTGGGGAATATCACACCATGTGGGACAATATCACACCGTGTGGATAATATCACACTGTGTGGGGAATATCACACAGACTGGGACAATATCACACTGGGTTGGGAATATCACACCGTGTGGTGAATATCACACCGTGTGGGACAATATCACACCGTGTCGGGAATATCTCACCATGTGGGACAATATCACACCATGTGGGACAATATCACACCGTGTGGGGAATATCACACCGTGTAGGACAATATCACACCGTGTTTGGAATATAACACCGTGTGGGAAATATCACACCATGTGGGGAATATCACACCGTGCGGGACAATATCACACCGTGTGGGGAATATCACACCATTTGGGGAATATCACACCGTGTGGGACAATATCACTCCGTGTGGGGAATATCACACCATGTGGGGAATAGCACACCGTGTGGGGAATATCACACCGTGTGGGACAATATCACACCATGTGGGGAATATCACACCCTGTGGGTAATATCACAACATGTGGGGCAATATCACACCGTGTGGGGAATATCACACCGTGTGGAATAATATCACACCGTGTGGGAAAATATCACACCGTGTGGGACAATATCACACCATGTGGGACAATATCACACCGTGTGGGGAATATCACACTGCGTGGGACAATATCACACCGTGTGTGGAATATCACACAGCGTGGGACAATATCACACCGTGTGGGGAATATCACACCGTGTGGGGAATATCACACTTTGTGGGGAATATCACACCGTGTGGGACAATATCACACCGTGTTGGGAATATCACACCGTGTGGGGAATATCACACAGTGTGGGGAATATCACACCGTGTGGGGAATATCACACCGTGTGGGACAATATCATATCGTGTGGGGAATATCACACCATGTGGGACAATATCATATCGTGTGGGGAATATCACACCATGTGGGACAATATCACACCTTGTGGGGAATATCACACCGTGTGGGGAATATCACACAGTCTGGGACAATATCACACTGGGTTAGGAATATCACACCGTGTGGTGAATATCACACCGTGTGGGACAATATCACACCGTGTCGGGAATATCTCACCATGTGGGACAATATCACACCGTGTGGGACAATATCACGCCGTGTGGGACAATATCACACCGTGTGGGGAATATTACACCATGTAGGACAATATCACACCGTGTTTGGAATATAACACCGTGTGGGAAATATCACACCATGTGGGGAATATCACACCGTGTGGGACAATATCACACCGTGTGGGGAATATCACACCATTTGGGGAATATCACACCGTGTGGGACAATATCACTCCGTGTGGGGAATATCACACCATGTGGGGAATAGCACACCGTGTGGGGAATATCACAACGTGTGGGACAATATCACACCATGTGGGGAATATCACACCCTGTGGGTAATATCACAACATGTGGGACAATATCACACCGTGTGGGGAATATCACACCGTGTGGAATAATATCACACCATGTGGGAAAATATCACACCGTGTGGGGAATATCACACCGTGTGGCGAATATCACACCATGTGGGGAATATCACACCTTGTGGGACAATATCACATCATGTGGGGAATATCACTCCATGTGGGGAATATCACACCGTGTGGAACAATATCACACCGTGTGGGGAATATCACAACATGTGGGACAATATCACACCGTGTGGGGAATATCACACTGTGTGGGGATTATCACACCGTGTTGGAAAATATCACACCGTGTGGGGAATATCACACCGTGTGGGGAATATCACACCGTGTGGGGAGTATCACACCGTGTGGGACAATATCACATCGTGTGGGAAAATATCACACCGTGTGGGAAAATATCACACCGTGTGGGGAATATGACACCGTATGGGGAATATCACACCGTGTGGGGAATATCACACCTTTTGGGGAATATCACACCGTGTGGGGAATATCACACCGTGTGGACAATATCACACCGTGTGGGGAATATCACACCGTGCTGGACAATATCACACCGTGTGGGGAATATCACACCGTGTGGGACAAGGTCACACCGTGTGGGGAATATCACACTGTGTGGGACAATATCACACCTTGTGGGTTATATCACACTGCGTGGGACAATATCACACCGTGTGGCGTATATCACACAGCGTGGGACAATATCACACCATGTGGGGAATATCACACCGTGTGGGGAATATCACACTGTGTGGGGAATATCACACCATGTGGGACAATATCACACCGTGTGGGGAATATCACACCGTGTGGGGAATATCACACAGTGTGGGGAATATCACACCGGGTGGGGAATATCACACCGTGTGGGACAATATCACATCGTGTGGGGAATATCACATCGTGTGCGGAATATCACACCATGTGGGACAATATCACACCGTGTGGGGAATATCACACCGTGTGGGGAATATCACACCGTGTGGGGAATATCACACAGTCTGGGACAATATCACACCGGGTTGGGAATATCACACCGTGGGGGAATATCACACCTTGTGGCACAATATCACACCATGTGGGGAATATCACACCGTGTGGGGAATATCACACTGTGTGGGGAATATCACACCGTGTGGGACAATATCACACCGTGTGGGGAATATCACACCGTGTGGGGAATATCACACCGTGTGGGACAATATCACACCGTGTGGGGTATATCACACCGTGGGGGAATATCACACCTTGTGGCACAATATCACACCATGTGGGGAATATCACACCGTGTGGGGAATATCACACCGTGTAGGACAATATCACACTGTGTGGGGAATATCACACCGTGTGGGTCAATATCACACCGTGTCGGGAATATCTCACCATGTGGGACAATATCACACCATGTGGGACAATATCACACCGTGTGGGACAATATCACACCGTGTGGGGAATATCACACCGTGTAGGACAATATCACACCGTGTTTGGAATATAACACTGTGTGGGAAATATCACACCATGTGGGGAATATCACACCGTGTGGGATAATATCACACCGTGTGGGGAATATCACACAGTGTGGGGAATATTACACTGTGTGGGGAATATCACACCATCTGGGACAATATCACACCGGGTGGGGAATATCACACCGTGTGTGGCATATCAAAATATGTGGGGAATATCACACTGTGTGGGACAATATCACACCATGAGGGACAATATCACACCGTGTGGGGAATATCACACCGTGTGGGACAATATCGCACCGTGTGGAGAATATCACACCGTGTGGGGAATATCACACCGTGTGGAATAATATCACACCGTGTGGGAAAATATCACACCGTGTGGGGAATATCACACCGTGTGGTGAATATCACACCATGTGGGGAATATCACACCATGTGGGACAATATCACACCATGTGGGGAATATCACACCGTGTGGGACAATATCACACCGTGTGGGGAATATCACACCGTTTGGGGCAAATCACACCGTGTGGGACAATATCACACCATGTGGGGAATATCACACCATGTGGGACAATATCACACCATGTGGGGAATATCACACCCTGTGGGTAATATCACAACATGTGGGACAATATCACACCGTGTGGGGAATATCACACCGTTTGCGGAATATCACACCGTGTGGGACAATATCACACCGCGTGGGGAATATCACACCGTGTGGAATAATATCACACCGTGTGGGAAAAAATCACACCGTGTGGGGAATATCACACCGTGTGGGGAATATCACACCATGTGGGGAATATCACACCATGTGGGACAATATCACACCATGTGGGGAATATCACACCGTGTGGGACAATATCACACCGTGTGGGGAATATCACACCATTTGGGGAATATCACACCGTGTGGGACAATATCGCACCGTGAGGGACAATATCACACCGTATGGGAAATATCTCACTGTGTGGGGAATATCACTCCGTGTGGGACAATATCACACCGTGTGGGGAATATCACTCCATGTGGGGAATATCACACCGTGTAGGACAATATCACACCGTGTGGGGAATATCACACAGTGTGGGGAATATCACACCGTGTGGGGAATATCACACCGTGTGGTCTATAATACACATGTGGGACAATATCACACCGTGTGGTGAATATCACACCGTGTGGGACAATATTACAGCTGTGGGGAATATCTCACAATGTGGGACAATATCACACCGTGTGGGACAATATCACTCCGTGAGGGGAATATGTCACCGTGTGGGGAATATCACACCATGTGGGATAATATCACACCGTGTGGGGAATATCACACCGTGTTGGGAATACACAACGTGTGGGGAATATCACACCGTATGGGACAATATCACACCTTGTGGGGAATATCACACCGTGAGGGACAATATCAAACCATGTGGGGAATATCACACTGTGTGGGACAATATCACACCATGAGGGACAATATCACACCGTGTGGGACAATATCACACCGTGTGGGGAATATCACAACGTGTGGGACAATATCACACCATGTGGGGAATATCACACCCTGTGGGTAATATCACAACATGTGGGACAATATCACACCGTGTGGGGAATATCACACCGTGTGGAATAATATCACACCGTGTGGGAAAATATCACACCGTGTGGGGAATATCACACCGTGTGGCGAATATCACACCATGTGGGGAATATCACACCATGTGGGACAATATCACACCATGTGGGGAATATCACACCGTGTGGGACAATATCACACCGTGTGGGGAATATCACACCGTTTGGGGAATATCACACCGTGTGGGACAATATCGCACCGTGTGGGACAATATCACACCGTGTGGGGAATATCTCACTGTGTGGGGAATATCACACCTTGTGGGACAATATCACATCATGTGGGGAATATCACTCCATGTGGGGAATATCACACCGTGTGGAACAATATCACACCGTGTGGGTAAATCACAATATGTGGGACAATATCACACCGTGTGGGGAATATCACACTGTGTGGGGATTATCACACCGTGTTGGAAAATATCACACCGTGTGGGGAATATCACACCGTGTGGGGAATATCACACCTTTTGGGGAATATCACACCGTGTGGGGAATATCACACCGTGTGGGGAATATCACACCGTGTGGGGAATATCACACCTTTTGGGGAATATCACACCGTGTGGGGAATATCACACCGTGTGGACAATATCACACCGTGTGGGGAATATCACACCGTGCTGGACAATATCACACCGTGTGGGGAATATCACACCGTGTGGGACAATGTCACACCGTGTGGGGAATATCACACTGTGTGGGACAATATCACACCTTGTGGATTATATCACACTGCGTGGGACAATATCACACCGTGTGGCGTATATCACACAGCGTGGGACAATATCACACCATGTGGGGAATATCACACCGTGTGGGGAATATCACACAGTGTGGGGAATATCACACCGTGTGGGGAATATCACACCGTGTGGGACAATATCACATCGTGTGGGGAATATCACATCGTGTGGGGAATATCACACCATGTGGGACAATATCACACCGTGTGGGGAATATCACACCGTGTGGGGAATATCACAGCATGTGGGGAATATCACACAGTCTGGGACAATATCACACCGTGTTGGGAATATCATACCGTGGGGGAATATCACACCTTGTGGCACAATATCACACCATGTGGGGAATATCACACCGTGTGGGGAATATCACACTGTGTGGGGAATATCACACCGTGTGGGACAATATCACACCGTGTGGGGAATATCACACCGTGTGGGGAATATCACACCGTGTGGGACAATATCACACCGTGTGGGGTATATCACACCGTGGGGGAATATCACACCTTGTGGCACAATATCACACCATGTGGGGAATATCACACCGTGTGGGGAATATCACACCGTGTAGGACAATATCACACCGTGTGGGGAATATCACACCGTGTGGGTCAATATCACACCGTGTCGGGAATATCTCACCATGTGGGACAATATCACACCATGTGGGACAATATCACACCGTGTGGGACAATATCACACCGGGTGGGGAATATCACACCGTGTAGGACAATATCACACCGTGTTTGGAATATAACACCGTGTGGGAAATATCACACCATGTGGGGAATATGACACCGTGTGGGACAATATCACACCGTGTGGGGAATATCACACAGTGTGGGGAATATTACACTGTGTGGGGAATATCACACCATCTGGGACAATATCACACCGGGTGGGGAATATCACACCGTGTGTGGCATATCAAAATATGTGGGGAATATCACACTGTGTCGGACAATATCACACCATGAGGGACAATATCACACCGTGTGGGGAATATCACACCGTGTGGGACAATATCACATCGTGTGGAGACTATCACACCGTGTGGGGAATATCACACCGTGTGGAATAATATCACACCGTGTGGGAAAATATCACACCGTGTGGGGAATATCACACCGTGTGGTGAATATCACACCATGTGGGGAATATCACACCATGTGGGACAATATCACACCATGTGGGGAATATCACACCGTGTGGGGAATATCACAGCGTGTGGGGAATATCACACAGTCTGGGACAATATCACACCGGGTTGGGAATATCACACCGTGGGGGAATATCACACCTTGTGGCACAATATCACACCATGTGCGGAATATCACACCGTGTGGGGAATATCACACTGTGTGGGGAATATCACACCGTGTGGGACAATATCACACCGTGTGGGGAATATCACACCGTGTGGGGAATATCACACCGTGTGGGACAATATCACACCGTGTGGGGTATATCACACCGTGGGGGAATATCACACCTTGTGGCACAATATCACACCATGTGGGGAATATCACACCGTGTGGGGAATATCACACCGTGTAGGACAATATCACACCGTGTGGGGAATATCACACCGTGTGGGTCAATATCACACCGTGTCGGGAATATCTCACCATGTGGGACAATATCACACCATGTGGGACAATATCACACCGTGTGGGACAATATCACACCGTGTGGGGAATATCACACCGTGTAGGACAATATCACACCGTGTTTGGAATATAACACCGTGTGGGAAATATCACACCATGTGGGGAATATCACACCGTGTGGGACAATATCACACCGTGTGGGGAATATCACACAGTGTGGGGAACATTACACTGTGTGGGGAATATCACACCATCTGGGACAATATCACACCGGGTGGGGAATATCACACCGTGTGTGGCATATCAAAATATGTGGGGAATATCACACTGTGTGGGACAATATCACACCATGAGGGACAATATCACACCGTGTGGGGAATATCACACCGTGTGGGACAATATCACACCGTGTGGAGAATATCACACCGTGTGGGGAATATCACACCGTGTGGAATAATATCACACCGTGTGGGAAAATATCACACCGTGTGGGGAATATCACACCGTGTGGTGAATATCACACCATGTGGGGAATATCACACCATGTGGGACAATATCACACCATGTGGGGAATATCACACCGTGTGGGACAATATCACACCGTGTGGGGAATATCACACCGTTTGGGGTATATCACACCGTGTGGGACAATATCACACCATGTGGGGAATATCACACCATGTGGGGAATAGCACACCGTGTGGGGAATATCACACCGTGTGGGACAATATCACACCATGTGGGGAATATCACACCCTGTGGGTAATATCACAACATGTGGGACAATATCACACCGTGTGGGGAATATCACACCGTTTGCGGAATATCACACCGTGTGGGACAATATCACACCGTGTGGGGAATATCACACCATGTGGCGAATAGCACACCGTGTGGGGAATATCACAACGTGTGGGACAATATCACACCATGTGGGGAATATCACACCCTGTGCGTAATATCACAACATGTGGGACAATATCACACCGTGTGGGGAATATCACACCATGTGGAATAATATCACACCGTGTGGGAAAATATCACACCGTGTGGGGAATATCACACCGTGTGGGGAAAATCACTATGTGGGACAATATCACACCATGTGGGGGATATCACACCGTGTGGGACAATATCACACCGTGTGGGGAATATCACACCGTTTGGGGAATATCACACCGTGTGGCACAATATCGCACCGTGAGGGACATTATCACACCGTATGGGGAATATCTCACTGTGTGGGGAATATCACACCGTGTGGGACAATATCACACCGTGTGGGGAATATCACTCCATGTGGGGAATATCACACCGTGTAGGACAATATCACATCGTGTGGGGAATATCACACAGTGTGGAATAATATCACACCGTGTGGGAAAATATCACACCGTGTGGGGAATATCACACCGTGTGGTGAATATCACACCATGTGGGGAATATCACACCATGTGGGACAATATCACACCATGTGGGGAATATCACACCGTGTGGGGAATATCACAGCGTGTGGGGAATATCACACAGTCTGGGACAATATCACACCGGGTTGGGAATATCACACCGTGGGGGAATATCACACCTTGTGGCACAATATCACACCATGTGCGGAATATCACACCGTGTGGGGAATATCACACTGTGTGGGGAATATCACACCGTGTGGGACAATATCACACCGTGTGGGGAATATCACACCGTGTGGGGAATATCACACCGTGTGGGACAATATCACACCGTGTGGGGTATATCACACCGTGGGGGAATATCACACCTTGTGGCACAATATCACACCATGTGGGGAATATCACACCGTGTGGGGAATATCACACCGTGTAGGACAATATCACACCGTGTGGGGAATATCACACCGTGTGGGTCAATATCACACCGTGTCGGGAATATCTCACCATGTGGGACAATATCACACCATGTGGGACAATATCACACCGTGTGGGACAATATCACACCGTGTGGGGAATATCACACCGTGTAGGACAATATCACACCGTGTTTGGAATATAACACCGTGTGGGAAATATCACACCATGTGGGGAATATCACACCGTGTGGGACAATATCACACCGTGTGGGGAATATCACACAGTGTGGGGAATATTACACTGTGTGGGGAATATCACACCATCTGGGACAATATCACACCGGGTGGGGAATATCACACCGTGTGTGGCATATCAAAATATGTGGGGAATATCACACTGTGTGGGACAATATCACACCATGAGGGACAATATCACACCGTGTGGGGAATATCACACCGTGTGGGACAATATCACACCGTGTGGAGAATATCACACCGTGTGGGGAATATCACACCGTGTGGAATAATATCACACCGTGTGGGAAAATATCACACCGTGTGGGGAATATCACACCGTGTGGTGAATATCACACCATGTGGGGAATATCACACCATGTGGGACAATATCACACCATGTGGGGAATATCACACCGTGTGGGACAATATCACACCGTGTGGGGAATATCACACCGTTTGGGGTATATCACACCGTGTGGGACAATATCACACCATGTGGGGAATATCACACCATGTGGGGAATAGCACACCATGTGGGGAATATCACACCGTGTGGGACAATATCACACCATGTGGGGAATATCACACCCTGTGGGTAATATCACAACATGTGGGACAATATCACACCGTGTGGGGAATATCACACCGTTTGCGGAATATCACACCGTGTGGGACAATATCACACCGTGTGGGGAATATCACACCATGTGCCGAATAGCACACCGTGTGGGGAATATCACAACGTGTGGGACAATATCACACCATGTGGGGAATATCACACCCTGTGCGTAATATCACAACATGTGGGACAATATCACACCGTGTGGGGAATATCACACCATGTGGAATAATATCACACCGTGTGGGAAAATATCACACCGTGTGGGGAATATCACACCGTGTGGGGAAAATCACTATGTGGGACAATATCACACCATGTGTGGGATATCACACCGTGTGGGACAATATCACACCGTGTGGGGAATATCACACCGTTTGGGGAATATCACACCGTGTGGGACAATATCGCACCGTGAGGGACAATATCACACCGTATGGGGAATATCTCACTGTGTGGGGAATATCACACCGTGTGGGACAATATCACACCGTGTGGGGAATATCACTCCATGTGGGGAATATCACACCGTGTAGGACAATATCACATCGTGTGGGGAATATCACACAGTGTGGGGAATATCACACCGTGTGGGGAATATCACACCGTGTGGTCTATAATACACATGTGGGACAATATCACACCGTGTGGTGAATATCACACCGTGTGGGACAATATTACAGCTGTGGGGAATATCTCACAATGTGGGACAATATCACACCGTGTGGGACAATATCACTCCGTGAGGGGAATATGTCACCGTGTGGGGAATATCACACCATGTGGGACAATATCACACCGTGTGGGGAATATCACACCGTGTGGGGAATACACAACGTGTGGGGAATATCACACCGTATGGGACAATATCACACCTTGTGGGGAATATCACACCGTGAGGGACAATATCAAACCATGTGGGGAATATCACACTGTGTGGGAAAATATCACACCATGAGGGACAATATCACACCGTGTGGGGATTATTACACCGTGTAGGACAATATCACACCATGAGGGACAATATCACACCGTGTGGGACAATATCACACCGTGTGGGGTATATCACACCGTGTGGGACAATATCACACCGTGTGGGGAATATCACACCGTGTGGGACAATATCACACCGTGTGGGGAATATCACACCGTGTGGGACAATATCGCACGGTGTGGGGAATATCACACCGTGTGGGGAATATCACACCGTGTGGACAATATCACACCGTGCGGGGAATATCACACCGTGTGGGACAATATCACACCGTGTGGGGAATATTACACCGTGTAGGACAATATCACACCATGAGGGACAATATCACACCGTGTGGGACAATATCACACCGTGTGGGGTATATCACACCGTGTGCGACAATATCACATCGTGTGGGGAATATCACACCGTGTGGACAATATCACACCGTGCGGGGAATACCACACCGTGCGGGACAATATCACACCGTGTGGGGAATATCACACCGTGTGGGGAATATCACACCGTGTGGGGAATATCACACCATGTGGACAATAGCACACCGTGTGGGGAATATCACACCGTGTGGGGAATTTCACACAATGTGGGACAATATCACACCGTGTGGGAAATATCACACCATGTGGGAAAATATCACACCGAGTGGGGAATATCACATCGTGTTGGGAATATCACACCGTGTGGGGAATATCACTCTGTTTGGGGAGTATCACACCGTGTGGGACAATATAACATCGTGTGGGAAAATATCACACCATGTGGGAAAATATCACACCGTGTGGGGAATATCACACTGTATGGGGAATATCACACCGTGTGGTGAATATCACACCATGTGGGGAATATCACACCATGTGGGACAATATCACACCATGTGGGGAATATCACACCGTGTGGGACAATATCACACCGTGTGGGGAATATCACACCGTTTGGGGTATATCACACCGTGTGGGACAATATCACACCATGTGGGGAATATCACACCATGTGGGGAATAGCACACCGTGTGGGGAATATCACACCGTGTGGGACAATATCACACCATGTGGGGAATATCACACCCTGTGGGTAATATCACAACATGTGGGACAATATCACACCGTGTGGGGAATATCACACCGTTTGCGGAATATCACACCGTGTGGGACAATATCACACCGTGTGGGGAATATCACACCATGTGGCGAATAGCACACCGTGTGGGGAATATCACAACGTGTGGGACAATATCACACCATGTGGGGAATATCACACCCTGTGCGTAATATCACAACATGTGGGACAATATCACACCGTGTGGGGAATATCACACCATGTGGAATAATATCACACCGTGTGGGAAAATATCACACCGTGTGGGGAATATCACACCGTGTGGGGAAAATCACTATGTGGGACAATATCACACCATGTGGGGGATATCACACCGTGTGGGACAATATCACACCGTGTGGGGAATATCACACCGTTTGGGGAATATCACACCGTGTGGGACAATATCGCACCGTGAGGGACAATATCACACCGTATGGGGAATATCTCACTGTGTGGGGAATATCACACCGTGTGGGACAATATCACACCGTGTGGGGAATATCACTCCATGTGGGGAATATCACACCGTGTAGGACAATATCACATCGTGTGGGGAATATCACACAGTGTGGGGAATATCACACCGTGTGGGGAATATCACACCGTGTGGTCTATAATACACATGTGGGACAATATCACACCGTGTGGTGAATATCACACCGTGTGGGACAATATTACAGCTGTGGGGAATATCTCACAATGTGGGACAATATCACACCGTGTGGGACAATATCACTCCGTGAGGGGAATATGTCACCGTGTGGGGAATATCACACCATGTGGGACAATATCACACCGTGTGGGGAATATCACACCGTGTGGGGAATACACAACGTGTGGGGAATATCACACCGTATGGGACAATATCACACCTTGTGGGGAATATCACACCGTGAGGGACAATATCAAACCATGTGGGGAATATCACACTGTGTGGGACAATATCACACCATGAGGGACAATATCACACCGTGTGGGACAATATCACACCGTGTGGGGATTATTACACCGTGTAGGACAATATCACACCATGAGGGACAATATCACACCGTGTGGGACAATATCACACCGTGTGGGGTATATCACACCGTGTGGGGAATATCACACCGTGTGGGGAATATCACACCGTGTGGGACAATATCACACCGTGTGGGGAATATCACACCGTGTGGGACAATATCGCACGGTGTGGGGAATATCACACCGTGTGGGGAATATCACACCGTGTGGACAATATCACACCGTGCGGGGAATATTACACCGTGTAGGACAATATCACACCATGAGGGACAATATCACACCGTGTGGGACAATATCACACCGTGTGGGGTATATCACACCGTGTGCGACAATATCACATCGTGTGGGGAATATCACACCGTGTGGACAATATCACACCGTGCGGGGAATACCACACCGTGCGGGACAATATCACACCGTGTGGGGAATATCACACCGTGTGGGGAATATCACACCGTGTGGGGAATATCACACCATGTGGACAATAGCACACCGTGTGGGGAATATCACACCGTGTGGGGAATTTCACACAATGTGGGACAATATCACACCGTGTGGGACAATATCACACCGTGTGGGGAATATCACACCATGTGTGGAATATCACACCATGTGGGGAATATCACACCGTGTGGACAATATCACACCATGTGGGGAATATCATTACCGTGTGGGACAATATCACACCGTGTGCGGAATATCACACCGTGTGGGGAATATCACACCGTGTGGGGAATATCATTACCATGTGGGACAATATCACACCGTGTGGGGAATATCACACCATGTGGGACAATATCACACCGTGTGGGGAATATCACACTGTGTGGGACAATATCACACCTTGTGGGGAATATCACACAGCGTGGGACAATATCACACCGTGTGGGGAATATCACACAGCGTGGGACAATATCACACCGTGTGGGGAATATCACACCGTGTGGGAAAATATCACACCGTGTGGGGAATATCACACCGTGTGAGGAATATCACACCATGTGGGGAATATCACACCATGTGGGACAATATCACACCATGTGGGGAATATCACACCGTGTGGGACAATATCACACCGTGTGGGGAATATCACACCGTTTGGGGAATATCACACCGTGTGGGACAATATCGTACCGTGAGGGACAATATCACACTGTGTGGGGAATATCTCACTGTGTGGGGAATATCACACCGTGTGGGACAATATCACACCGTGTGGGGAATATCACTCCATGTGGGGAATATCACACCGTGTAGGACAATATCACACCGTGTGGGGAATATCACACAGTGTGGGGAATATCACACCGTGTGGGGAATATCACACCGTGTGGTCTATAATACACATGTGGGACAATATCACACCGTGTGGTGAATATCACACCGTGTGGGACAATATTACAGCTGTGGGGAATAGCTCACAATGTGGGACAATATCACACCGTGTGGGACAATATCACTCCGTGAGGGGAATATGTCACCGTGTGGGGAATATCACACCATGTGGGACAATATCAAACCGTGTGGGGAATATCACACCGTGTGGGACAATATCACACCGTGTGGGGAATATCACACCGTTTGGGGTATATCACACCGTGTGGGACAATATCACACCGTGTGGAGAATATCACACCGTGTGGGGAATATCACACCGTGTGGAATAATATCACACCGTGTGGGAAAATATCACACCGTGTGGGGAATATCACACCGTGTGGTGAATATCACACCATGTGGGGAATATCACACCATGTGGGACAATATCACACCATGTGGGGAATATCACACCGTGTGGGACAATATCACACCGTGTGGGGAATATCACACCGTTTGGGGTATATCACACCGTGTGGGACAATATCACACCATGTGGGGAATATCACACCATGTGGGGAATAGCACACCGTGTGGGGAATATCACACCGTGTGGGACAATATCACACCATGTGGGGAATATCACACCCTGTGGGTAATATCACAACATGTGGGACAATATCACACCGTGTGGGGAATATCACACCGTTTGCGGAATATCACACCGTGTGGGACAATATCACACCGTGTGGGGAATATCACACCATGTGGCGAATAGCACACCGTGTGGGGAATATCACAACGTGTGGGACAATATCACACCATGTGGGGAATATCACACCCTGTGCGTAATATCACAACATGTGGGACAATATCACACCGTGTGGGGAATATCACACCATGTGGAATAATATCACACCGTGTGGGAAAATATCACACCGTGTGGGGAATATCACACCGTGTGGGGAAAATCACTATGTGGGACAATATCACACCATGTGGGGGATATCACACCGTGTGGGACAATATCACACCGTGTGGGGAATATCACACCGTTTGGGGAATATCACACCGTGTGGGACAATATCGCACCGTGAGGGACAATATCACACCGTATGGGGAATATCTCACTGTGTGGGGAATATCACACCGTGTGGGACAATATCACACCGTGTGGGGAATATCACTCCATGTGGGGAATATCACACCGTGTAGGACAATATCACATCGTGTGGGGAATATCACACAGTGTGGGGAATATCACACCGTGTGCGGAATATCACACCGTGTGGTCTATAATACACATGTGGGACAATATCACACCGTGTGGTGAATATCACACCGTGTGGGACAATATTACAGCTGTGGGGAATATCTCACAATGTGGGACAATATCACACCGTGTGGGACAATATCACTCCGTGAGGGGAATATGTCACCGTGTGGGGAATATCACACCATGTGGGACAATATCACACCGTGTGGGGAATATCACACCGTGTGGGGAATACACAACGTGTGGGGAATATCACACCGTATGGGACAATATCACACCTTGTGGGGAATATCACACCGTGAGGGACAATATCAAACCATGTGGGGAATATCACACTGTGTGGGACAATATCACACCATGAGGGACAATATCACACCGTGTGGGGATTATTACACCGTGTAGGACAATATCACACCATGAGGGACAATATCACACCGTGTGGGACAATATCACACCGTGTGGGGTATATCACACCGTGTGGGACAATATCACACCGTGTGGGGAATATCACACCGTGTGGGACAATATCACACCGTGTGGGGAATATCACACCGTGTGGGACAATATCGCACGGTGTGGGGAATATCACACCGTGTGGGGAATATCACACCGTGTGGACAATATCACACCGTGCGGGGAATATCACACCGTGTGGGACAATATCACACCGTGTGGGGAATATTACACCGTGTACGACAATATCACACCATGAGGGACAATATCACACCGTGTGGGACAATATCACACCGTGTGGGGTATATCACACCGTGTGCGACAATATCACATCGTGTGGGGAATATCACACCGTGTGGACAATATCACACCGTGCGGGGAATACCACACCGTGCGGGACAATATCACACCGTGTGGGGAATATCACACCGTGTGGGGAATATCACACCGTGTGGGGAATATCACACCATGTGGACAATAGCACACCGTGTGGGGAATATCACACCGTGTGGGGAATTTCACACAATGTGGGACAATATCACACCGTGTGGGAAATATCACACCATGTGGGATTATCACACCGTGTGGGAAAATATCACACCGAGTGGGGAATATCACATCGTGTTGGGAATATCACACCGTGTGGGGAATATCACTCTGTTTGGGGAGTATCACACCGTGTGGGACAATATAACATCGTGTGGGAAAATATCACACCATGTGGGAAAATATCACACCGTGTGGGGAATATCACACTGTATGGGGAATATCACACCGTGTGGTGAATATCACACCATGTGGGGAATATCACACCATGTGGGACAATATCACACCATGTGGGGAATATCACACCGTGTGGGACAATATCACACCGTGTGGGGAATATCACACCGTTTGGGGTATATCACACCGTGTGGGACAATATCACACCATGTGGGGAATATCACACCATGTGGGGAATAGCACACCGTGTGGGGAATATCACACCGTGTGGGACAATATCACACCATGTGGGGAATATCACACCCTGTGGGTAATATCACAACATGTGGGACAATATCACACCGTGTGGGGAATATCACACCGTTTGCGGAATATCACACCGTGTGGGACAATATCACACCGTGTGGGGAATATCACACCATGTGGCGAATAGCACACCGTGTGGGGAATATCACAACGTGTGGGACAATATCACACCATGTGGGGAATATCACACCCTGTGCGTAATATCACAACATGTGGGACAATATCACACCGTGTGGGGAATATCACACCATGTGGAATAATATCACACCGTGTGGGAAAATATCACACCGTGTGGGGAATATCACACCGTGTGGGGAAAATCACTATGTGGGACAATATCACACCATGTGGGGGATATCACACCGTGTGGGACAATATCACACCGTGTGGGGAATATCACACCGTTTGGGGAATATCACACCGTGTGGGACAATATCGCACCATGAGGGACAATATCACACCGTATGGGGAATATCTCACTGTGTGGGACAATATCACACCGTGTGGGGAATATCACACCGTGTGGGACAATATCGCACGGTGTGGGGAATATCACACCGTGTGGGGAATATCACACCGTGTGGACAATATCACACCGTGCGGGGAATATCACACCGTGTGGACAATATCACACCGTGTGGGGAATATTACACCGTGTAGGACAATATCACACCATGAGGGACAATATCACACCGTGTGGGACAATATCACACCGTGTGGGGTATATCACACCGTGTGCGACAATATCACATCGTGTGGGGAATATCACACCGTGTGGACAATATCACACCGTGCGGGGAATACCACACCGTGCGGGACAATATCACACCGTGTGGGGAATATCACACCGTGTGGGGAATATCACACCGTGTGGGGAATATCACACCATGTGGACAATAGCACATCGTGTGGGGAATATCACACCGTGTGGGGAATTTCACACAATGTGGGACAATATCACACCGTGTGGGACAATATCACACCGTGTGGGGAATATCACACCATGTGTGGAATATCACACCATGTGGGCAATATCACACCGTGTGGACAATATCACACCATGTGGGGAATATCATTACCGTGTGGGACAATATCACACCGTGTGCGGAATATCACACCGTGTGGGGAATATCACACCGTGTGGGGAATATCATTACCATGTGGGACAATATCACACCGTGTGGGGAATATCACACCATGTGGGACAATATCACACCGTGTGGGGAATATCACACTGTGTGGGACAATATCACACCTTGTGGGGAATATCACACAGCGTGGGACAATATCACACCGTGTGGGGAATATCACACAGCGTGGGACAATATCACACCGTGTGGGGAATATCACACCGTGTGGGAAAATATCACACCATGTGGGGAATATCACACCGTGTGAGGAATATCACACCATGTGGGGAATATCACACCATGTGGGACAATATCACACCATGTGGGGAATATCACACCGTGTGGGACAATATCACACCGTGTGGGGAATATCACACCGTTTGGGGAATATCACACCGTGTGGGACAATATCGTACCGTGAGGGACAATATCACACTGTGTGGGGAATATCTCACTGTGTGGGGAATATCACACCGTGTGGGACAATATCACACCGTGTGGGGAATATCACTCCATGTGGGGAATATCACACCGTGTAGGACAATATCACACCGTGTGGGGAATATCACACAGTGTGGGGAATATCACACCGTGTGGGGAATATCACACCGTGTGGTCTATAATACACATGTGGGACAATATCACACCGTGTGGTGAATATCACACCGTGTGGGACAATATTACAGCTGTGGGGAATAGCTCACAATGTGGGACAATATCACACCGTGTGGGACAATATCACTCCGTGAGGGGAATATGTCACCGTGTGGGGAATATCACACCATGTGGGACAATATCAAACCGTGTGGGGAATATCACACCGTGTGGGACAATATCACACCGTGTGGGGAATATCACACCGTTTGGGGTATATCACACCGTGTGGGACAATATCACACCGTGTGGAGAATATCACACCGTGTGGGGAATATCACACCGTGTGGAATAATATCACACCGTGTGGGAAAATATCACACCGTGTGGGGAATATCACACCGTGTGGTGAATATCACACCATGTGGGGAATATCACACCATGTGGGACAATATCACACCATGTGGGGAATATCACACCGTGTGGGACAATATCACACCGTGTGGGGAATATCACACCGTTTGGGGTATATCACACCGTGTGGGACAATATCACACCATGTGGGGAATATCACACCATGTGGGGAATAGCACACCGTGTGGGGAATATCACACCGTGTGGGACAATATCACACCATGTGGGGAATATCACACCCTGTGGGTAATATCACAACATGTGGGACAATATCACACCGTGTGGGGAATATCACACCGTTTGCGGAATATCACACCGTGTGGGACAATATCACACCGTGTGGGGAATATCACACCATGTGGCGAATAGCACACCGTGTGGGGAATATCACAACGTGTGGGACAATATCACACCATGTGGGGAATATCACACCCTGTGCGTAATATCACAACATGTGGGACAATATCACACCGTGTGGGGAATATCACACCATGTGGAATAATATCACACCGTGTGGGAAAATATCACACCGTGTGGGGAATATCACACCGTGTGGGGAAAATCACTATGTGGGACAATATCACACCATGTGGGGGATATCACACCGTGTGGGACAATATCACACCGTGTGGGGAATATCACACCGTTTGGGGAATATCACACCGTGTGGGACAATATCGCACCGTGAGGGACAATATCACACCGTATGGGGAATATCTCACTGTGTGGGGAATATCACACCGTGTGGGACAATATCACACCGTGTGGGGAATATCACTCCATGTGGGGAATATCACACCGTGTAGGACAATATCACATCGTGTGGGGAATATCACACAGTGTGGGGAATATCACACCGTGTGGGGAATATCACACCGTGTGGTCTATAATACACATGTGGGACAATATCACACCGTGTGGTGAATATCACACCGTGTGGGACAATATTACAGCTGTGGGGAATATCTCACAATGTGGGACAATATCACACCGTGTGGGACAATATCACTCCGTGAGGGGAATATGTCACCGTGTGGGGAATATCACACCATGTGGGACAATATCACACCGTGTGGGGAATATCACACCGTGTGGGGAATACACAACGTGTGGGGAATATCACACCGTATGGGACAATATCACACCTTGTGGGGAATATCACACCGTGAGGGACAATATCAAACCATGTGGGGAATATCACACTGTGTGGGACAATATCACACCATGAGGGACAATATCACACCGTGTGGGGATTATTACACCGTGTAGGACAATATCACACCATGAGGGACAATATCACACCGTGTGGGACAATATCACACCGTGTGGGGTATATCACACCGTGTGGGACAATATCACACCGTGTGGGGAATATCACACCGTGTGGGACAATATCACACCGTGTGGGGAATATCACACCGTGTGGGACAATATCGCACGGTGTGGGGAAATCACACCGTGTGGGGAATATCACACCGTGTGGACAATATCACACCGTGCGGGGAATATCACACCGTGTGGGACAATATCACACCGTGTGGGGAATATTACACCGTGTAGGACAATATCACACCATGAGGGACAATATCACACCGTGTGGGACAATATCACACCGTGTGGGGTATATCACACCGTGTGCGACAATATCACATCGTGTGGGGAATATCACACCGTGTGGACAATATCACACCGTGCGGGGAATACCACACCGTGCGGGACAATATCACACCGTGTGGGGAATATCACACCGTGTGGGGAATATCACACCGTGTGGGGAATATCACACCATGTGGACAATAGCACACCGTGTGGGGAATATCACACCGTGTGGGGAATTTCACACAATGTGGGACAATATCACACCGTGTGGGAAATATCACACCATGTGGGGATTATCACACCGTGTGGGAAAATATCACACCGAGTGGGGAATATCACATCGTGTTGGGAATATCACACCGTGTGGGGAATATCACTCTGTTTGGGGAGTATCACACCGTGTGGGACAATATAACATCGTGTGGGAAAATATCACACCATGTGGGAAAATATCACACCGTGTGGGGAATATCACACTGTATGGGGAATATCACACCGTGTGGGGAATATCACACCTTTTGGGAAAGATCACACCGTGTGGGGAATATCACACCGTGCGGGACAATATCACACCGTGTGGGGAATATCACACCATGTGTGGAATATCACACCATGTGGGGAATATCACACCGTGTGGACAATATCACACCATGTGGGGAATATCATTACCGTGTGGGACAATATCACACCGTGTGCGGAATATCACACCGTGTGGGGAATATCACACCGTGTGGGGAATATCATTACCATGTGGGACAATATCACACCGTGTGGGGAATATCACACCATGTGGGACAATATCACACCGTGTGGGGAATATCACACTGTGTGGGACAATATCACACCTTGTGGGGAATATCACACAGCGTGGGACAATATCACACCGTGTGGGGAATATCACACAGCGTGGGACAATATCACACCGTGTGGGGAATATCACACCGTGTGGGAAAATATCACACCGTGTGGGGAATATCACACCGTGTGAGGAATATCACACCATGTGGGGAATATCACACCATGTGGGACAATATCACACCATGTGGGGAATATCACACCGTGTGGGACAATATCACACCGTGTGGGGAATATCACACCGTTTGGGGAATATCACACCGTGTGGGACAATATCGTAACGTGAGGGACAATATCACACTGTGTGGGGAATATCTCACTGTGTGGGGAATATCACACCGTGTGGGACAATATCACACCGTGTGGGGAATATCACTCCATGTGGGGAATATCACACCGTGTAGGACAATATCACACCGTGTGGGGAATATCACACAGTGTGGGGAATATCACACCGTGTGGGGAATATCACACCGTGTGGTCTATAATACACATGTGGGACAATATCACACCGTGTGGTGAATATCACACCGTGTGGGACAATATTACAGCTGTGGGGAATAGCTCACAATGTGGGACAATATCACACCGTGTGGGACAATATCACTCCGTGAGGGGAATATGTCACCGTGTGGGGAATATCACACCATGTGGGACAATATAAAACCGTGTGGGGAATATCACACCGTGTGGGACAATATCACACCGTGTGGGGAATATCACACCGTTTGGGGTATATCACACCGTGTGGGACAATATCACACCGTGTGGAGAATATCACACCGTGTGGGGAATATCACACCGTGTGGAATAATATCACACCGTGTGGGAAAATATCACACCGTGTGGGGAATATCACACCGTGTGGTGAATATCACACCATGTGGGGAATATCACACCATGTGGGACAATATCACACCATGTGGGGAATATCACACCGTGTGGGACAATATCACACCGTGTGGGGAATATCACACCGTTTGGGGTATATCACACCGTGTGGGACAATATCACACCATGTGGGGAATATCACACCATGTGGGGAATAGCACACCGTGTGGGGAATATCACACCGTGTGGGACAATATCACACCATGTGGGGAATATCACACCCTGTGGGTAATATCACAACATGTGGGACAATATCACACCGTGTGGGGAATATCACACCGTTTGCGGAATATCACACCGTGTGGGACAATATCACACCGTGTGGGGAATATCACACCATGTGGCGAATAGCACACCGTGTGGGGAATATCACAACGTGTGGGACAATATCACACCATGTGGGGAATATCACACCCTGTGCGTAATATCACAACATGTGGGACAATATCACACCGTGTGGGGAATATCACACCATGTGGAATAATATCACACCGTGTGGGAAAATATCACACCGTGTGGGGAATATCACACCGTGTGGGGAAAATCACTATGTGGGACAATATCACACCATGTGGGGGATATCACACCGTGTGGGACAATATCACACCGTGTGGGGAATATCACACCGTTTGGGGAATATCACACCGTGTGGGACAATATCGCACCGTGAGGGACAATATCACACCGTATGGGGAATATCTCACTGTGTGGGGAATATCACACCGTGTGGGACAATATCACACCGTGTGGGGAATATCACTCCATGTGGGGAATATCACACCGTGTAGGACAATATCACATCGTGTGGGGAATATCACACAGTGTGGGGAATATCACACCGTGTGGGGAATATCACACCGTGTGGTCTATAATACACATGTGGGACAATATCACACCGTGTGGTGAATATCACACCGTGTGGGACAATATTACAGCTGTGGGGAATATCTCACAATGTGGGACAATATCACACCGTGTGGGACAATATCACTCCGTGAGGGGAATATGTCACCGTGTGGGGAATATCACACCATGTGGGACAATATCACACCGTGTGGGGAATATCACACCGTGTGGGGAATACACAACGTGTGGGGAATATCACACCGTATGGGACAATATCACACCTTGTGGGGAATATCACACCGTGAGGGACAATATCAAACCATGTGGGGAATATCACACTGTGTGGGACAATATCACACCATGAGGGACAATATCACACCGTGTGGGACAATATCACACCGTGTGGGGATTATTACACCGTGTAGGACAATATCACACCATGAGGGACAATATCACACCGTGTGGGACAATATCACACCGTGTGGGGTATATCACACCGTGTGGGACAATATCACACCGTGTGGGGAATATCACACCGTGTGGGACAATATCACACCGTGTGGGGAATATCACACCGTGTGGGACAATATCGCACGGTGTGGGGAATATCACACCGTGTGGGGAATATCACACCGTGTGGACAATATCACACCGTGCGGGGAATATCACACCGTGTGGGACAATATCACACCGTGTGGGGAATATTACACCGTGTAGGACAATATCACACCATGAGGGACAATATCACACCGTGTGGGACAATATCACACCGTGTGGGGTATATCACACCGTGTGTGACAATATCACATCGTGTGGGGAATATCACACCGTGTGGACAATATCACACCGTGCGGGGAATACCACACCGTGCGGGACAATATCACACCGTGTGGGGAATATCACACCGTGTGGGGAATATCACACCGTGTGGGGAATATCACACCATGTGGACAATAGCACACCGTGTGGGGAATATCACACCGTGTGGGGAATTTCACACAATGTGGGACAATATCACACCGTGTGGGAAATATCACACCATGTGGGGATTATCACACCGTGTGGGAAAATATCACACCGAGTGGGGAATATCACATCGTGTTGGGAATATCACACCGTGTGGGGAATATCACTCTGTGTGGGGAGTATCACACCGTGTGGGACAATATAACATCGTGTGGGAAAATATCACACCATGTGGGAAAATATCACACCGTGTGGGGAATATCACACTGTATGGGGAATATCACACCGTGTGGGGAATATCACACCTTTTGGGAAAGATCACACCGTGTGGGGAATATCACACCGTGCGGGACAATATCACACCGTGTGGGGAATATCACACCATGTGTGGAATATCACACCATGTGGGGAATATCACACCGTGTGGACAATATCACACCATGTGGGGAATATCATTACCGTGTGGGACAATATCACACCGTGTGCGGAATATCACACCGTGTGGGGAATATCACACCGTGTGGGGAATATCATTACCATGTGGGACAATATCACACCGTGTGGGGAATATCACACCATGTGGGACAATATCACACCGTGTGGGGAATATCACACTGTGTGGGACAATATCACACCTTGTGGGGAATATCACACAGCGTGGGACAATATCACACCGTGTGGGGAATATCACACAGCGTGGGACAATATCACACCGTGTGGTGAATATCACACCGTGTGGGAAAATATCACACCGTGTGGGGAATATCACACCGTGTGAGGAATATCACACCATGTGGGGAATATCACACCATGTGGGACAATATCACACCATGTGGGGAATATCACACCGTGTGGGACAATATCACACCGTGTGGGGAATATCACACCGTTTGGGGAATATCACACCGTGTGGGACAATATCGTACCGTGAGGGACAATATCACACTGTGTGGGGAATATCTCACTGTGTGGGGAATATAACACCGTGTGGGACAATATCACACCGTGTGGGGAATATCACTCCATGTGGGGAATATCACACCGTGTAGGACAATATCACACCGTGTGGGGAATATCACACAGTGTGGGGAATATCACACCGTGTGGGGAATATCACACCGTGTGGTCTATAATACACATGTGGGACAATATCACACCGTGTGGTGAATATAACACCGTGTGGGACAATATTACAGCTGTGGGGAATAGCTCACAATGTGGGACAATATCACACCATGTGGGACAATATCACTCCGTGAGGGGAATATGTCACCGTGTGGGGAATATCACACCATGTGGGACAATATCAAACCGTGTGGGGAATATCACACCGTGTGGGGAATACCACAACGTGTGGGGAATATCACACCGTATGGGACAATATCACACCTTGTGGGGAATATCACACCGTGAGGGACAATATCAAACCATGTGGGGAATATCACACTGTGTGGGACAATATCACACCATGAGGGACAATATCACACCGTGTGGGACAATATCACACCGTGTGGGGAATATTACACCGTGTAGGACAATATCACACCATGAGGGACAATATCACACCGTGTGGGACAATATCACACCGTGTGGGGTATATCACACCGTGTGGGACAATATCACACCGTGTGGGGAACATCACACCGTGTGGGACAATATCACATCGTGTGGGGAATATCACACCGTGTGGGACAATCTCGCACGGTGTGGGGAATATCACACCGTGTGGGGAATATCACACCGTGTGGACAATATCACACCGTGTGGGGAATATCACACCGTGTGGGGAATATCACACCGTGTAGACAATAGCACACCGTGTGGGGAATATCATTACCGTGTGGGACAATATCACACCGTGTGGGGAATATCACACCGTGTGGGGAATTTCACACAATGTGGGACAATATCACAACGTGTGGGAAATATCACACCATGTGGGGATTATCACACCGTGTGGGAAAATATCACACCGAGTGGGGAATATCACACCGTGTGGGGAATATCACACCGTGTGGGAAGTATCACACCGTGTGGGACAATATCACATCGTGTGGGATTTATCACACCGTGTGGGAAAATATCACACCGTGTGGGGAATATCACACTGTATGGGGAATATCACACCGTGTGGGGAATATCACACCTTTTGGGAAAGATCACACCGTGTGGGGAATATCACACCGTGTGGACAATATCACACCGTGCGGGGAATATCACAATGTGCGGGACAATATCACACCGTGTGGGGAATATCACACCGTGTGGGGAATATCACACCGTGTGGGGAATATCACACCGTGTGGACAATATCACACCGTGTGGGGAATATCATTACCGTGTGGGACAATATCACACCGTGTGGGGAATATCACACTGTGTGGGACAATATCACACCTTGTGGGGAATATCACACTGCGTGGGACAATATCACACCGTGTGGGGAATATCACACAGCGTGGGACAATATCACACCGTGTGGGGAATATCACACCGTGTGGGGAATATCACACCGTGTGGGGAATATAACACTGTGTGGGGAGTATCACACCTTGTGGGACAATATCACATCGTGTGGGAAAATATCACACCGTGTGGGAAAATATCACACCGTGTGGGGAATATCACACTGTATGGGAAATATCACACCGTGTGGGGAATATCACACCTTTTGTGGAATATCACACCGTGTGGGGAATATCACACCGTGTGGACAATATCACACCGTGTGGGGAATATCACACCGTGCGGGACAATATCACACCGTGTGGGGAATATCACACCGTGTGGGACAATATCACACCGTGTGGGGAATATCACACTGCGTGGGACAATATCACACCGTGTGGGGAATATCACACAGCGTGGGACAATATCACACCGTGTGGGGAATATCACACCATGTGGGGAATATCACACTTTGTGGGGAATATCACACCGTGTGGGACAATATCACACTGTGTTGGGAATATCACACCGTGTGGGGAATATCACACCATGTGGGGAATATCACACCATGTGGGACAATATCACACCATGTGGGGAATATCACACCGTGTGGGACAATATCACACCGTGTGGGGAATATCACACCGTTTGGGGAATATCACACCGTGTGGGACAATATCGTACCGTGAGGGACAATATCACACCGTGTGGGGAATATCTCACTGTGTGGGGAATATCACACCGTGTGGGACAATATCACACCGTGTGGGGAATATCACTCCATGTGGGGAATATCACACCGTGTAGGACAATATCACACCGTGTGGGGAATATCACACAGTGTGGGGAATATCACACCGTGTGGGGAATATCACACCGTGTGGTCTATAATACACATGTGGGACAATATCACACTGTGTGGTGAATATCACACCGTGTGGGACAATATTACAGCTGTGGGGAATATCTCACAATGTGGGACAATATCACACCGTGTGGGACAATATCACTCCGTGAGGGGAATATGTCACCGTGTGGGGAATATCACACCATGTGGGACAATATCAAACCGTGTGGGGAATATCACACCGTGTGGGGAATACCACAACGTGTGGGGAATATCACACCGTATGGGACAATATCACACCTTTTGGGGAATATCACACCGTGAGGGACAATATCAAACCATGTGGGGAATATCACACTGTGTGGGACAATATCACACCATGAGGGACAATATCACACCGTGTGGGACAATATCACACCGTGTGGGGAATATTACACCGTGTAGGACAATATCACACCATGAGGGACAATATCACACCGTGTGGGACAATATCACACCGTGTGGGGTATATCACACCGTGTGGGACAATATCACACCGTGTGGGGAACATCACACTGTGTGGGACAATATCACACCGTGTGGGGAATATCACACCGTGTGGACAATATCACACCGTGCGGGGAATACCACACCGTGCGGGACAATATCACACCATGTGGGGAATATCACACCGTGTGGGGAATATCACACCATGTGGGGAATATCACACCGTGTGGACAATAGCACACCGTGTGGGGAATATCATTACCGTGTGGGACAATATCACACAATGTGGGGAATATCACACCGTGTGGGGAATTTCACACAATGTGGGACAATATCACACCGTGTGGGTAATATCACACCATGTGGGGATTATCACACCGTGTGGGAAAATATCACACCGAGTGGGGAATATTACACCATGTGGGGAATATCACACCGTGTGGGAACTATCACACCGTGTGGGACAATATCACATCGTGTGGGAAAATATCACACCGTGTGGGAAAATATCACACCGTGTGGGGAATATCACACTGTATGGGGAATATCACACCGTGTGGGGAATATCACACCTTTTGGGAAAGATCACACCGTGTGGGGAATATCACACCGTGTGGACAATATCACACCGTGCGGGGAATATCACACTGTGCGGGAAAATATCACACCGTGTGGGGAATATCACACCGTGTGGGGAATATCACACCGTGTGGAGAATATCACACCGTGTGGACAATATCACACCGTGTGGGGAATATCATTACCGTGTGGGACAATATCACACCGTGTGGGGAATATCACACTGTGTGGGACAATATCACACATTGTGGGGAATATCACACTTCGTGGGACAATATCACACCGTGTGGGGAATATCACACAGCGTGGGACAATATCACACCGTGTGGGGAATATCACACCGTGTGGAGAATATCACACCGTGTGGGGAATATCACACTGTGTGGGGAGTATCACACCGTGTGGGACAATATCACATCGTGTGGGAAAATATCACACCGTGTGGGAAAATATCACACCGTGTGGGGAATATCACACTGTATGGGAAATATCACACCGTGTGGGGAATATCACACCTTTTGTGGAATATCACACCGTGTGGGGAATATCACACCGTGTGGACAATATCACACCGTGTGGGGAATATCATACCGTGCGGGACAATATCACACCGTGTGGGGAATATCACACCGTGTGGGACAATATCACACCGTGTGGGGAATATCACACTGCGTGGGACAATATCACACTGTGTGGGGAATATCACACAGCGTGGGACAATATCACACCGTGTGGGAAATATCACACCGTGTGGGGAATATCACACTTTGTGGGGAATATCACACCGTGTGGGACAATATCACACTGTGTTGGGAATATCACACCGTGTGGGGAATATCACACCATGTGGGACAATATCACACCTTGTGGGGAATATCACACCGTGTGGGACAATATCACACCGTGTGGGGAATATCACACCGTGTGGGGCATATCACACCGTGTGGGGAATATCACACCATGTGGACAATATCACACCGTATGGGGAATATCATTACCGTGTGGGACAATATCACACCGTTTGGGGAATATCATACTGTGTGGGACAATATCACACCTTGTGGGGAATATCACACTGCGTGGGACAATATCACACCGTGTGGGGAATATCACACAGCGTGGGACAATATCACACCGTGTGGGGAAAATCACACCGTGTGGGGAATATCACACCATGTGGGGAATATCACACTGTGTGGGGAGTATCACACCGTGTGGGACAATATCACATCGTGTGGGAAAATATCACACCGTGTGGGAAAATATCACACCGTGTGGGGAATATCACACCGTATGGGAAATATCACACCGTGTGGGGAATATCACACCTTTTGTGGAATATCACACCGTGTGGGGAATATCACACCGTGTGGACAATATCACACCGTGTGGGGAATATCACACTGTGCGGGACAATATCACACCGTGTGGGGAATATCACATCGTGTGGGACAATATCACACCGTGTGGGGAATATCACACTGCGTGGGACAATATCACACCGTGTGGGGAATATCACACAGCGTGGGACAATTTCACACCATGTGGGGAATATCACACCGTGTGGGGAATATCACACTTTTTGGGGAATATCACACCGTGTGGGACAATATCACACCGTGTTGGGAATATCACACCGTGTGGGGAATATCACACCATGTGGGACAATATCACACCTTGTGGGGAATATCACACCGTGTGGGACAATATCACACCGTGTGGGGAATATCACACCGTGTGGGGCATATCACACCGCGTGGGGAATATCACACCCCGTGTGGGGAATGTCACACTATGTGGGAAATAACACACCTTGTCGGGAATATCACACTGTCTGGGACAATATCACACCATGCGTCGGCGGCACTCGGGAGCAGCGTCGAGGAGGTGCGTGGATAGGCCTGTAAAAGGCACAGCAGTGAGTTCGGGGCCCAGCGTCGGCGGCAGTCGGGAGCAGCGTCGAGGATATGCGTGGAGAGGCCTATAAAAGGCGTACTTGTGCAGCTACAGGGAGAAGGCAAAAAAGAAGTAGAAAGAAATCAAAAGGTGACGTCACAGCCAAGAGGGTAAGTGATTGGCTGGTGATTGGTGAGTAGTTTTTCTTTTTTCTCCTATATCAGTCAGTAACTTTTAAAATTGTTGTTGCCAATTTACATGTATATAAGGGTTAAGTCATGGCAGGAGAGCTCGGTCGGGTGTTATGCTCCTCCTGTACCATGTGGGAACTTAGGGACACTTCCGGTGTCCCTGACGATTATGTGTGCGGGAAGTGTATCCGCCTCCAGCTCCTGACAGACCGCGTTGCAGAGTTGGAGCTGAGGATGGATTCACTCTGGAGCATCCACGATGCTGAGAATGAAGTGAGTATCACATGTAGCGAGTTGGTCGTACCACAGGGAAAGTGTCCACAGCCAGATAGGGAATGGAAGACCAACAGGAAGAGCAGTGCAAGGAAGGTAGTGCAGGAGTCCCCTGTGGTCATCCCCCTGCAAAACAGATACACTGCTTTGGGTACTGTTGAGGGGGATGACTCATCAGGGGAGGGCAGCAGCAGCCAAGTTCATGGCACCGTGGCTGGCTCTGCTGCACAGGAGGGCAGGAAAAAGAGTGAGAGAGCAATAGTGATTGGGGATTCAATGGTGAGGGGAATAGATAGGCGTTTCTGCGGCCGCAACTGAGACTCCAGGATGGTATGTTGCCTCCCTGGTGCAAGGGTCAAGGATGTCTCGGAGCGGGTGCAGGACATTCTAAAAAGGGAGGGAGAACAGCCAGTTGTCGTGGTGCACATTGGTACCAACGACATAGGTAAAAAGAGGGATGAGGTCCTACGAAACGAATTTAAGGAGCTAGGAGCTAAATTAAAAAGTAGGACCTCAAAAGTAGTAATCTCGGGATTGCTACCAGTGCCACGTGATAGTCAGAGTAGGAATCGCAGGATAGCGCAGATGAATACGTGGCTTGAGCAGTGGTGCAACAGGGAGGGATTCAAATTCCTGGGGCATTGGAACCGGTTCTGGGGGAGGTGGGACCAGTACAAACCGGACGGTCTGCACCTGGGCAGGACCGGAACCAATGTCCTAGGGGGAGTGCTTAAACTGATATGGCAGGGGGATGGGAACCAATGCAGGGAGACAGAGGGAAACAAAAAGGAGGCAAAAGCAAAAGACAGAAAGGAGATGAGGAAAATTGGAGGGCAGAGAAACCCAAGGCAAAGAACAAAAAGGGCCACTGTACAGCAAAATTCTAAAAGGACAAAGGGTGTTAAAAGAACAAGCCTGAAGGCTTTGTGTCTTAATGCAAGGAGTATCCGCAATAAAGTGGATGAATTAACTGTGCAAATAGATGTTAACAAATATGATGTGATTGGGATTACGGAGACGTGGCTCCAGGATGATCAGGGCTGGGAACTCAACATCCAGGGGTATTCAACATTCAGGAAAGATAGAATAAAAGGAAAAGGAGGTGGGGTAGCATTGCTGGTTAAGGAGCAAATTAAGGCAATAGTTCGGAAGGACATTAGCTTGGATGATGTGGAATCTATATGGGTAGAGCTGCAGAATACCAAAGGACAAAAAACGTTAGTGGGAGTTGTGTACAGACCTCCAAACAGTAGTAGTGATGTTGGGGAGGGCATCAAACATGAAATTAGGGGTGCGTGCAATAAAGGTGCAGCAGTTATAATGGGTGACTTTAATATGCACATAGATTGGGTTAACCAAACTGGAAGCAATACGGTAGAGGAGGATTTCCTGGAGTGCATAAGGGATGGTTTTTTAGACCAATATGTCGAGGAACCAACGAGGGGGGAGGCCATCTTAGACTGGGTGTTGTGTAATGAGAGAGGATTAATTAGCAATCTCGTTGTGCGAGGCCCCTTGGGGAAGAGTGACCATAATATGGTGGAATTCTGCATTAGGATGGAGAACGAAACAGTTAATTCAGAGACCATGGTCCAGAACTTAAAGAAGGGTAACTTTGAAGGTATGAGGCGTCAATTGGCTAGGATAGATTGGCGAATGATACTGAAGGGGTTGACTGTGGATGGGCAATGGGAGACATTTAGAGACCGCATGGATGAACTACAACAATTGTACATTCCTGTCTGTCGTAAAAATAAAAAAGGGAAGGTGGCTCAACCGTGGCTATCAAGGGAAATCAGGGATAGCATTAAAGCCAAGGAAGTGGCATACAAATTGGCCAGAAATAGCAGAGAACCCGGGGACTGGGAGAAATTTAGAACTCAGCAGAGGAGGACAAAGGGTTTGATTCGGGCAGGGAAAATGGAGTACGAGAAGAAGCTTGCAGGGAACATTAGACGGATTGCAAAAGTTTCTATAGATATGTAAAGAGAAAAAGGTTAGTAAAGACAAACGTAGGTCCCCTGCAGTCAGAATCAGGGGAAGTCATAACGGGGAACAAAGAAATGGCGGACCAATTGAACAAGTACTTTGGTTCGGTATTCACTGAGGAGGACACAAACAACCTTCCGGATATAAAAGGGGTCGGAGGGTCTAGTAAGGAGGAGGAACTGAGGGAAATCCTTATTAGTCGGGAAATTGTGTTGGGGAAATTGATGGGATTGAAGACCGATAAATCCCCAGGGCCTGATGGACTGCATCCCAGAGTACTTAAGGAGGTGGCCTTGGAAATAGTGGATGCATTGACAGTCATTTTCCAACATTCCACTGATTCTGGATCAGTTCCTATGGAGTGGAGGGTAGCCAATGTAACCCCACTTTTTAAAAAAGGAGGGAGAGAGAAAACAGGGAATTACAGACCGGTCAGCCTGACATCGGTAGTGGGTAAAATGATGGAATCAATTATTAAGGATGTCATCGCAGTGCATTTGGAAAGAGGTAACATGATAGGTCCAAGTCAGCATGGATTTGTGAAAGGGAAATCATGCTTGACAAATCTTCTGGAATTTTTTGAGGATGTTTCCAGTAGAGTGGACAAGGGAGAACCAGTTGATGTGGTATATTTGGACTTTCAGAAGGCTTTCGACAAGGTCCCACACAAGAGATTAATGTGCAAAGTTAAAGCACATGGGATTGGGGGTAGTGTGCTGACATGGATTGAGAACTGGTTGTCAGACAGGAAGCAAAGAGTAGGAGTAAATGGGGACTTTTCAGAATGGCAGGCAGTGACTAGTGGGGTACCGCAAGGTTCTGTGCTGGGGCCCCAGCTGTTTACACTGTACATTAATGATTTAGAAGAGGGGATTAAATGTAGTATCTCCAAATTTGCAGATGACACTAAGTTGGGTGGCAGTGTGAGCTGCAAGGAGAATTCTATGAGGCTGCAGAGCGACTTGGATAGGTTAGGTGAGTGGGCAAATGCATGGCAGATGAAGTATAATGTGGATAAATGTGAGGTTATCCACTTTGGTGGTAAAAACAGAGAGACAGACTATTATCTGAATGGTGACAGATTAGGAAAAGGGCAGGTGCAAAGAGACCTGGGTGTCATGGTACATCAGTCATTGAAGGTTGGCATGCAGGTACAGCAGGCGGTTAAGAAAGCAAATAGCATGTTGGCCTTCATAGCGAGGGGATTTGAGTACAAGGGCAGGGAGGTGTTGCTACAATTGTGCAGGGCCTTGGTGAGGCCACACCTGGAGTATTGTGTACAGTTTTGGTCTCCTAACCTGAGGAAGGACATTCTTGCTATTGAGGGAGTGCAGCGAAGGTTCACCAGACTGATTCCCGGGATGGCGGGACTGACCTATCAAGAAAGACTGGATTAACTGGACTTGTATTTACTGGAGTTCAGAAGAATGAGAGGCGCCCTCATAGAAACGTTTAAAATTCTGACGGGGTTAGATAGGTTAGATGCAGGAAGAATGTTCCCAATGTTGGGGAAGTCCAGAACCAGGGGACACAGTCTAAGGATAAGGGGAAGCCATTTAGGACCGAGATGAGGAGGAATTTCTTCACCCAGAGAGTGGTGAACCTGTGGAATTCTCTACCACAGAAAGTTGTTGAGGCCAATTCACTAAATATATTCAAAAAGGAGTTAGATGAAGTCCTTACTACTAGGGGAATCAAGGGGTATGGTGAGAAAGCAGGAATGGGGTACTGAAGTTGCATGTTCAGCCATGAACTCATTGAATGGCGGTGCAGGCTAGAAGGGCCGAATGGCCTACTCCTGCACCTATTTTCTATGTTTCTATGTTTCTATGCAACAATATCACACCATTTGGGGAAAAACACACCGTGTGGGGAACATCAAAGCATGTGGGACAATATAACACTGTGTGGGAAATATCGCACCGTGTGGTGAATATCACACCGTGTGGGGAATATCACACCATGTGGGACAATATCACACTGTGTGGGGAATATCACACCGTGTGAGACAATATCACACCATGTGGGGAATATCACACCGTGTGGGGAATATCACAGCGTGTGGGGAACATCACACTGTGTGGGGAATATCACACAGTGTGGGACAATATCACACTGTGTGGGGAATATCACACCGTGTGGGGAATATCACACCGTGTGGACAATATCACACCGGGTGGGGAATATCACACCGTGTGGGACAACATCACACCGTGTGGGGAATATCACAATGTGTGGGGAATATCACATCATGTGGGGTATATCACACCATGTGGGACAATATCACACCGTGTGGGGAATATCACACCGTGTGTGTAATATCACACCGTGTGGGACAATATCTCACCGTGTGGGACAATATCACACCGTGTGGGACAATATCACACACTGTGGGGAATATCAAAACGTGTGGAAAAATATCACACTGTGTGGGGAATATCACACCGTGTGGGGAATATCACACCATGTGGGGAATATCACACCATGTGGGACAATATCACACCGTGTGGGGAATATCACACCGTGTGGGACAATATCACACCGTGTGGGGAATATCACACCGTTTGGGGAATATCACACCGTGTGGGACAATATCGCACGGTTTGGAGAATATCACACCGTGTGGGGAATATCACACCGTGTGGACTATATCACACCGTGCGGGGAATATCACACCGTGCGGGACAATATCACACCGTGTGGGGAATATCACACCGTGAGGGGAATATCACAACGTGTGGGGAATATCACACCGTGTGAACAATATCACACCGTGTGGCGAGTATCATTACCGTGTGGGACAATATCACACCGTGTGGGGAATATCACACCGTGTGGGGAATTTCACACAATGTGGGACAATATCACACCTTGTGGGAAATATCACACCATGTGGGGATTATCACACTGTGTGGGAAAATATCACACCGTGTGGGGAATATCACACCGTGTGGGGAATATCACACCGTGTGGGGAATATCATTACCATGTGGGACAATATCACACCGTGTGGGGAATATCACACTATGTGGGGAATATCACACCGTGTGGGGAGTAACACACCATGTGGGACAATATCACATCGTGTGGGAAAATATCACACCGTGTGGGAAAATATCACACCGTGTGGGGAATATCACACCGTATGGGGAATATCACACCGTGTGGGGAATATCACATCTTTTGGGGAATATCACACCGTGTGGGGAATATCACACCGTGCGGGACAATATCACACCGTGTGGGGAATATCACACAATGTGGGACAATATTGTACGGTGTGGGGAATATCACACAGTGTGGGGAATATCACACCGTGTGGACAATATCACACCGTGCGGGGAATATCACACCGTGCGGGACAATATCACACCGTGTGGGGAATATCACACCGTGTGGACAATATCACACCGTGTGGGGAATATCACACCGTGTGGACAATATCACACCGTGTGGGGAATATCATTACCGTGTGGGACAATATCACACCGTGTGGGGAATATCACACCGTGTGGGGAATTTCACACAATGTGGGACAGTATCACACCGTGTGGGAAATATCACACCATGTGGGGATTATCACACCATGTGGGAAAATATCACACCGTGTGGGGAATATCACACCGTGCGGGGAATATCACACCGTGTGGGGAATATCATTACCATGTGGGACAATATCACACCGTGTGGGGAATATCACATCGTGTGGGGAATATCACACCGTGTGGGGAGTATCACACCGTGTGGAACAATATCACATCGTGTGTGAAAATATCACACCGTGTGGGAAAATATCACACCGTGTGGGGAATATTACACCGTATGGGAAATATCACACCGTGTGGGGAATATCACACCTTTTGTGGAATATCACACCATGTGGGGAATATCACACCGTGTGGACAATATCACACCGTGTGGGGAATATCACACCGTGCGGGACAATATCACACCGTGTGGGGAATATCACACCGTGTGGGACAATATCACACCGTGTGGTGAATATCACACTGTGTGGGACAATATCACACCTTGTGGGGAATATCACACTGCGTTGGACAATATCACACCGTGTGGGGAATATCACACAGCGTGGGACAATATCACACCGTGTGGGGAATATCACACCGTGTGGGGAATATCACACTTTATGGGGAATATCACACCGTGTGGGAAAATATCACACCGTGTTGGGAATATCACACCGTGTGGGGAACATCACACAGTGTGGGGAATATCACACCGTGTGGGGAATATCACACCGTGTGGGACAATATCACATCGTGTAGGACAATATCACACCATGAGGGACAATATCACACCGTGTGGGACAATATAACACCGTGTGGGGTATATCACACTGTGTGGGACAATATCACACCGTGTGGGGAACATCACACCATGTGGGACAATATCACACCGTGTGGGGAATATCACACCGTGTGGGGAATATCACACTGTGTGGGGAATATCACACCGTGTGGGACAATATAACAGCTGTGGGGAATATCTCACAATGTGGGACAATATCACACCGTGTGGGACAATATCACTCCGTGAGGGGAATATCTCACCGTGTGGGGAATATCACACCGTGTGGGGAATACCACAACGTGTGGGGAATATCACACCGTATGGGACAATATCACACCTTGTGGGGAATATCACACATGTGAGGGAC
This sequence comes from Pristiophorus japonicus, assembly GCF_044704955.1. Taxonomy (NCBI): domain Eukaryota; kingdom Metazoa; phylum Chordata; class Chondrichthyes; family Pristiophoridae; genus Pristiophorus; species Pristiophorus japonicus. Next base: position 17,850,905 of record NC_091979.1, on the reverse strand, counting down.
AATATCAAACCATTGCGGGAATATCTCACGGTGTGGGACAATATCACACCATCAGGGACAATATCACACCGTGTGGGACAATATCACACCGTGTGGGGAATATTACACCGTGTAGGACAATATCACACCATGAGGGACAATATCACACCGTGTGGGACAATATAACACCGTGTGGGGTATATCACACTGTGTGGGACAATATCACACCGTGTGGGGAACATCACACCGTGTGGGACAATATCACACCGTGTGGGGAATATCACACCGTGTGGGACAATATCGCACGGTTTGGAGAATATCACACCGTGTGGGGAATATCACACCGTGTGGACAATATCACACCGTGCGGGGAATATCACACCGTGCGGGACAATATCACACCGTGTGGGGAATATCACACCGTGAGGGGAATATCACAACGTGTGGGAAATATCACACCGTGTGAACAATATCACACCGTGTGGCGAGTATCATTACCGTGTGGGACAATATCACACCGTGTGGGGAACATCACACCGTGTGGGGAATATCACACCGTGTGGGGAGTATCACACCGTGTGGGACAATATCACATCGTGTGTGAAAATATCACACCGTGTGGGAAAATATCACACCGTGTGGGGAATATTACACCGTATGGGAAATATCACACCGTGTGGGGAATATCACACCTTTTGTGGAATATCACACCGTGTGGGGAATATCACACCGTGTGGACAATATCACACCGTGTGGGGAATATCACACCGTGCGGGACAATATCACACCGTGTGGGGAATATCACACCGTGTGGGACAATATCACACCGTGTGGTGAATATCACACTGTGTGGGACAATATCACACCTTGTGGGGAATATCACACTGCGTTGGACAATATCACACCGTGTGGGGAATATCACACAGCGTGGGACAATATCACACCGTGTGGGGAATATCACACCGTGTGGGGAATATCACACTTTATGGGGAATATCACACCGTGTGGGAAAATATCACACCGTGTTGGGAATATCACACCGTGTGGGGAACATCACACAGTGTGGGGAATATCACACCGTGTGGGGAATATCACACCGTGTGGAACAATATCACACCGTGTGGGGAATATCACACCATGTGGGACAATATCACACCATGTGGGGAATATCACACAGTGTGGGGAATATCACACCATGTGGGGAATATCACACCGTGTGGTCTATATCACACCATGTGGGACAATATCACACCGTGTGGGGAATATCACACTGTGTGGGGAATATCACACCGTGTGGGACAATATAACAGCTGTGGGGAATATCTCACAATGTGGGACAATATCACACCGTGTGGGACAATATCACACCGTGTGGGACAATATCACACCGTGTGGGGAATATTACACCGTGTAGGACAATATCACACCATGAGGGACAATATCACACCGTGTGGGACAATATAACACCGTGTGGGGTATATCACACTGTGTGGGACAATATCACACTGTGTGGGGAATATCACACCGTGTGGGACAATATCACACCGTGTGGGGAATATCACACCGTGTGGGACAATATCGCACGGTTTGGAGAATATCACACCGTGTGGGGAATATCACACCGTGTGGACAATATCACACCGTGCGGGGAATATCACACCGTGCGGGACAATATCACACCGTGTGGGGAATATCACACCGTGAGGGGAATATCACAACGTGTGGGGAATATCACACCGTGTGAACAATATCACACCGTGTGGCGAGTATCATTACCGTGTGGGACAATATCACACCGTGTGGGGAATATCACACCGTGTGGGGAATTTCACACAATGTGGGACAATATCACACCTTGTGGGAAATATCACACCATGTGGGGATTATCACACTGTGTGGGAAAATATCACACCGTGTGGGGAATATCACACCGTGTGGGGAATATCACACCGTGTGGGGAATATCATTACCATGTGGGACAATATCACACCGTGTGGGGAATATCACACTATGTGGGGAATATCACACCGTGTGGGGAGTAACACACCATGTGGGACAATATCACATCGTGTGGGAAAATATCACACCGTGTGGGAAAATATCACACCGTGTGGGGAATATCACACCGTATGGGGAATATCACACCGTGTGGGGAATATCACACCTTTTGGGGAATATCACACCGTGTGGGGAATATCACACCGTGCGGGACAATATCACACCGTGTGGGGAATATCACACAATGTGGGACAATATTGTACGGTGTGGGGAATATCACACAGTGTGGGGAATATCACACCGTGTGGACAATATCACACCGTGCGGGGAATATCACACCGTGCGGGACAATATCACACCGTGTGGGGAATATCACACCGTGTGGACAATATCACACCGTGTGGGGAATATCACACCGTGTGGACAATATCACACCGTGTGGGGAATATCATTACCGTGTGGGACAATATCACACCGTGTGGGGAATATCACACCGTGTGGGGAATTTCACACAATGTGGGACAGTATCACACCGTGTGGGAAATATCACACCATGTGGGGATTATCACACCATGTGGGAAAATATCACACCGTGTGGGGAATATCACACCGTGCGGGGAATATCACACCGTGTGGGGAATATCATTACCATGTGGGACAATATCACACCGTGTGGGGAATATCACATCGTGTGGGGAATATCACACCGTGTGGGGAGTATCACACCGTGTGGGACAATATCACATCGTGTGTGAAAATATCACACCGTGTGGGAAAATATCACACCGTGTGGGGAATATTACACCGTATGGGAAATATCACACCGTGTGGGGAATATCACACCTTTTGGGGAATATCACACCGTGTGGGGAATATCACACCGTGCGGGACAATATCACACCGTGTGGGGAATATCACACAATGTGGGACAATATTGTACGGTGTGGGGAATATCACACAGTGTGGGGAATATCACACCGTGTGGACAATATCACACCGTGCGGGGAATATCACACCTTTTGGGGAATATCACACCATGTGGGGAATATCACACCGTGCGGGACAATATCACACCGTGTGGGGAATATCACACAATGTGGGACAATATTGTACGGTGTGGGGAATATCACACAGTGTGGGGAATATCACACCGTGTGGACAATATCACACCGTGCGGGGAATATCACACCGTGCGGGACAATATCACACCGTGTGGGGAATATCACACCGTGTGGACAATATCACACCGTGTGGGGAATATCACACCGTGTGGACAATATCACACCGTGTGGGGAATATCATTACCGTGTGGGACAATATCACACCGTGTGGGGAATATCACACCGTGTGGGGAATTTCACACAATGTGGGACAGTATCACACCGTGTGGGAAATATCACACCATGTGGGGATTATCACACCATGTGGGAAAATATCACACCGTGTGGGGAATATCACACCGTGCGGGGAATATCACACCGTGTGGGGAATATCATTACCATGTGGGACAATATCACACCGTGTGGGGAATATCACATCGTGTGGGGAATATCACACCGTGTGGGGAGTATCACACCGTGTGGGACAATATCACATCGTGTGTGAAAATATCACACCGTGTGGGAAAATATCACACCGTGTGGGGAATATTACACCGTATGGGAAATATCACACCGTGTGGGGAATATCACACCTTTTGTGGAATATCACACCATGTGGGGAATATCACACCGTGTGGACAATATCACACCGTGTGGGGAATATCACACCGTGCGTGACAATATCACACCGTGTGGGGAATATCACACCGTGTGGGACAATATCACACCGTGTGGTGAATATCACACTGTGTGGGACAATATCACACCTTGTGGGGAATATCACACTGCGTTGGACAATATCACACCGTGTGGGGAATATCACACAGCGTGGGACAATATCACACCGTGTGGGGAATATCACACCGTGTGGGGAATATCACACTTTATGGGGAATATCACACCGTGTGGGAAAATATCACACCGTGTTGGGAATATCACACCGTGTGGGGAACATCACACAGTGTGGGGAATATCACACCGTGTGGGGAATATCACACCGTGTGGGACAATATCACATCGTGTGGGGAATATCACACCATGTGGGACAATATCAAACCATGTGGGGAATATCACACCGTGTGGGGAATATCACACAGTCTGGGACAATATCACACTGGGTTGGGAATATCACACCGTGTGGTGAATTTCACACCGTGTGGGACAATATCACACCATGTCGGGAATATGACACCGTGACGGACAATATCACACCGTGTGGGGAATATCACACCGTGGGGGAATATCACACCTTGTGGGACAATATCACACCATGTGGGGAATATCACACCGTGTGGGGAATATCACACCGTGTAGGACAATATCACACCGTGTGGGGAATATCACTCCGTGTGGGACAATATCACACCGTGTCGGGAATATCTCACCATGTGGGACAATATCACACCATGTGGGACAATATCACACCGTGTGGGACAATATCACACCGTGTGGGGAATATCACACCGTGTAGGACAATATCACACCGTGTTTGTAATATAACACCGTGTGGGAAATATCACACCATGTGGGGAATATCACACCGTGTGGGACAATATCACACCGTGTGGGGAACATCACACAGTGTGGGGAATATCACACCGTGTGGGGAATATCACACCGTGTGGGACAATATCAAATCGTGTGGGGAATATCACACCATGTGGGACAATATCAAACCGTGTGGGGAATATCACACCGTGTGGGGAATATCACACCGTGTGGGGAATATCACACAGTCTGGGACAATATCACACTGGGTTGGGAATATCACACCGTGAGGTGAATATCACACCGTGTGGGACAATATCACACCGTGTGGTGAATATCACACTGTGTGGGACAATATCACACCTTGTGGGGAATATCACACTGCGTTGGACAATATCACACCGTATGGGGAATATCACACAGCGTGGGACAATATCACACCGTGTGGGGAATATCACACCGTGTGGGGAATATCACACTTTGTGGGGAATATCACACCGTGTGGGAAAATATCACACAGTGTTGGGAATATCACACCGTGTGGGGAACATCACACAGTGTGGGGAATATCACACCGTGTGGGGAATATCACACCGTGTGGGGAATATCACACAGTCTGGGAAAATATCACACCGTGTTGGGAATATCACACCGTGTGGGGAACATCACACAGTGTGGGGAATATCACACCGTGTGGGGAATATCACACCGTGTAGGACAATATCACACCGTGTGGGGAATATCACTCCGTGTGGGACAATATCACACCGTGTCGGGAATATCTCACCATGTGGGACAATATCACACCATGTGGGACAATATCACACCGTGTGGGACAATATCACACCGTGTGGGGAATATCGCACCGTGTAGGACAATATCACACCGTGTTTGTAATATAACACCGTGTGGGGAATATCACACCGTTTGGGAAATATCACACCGTGTGGGACAATATCACTCCGTGTGGGGAATATCACACCATGTGTGGAATAGCACACCGTGTGGGGAATATCACACCATGTGGGAAAATATCACACCGTGTGGGGAATAGCACACCGTGTGGGGAATATCACACCGTGTGGGAAAATATCACACCGTGTTTGGAATATCACACCGTGTGGGGTATATCACACCATGTGGGGAATATCACACCATGTGGGACAATATCACACCATGTGGGGAATATCACACCGTGTGGGACAATATCACACCGTGTGGGGAATATCACACCGTTTGGGGAATATCACACCGTGTAGGACAATATCGCACCGTGTTGGACAATATCACACCGTGTGGGGAATATCTCACTGTGTGGGGAATATCACACCGTGTGGGACAATATCACACCATGTGGGGAATATCACTCCATGTGGGGAATATCACACCGTGCGGGACAATATCACACCGTATGGGGAATATCACACCGTGAGGGGAATATCACACAGTGTGGGGAATATCACACCGTGTGGGGAAAATCATACCGTGTGGTCTATATCACACCATGAGGGACAATATCACACCGTGTGGGGAATATCACACTGTGTGGGGAATATCACACCGTGTGGGACAATATAACAGCTGTGGGGAATATCTCACAATGTGGGACAATATCACACCGTGTGGGACAATATCACTCCGTGAGGGGAATATCTCACGGTGTGGGGAATATCACACCATGTGGGACAATATCACACCGTGTGGGGAATATCACACCGTGTGGGACAATATCACACCGTGTGGGGAACATCACACCGTTTGGGAAATATCACACCGTGTGGGACAATATCACTCCGTGTGGGGAATATCACACCATGTGGGGAATAGCACACCGTGTGGGGAATATCACACCGTGTGGGACAATATCACACCATGTGGGGAATATCACACCCTGTGGGTAATATCACAACATGTGGGACTATATCACACCGTGTGGGGAATATCACACCGTGTGGAATAATATCACACCGTGTGGGAAAATATCACACCGTGTGGGGAATATCACACTGTGTGGGGAATATCACACCATGTGGGGAATATCACACCATGTGGGACAATATCACACCATGTGGGGAATATCACACCGTGTGGGACAATATCACACCGTGTGGGGAATATCACACCGTTTGGGGAATATCACACCGTGTGGGACAATATCGCACCGTGTGGGCCAATATCACACCATGTGGGGAATATCTCACTGTGTGGGGAATATCACACCGTGTGGGACAATATCACACCATGTGGGACAATATCACACCGTGTGGGGAATATCACACCGTGTGGGGAATTCCACAACGTGTGGGGAATATCACACCGTATGGGACAATATCACACATTGTGGGGAATATCACACCGTGACGGACAATATCAAACCATGTGGGGAATATCACACTGTATGGGACAATATCACACCATGAGGGACAATATCACACCGTGTGGGACAATATCACACCGTGTGGGGAATATTACACCGTGTAGGACAATATCACACCATGAGGGACAATATCACACCGTGTGGGACAATATCACACCCTGTGGGGTATATCACACCGTGTGGGATAATATCACACCATGTGGGGAATATCACACCATGTGGGACAATATCACACCGTGTGGGGAATATCACACCGTGTGGGACAATATCGCACTGTGTGGGGAATATCACACCGTGTGGGGAATATCACACCGTGTGGACAATATCACACCGTGCGGGGAATATCACACCGTGCGGGACAATATCACACCGTGTGGGGAATATCACACCGTGAGGGGAATATCACAACGTGTGGGGAATATCACACCGTGTGAACAATATCACACCATGTGGGGAGTATCATTACCGTGTGGGTCAATATCACACCGTGTTGGGAATATCACAACATGTGGGGAATTTCACACAATGTGGGACAATATCACACCGTGTGGGAAATATCACACCATGTGGGGATTATCACACCGTGTGGGGAATATCACACCGTGTGGGGAGTATCACACCGTGTGGGACAATATCACATCGTGTGGGAAAATATCACACCGTGTGGGAAAATATCACACCGTGTGGGGAATATCACACCGTAGGGGGAATATCACACCGTGTGGGGAATATCACACCTTTTGGGGAATATCACACCATGTGGGGAATATCACACCGTGTGGACAATATCACACCGTGTGGGGAATATCACGCCGTGCGGGACAATATCACACCGTGTGGGGAATATCACACCGTGTGGGACAATATCACACCGTGTGGGGAATATCACACTGTGTGGGACAATATCACACCTTGTGGGGAATATCACACAGCGTGGGACAATATCACACCGTGTGGGAAATATCACACTGTGTGGGGAATATCACACAGTGTGGGGAATATCACACCGTGTGGGGAATATCACACCGTGTGGGACAATATCACATCGTGTGGGGAATATCACACCATGTGGGACAATATCACGCCGTGTGGGGAATATCACACCATGTGAGGAATATCACACCGTGTGGGGAATATCACACAGTCTGGGACAATATCACACCGGGTTGGGAATATCACACCGTGTGGTGAATATCACACAGTGTGGGACAATATCACACCGTGTGGGGAATATCACACCGTGGGGGAATATCACACCGTGTGGGACAATATCACACCGTGTGGGGATATCACACCGTGTAGGACAATATCACACCGTGTTTGGAATATAACACCGTGTGGGAAATATCACACCATGTGGGGAATATCACACCGTGTGGGACAATATCACACCGTGTGGGGATTATCACACAGTGTGGGGAATATTACACTGTGTGGGGAATATCACACCATCTGGGACAATATCACACCGGGTGGGGAATATCACACCGTGTGTGGCATATCAAACCATGTGGGGAATATCACACTGTGTGGGACAATATCACACCATGAGGGACAATATCACACCGTGTGGGACAATATCAAACCGTGTGGGGAATATCACACTGTGTAGGACAATATCAAACCATGAGGGACAATATCACACCGTGTGGCGAATATCACACCGTGTGGGACAATATCACACCGTGTGGAGAATATCACACCGTGTGGGGAATATCACACCGTGTGGAATAATATCACACCGTGTGGGAAAATATCACACCATGTGGGACAATATCACACCATGTGGGGAATATCACACCATGTGGGACAATATCACACCATGTGGGGAATATCACACCGTGTGGGACAATATCACACCGTGTGGGGAATATCACACCGTTTGGGGAATATCACACCGTGTGGGACAATATCACACCATGTGGGGAATATCACACCATGTGGGGAATAGCACACCGTGTGGGGAATATCACACCGTGTGGGACAATATCACACCATGTGGGGAATATCACACCCTGTGGGTAATATCACAACATGTGGGACAATATCACACCGTGTGGGGAATATCACACCGTTTGGGGAATATCACACCGTGTGGGACAATATCACACCGTGTGGGGAATATCACACCATGTGGCGAATAGCACACCGTTTGGGGAATATCACAACGTGTGGGACAATATCACACCATGTGGGGAATATCACACCCTGTGCGTAATATCACAACATGTGGGACAATATCACACCGTGTGGGGAATATCACACCGTGTGGAATAATATCACACCGTGTGGGAAAATATCACACCGTGTGGGGAATATCACACCGTGTGGGGAATATCACACCATGTGGGGAATATCACACCATGTGGGGAATATCACACCTTGTGGGGAATATCACACCGTGAGGGACAATATCAAACCATGTGGGGAATATCACACTGTGTGGGACAATATCACACCATGAGGGACAATATCACACCGTGTGGGACAATATCACACCGTGTGGGGAATATTACACCGTGTGGGGAATATCACACCATGTGGGGAATATCACACCATGTGGGGAATATCACACCGTGTGGGACAATATCACACCGTGTGGGGAATATCACACCGTTTGGGGAATATCACACCGTGTGGGACAATATCGCACCGTGAGGGACAATATCACACCGTGTGGGGAATATCTCACTGTGTGGGGAATATCACACCGTGTGGGACAATATCACACCGTGTGGGGAATATCACTCCATGTGGGGAATATCACACCGTGTAGGACAATATCACACCGTGTGGGGAAAATCACACAGTGTGGGGAATATCACACCGTGTGGGGAATATCACACCGTGTGGTCCATAATACACATGTGGGACAATATCACACCGTGTGGTGAATATCACACCGTGTGGGACAATATTACAGCTGTGGGGAATATCTCACAATGTGAGACAATATCACACCGTGTGGGACAATATCACTCCATGAGGGGAATATGTCACCGTTTGGGGAATATCACACCATGTGGGACAATATCACACCGTGTGGGGAATATCACACCGTGTGGGGAATACCACAACGTGTGGGGAATATCACACCGTATGGGACAATATCACACCTTGTGGGGAATATCACACCGTGAGGGACAATATCAAACCATGTGGGGAATATCACACTGTGTGGGACAATATCACACCATGAGGGACAATATCACACCGTGTGGGACAATATCACACCGTGTGGGGAATATTACACCGTGTGGGGAATATCACACCATGTGGGGAATATCACACCATGTGGGGAATATCACACCGTGTGGGACAATATCACACCGTGTGGGGAATATCACACCGTTTGGGGAATATCACACCGTGTGGGACAATATCGCACCGTGAGGGACAATATCACACCGTGTGGGGAATATCTCACTGTGTGGGGAATATCACACCGTGTGGGACAATATCACACCGTGTGGGGAATATCACTCCATGTGGGGAATATCACACCGTGTAGGACAATATCACACCGTGTGGGGAAAATCACACAGTGTGGGGAATATCACACCGTGTGGGGAATATCACACCGTGTGGTCCATAATACACATGTGGGACAATATCACACCGTGTGGTGAATATCACACCGTGTGGGACAATATTACAGCTGTGGGGAATATCTCACAATGTGGGACAATATCACACCGTGTGGGACAATATCACTCCATGAGGGGAATATGTCACCGTTTGGGGAATATCACACCATGTGGGACAATATCACACCGTGTGGGGAATATCACACCGTGTGGGGAATACCACAACGTGTGGGGAATATCACACCGTATGGGACAATATCACACCTTGTGGGGAATATCACACCGTGAGGGACAATATCAAACCATGTGGGGAATATCACACTGTGTGGGACAATATCACACCATGAGGGACAATATCACACCGTGTGGGACAATATCACACCGTGTGGGGAATATTACACCGTGTCGGACAATATCACACCATGAGGGACAATATCACACCGTGTGGGACAATATCACACCGTGTGGGGTATATCACACCGTGTGGGACAATATCACACCGTGTGGGGAATATCACACCGTGTGGGACAATATCACACCGTGTGGGGAATATCACACCGTGTGGGACAATATCGCACGGTGTAGGGAATATCATACCGTGTGGGGAATATCACACCATGTGGACAATATCACACCGTGCGGGGAATACCACACCGTGCGGGACAATATCACACCGTGTGGGGAATATCACACCGTGTGGGGAATATCACACCGTGTGGGGAATATCACACCGTGTGGACAATAGCACACCATGTGGGGAATATCATTACCGTGTGGGACAATATCACACCGTGTGGGGAATATCACACCGTGTGGGGAATTTCACACAATGTGGGACAATATCACACCGTGTGGGAAATATCACACCATGTGGGGATTATCACACCGTGTGGGAAAATATCACACCGAGTGGGGAATATCACACCGTGTGGGGAATATCACACCGTGTGGGGAATATCACACCGTGTGGGGAGTATCACACCGTGTGGGACAATATCACATCGTGTGGGAAAATATCACACCGTGTGGGAAAATATCACACCGTGTGGGGAATATCACACTGTATGGGGAATATCACACCGTGTGGGGAATATCACATCTTTTGGGAAATCTCACACCGTGTGGGGAATATCACACCGTGTGGACAATATCACACCGTGCGGGGAATATCACACCGTGCGGGACAATATCACACCGTGTGGGGAATATCACACCATGTGGGGAATATCACACCGTGTGGGGAATATCACACTGTGTGGAAAATATCACACCGTGTGGGGAATATCATTACCGTGTGGGACAATATCACACCGTGTGGGGAATATCACACCGTGTGGGGAATATCACACCGTGTGGGGAATATCATTACCATGTGGGACAATATCACACCGTGTGGGGAATATCACACCATGTGGGACAATATCACACCGTGTGGGGAATATCATTACCATGTGGGACAATATCACACCGTGTGGGGAATATCACACCGTGTGGGACAATATCACACCGTGTGGGGAATATCATACTGTGTGGGACAATATCACACCTTGTGGGGAATATCACACTGCGTGGGACAATATCACACCGTGTGGGGAATATCACACAGCGTGGGACAATATCACACCGTGTGGGGAATATCACACCGTGTGGGGAATATCACACCGTGTGGGGAATATCACACCGTGTGGGGAGTATCACACCGTGCGGGACAATATCACATCGTGTGGGAAAATATCACACCGTGTGGGAAAATATCACACCGTGGGGGGAATATCACACCGTATGGGAAATATCACACCGTGTGGGGAATATCACACCTTTTGTGGAATATCACACCGTGTGGGGAATATCACACCGTGTGGACAATATCACACCGTGTGGGGAATATCACACCGTGTGGGACAATATCACACCGTGTGGGGAATATCACACCGTGTGGGACAATATCACACCGTGTGGGGAATATCACACTGCGTGGGACAATATCACACCGTGTGGGGAATATCACACAGCGTGGGACAATATCACACCGTGTGGGGAATATCACACCGTGTGGGGAATATCACACTTTGTGGGGAATATCACACCGTGTGGGACAATATCACACCGTGTTGGGAATATCACACCGTGTGGGGAATATCACACAGTGTGGGGAATATCACACCGTGTGGGGAATTTCACACCGTGTGGGACAATATCATATCATGTGGGGAATATCACACCATGTGGGACAATATCACACCGTGCGGGGAATATCACACTGTGTGGGGAATATCACACAGACTGGGACCATATCACACTGGGTTGGGAATATCACACCGTGTGGTGAATATCACACCGTGTGGGACAATATCACACCGTGTCGGGAATATCTCACCATGTGGGACAATATCACACCATGTGGGACAATTTCACACCGTGTGGGACAATATCACACCGTGGGGGAATATCACACCGTGTAGGACAATATCACACCGTGTTTGGAATATAACACCGTGTGGGAAATATCACACCATGTGGGGAATATCACACCGTGCGGGACAATATCACACCGTGTGGGGAATATCACACCATTTGGGGAATATCACACCGTGTGGGACAATATCACTCCGTGTGGGGAATATCACACCATGTGGGGAATAGCACACCGTGTGGGGAATATCACAACGTGTGGGACAATATCACACCATGTGGGGAATATCACACCCTGTGGGTAATATCACAACATGTGGGGCAATATCACACCGTGTGGGGAATATCACACCGTGTGGAATAATATCACACCGTGTGGGAAAATATCACACCGTGTGGGGAATATCACACCGTGTGGGGAATATCACACCATGTGGGGAATATCACACCATGTGGGACAATATCACACCATGTGGGGAATATCACACCGTGTGGGACAATATCACACCGTGTGGGGAATATCACACCGTTTGGGGAATATCACACCGTGTGGGACAATATCGCACCGTGTGGGACAATATCATATCGTGTGGGGAATATCACTCCATGTGGGACAATATCACACCGTGTGGGGAATATCACACCGTGTGGGGAATATCACACAGTTTGGGACAATATCACACTGGGTTGGGAATATCACACCGTGTGGTGAATATCACACCGTGTGGGACAATATCACACCGTGTCGGGAATATCTCACCATGTGGGACAATATCACAGCATGTCGGACAATGTCACACCGTGTGGGACAATATCACACCGTGTGGGGAATATCACACCGTGTAGGACAATATCACACCGTGTTTGGAATATAACACCGTGTGGGAAATATCACACCATGTGGGGAATATCACACCGTGTGGGACAATATCACACCGTGTGGGGAATATCACACCATTTGGGGAATATCACACCGTGTGGGACAATATCACTCCGTGTGGGGAATATCACACCATGTGGGGAATAGCACACCGTGTGGGACAATATCACACCGTATGCGGAATATCACACCGTGTGGGGAATATCACACCGTGTGGAATAATATCACACCGTGTGGGAAAATATCACACCGTGTGGGGAATATCACACTGTGTGGGGAATATCACACCATGTGGGGAATATCACACCATGTGGGACAATATCACACCATGTGGGGAATATCACACCGTGTGGGACAATATCACACCGTGTGGGGAATATCACACCGTTTGGGGAATATCACACCGTGTGGGACAATATCGCACCATGTGGGACAATATCACACCGTGTGGGGAATATCTCACTGTGTGGGGAATATCACACCGTGTGGGACAATATCACACCATGTGGGGAATATCACTCCATGTGGGGAATATCACACCGTGTGGGACAATATCACACCGTGTGGGGAATATCACACTGTGTGGGACAATATCACACCTTGTGGGGAATATCACACTGCGTGGGACAATATCACACCGTGTGGGGAATATCACACAGCGTGGGACAATATCACACCGTGTGGGAAATATCACACCGTGTGGGGAATATCACACTGTGTGGGGAATATCACACCGTGTGGGACAATATCACACCGTGTGGGGAATATCACACTGTGTGGTACAATATCACACAGTGTGGGGAATATCACACCGTGTGGGGAATATCACACCGTGTGGGACAATATCACATCGTGTGGGGAATATCACACCATGTGGGACAATATCACACCGTGTGGGGAATATCACACCATGTGAGGAATATCACACCGTGTGGGGAATATCACACCGTCTGGGACAATATCACACCGGGTTGGGAATATCACACCGTGTGGTGAATATCACACAGTGTGGGACAATATCACACCGTGTGGGGAATATCACACCGTGGGGGAATATCACACCTTGTGGGACAATATCTCACCGTGTGGGGAATATCACACCGTGTAGGACAATATCACACCGTGTGGGGAATATCACACTGTGTGGGACAATATCACACCGTGTCGGGAATATCTCACCATGTGGGACAATATCACACCATGTGGGACAATATCACACCGTGTGGGACAATATCACACCGTGTGGGGATATCACACCGTGTAGGACAATATCACACCGTGTTTGGAATATAACACCGTGTGGGAAATATCACACCATGTGGGGAATATCACACCGTGTGGGACAATATCACACCGTGTGGGGATTATCACACAGTGTGGGGAATATTACACTGTGTGGGGAATATCACACCATCTGGGACAATATCACACCGGGTGGGGAATATCACACCGTGTGTGGCATATCAAACCATGTGGGGAATATCACACTGTGTGGGACAATATCACACCATGTGGGACAATATCACACCGTGTGGGACAATATCACACCGTGTGGGGAATATCACACCGTGTAGGACAATATCACACCGTGTTTGGAATATAACACCGTGTGGGAAATATCACACCATGTGGGGAATATCACACCATGTGGGACAATATCACACCATGTGGGGAATATCACACCGTGTGGGACAATATCGCACCATGTGGGACAATATCACACCGTGTGGGGAATATCTCACTGTGTGGGGAATATCACACCGTGTGGGACAATATCACACCATGTGGGGAATATCACTCCATGTGGGGAATATCACACCGTGTGGGACAATATCACACCGTGTGGGGAATACCACACCGTGCGGGACAATATCACACCGTGTGGGGAATATCACACCGTGTGGGGAATATCACACCGTGTGGGGAATATCACACCGTGTGGACAATAGCACACCATGTGGGGAATATCATTACCGTGTGGGACAATATCACACCGTGTGGGGAATATCACACCGTGTGGGGAATTTCACACAATGTGGGACAATATCACACCGTGTGGGAAATATCACACCATGTGGGGATTATCACACCGTGTGGGAAAATATCACACCAAGTGGGGAATATCACACCGTGTGGGGAATATCACACCGTGTGGGGAATATCACACCGTGTGGGGAGTATCACACCGTGTGGGACAATATCACATCGTGTGGGAAAATATCACACCGTGTGGGAAAATATCACACCGTGTGGGGAATATCACACTGTATGGGGAATATCACACCGTGTGGGGAATATCACACCTTTTGGGAAATCTCACACCGTGTGGGGAATATCACACCGTGTGGACAATATCACACCGTGCGGGGAATATCACACCGTGCGGGACAATATCACACCGTGTGGGGAATATCACACCGTGTGGGGAATATCACACCGTGTGGGGAATATCACACTGTGTGGAAAATATCACACCGTGTGGGGAATATCATTACCGTGTGGGACAATATCACACCGTGTGGGGAATATCACACCGTGTGGGGAATATCACACCATGTGGGGAATATCATTACCATGTGGGACAATATCACACCGTGTGGGGAATATCACACCATGTGGGACAATATCACACCGTGTGGGGAATATCATTACCATGTGGGACAATATCACACCGTGTGGGGAATATCACACCGTGTGGGACAATATCACACCGTGTGGGGAATATCATACTGTGTGGGACAATATCACACCTTGTGGGGAATATCACACTGCGTGGGACAATATCACACCGTGTGGGGAATATCACACAGCGTGGGACAATATCACACCGTGTGGGGAATATCACACCGTGTGGGGAATATCACACCGTGTGGGGAATATCACACCGTGTGGGGAGTATCACACCGTGCGGGACAATATCACATCGTGTGGGAAAATATCACACCGTGTGGGAAAATATCACACCGTGGGGGGAATATCACACCGTATGGGAAATATCACACCGTGTGGGGAATATCACACCTTTTGTGGAATATCACACCGTGTGGGGAATATCACACCGTGTGGACAATATCACACCGTGTGGGGAATATCACACCGTGTGGGACAATATCACACCGTGTGGGGAATATCACACCGTGTGGGACAATATCACACCGTGTGGGGAATATCACACTGCGTGGGACAATATCACACCGTGTGGGGAATATCACACAGCGTGGGACAATATCACACCGTGTGGGGAATATCACACCGTGTGGGGAATATCACACTTTGTGGGGAATATCACACCGTGTGGGACAATATCACACCGTGTTGGGAATATCACACCGTGTGGGGAATATCACACAGTGTGGGGAATATCACACCGTGTGGGGAATTTCACACCGTGTGGGACAATATCATATCATGTGGGGAATATCACACCATGTGGGACAATATCACACCGTGCGGGGAATATCACACTGTGTGGGGAATATCACACAGACTGGGACCATATCACACTGGGTTGGGAATATCACACCGTGTGGTGAATATCACACCGTGTGGGACAATATCACACCGTGTCGGGAATATCTCACCATGTGGGACAATATCACACCATGTGGGACAATTTCACACCGTGTGGGACAATATCACACCGTGTGGGGAATATCACACCGTGTAGGACAATATCACACCGTGTTTGGAATATAACACCGTGTGGGAAATATCACACCATGTGGGGAATATCACACCGTGCGGGACAATATCACACCGTGTGGGGAATATCACACCATTTGGGGAATATCACACCGTGTGGGACAATATCACTCCGTGTGGGGAATATCACACCATGTGGGGAATAGCACACCGTGTGGGGAATATCACAACGTGTGGGACAATATCACACCATGTGGGGAATATCACACCCTGTGGGTAATATCACAACATGTGGGGCAATATCACACCGTGTGGGGAATATCACACCGTGTGGAATAATATCACACCGTGTGGGAAAATATCACACCGTGTGGGGAATATCACACCGTGTGGGGAATATCACACCATGTGGGGAATATCACACCATGTGGGACAATATCACACCATGTGGGGAATATCACACCGTGTGGGACAATATCACACCGTGTGGGGAATATCACACCGTTTGGGGAATATCACACCGTGTGGGACAATATCGCACTGTGTGGGACAATATCATATCGTGTGGGGAATATCACTCCATGTGGGACAATATCACACCATGTGGGGAATATCACACCGTGTGGGGAATATCACACAGTTTGGGACAATATCACACTGGGTTGGGAATATCACACCGTGTGGTGAATATCACACCGTGTGGGACAATATCACACCGTGTCGGGAATATCTCACCATGTGGGACAATATCACAGCATGTCGGACAATGTCACACCGTGTGGGACAATATCACACCGTGTGGGGAATATCACACCGTGTAGGACAATATCACACCGTGTTTGGAATATAACACCGTGTGGGAAATATCACACCATGTGGGGAATATCACACCGTGTGGGACAATATCACACCGTGTGGGGAATATCACACCATTTGGGGAATATCACACCGTGTGGGACAATATCACTCCGTGTGGGGAATATCACACCATGTGGGGAATAGCACACCGTGTGGGACAATATCACACCGTGTGCGGAATATCACACCGTGTGGGGAATATCACACCGTGTGGAATAATATCACACCGTGTGGGAAAATATCACACCGTGTGGGGAATATCACACTGTGTGGGGAATATCACACCATGTGGGGAATATCACACCATGTGGGACAATATCACACCATGTGGGGAATATCACACCGTGTGGGACAATATCACACCGTGTGGGGAATATCACACCGTTTGGGGAATATCACACCGTGTGGGACAATATCGCACCATGTGGGACAATATCACACCGTGTGGGGAATATCTCACTGTGTGGGGAATATCACACCGTGTGGGACAATATCACACCATGTGGGGAATATCACTCCATGTGGGGAATATCACACCGTGTGGGACAATATCACACCGTGTGGGGAATATCACACTGTGTGGGACAATATCACACCTTGTGGGGAATATCACACTGCGTGGGACAATATCACACCGTGTGGGGAATATCACACAGCGTGGGACAATATCACACCGTGTGGGAAATATCACACCGTGTGGGGAATATCACACTGTGTGGGGAATATCACACCGTGTGGGACAATATCACACCGTGTGGGGAATATCACACTGTGTGGGACAATATCACACAGTGTGGGGAATATCACACCGTGTGGGGAATATCACACCGTGTGGGACAATATCACATCGTGTGGGGAATATCACACCATGTGGGACAATATCACACCGTGTGGGGAATATCACACCATGTGAGGAATATCACACCGTGTGGGGAATATCACACCGTCTGGGACAATATCACACCGGGTTGGGAATATCACACCGTGTGGTGAATATCACACAGTGTGGGACAATATCACACCGTGTGGGGAATATCACACCGTGGGGGAATATCACACCTTGTGGGACAATATCACACCGTGTGGGGAATATCACACCGTGTAGGACAATATCACACCGTGTGGGGAATATCACACTGTGTGGGACAATATCACACCGTGTCGGGAATATCTCACCATGTGGGACAATATCACACCATGTGGGACAATATCACACCGTGTGGGACAATATCACACCGTGTGGGGATATCACACCGTGTAGGACAATATCACACCGTGTTTGGAATATAACACCGTGTGGGAAATATCACACCATGTGGGGAATATCACACCGTGTGGGACAATATCACACCGTGTGGGGATTATCACACAGTGTGGGGAATATTACACTGTGTGGGGAATATCACACCATCTGGGACAATATCACACCGGGTGGGGAATATCACACCGTGTGTGGCATATCAAACCATGTGGGGAATATCACACTGTGTGGGACAATATCACACCATGTGGGACAATATCACACCGTGTGGGACAATATCACACCGTGTGGCGAATATCACACCGTGTAGGACAATATCACACCGTGTTTGGAATATAACACCGTGTGGGAAATATCACAGCATGTGGGGAATATCACACCATGTGGGACAATATCACACAATGTGGGGAATATCACACCGTGTGGGACAATATCGCACCATGTGGGACAATATCACACCGTGTGGGGAATATCTCACTGTGTGGGGAATATCACACCGTGTGGGACAATATCACACCATGTGGGGAATATCACTCCATGTGGGGAATATCACACCGTGTGGGACAATATCACACCGTGTGGGGAATATCACACTGTGTGGGACAATATCACACCTTGTGGGGAATATCACACTGCGTGGGACAATATCACACCGTGTGGGGAATATCACACAGCGTGGGACAATATCACACCGTGTGGGAAATATCACACCGTGTGGGGAATATCACACTGTGTGGGGAATATCACACCGTGTGGGACAATATCACACCGTGTGGGGAATATCACACTGTGTGGGGAATATCACACAGTGTGGGGAATATCACACCGTGTGGGGAATATCACACCGTGTGGGACAATATCACATCGTGTGGGGAATATCACACCATGTGGGACAATATCACACCGTGTGGGGAATATTACACCATGTGAGGAATATCACACCGTGTGGGGAATATCACACAGTCTGGGACAATATCACACCGGGTTGGGAATATCACACCGTGTGGTGAATATCACACAGTGTGGGACAATATCACACCGTGTGGGGAATATCACACCGTGGGGGAATATCACACCTTGTGGGACAATATCACACCGTGTGGGGAATATCACACCGTGTAGGACAATATCACACCGTGTGGGGAATATCACACCGTGTGGGACAATATCACACCGTGTCGGGAATATCTCACCATGTGGGACAATATCACACCATGTGGGACAATATCACACCGTGTGGGACAATATCACACCGTGTGGGGATATCACACCGTGTAGGACAATATCACACCGTGTTTGGAATATAACACCGTGTGGGAAATATCACACCATGTGGGGAATATCACACCGTGTGGGACAATATCACACCGTGTGGGGATTATCACACAGTGTGGGGAATATTAAACTGTGTGGGGAATATCACACCATCTGTGACAATATCACACCGGGTGGGGAATATCACACCGTGTGTGGCATATCAAACCATGTGGGGAATATCACACTGTGTGGGATAATATCACACCAAGAGGGACAATATCACACCGTGTGGGAAAATATCACACCGTGTGGTGAATATCACACCATGTGGGGAATATCACACCATGTGGGACAATATCACACCATGTGGGGAATATCACACCGTGTGGGACAATATCACACCGTGTGGGGAATATCACACCGTTTGGGGAATATCACACCGTGTGGGACAATATCACACCGTTTGGGGAATATCACACCGTGTGGGACAATATCACACCATGTGGGGAATATCACACCATGTGGGGAATAGCACACCGTGTGGGGAATATCACACCGTGTGGGACAATATCACACCATGTGGGGAATATCACACCCTGTGGGTAATATCACAACATGTGGGACAATATCACACCGTGTGGGGAATATCACACCGTTTGGGGAATATCACACCGTGTGGGACAATATCACACCGTGTGGGGAATATCACACCATCTGGCGAATAGCACACCATGTGGGGAATATCACAACGTGTGGGACAATATCACACCATGTGGGGAATATCACACCCTGTGCGTAATATCACAACATGTGGGACAATATCACACCGTGTGGGGAATATCACACCGTGTGGAATAATATCACACCGTGTGGGAAAATATCACACCGTGTGGGGAATATCACACCGTGTGGGGAATATCACACCATGTGGGGAATATCACACCATGTGGGACAATATCACACCATGTGGGGAATATCACACCGTGTGGGACAATATCACACCGTGTGGGGAATATCACACCGTTTGGGGAATATCACACCGTGTGGGACAATATCGCACCGTGAGGGACAATATCACACCGTGTGGGGAATATCTCACTGTGTGGGGAATATCACACCGTGTGGGACAATATCACACCGTGTGGGGAATATCACTCCATGTGGAGAATATCACACCGTGTAGGACAATATCACACCGTGTGGGGAATATCACACAGTGTGGGGAATATCACACCGTGTGGGGAATATCACACCCTGTGGGACAATATTACAGCTGTGGGGAATATCTCACCATTTGGGGAATATCACACCATGTGGGACAATATCACACCGTGTGGGGAATATCACACCGTGTGGGGAATACCACAACGTGTGGGGAATATCACACCGTATGGGACAATATCACACCTTGTGGGGAATATCACACCGTGAGGGACAATATCAAACCATGTTGAATATCACACTGTGTGGGACAATATCACACCATGAGGGACAATATCACACCGTGTGGGACAATATCACACCGTGTGGGGAATAGTACACTGTGTCGGACAATATCACACCATGAGGGACAATATCACACCGTGTGGGACAATATCACACCGTGTGGGGTATATCACACCGTGTGGGACAATATCACACCGTGTGGGGAATATCACACCGTGTGGGACAATATCATACCGTGTGGGGAATATCACACCGTGTGGGACAATATCACACCGTGCGGGGAATACCACACCGTGCGGGACAATATCACACCGTGTGGGGAATATCACACCGTGTGGGGAATATCACACCGTGTGGGGAATATCACACCGTGTGGACAATAGCACACCATGTGGGGAATATCATTACCGTGTGGGACAATATCACACCGTGTGGGGAATATCACACCGTGTGGGGAATTTCACACAATGTGGGACAATATCACACCGTGTGGGAAATATCACACCATGTGGGGATTATCACACCGTGTGGGAAAATATCACACCGAGTGGGGAATATCACACCGTGTGGGGAATATCACACCGTGTGGGGAATATCACACCGTGTGGGGAGTATCACACCGTGTGGGACAATATCACATCGTGTGGGAAAATATCACACCGTGTGGGAAAATATCACACCGTGTGGGGAATATCACACTGTATGGGGAATATCACACCGTGTGGGGAATATCACACCTTTTGGGAAATATCACACCGTGTGGGGAATATCACACCGTGTGGACAATATCACACCGTGCGGGGAATATCACACCGTGCGGGACAATATCACACCGTGTGGGGAATATCACACCGTGTGGGGAATATCACACTGTGTGGAAAATATCACACCGTGTGGGGAATATCATTACCGTGTGGGACAATATCACACCGTGTGGGGAATATCACACCGTGTGGGGAATATCACACCGTGTGGGGAATATCATAACCATGTGGGACAATATCACACCGTGTGGGGAATATCACACCATGTGGGACAATATCACACCGTGTGGGGAATATCATTACCATGTGGGACAATATCACACCGTGTGGGGAATATCACACCGTGTGGGACAATATCACACCGTGTGGGGAATATCATACTGTGTGGGACAATATCACACCTTGTGGGGAATATCACACTGCGTGGGACAATATCACACCGTGTGGGGAATATCACACAGCGTGGGACAATATCACACCGTGTGGGGAATATCACACCGTGTGGGGAATATCACACCGTGTGGGGAATATCACACCGTGTGGGGAGTATCACACCGTGTGGGACAATATCACATCGTGTGGGAAAATATCACACCGTGTGGGAAAATATCACACCGTGGGGGGAATATCACACCGTATGGGAAATATCACACCGTATGGGGAATATCACACCTTTTGTGGAATATCACACCGTGTGGGGAATATCACACCGTGTGGACAATATCACACCGTGTGGGGAATATCACACCGTGTGGGACAATATCACACCGTGTGGGGAATATCACACCGTGTGGGACAATATCACACCGTGTGGGGAATATCACACTGCGTGGGACAATATCACACCGTGTGGGGAATATCACACAGCGTGGGACAATATCACACCGTGTGGGGAATATCACACCGTGTGGGGAATATCACACTTTGTGGGGAATATCACACCGTGTGGGACAATATCACACCGTGTTGGGAATATCACACCGTGTGGGGAATATCACACAGTGTGGGGAATATCACACCGTGTGGGGAATATCACACCGTGTGGGACAATATCATATCGTGTGGGAAATATCACACCATGTGGGACAATATCACACCGTGTGGGGAATATCACACTGTGTGGGGAATATCACACAGACTGGGACAATATCACACTGGGTTGGGAATATCACACCGTGTGGTGAATATCACACCGTGTGGTACAATATCACACCGTGTCGGGAATATCTCACCAAGTGGGACAATATCACACCATGTGGGACAATATCACACCGTGTGGGACAATATCACACCGTGTGGGGAATATCACACCGTGTAGGACAATATCACACCGTGTTTGGAATATAACACCGTGTGGGAAATATCACACCATGTGGGGAATATCACACCGTGCGGGACAATATCACACCGTGTGGGGAATATCACACCATTTGGGGAATATCACACCGTGTGGGACAATATCACTACGTGTGGGGAATATCACACCATGTGGGGAATAGCACACCGTGTGGGGAATATCACAACGTGTGGGACAATATCACACCATGTGGGGAATATCACACCCTGTGGGTAATATCACAACATGTGGGGCAATATCACACCGTGTGGGGAATATCACACCGTGTGGAATAATATCACACCGTGTGGGAAAATATCACACCGTGTGGGGAATATCACACCGTGTGGGGAATATCACACCATGTGGGGAATATCACACCATGTGGGACAATATCACACCATGTGGGGAATATCACACCGTGTGGGACAATATCACACCGTGTGGGGAATATCACACCGTTTGGGGAATATCACACCGTGTGGGACAATATCGCACCGTGTGGGACAATATCACACCGTGTGGGGAATATCTCACTGTGTGGGGAATATCACACCGTGTGGGACAATATCACACCATGTGGGGAATATCACTCCATGTGGGGAATATCACACCGTGTGGACAATATCACACCGTGTGGGGAATATCACACCATGTGGGACAATATCACACCGTGTGGGACAATATCACACCATGTGGGACAATATCACACCGTGTGGGGAATATCACACTGCGTGGGACAATATCACACCGTGTGGGGAATATCACACAGCGTGGGACAATATCACACCGTGTGGGGAATATCACACCGTGTGGGGAATATCACACTTTGTGCGGAATATCACACCGTGTGGGACAATATCACACCGTGTTGGGAATATCACACCGTGTGGGGAATATCACACAGTGTGGGGAATATCACACCATGTGGGGAATATCACACCGTGTGGGACAATATCATATCGTGTGTGGAATATCACACCATGTAGGACAATATCTCACCGTGTGGGGAATATCACACCGTGTGGGGAATATCACACAGTCTGGGACAATATCACACTGGGTTGGGAATATCACACCGTGTGGTGAATATCACACCGTGTGGGACAATATCACACCGTGTCGGGAATATCTCACCATGTGGGACAATATCACAGCATGTGGGACAATGTCACACCGTGTGGGACAATATCACACCGTGTGGGGAATATCACACCGTGTAGGACAATATCACACCGTGTTTGGAATATAACACCGTGTGGGAAATATCACACCATGTGGGGAATATCACACCGTGTGGGACAATATCACACCGTGTGGGGAATATCACACCATTTGGGGAATATCACACCGTGTGGGACAATATCACTCCGTGTGGGGAATATCACACCATGTGGGGAATAGCACACCGTGTGGGACAATATCACACCGTGTGCGGAATATCACACCGTGTGGGGAATATCACACCGTGTGGAATAATATCACACCGTGTGGGAAAATATCACACCGTGTGGGGAATATCACACCGTGTGGGGAATATCACACCGTGTGGGGAATATCACACCATGTGGGACAATATCACACCATGTGGGGAATATCACACCGTGTGGGACAATATCACACCGTGTGGGGAATATCACACCGTTTGGGGAATATCACACCGTGTGGGACAATATTGCACCATGTGGGACAATATCACACCGTGTGGGGAATATCTCACTGTGTGGGGAATATCACACCGTGTGGGACAATATCACACCATGTGGGGAATATCACTCCATGTGGGGAATGTCACACCGTGTGGACAATATCACACCGTGTGGGGAATATCACACCATGTGGGACAATATCACACCGTGTGGGACAATATCACACCATGTGGGACAATATCACACCGTGTGGGGAATATCACACTGCGTGGGACAATATCACACCGTGTGGGGAATATCACACAGCGTGGGACAATATCACACCGTGTGGGGAATATCACACCGTGTGGGGAATATCTCACTTTGTGGGGAATATCACACCGTGTGGGACAATATCACACTGTGTTGGGAATATCACACCGTGTGGGGAATATCACACAGTGTGGGGAATATCACACCGTGTGGGTAATATCACACCGTGTGGGACAATATCATATCGTGTGGGGAATATCACACCATGTGGGACAATATCACACCGTGTGGGGAATATCACACCGTATGGGACAATATCACACATTGTGGGGAATATCACACCGTGACGGACAATATCAAACCATGTGGGGAATATCACACTGTATGGGACAATATCACACCATGAGGGACAATATCACACCGTGTGGGACAATATCACACCGTGTGGGGAATATTACACCGTGTAGGACAATATCACACCATGAGGGACAATATCACACCGTGTGGGACAATATCACACCCTGTGGGGTATATCACACCGTGTGGGATAATATCACACCATGTGGGGAATATCACACCATGTGGGACAATATCACACCGTGTGGGGAATATCACACCGTGTGGGACAATATCGCACGGTGTGGGGAATATCACACCGTGTGGGGAATATCACACCGTGTGGACAATATCACACCGTGCGGGGAATATCACACCGTGCGGGACAATATCACACCGTGTGGGGAATATCACACCGTGAGGGGAATATCACAACGTGTGGGGAATATCACACCGTGTGAACAATATCACACCGTGTGGGGAGTATCATTACCGTGTGGGTCAATATCACACCGTGTGGGGAATATCACACCATGTGGGGAATTTCACACAATGTGGGACAATACCACACCGTGTGGGAAATATCACACCATGTGGGGATTATCACACCGTGTGGGAAAATATCACACCGTGTGGGGAATATCACACCGTGTGGGGAATATCACACCGTGTGGTGAGTATCACACCGTGTGGGACAATATCACATCGTGTGGGAAAATATCACACCGTGTGGGAAAATATCACACCGTGTGGGGAATATCACACCGTATGGGGAATATCACACCGTGTGGGGAATATCACACCTTTTGGGGAATATCACACCGTGTGGGGAATATCACACCGTGTGGACAATATCACACCGTGTGGACAATATCACACCGTGTGGGGAATATCACACCGTGCGGGACAATATCACACCGTGTGGGGAATATCACACCGTGTGGGACAATATCACACCGTGTGGGGAATATCACACTGTGTGGGACAATATCACACCTTGTGGGGAATATCACACTGCGAGGGACAATATCACACCGTGTGGGGAATATCACACAGCGTGGGACAATATCACACCGTGTGGGAAATATCACACCGTGTGGGGAATATCACACTGTGTGGGGAATATCACACCGTGTGGGACAATATCACACCGTGTGGGGAATATCACACTGTGTGGGGAATATCACACAGTGTGGGGAATATCACACCGTGTGGGGAATATCACACCGTGTGGGACAATATCACATCGTGTGGGGAATATCACACCATGTGGGACAATATCACACCGTGTGGGGAATATCACACCATGTGGGGAATATCACACCGTGTGGGGAATATCACACAGTCTGGGACAATATCACACCGGGTTGGGAATATCACACCGTGTGGTGAATATCACACAGTGTGGGACAATATCACACCGTGTGGGGAATATCACACCGTGGGGGAATATCACACCTTATGGGACAATATCACACCGTGTGGGGAATATCACACCGTGTAGGACAATATCACACCGTGTGGGGAATATCACACCGTGTGGGACAATATCACACCGTGCCGGGAATATCTCACCATGTGGGACAATATCACACCATGTGGGACAATATCACACCGTGTGGGACAATATCACACCGTGTGGGGATATCACACCGTGTAGGACAATATCACACCGTGTTTGGAACATAACACCGTGTGGGAAATATCACACCATGTGGGGAATATCACACCGTGTGGGACAATATCACACCGTGTGGGGATTATCACACAGTGTGGGGAATATTACACTGTGTGGGGAATATCACACCATCTGGGACAATATCACACCGGGTGGGGAATATCACACCATGTGTGGCATATCAAACCATGTGGGGAATATCACACTGTGTGGGACAATATCACACCATGAGGAACAATATCACACCGTGTGGGACAATATCAAACCGTGTGGGGAATATCACACTGTGTAGGACAATATCAAACCATGAGGGACAATATCACACCGTGTGGGGAATATCACACCGTGTGGGACAATATCACACCGTGTGGAGAATATCACACCGTGTGGGGAATATCACACCGTGTGGAATAATATCACACCGTGTGGGACAATATCACACCGTGTGGGGAATATCTCACTGTGTGGGGAATATCACACCGTGTGGGACAATATCACACCATGTGGGGAATATCACTCCATGTGGGGAATGTCACACCGTGTGGACAATATCACACCGTGTGGGGAATATCACACCATGTGGGACAATATCACACCGTGTGGGACAATATCACACCATGTGGGACAATATCACACCGTGTGGGGAATATCACACTGCGTGGGACAATATCACACCGTGTGGGGAATATCACACAGCGTGGGACAATATCACACCGTGTGGGGAATATCACACCGTGTGGGGAATATCTCACTTTGTGGGGAATATCACACCGTGTGGGACAATATCACACTGTGTTGGGAATATCACACCGTGTGGGGAATATCACACAGTGTGGGGAATATCACACCGTGTGGGTAATATCACACCGTGTGGGACAATATCATATCGTGTGGGGAATATCACACCATGTGGGACAATATCACACCGTGTGGGGAATATCACACCGTATGGGACAATATCACACATTGTGGGGAATATCACACCGTGACGGACAATATCAAACCATGTGGGGAATATCACACTGTCTGGGACAATATCACACCATGAGGGACAATATCACACCGTGTGGGACAATATCACACCGTGTGGGGAATATTACACCGTGTAGGACAATATCACACCATGAGGGACAATATCACACCGTGTGGGACAATATCACACCCTGTGGGGTATATCACACCGTGTGGGATAATATCACACCATGTGGGGAATATCACACCATGTGGGACAATATCACACCGTGTGGGGAATATCACACCGTGTGGGACAATATCGCACGGTGAGGGGAATATCACACCGTGTGGGGAATATCACACCGTGTGGACAATATCACACCGTGCGGGGAATATCACACCGTGCGGGACAATATCACACCGTGTGGGGAATATCACACCGTGAGGGGAATATCACAACGTGTGGGGAATATCACACCGTGTGAACAATATCACACCGTGTGGGGAGTATCATTACCGTGTGGGTCAATATCACACCGTGTGGGGAATATCACACCATGTGGGGAATTTCACACAATGTGGGACAATATCACACCGTGTGGGAAATATCACACCATGTGGGGATTATCACACCGTGTGGGAAAATATCACACCGTGTGGGGAATATCACACCGTGTGGGGAATATCACACCGTGTGGGGAGTATCACACCGTGTGGGACAATATCACATCGTGTGGGAAAATATCACACCGTGTGGGAAAATATCACACCGTGTGGGGAATATCACACCGTATGGGGAATATCACACCGTGTGGGGAATATCACACCTTTTGGGGAATATCACACCGTGTGGGGAATATCACACCGTGTGGACAATATCACACCGTGTGGACAATATCACACCGTGTGGGGAATATCACACCGTGCGGGACAATATCACACCGTGTGGGGAATACCACACCGTGTGGGACAATATCACACCGTGTGGGGAATATCACACTGTGTGGGACAATATCACACCTTGTGGGGAATATCACACTGCGAGGGACAATATCACACCGTGTGGGGAATATCACACAGCGTGGGACAATATCACACCGTGTGGGAAATATCACACCGTGTGGGGAATATCACACTGTGTGGGGAATATCACACCGTGTGGGACAATATCACACCGTGTGGGGAATATCACACTGTGTGGGGAATATCACACAGTGTGGGGAATATCACACCGTGTGGGGAATATCACACCGTGTGGGACAATATCACATCGTGTGGGGAATATCACACCATGTGGGACAATATCACACCGTGTGGGGAATATCACACCATGTGGGGAATATCACACCGTGTGGGGAATATCACACAGTCTGGGACAATATCACACCGGGTTGGGAATATCACACCGTGTGGTGAATATCACACAGTGTGGGACAATATCACACCGTGTGGGGAATATCACACCGTGGGGGAATATCACACCTTATGGGACAATATCACACCGTGTGGGGAATATCACACCGTGTAGGACAATATCACACCGTGTGGGGAATATCACACCGTGTGGGACAATATCACACCGTGCCGGGAATATCTCACCATGTGGGACAATATCACACCATGTGGGACAATATCACACCGTGTGGGACAATATCACACCGTGTGGGGATATCACACCGTGTAGGACAATATCACACCGTGTTTGGAACATAACACCGTGTGGGAAATATCACACCATGTGGGGAATATCACACCGTGTGGGACAATATCACACCGTGTGGGGATTATCACACAGTGTGGGGAATATTACACTGTGTGTGGAATATCACACCATCTGGGACAATATCACACCGGGTGGGGAATATCACACCATGTGTGGCATATCAAACCATGTGGGGAATATCACACTGTGTAGGACAATATCACACCATGAGGAACAATATCACACCGTGTGGGACAATATCAAACCGTGTGGGGAATATCACACTGTGTAGGACAATATCAAACCATGAGGGACAATATCACACCGTGTGGGGAATATCACACCGTGTGGGACAATATCACACCGTGTGGAGAATATCACACCGTGTGGGGAATATCACACCGTGTGGAATAATATCACGCCGTGTGGGAAAATATCACACCGTGTGGGGAATATCACACCGTGTGGTGAATATCACACCATGTGGGGAATATCACACCATGTGGGACAATATCACACCACGTGGGGAATATCACACCGTGTGGGACAATATCACACCGTGTGGGGAATATCACACCGTTTGGGGAATATCACACCGTGTGGGACAATATCACACCATGTGGGGAATATCACACCATGTGGGGAATAGCACACCGTGTGGGGAATATCACACCGTGTGGGACAATATCACACCATGTGGGGAATATCACACACTGTGGGTAATATCACAACATGTGGGACAATATCACACTGTGTGTGGAATATCACACCGTTTGGGGAATATCACACCGTGTGGGACAATATCACACCGTGTGGGGAATATCACACCATGTGGGGAATAGCACACCGTGTGGGGAATATCACAACGTGTGGGACAATATCACACCATGTGGGGAATATCACACCCTGTGCGTAATATCACAACATGTGGGACAATATCACACCGTGTGGGGAATATCACACCGTGTGGAATAATATCACACCGTGTGGGAAAATATCACACCGTGTGGGGAATATCACACCGTGTGGGGAATATCACACCATGTGGGGAATATCACACCATGTGGGACAATATCACACCATGTGGGGAATATCACACCGTGTGGGACAATATCACACCGTGTGGGGAATATCACACCGTTTGGGGAATATCACACCGTGTGGGACAATATCGCACCGTGAGGGACAATATCACACCGTGTGGGGAATATCTCACTGTGTGGGGAATATCACACCGTGTGGGACAATATCACACCGTGTGGGGAATATCACTCCATGTGGGGAATATCACACCGTGTAGGACAATATCACACCATGTGGGGAATATCACACAGTGTGGGGAATATCACACCGTGTGGCGAATATCACTCCGTGTGGTCTATAATACACATGTGGGACAATATCACACCGTGTGGTGAATATCACACCGTGTGGGACAATATTACAGCTGTGGGGAATATCTCACAATGTGGGACATTATCACACCGTGTGGGACAATATCACTCCGTGAGGGGAATATGTCACCGTTTGGGGAATATCACACCATGTGGGACAATATCACACCGTGTGGGGAATATCACACCGTGTGGGGAATACCACAACGTGTGGGGAATATCACACCGTATGGGACAATATCACACCTTGTGGGGAATATCACACCGTGAAGGACAATATCAAACCATGTGGGGAATATCACACTGTGTGGGACAATATCACACCATGAGGGACAATATCACACCGTGTGGGACAATATCACACCGTGTGGGGAATATTACACCGTGTAGGACAATATCACACCATGAGGGACAATATCACACCGTGTGGGACAATATCACACCGTGTGGGGTATATCACACCGTGTGGGACAATATCACACCGTGTGGGGAATATCACATCGTGTGGGACAATATCACACCGTGTGGGGAATATCACACCGTGTGGGACAATATCGCACGGTGTGGGGAATATCATACCGTGTGGGGAATATCACACCATGTGGACAATATCACACCATGCGGGGAATACCACACCGTGCGGGACAATATCACACCGTGTGGGGAATATCACACCGTGTGGGGAATATCACACCGTGTGGGGAATATCACACCGTATGGGAAATATCACACCGTGTGGGGAATATCACACCGTGTGGACAATATCACACCGTGTGGGGAATATCACACCGTGTGGGACAATATCACACCGTGTGGGGAATATCACACCGTGTGGGACAATATCACACCGTGTGGGGAATATCACACTGCGTGGGACAATATCACACCGTGTGGGGAATATCACACAGCGTGGGACAATATCACACCGTGTGGGGAATATCACACCGTGTGGGGAATATCACACTTTGTGGGGAATATCACACCGTGTGGGACAATATCACACCATGTTGGGAATATCACACCGTGTGGGGAATATCACACAGTGTGGGGAATATCACACCGTGTGGGGAATATCACACCGTGTGGGACAATATCATATCGTGTGGGGAATATCACACCATGTGGGACAATATCACACCGTGTGGATAATATCACACTGTGTGGGGAATATCACACAGACTGGGACAATATCACACTGGGTTGGGAATATCACACCGTGTGGTGAATATCACACCGTGTGGGACAATATCACACCGTGTCGGGAATATCTCACCATGTGGGACAATATCACACCATGTGGGACAATATCACACCGTGTGGGACAACATCACACCGTGTGGGGAATATCACACCGTGTAGGACAATATCACACCGTGTTTGGAATATAACACCGTGTGGGAAATATCACACCATGTGGGGAATATCACACCGTGCGGGACAATATCACACCGTGTGGGGAATATCACACCATTTGGGGAATATCACACCGTGTGGGACAATATCACTCCGTGTGGGGAATATCACACCATGTGGGGAATAGCACCCCGTGTGGGGAATATCACAACGTGCGGGACAATATCACACCATGTGGGGAATATCACACCCTGTGGGTAATATCACAACATGTGGGGCAATATCACACCGTGTGGGGAATATCACACCGTGTGGAATAATATCACACCGTGTGGGAAAATATCACACCATGTGGGGAATATCACACCGTGTGGGGAATATCACACCATGTGGGGAATATCACACCATGTGCGACAATATCACACCATGTGGGGAATATCACACCGTGTGGGACAATATCACACCGTGTGGGGAATATCACACAGTTTGGGGAATATCACACCGTGTGGGACAATATCGCACCGTGTGGGACAATATCACACCGTGTGGGGAATATCTCACTGTGTGGGGAATATCACACCGTGTGGGACAATATCACACCATGTGGGGAATATCACTCCATGTGGGGAATATCACACTGTGTGGACAATATCACACCGTGTGGGGAATATCACACCATGTGGGACAATATCACACCGTGTGGGACAATATCACACCATGTGGGACAATATCACACCGTGTGGGGAATATCACACCGTGTGGGACAATATCACACCGTGTGGGGAATATCACACCGTGTGGGACAATATCACACCGTGTGGGGAATATCACACTGCGTGGGACAATATCACACCGTGTGGTGAATATCACACAGCGTGGGACAATATCACACCGTGTGGGGAATATCACACCCTGTGGGTAATATCACAACATGTGGGGCAATATCACACCGTGTGGGGAATATCACACCGTGTGGAATAATATCACACCGTGTGGGAAAATATCACACCATGTGGGGAATATCACACCGTGTGGGGAATATCACACCATGTGGGGAATATCACACCATGTGGGACAATATCACACCATGTGGGGAATATCACACCGTGTGGGACAATATCACACCGTGTGGGGAATATCACACAGTTTGGGGAATATCACACCGTGTGGGACAATATCGCACCGTGTGGGACAAT
This sequence comes from Pristiophorus japonicus, assembly GCF_044704955.1. Classification (NCBI taxonomy): domain Eukaryota; kingdom Metazoa; phylum Chordata; class Chondrichthyes; family Pristiophoridae; genus Pristiophorus; species Pristiophorus japonicus. Next base: position 17,816,006 of record NC_091979.1, on the reverse strand, counting down.
ATCACACCGTGTGGGGAATATCTCACTGTGTGGGGAATATCACACCGTGTGGGACAATATCACACCATGTGGGGAATATCACTCCATGTGGGGAATATCACACTGTGTGGACAATATCACACCGTGTGGGGAATATCACACCATGTGGGACAATATCACACCGTGTGGGACAATATCACACCATGTGGGACAATATCACACCGTGTGGGGAATATCACACCGTGTGGGACAATATCACACCGTGTGGGGAATATCACACTGCGTGGGACAATATCACACCGTGTGGTGAATATCACACAGCGTGGGACAATATCACACCGTGTGGGGAATATCACACCGTGTGGGGAATATCACACTTTGTGGGGAATATCACACCGTGTATGACAATATCACACCGTGTTGGGAATATCACACCGTGTGGGGAATATCACACAGTGTGGGGAATATCACACCGTGTGGGGAATATCACACCGTGTGGGACAATATCATATCGTGTGGGGAATATCACACCATGTGGGACAATATCACACCGTGTGGATAATATCACACTGTGTGGGGAATATCACACAGACTGGGACAATATCACACTGGGTTGGGAATATCACACCGTGTGGTGAATATCACACCGTGTGGGACAATATCACACCGTGTCGGGAATATCTCACCATGTGGGACAATATCACACCATGTGGGACAATATCACACCGTGTGGGGAATATCACACCGTGTAGGACAATATCACACCGTGTTTGGAATATAACACCGTGTGGGAAATATCACACCATGTGGCGAATATCACACCGTGCGGGACAATATCACACCGTGTGGGGAATATCACACCATTTGGGGAATATCACACCGTGTGGGACAATATCACTCCGTGTGGGGAATATCACACCATGTGGGGAATAGCACACCGTGTGGGGAATATCACACCGTGTGGGACAATATCACACCATGTGGGGAATATCACACCCTGTGGGTAATATCACAACATGTGGGGCAATATCACACCGTGTGGGGAATATCACACTGCGTGGGACAATATCACACCGTGTGGGGAATATCACACAGCGTGGGACAATATCACACCGTGTGGGGAATATCACACCGTGTGGGGAATATCACACTTTGTGGGGAATATCACACCGTGTGGGACAATATCACACCATGTTGGGAATATCACACCGTGTGGGGAATATCACACAGTGTGGGGAATATCACACCGTGTGGGGAATATCACACCGTGTGGGACAATATCATATCGTGTGGGGAATATCACACCATGTGGGACAATATCATATCGTGTGGGGAATATCACACCATGTGGGACAATATCACACCTTGTGGGGAATATCACACCGTGTGGGGAATATCACACAGTCTGGGACAATATCACACTGGGTTGGGAATATCACACCGTGTGGTGAATATCACACCGTGTGGGACAATATCACACCGTGTCGGGAATATCTCACCATGTGGGACAATATCACACCATGTGGGACAATATCACGCCGTGTGGGACAATATCACACCGTGTGGGGAATATTACACCATGTAGGACAATATCACACCGTGTTTGGAATATAACACCGTGTGGGAAATATCACACCATGTGGGGAATATCACACCGTGTGGGACAATATCACACCGTGTGGGGAATATCACACCATTTGGGGAATATCACACCGTGTGGGACAATATCACTCCGTGTGGGGAATATCACACCATGTGGGGAATAGCACACCGTGTGGGGAATATCACAACGTGTGGGACAATATCACACCATGTGGGGAATATCACACCCTGTGGGTAATATCACAACATGTGGGACAATATCACACCGTGTGGGGAATATCACACCGTGTGGAATAATATCACACCATGTGGGAAAATATCACACCGTGTGGGGAATATCACACCGTGTGGCGAATATCACACCATGTGGGGAATATCACACCTTGTGGGATAATATCACATCATGTGGGGAATATCACTCCATGTGGGGAATATCACACCGTGTGGAACAATATCACACCGTGTGGGGAATATCACAACATGTGGGACAATATCACACCGTGTGGGGAATATCACACTGTGTGGGGATTATCACACCGTGTTGGAAAATATCACACCGTGTGGGGAATATCACACCTTTTGGGGAATATCACACCGTGTGGGGAATATCACACCGTGTGGACAATATCACACCGTGTGGGGAATATCACACCGTGCTGGACAATATCACACCGTGTGGGGAATATCACACCGTGTGGGACAATATCACATCGTGTGGGAAAATATCACACCGTGTGGGAAAATATCACACCGTGTGGGGAATATCACACCGTATGGGGAATATCACACCGTGTGGGGAATATCACACCTTTTGGGGAATATCACACCGTGTGGGGAATATCACACCGTGTGGACAATATCACACCGTGTGGACAATATCACACCGTGTGGGGAATATCACACCGTGCGGGACAATATCACACCGTGTGGGGAATACCACACCGTGTGGGACAATATCACACCGTGTGGGGAATATCACACTGTGTGGGACAATATCACACCTTGTGGGGAATATCACACTGCGAGGGACAATATCACACCGTGTGGGGAATATCACACAGCGTGGGACAATATCACACCGTGTGGGAAATATCACACCGTGTGGGGAATATCACACTGTGTGGGGAATATCACACCGTGTGGGACAATATCACACCGTGTGGGGAATATCACACTGTGTGGGGAATATCACACAGTGTGGGGAATATCACACCGTGTGGGGAATATCACACCGTGTGGGACAATATCACATCGTGTGGGGAATATCACACCATGTGGGACAATATCACACCGTGTGGGGAATATCACACCATGTGGGGAATATCACACCGTGTGGGGAATATCACACAGTCTGGGACAATATCACACCGGGTTGGGAATATCACACCGTGTGGTGAATATCACACAGTGTGGGACAATATCACACCGTGTGGGGAATATCACACCGTGGGGGAATATCACACCTTATGGGACAATATCACACCGTGTGGGGAATATCACACCGTGTAGGACAATATCACACCGTGTGGGGAATATCACACCGTGTGGGACAATATCACACCGTGCCGGGAATATCTCACCATGTGGGACAATATCACACCATGTGGGACAATATCACACCGTGTGGGACAATATCACACCGTGTGGGGATATCACACCGTGTAGGACAATATCACACCGTGTTTGGAACATAACACCGTGTGGGAAATATCACACCATGTGGGGAATATCACACCGTGTGGGACAATATCACACCGTGTGGGGATTATCACACAGTGTGGGGAATATTACACTGTGTGTGGAATATCACACCATCTGGGACAATATCACACCGGGTGGGGAATATCACACCATGTGTGGCATATCAAACCATGTGGGGAATATCACACTGTGTAGGACAATATCACACCATGAGGAACAATATCACACCGTGTGGGACAATATCAAACCGTGTGGGGAATATCACACTGTGTAGGACAATATCAAACCATGAGGGACAATATCACACCGTGTGGGGAATATCACACCGTGTGGGACAATATCACACCGTGTGGAGAATATCACACCGTGTGGGGAATATCACACCGTGTGGAATAATATCACGCCGTGTGGGAAAATATCACACCGTGTGGGGAATATCACACCGTGTGGTGAATATCACACCATGTGGGGAATATCACACCATGTGGGACAATATCACACCACGTGGGGAATATCACACCGTGTGGGACAATATCACACCGTGTGGGGAATATCACACCGTTTGGGGAATATCACACCGTGTGGGACAATATCACACCATGTGGGGAATATCACACCATGTGGGGAATAGCACACCGTGTGGGGAATATCACACCGTGTGGGACAATATCACACCATGTGGGGAATATCACACACTGTGGGTAATATCACAACATGTGGGACAATATCACACTGTGTGTGGAATATCACACCGTTTGGGGAATATCACACCGTGTGGGACAATATCACACCGTGTGGGGAATATCACACCATGTGGGGAATAGCACACCGTGTGGGGAATATCACAACGTGTGGGACAATATCACACCATGTGGGGAATATCACACCCTGTGCGTAATATCACAACATGTGGGACAATATCACACCGTGTGGGGAATATCACACCGTGTGGAATAATATCACACCGTGTGGGAAAATATCACACCGTGTGGGGAATATCACACCGTGTGGGGAATATCACACCATGTGGGGAATATCACACCATGTGGGACAATATCACACCATGTGGGGAATATCACACCGTGTGGGACAATATCACACCGTGTGGGGAATATCACACCGTTTGGGGAATATCACACCGTGTGGGACAATATCGCACCGTGAGGGACAATATCACACCGTGTGGGGAATATCTCACTGTGTGGGGAATATCACACCGTGTGGGACAATATCACACCGTGTGGGGAATATCACTCCATGTGGGGAATATCACACCGTGTAGGACAATATCACACCATGTGGGGAATATCACACAGTGTGGGGAATATCACACCGTGTGGCGAATATCACTCCGTGTGGTCTATAATACACATGTGGGACAATATCACACCGTGTGGTGAATATCACACCGTGTGGGACAATATTACAGCTGTGGGGAATATCTCACAATGTGGGACATTATCACACCGTGTGGGACAATATCACTCCGTGAGGGGAATATGTCACCGTTTGGGGAATATCACACCATGTGGGACAATATCACACCGTGTGGGGAATATCACACCGTGTGGGGAATACCACAACGTGTGGGGAATATCACACCGTATGGGACAATATCACACCTTGTGGGGAATATCACACCGTGAAGGACAATATCAAACCATGTGGGGAATATCACACTGTGTGGGACAATATCACACCATGAGGGACAATATCACACCGTGTGGGACAATATCACACCGTGTGGGGAATATTACACCGTGTAGGACAATATCACACCATGAGGGACAATATCACACCGTGTGGGACAATATCACACCGTGTGGGGTATATCACACCGTGTGGGACAATATCACACCGTGTGGGGAATATCACATCGTGTGGGACAATATCACACCGTGTGGGGAATATCACACCGTGTGGGACAATATCGCACGGTGTGGGGAATATCATACCGTGTGGGGAATATCACACCATGTGGACAATATCACACCATGCGGGGAATACCACACCGTGCGGGACAATATCACACCGTGTGGGGAATATCACACCGTGTGGGGAATATCACACCGTGTGGGGAATATCACACCGTATGGGAAATATCACACCGTGTGGGGAATATCACACCGTGTGGACAATATCACACCGTGTGGGGAATATCACACCGTGTGGGACAATATCACACCGTGTGGGGAATATCACACCGTGTGGGACAATATCACACCGTGTGGGGAATATCACACTGCGTGGGACAATATCACACCGTGTGGGGAATATCACACAGCGTGGGACAATATCACACCGTGTGGGGAATATCACACCGTGTGGGGAATATCACACTTTGTGGGGAATATCACACCGTGTGGGACAATATCACACCATGTTGGGAATATCACACCGTGTGGGGAATATCACACAGTGTGGGGAATATCACACCGTGTGGGGAATATCACACCGTGTGGGACAATATCATATCGTGTGGGGAATATCACACCATGTGGGACAATATCACACCGTGTGGATAATATCACACTGTGTGGGGAATATCACACAGACTGGGACAATATCACACTGGGTTGGGAATATCACACCGTGTGGTGAATATCACACCGTGTGGGACAATATCACACCGTGTCGGGAATATCTCACCATGTGGGACAATATCACACCATGTGGGACAATATCACACCGTGTGGGACAACATCACACCGTGTGGGGAATATCACACCGTGTAGGACAATATCACACCGTGTTTGGAATATAACACCGTGTGGGAAATATCACACCATGTGGGGAATATCACACCGTGCGGGACAATATCACACCGTGTGGGGAATATCACACCATTTGGGGAATATCACACCGTGTGGGACAATATCACTCCGTGTGGGGAATATCACACCATGTGGGGAATAGCACCCCGTGTGGGGAATATCACAACGTGCGGGACAATATCACACCATGTGGGGAATATCACACCCTGTGGGTAATATCACAACATGTGGGGCAATATCACACCGTGTGGGGAATATCACACCGTGTGGAATAATATCACACCGTGTGGGAAAATATCACACCATGTGGGGAATATCACACCGTGTGGGGAATATCACACCATGTGGGGAATATCACACCATGTGGGACAATATCACACCATGTGGGGAATATCACACCGTGTGGGACAATATCACACCGTGTGGGGAATATCACACAGTTTGGGGAATATCACACCGTGTGGGACAATATCGCACCGTGTGGGACAATATCACACCGTGTGGGGAATATCTCACTGTGTGGGGAATATCACACCGTGTGGGACAATATCACACCATGTGGGGAATATCACTCCATGTGGGGAATATCACACTGTGTGGACAATATCACACCGTGTGGGGAATATCACACCATGTGGGACAATATCACACCGTGTGGGACAATATCACACCATGTGGGACAATATCACACCGTGTGGGGAATATCACACCGTGTGGGACAATATCACACCGTGTGGGGAATATCACACCGTGTGGGACAATATCACACCGTGTGGGGAATATCACACTGCGTGGGACAATATCACACCGTGTGGTGAATATCACACAGCGTGGGACAATATCACACCGTGTGGGGAATATCACACCCTGTGGGTAATATCACAACATGTGGGGCAATATCACACCGTGTGGGGAATATCACACCGTGTGGAATAATATCACACCGTGTGGGAAAATATCACACCATGTGGGGAATATCACACCGTGTGGGGAATATCACACCATGTGGGGAATATCACACCATGTGGGACAATATCACACCATGTGGGGAATATCACACCGTGTGGGACAATATCACACCGTGTGGGGAATATCACACAGTTTGGGGAATATCACACCGTGTGGGACAATATCGCACCGTGTGGGACAATATCACACCGTGTGGGGAATATCTCACTGTGTGGGGAATATCACACCGTGTGGGACAATATCACACCATGTGGGGAATATCACTCCATGTGGGGAATATCACACTGTGTGGACAATATCACACCGTGTGGGGAATATCACACCATGTGGGACAATATCACACCGTGTGGGACAATATCACACCATGTGGGACAATATCACACCGTGTGGGGAATATCACACCGTGTGGGACAATATCACACCGTGTGGGGAATATCACACCGTGTGGGACAATATCACACCGTGTGGGGAATATCACACTGCGTGGGACAATATCACACCGTGTGGTGAATATCACACAGCGTGGGACAATATCACACCGTGTGGGGAATATCACACCGTGTGGGGAATATCACACTTTGTGGGGAATATCACACCGTGTGGGACAATATCACACCGTGTTGGGAATATCACACCGTGTGGGGAATATCACACAGTGTGGGGAATATCACACCGTGTGGGGAATATCACACCGTGTGGGACAATATCATATCGTGTGGGGAATATCACACCATGTGGGACAATATCACACCGTGTGGATAATATCACACTGTGTGGGGAATATCACACAGACTGGGACAATATCACACTGGGTTGGGAATATCACACCGTGTGGTGAATATCACACCGTGTGGGACAATATCACACCGTGTCGGGAATATCTCACCATGTGGGACAATATCACACCATGTGGGACAATATCACACCGTGTGGGGAATATCACACCGTGTAGGACAATATCACACCGTGTTTGGAATATAACACCGTGTGGGAAATATCACACCATGTGGCGAATATCACACCGTGCGGGACAATATCACACCGTGTGGGGAATATCACACCATTTGGGGAATATCACACCGTGTGGGACAATATCACTCCGTGTGGGGAATATCACACCATGTGGGGAATAGCACACCGTGTGGGGAATATCACACCGTGTGGGACAATATCACACCATGTGGGGAATATCACACCCTGTGGGTAATATCACAACATGTGGGGCAATATCACACCGTGTGGGGAATATCACACCATGTGGAATAATATCACACCGTGTGGGAAAATATCACACCGTGTGGGACAATATCACACCATGTGGGACAATATCACACCGTGTGGGGAATATCACACTGCGTGGGACAATATCACACCGTGTGGGGAATATCACACAGCGTGGGACAATATCACACCGTGTGGGGAATATCACACCGTGTGGGGAATATCACACTTTGTGGGGAATATCACACCGTGTGGGACAATATCACACCATGTTGGGAATATCACACCGTGTGGGGAATATCACACAGTGTGGGGAATATCACACCGTGTGGGGAATATCACACCGTGTGGGACAATATCATATCGTGTGGGGAATATCACACCATGTGGGACAATATCATATCGTGTGGGGAATATCACACCATGTGGGACAATATCACACCTTGTGGGGAATATCACACCGTGTGGGGAATATCACACAGTCTGGGACAATATCACACTGGGTTGGGAATATCACACCGTGTGGTGAATATCACACCGTGTGGGACAATATCACACCGTGTCGGGAATATCTCACCATGTGGGACAATATCACACCATGTGGGACAATATCACGCCGTGTGGGACAATATCACACCGTGTGGGGAATATTACACCATGTAGGACAATATCACACCGTGTTTGGAATATAACACCGTGTGGGAAATATCACACCATGTGGGGAATATCACACCGTGTGGGACAATATCACACCGTGTGGGGAATATCACACCATTTGGGGAATATCACACCGTGTGGGACAATATCACTCCGTGTGGGGAATATCACACCATGTGGGGAATAGCACACCGTGTGGGGAATATCACAACGTGTGGGACAATATCACACCATGTGGGGAATATCACACCCTGTGGGTAATATCACAACATGTGGGACAATATCACACCGTGTGGGGAATATCACACCGTGTGGAATAATATCACACCATGTGGGAAAATATCACACCGTGTGGGGAATATCACACCGTGTGGCGAATATCACACCATGTGGGGAATATCACACCTTGTGGGATAATATCACATCATGTGGGGAATATCACTCCATGTGGGGAATATCACACCGTGTGGAACAATATCACACCGTGTGGGGAATATCACAACATGTGGGACAATATCACACCGTGTGGGGAATATCACACTGTGTGGGGATTATCACACCGTGTTGGAAAATATCACACCGTGTGGGGAATATCACACCTTTTGGGGAATATCACACCGTGTGGGGAATATCACACCGTGTGGACAATATCACACCGTGTGGGGAATATCACACCGTGCTGGACAATATCACACCGTGTGGGGAATATCACACCGTGTGGGACAATGTCACACCGTGTGGGGAATATCACACTGTGTGGGACAATATCACACCTTGTGGGTTATATCACACTGCGTGGGACAATATCACACCTTTTGGCGTATATCACACAGCGTGGGACAATATCACACCATGTGGGGAATATCACACCGTGTGGGGAATATCACACTGTGTGGGGAATATCACACCGTGTGGGACAATATCACACCGTGTGGGGAATATCACACCGTGTGGGGAATATCACACAGTGTGGGGAATATCACACCGTGTGGGGAATATCACACCGTGTGGGACAATATCATATCGTGTGGGGAATATCACATCGTGTGCGGAATATCACACCATGTGGGACAATATCACACCGTGTGGGGAATATCACACCGTGTGGGGAATATCACACCGTGTGGGGAATATCACACAGTCTGGGACAATATCACACCGGGTTGGGAATATCACACCGTGGGGGAATATCACACCTTGTGTCACAATATCACACCATGTGGGGAATATCACACCGTGTGGGGAATATCACACTGTGTGGGGAATATCACACCGTGTGGGACAATATCACACCGTGTGGGGAATATCACACCGTGTGGGGAATATCACACCGTGTGGGACAATATCACACCGTGTGGGGTATATCACACCGTGGGGGAATATCACACCTTGTGGCACAATATCACACCATGTGGGGAATATCACACCGTGTGGGGAATATCACACCGTGTAGGACAATATCACACTGTGTGGGGAATATCACACCGTGTGGGTCAATATCACACCGTGTCGGGAATATCTCACCATGTGGGACAATATCACACCATGTGGGACAACATCACACCGTGTGGGACAATATCACACCGTGTGGGGAATATCACACCGTGTAGGACAATATCACACCATGTGGGAAATATCACACCATGTGGGGAATATCACACCGTGTGGGACAATATCACACCGTGTGGGGAATATCACACAGTGTGGGGAATATTACACTGTGTGGGGAATATCACACCATCTGGGACAATATCACACCGGGTGGGGAATATCACACCGTGTGTGGCATATCAAAATATGTGGGGAATATCACACTGTGTGGGACAATATCACACCATGAGGGACAATATCACACCGTGTGGGGAATATCACACCGTGTGGGACAATATCACACCGTGTGGAGAATATCACACCGTGTGGGGAATATCACACCGTGTGGAATAATATCACACCGTGTGGGAAAATATCACACCGTGTGGGGAATATCACACCGTGTGGTGAATATCACACCATGTGGGGAATATCACACCATGTGGGACAATATCACACCATGTGGGGAATATCACACCGTGTGGGACAATATCACACCGTGTGGGGAATATCACACCGTTTGGGGTATATCACACCGTGTGGGACAATATCACACCATGTGGGGAATATCACACCATGTGGGACAATATCACACCATGTGGGGAATATCACACCCTGTGGGTAATATCACAACATGTGGGACAATATCACACCGTGTGGGGAATATCACACCGTTTGCGGAATATCACACCGTGTGGGACAATATCACACCGCGTGGGGAATATCACACCGTGTGGAACAATATCACACCGTGTGGGAAAATATCACACCGTGTGGGGAATATCACACCGTGTGGGGAATATCACACCATGTGGGGAATATCACACCATGTGGGACAATATCACACCATGTGGGGAATATCACACCGTGTGGGACAATATCACACCGTGTGGGGAATATCACACCATTTGGGGAATATCACACCGTGTGGGACAATATCGCACCGTGAGGGACAATATCATACCGTATGGGAAATATCTCACTGTGTGGGGAATATCACACCGTGTGGGACAATATCACACCGTGTGGGGAATATCACTCCATGTGGGGAATATCACACCGTGTAGGACAATATCACACCGTGTGGGGAATATCACACAGTGTGGGGAATATCACACCGTGTGGGGAATATCACACCGTGTGGTCTATAATACACATGTGGGACAATATCACACCGTGTGGTGAATATCACACCGTGTGGGACAATATTACAGCTGTGGGGAATATCTCACAATGTGGGACAATATCACACCGTGTGGGACAATATCACTCCGTGAGGGGAATATGTCACCGTGTGGGGAATATCACACCATGTGGGACAATATCACACCGTGTGGGGAATATCACACCGTGTTGGGAATACACAACATGTGGGGAATATCACACCGTATGGGACAATATCACACCTTGTGGGGAATATCACACCGTGAGGGACAATATCAAACCATGTGGGGAATATCACACTGTGTGGGACAATATCACACCATGAGGGACAATATCACACCGTGTGGGACAATATCACACCGTGTGGGGATTATCACAACGTGTGGGACAATATCACACCATGTGGGGAATATCACACCCTGTGGGTAATATCACAACATGTGGGACAATATCACACCGTGTGGGGAATATCACACCGTGTGGAATAATATCACACCGTGTGGGAAAATATCACACCGTGTGGGGAATATCACACCGTGTGGCGAATATCACACCATGTGGGGAATATCACACCATGTGGGACAATATCACACCATGTGGGGAATATCACACCGTGTGGGACAATATCACACCGTGTAGGGAATATCACACCGTTTGGGGAATATCACACCGTGTGGGACAATATCGCACCGTGTGGGACAATATCACACCGTGTGGGGAATATCTCACTGTGTGGGGAATATCACACCTTGTGGGACAATATCACATCATGTGGGGAATATCACTCCATGTGGGGAATATCACACCGTGTGGAACAATATCACACCGTGTGGGTAAATCACAATATGTGGGACAATATCACACCGTGTGGGGAATATCACACTGTGTGGGGATTATCACACCGTGTTGGAAAATATCACACCGTGTGGGGAATATCACACCGTGTGGGGAATATCACACCGTGTGGGGAGTATCACACCGTGTGGGACAATATCACATCGTTTGGGAAAATATCACACCATGTGGGAAAATATCACACCGTGTGGGGAATATCACACCGTGTGGGACAATATCACACCGTGTGGGGAATATCACACCGTGTGGGGAATATCACACAGTGTGGGGAATATCACACCGTGTGGGGAATATCACACCGTGTGGGACAATATCACATCGTGTGGGGAATATCACATCGTGTGGGGAATATCACACCATGTGGGACAATATCACACCGTGTGGGGAATATCACACCGTGTGGGGAATATCACAGCATGTGGGGAATATCACACAGTCTGGGACAATATCACACCGTGTTGGGAATATCACACCGTGGGGGAATATCACACCTTGTGGCACAATATCACACCATGTGGGGAATATCACACCGTGTGGGGAATATCACACTGTGTGGGGAATATCACACCGTGTGGGACAATATCACACCGTGTGGGGAATATCACACCGTGTGGGGAATATCACACCGTGTGGGACAATATCACACCGTGTGGGGTATATCACACCGTGGGGGAATATCACACCTTGTGGCACAATATCACACCATGTGGGGAATATCACACCGTGTGGGGAATATCACACCGTGTAGGACAATATCACACCGTGTGGGGAATATCACACCGTGTGGGTCAATATCACACCGTGTCGGGAATATCTCACCATGTGGGACAATATCACACCATGTGGGACAATATGACACCGTGTGGGACAATATCACACCGGGTGGGGAATATCACACCGTGTAGGACAATATCACACCGTGTTTGGAATATAACACCGTGTGGGAAATATCACACCATGTGGGGAATATCACACCGTGCGGGACAATATCACAACGTGTGGGGAATATCACACCATTTGGGGAATATCACACCGTGTGGGACAATATCACTCCGTGTGGGGAATATCACACCATGTGGGGAATAGCACACCGTCTGGGGAATATCACAACGTGCGGGACAATATCACACCATGTGGGGAATATCACACCCTGTGCGTAATATCACAACATGTGGGGCAATATCACACCGTGTGGGGAATATCACACCGTGTGGAATAATATCACACCGTGTGGGAAAATATCACACCGTGTGGGGAATATCACACCGTGTGGGGAATATCACACCATGTGGGGAATATCACACCATGTGGGACAATATCACACCATGTGGGGAATATCACACCGTGTGGGACAATATCACACCGTGTGGGGAATATCACACAGTTTGGGGAATATCACACCGTGTGGGACAATATCGCACCGTGTGGGACAATATCACACCGTGTGGGGAATATCTCACTGTGTGGGGAATATCACACCGTGTGGGACAATATCACACCATGTGGGGAATATCACTCCATGTGGGGAATATCACACTGTGTGGACAATATCACACCGTGTGGGGAATATCAAACCATGTGGGACAATATCACACCGTGTGGGACAATATCACACCATGTGGGACAATATCACACCGTGTGGGGAATATCACACCGTGTGGGACAATATCACACCGTGTGGGGAATATCACACCGTGTGGGACAATATCACACCGTGTGGGGAATATCACACTGCGTGGGACAATATCACACCGTGTGGTGAATATCACACAGCGTGGGACAATATCACACCGTGTGGGGAATATCACACCGTGTGGGGAATATCACACTTTGTGGGGAATATCACACCGTGTGGGACAATATCACACCGTGTTGGGAATATCACACCGTGTGGGGAATATCACACAGTGTGGGGAATATCACACCGTGTGGGGAATATCACACCGTGTGGGACAATATCATATCGTGTGGGGAATATCACACCATGTGGGACAATATCACACCGTGTGGATAATATCACACTGTGTGGGGAATATCACACAGACTGGGACAATATCACACTGGGTTGGGAATATCACACCGTGTGGTGAATATCACACCGTGTGGGACAATATCACACCGTGTCGGGAATATCTCACCATGTGGGACAATATCACACCATGTGGGACAATATCACACCGTGTGGGGAATATCACACCGTGTAGGACAATATCACACCGTGTTTGGAATATAACACCGTGTGGGAAATATCACACCATGTGGGGAATATCACACCGTGCGGGACAATATCACACCGTGTGGGGAATATCACACCATTTGGGGAATATCACACCGTGTGGGACAATATCACTCCGTGTGGGGAATATCACACCATGTGGGGAATAGCACACCGTGTGGGGAATATCACACCGTGTGGGACAATATCACACCATGTGGGGAATATCACACCCTGTGGGTAATATCACAACATGTGGGGCAATATCACACCGTGTGGGGAATATCACACCGTGTGGAATAATATCACACCGTGTGGGAAAATATCACACCGTGTGGGACAATATCACACCATGTGGGACAATATCACACCGTGTGGGGAATATCACACTGCGTGGGACAATATCACACCGTGTGTGGAATATCACACAGCGTGGGACAATATCACACCGTGTGGGGAATATCACACCGTGTGGGGAATATCACACTTTGTGGGGAATATCACACCGTGTGGGACAATATCACACCGTGTTGGGAATATCACACCGTGTGGGGAATATCACACAGTGTGGGGAATATCACACCGTGTGGGGAATATCACACCGTGTGGGACAATATCATATCGTGTGGGGAATATCACACCATGTGGGACAATATCATATCGTGTGGGGAATATCACACCATGTGGGACAATATCACACCTTGTGGGGAATATCACACCGTGTGGGGAATATCACACAGTCTGGGACAATATCACACTGGGTTAGGAATATCACACCGTGTGGTGAATATCACACCGTGTGGGACAATATCACACCGTGTCGGGAATATCTCACCATGTGGGACAATATCACACCGTGTGGGACAATATCACGCCGTGTGGGACAATATCACACCGTGTGGGGAATATTACACCATGTAGGACAATATCACACCGTGTTTGGAATATAACACCGTGTGGGAAATATCACACCATGTGGGGAATATCACACCGTGTGGGACAATATCACACCGTGTGGGGAATATCACACCATTTGGGGAATATCACACCGTGTGGGACAATATCACTCCGTGTGGGGAATATCACACCATGTGGGGAATAGCACACCGTGTGGGGAATATCACAACGTGTGGGACAATATCACACCATGTGGGGAATATCACACCCTGTGGGTAATATCACAACATGTGGGACAATATCACACCGTGTGGGGAATATCACACCGTGTGGAATAATATCACACCATGTGGGAAAATATCACACCGTGTGGGGAATATCACACCGTGTGGCGAATATCACACCATGTGGGGAATATCACACCTTGTGGGACAATATCACATCATGTGGGGAATATCACTCCATGTGGGGAATATCACACCGTGTGGAACAATATCACACCGTGTGGGGAATATCACAACATGTGGGACAATATCACACCGTGTGGGGAATATCACACTGTGTGGGGATTATCACACCGTGTTGGAAAATATCACACCGTGTGGGGAATATCACACCGTGTGGGGAATATCACACCGTGTGGGGAGTATCACACCGTGTGGGACAATATCACATCGTGTGGGAAAATATCACACCGTGTGGGAAAATATCACACCGTGTGGGGAATATGACACCGTATGGGGAATATCACACCGTGTGGGGAATATCACACCTTTTGGGGAATATCACACCGTGTGGGGAATATCACACCGTGTGGACAATATCACACCGTGTGGGGAATATCACACCGTGCTGGACAATATCACACCGTGTGGGGAATATCACACCGTGTGGGACAAGGTCACACCGTGTGGGGAATATCACACTGTGTGGGACAATATCACACCTTGTGGGTTATATCACACTGCGTGGGACAATATCACACCGTGTGGCGTATATCACACAGCGTGGGACAATATCACACCATGTGGGGAATATCACACCGTGTGGGGAATATCACACTGTGTGGGGAATATCACACCATGTGGGACAATATCACACCGTGTGGGGAATATCACACCGTGTGGGGAATATCACACAGTGTGGGGAATATCACACCGGGTGGGGAATATCACACCGTGTGGGACAATATCACATCGTGTGGGGAATATCACATCGTGTGCGGAATATCACACCATGTGGGACAATATCACACCGTGTGGGGAATATCACACCGTGTGGGGAATATCACACCGTGTGGGGAATATCACACAGTCTGGGACAATATCACACCGGGTTGGGAATATCACACCGTGGGGGAATATCACACCTTGTGGCACAATATCACACCATGTGGGGAATATCACACCGTGTGGGGAATATCACACTGTGTGGGGAATATCACACCGTGTGGGACAATATCACACCGTGTGGGGAATATCACACCGTGTGGGGAATATCACACCGTGTGGGACAATATCACACCGTGTGGGGTATATCACACCGTGGGGGAATATCACACCTTGTGGCACAATATCACACCATGTGGGGAATATCACACCGTGTGGGGAATATCACACCGTGTAGGACAATATCACACTGTGTGGGGAATATCACACCGTGTGGGTCAATATCACACCGTGTCGGGAATATCTCACCATGTGGGACAATATCACACCATGTGGGACAATATCACACCGTGTGGGACAATATCACACCGTGTGGGGAATATCACACCGTGTAGGACAATATCACACCGTGTTTGGAATATAACACTGTGTGGGAAATATCACACCATGTGGGGAATATCACACCGTGTGGGATAATATCACACCGTGTGGGGAATATCACACAGTGTGGGGAATATTACACTGTGTGGGGAATATCACACCATCTGGGACAATATCACACCGGGTGGGGAATATCACACCGTGTGTGGCATATCAAAATATGTGGGGAATATCACACTGTGTGGGACAATATCACACCATGAGGGACAATATCACACCGTGTGGGGAATATCACACCGTGTGGGACAATATCGCACCGTGTGGAGAATATCACACCGTGTGGGGAATATCACACCGTGTGGAATAATATCACACCGTGTGGGAAAATATCACACCGTGTGGGGAATATCACACCGTGTGGTGAATATCACACCATGTGGGGAATATCACACCATGTGGGACAATATCACACCATGTGGGGAATATCACACCGTGTGGGACAATATCACACCGTGTGGGGAATATCACACCGTTTGGGGCAAATCACACCGTGTGGGACAATATCACACCATGTGGGGAATATCACACCATGTGGGACAATATCACACCATGTGGGGAATATCACACCCTGTGGGTAATATCACAACATGTGGGACAATATCACACCGTGTGGGGAATATCACACCGTTTGCGGAATATCACACCGTGTGGGACAATATCACACCGCGTGGGGAATATCACACCGTGTGGAATAATATCACACCGTGTGGGAAAAAATCACACCGTGTGGGGAATATCACACCGTGTGGGGAATATCACACCATGTGGGGAATATCACACCATGTGGGACAATATCACACCATGTGGGGAATATCACACCGTGTGGGACAATATCACACCGTGTGGGGAATATCACACCATTTGGGGAATATCACACCGTGTGGGACAATATCGCACCGTGAGGGACAATATCACACCGTATGGGAAATATCTCACTGTGTGGGGAATATCACTCCGTGTGGGACAATATCACACCGTGTGGGGAATATCACTCCATGTGGGGAATATCACACCGTGTAGGACAATATCACACCGTGTGGGGAATATCACACAGTGTGGGGAATATCACACCGTGTGGGGAATATCACACCGTGTGGTCTATAATACACATGTGGGACAATATCACACCGTGTGGTGAATATCACACCGTGTGGGACAATATTACAGCTGTGGGGAATATCTCACAATGTGGGACAATATCACACCGTGTGGGACAATATCACTCCGTGAGGGGAATATGTCACCGTGTGGGGAATATCACACCATGTGGGATAATATCACACCGTGTGGGGAATATCACACCGTGTTGGGGATACACAACGTGTGGGGAATATCACACCGTATGGGACAATATCACACCTTGTGGGGAATATCACACCGTGAGGGACAATATCAAACCATGTGGGGAATATCACACTGTGTGGGACAATATCACACCATGAGGGACAATATCACACCGTGTGGGACAATATCACACCGTGTGGGGAATATCACAACGTGTGGGACAATATCACACCATGTGGGGAATATCACACCCTGTGGGTAATATCACAACATGTGGGACAATATCACACCGTGTGGGGAATATCACACCGTGTGGAATAATATCACACCGTGTGGGAAAATATCACACCGTGTGGGGAATATCACACCGTGTGGCGAATATCACACCATGTGGGGAATATCACACCATGTGGGACAATATCACACCATGTGGGGAATATCACACCGTGTGGGACAATATCACACCGTGTGGGGAATATCACACCGTTTGGGGAATATCACACCGTGTGGGACAATATCGCACCGTGTGGGACAATATCACACCGTGTGGGGAATATCTCACTGTGTGGGGAATATCACACCTTGTGGGACAATATCACATCATGTGGGGAATATCACTCCATGTGGGGAATATCACACCGTGTGGAACAATATCACACCGTGTGGGTAAATCACAATATGTGGGACAATATCACACCGTGTGGGGAATATCACACTGTGTGGGGATTATCACACCGTGTTGGAAAATATCACACCGTGTGGGGAATATCACACCGTGTGGGGAATATCACACCTTTTGGGGAATATCACACCGTGTGGGGAATATCACACCGTGTGGACAATATCACACCGTGTGGGGAATATCACACCTTTTGGGGAATATCACACCGTGTGGGGAATATCACACCGTGTGGACAATATCACACCGTGTGGGGAATATCACACCGTGCTGGACAATATCACACCGTGTGGGGAATATCACACCGTGTGGGACAATGTCACACCGTGTGGGGAATATCACACTGTGTGGGACAATATCACACCTTGTGGATTATATCACACTGCGTGGGACAATATCACACCGTGTGGCGTATATCACACAGCGTGGGACAATATCACACCATGTGGGGAATATCACACCGTGTGGGGAATATCACACAGTGTGGGGAATATCACACCGTGTGGGGAATATCACACCGTGTGGGACAATATCACATCGTGTGGGGAATATCACATCGTGTGGGGAATATCACACCATGTGGGACAATATCACACCGTGTGGGGAATATCACACCGTGTGGGGAATATCACAGCATGTGGGGAATATCACACAGTCTGGGACAATATCACACCGTGTTGGGAATATCACACCGTGGGGGAATATCACACCTTGTGGCACAATATCACACCATGTGGGGAATATCACACCGTGTGGGGAATATCACACTGTGTGGGGAATATCACACCGTGTGGGACAATATCACACCGTGTGGGGAATATCACACCGTGTGGGGAATATCACACCGTGTGGGACAATATCACACCGTGTGGGGTATATCACACCGTGGGGGAATATCACACCTTGTGGCACAATATCACACCATGTGGGGAATATCACACCGTGTGGGGAATATCACACCGTGTAGGACAATATCACACCGTGTGGGGAATATCACACCGTGTGGGTCAATATCACACCGTGTCGGGAATATCTCACCATGTGGGACAATATCACACCATGTGGGACAATATCACACCGTGTGGGACAATATCACACCGGGTGGGGAATATCACACCGTGTAGGACAATATCACACCGTGTTTGGAATATAACACCGTGTGGGAAATATCACACCATGTGGGGAATATGACACCGTGTGGGACAATATCACACCGTGTGGGGAATATCACACAGTGTGGGGAATATTACACTGTGTGGGGAATATCACACCATCTGGGACAATATCACACCGGGTGGGGAATATCACACCGTGTGTGGCATATCAAAATATGTGGGGAATATCACACTGTGTCGGACAATATCACACCATGAGGGACAATATCACACCGTGTGGGGAATATCACACCGTGTGGGACAATATCACATCGTGTGGAGACTATCACACCGTGTGGGGAATATCACACCGTGTGGAATAATATCACACCGTGTGGGAAAATATCACACCGTGTGGGGAATATCACACCGTGTGGTGAATATCACACCATGTGGGGAATATCACACCATGTGGGACAATATCACACCATGTGGGGAATATCACACCGTGTGGGGAATATCACAGCGTGTGGGGAATATCACACAGTCTGGGACAATATCACACCGGGTTGGGAATATCACACCGTGGGGGAATATCACACCTTGTGGCACAATATCACACCATGTGCGGAATATCACACCGTGTGGGGAATATCACACTGTGTGGGGAATATCACACCGTGTGGGACAATATCACACCGTGTGGGGAATATCACACCGTGTGGGGAATATCACACCGTGTGGGACAATATCACACCGTGTGGGGTATATCACACCGTGGGGGAATATCACACCTTGTGGCACAATATCACACCATGTGGGGAATATCACACCGTGTGGGGAATATCACACCGTGTAGGACAATATCACACCGTGTGGGGAATATCACACCGTGTGGGTCAATATCACACCGTGTCGGGAATATCTCACCATGTGGGACAATATCACACCATGTGGGACAATATCACACCGTGTGGGACAATATCACACCGTGTGGGGAATATCACACCGTGTAGGACAATATCACACCGTGTTTGGAATATAACACCGTGTGGGAAATATCACACCATGTGGGGAATATCACACCGTGTGGGACAATATCACACCGTGTGGGGAATATCACACAGTGTGGGGAACATTACACTGTGTGGGGAATATCACACCATCTGGGACAATATCACACCGGGTGGGGAATATCACACCGTGTGTGGCATATCAAAATATGTGGGGAATATCACACTGTGTGGGACAATATCCCACCATGAGGGACAATATCACACCGTGTGGGGAATATCACACCGTGTGGGACAATATCACACCGTGTGGAGAATATCACACCGTGTGGGGAATATCACACCGTGTGGAATAATATCACACCGTGTGGGAAAATATCACACCGTGTGGGGAATATCACACCGTGTGGTGAATATCACACCATGTGGGGAATATCACACCATGTGGGACAATATCACACCATGTGGGGAATATCACACCGTGTGGGACAATATCACACCGTGTGGGGAATATCACACCGTTTGGGGTATATCACACCGTGTGGGACAATATCACACCATGTGGGGAATATCACACCATGTGGGGAATAGCACACCGTGTGGGGAATATCACACCGTGTGGGACAATATCACACCATGTGGGGAATATCACACCCTGTGGGTAATATCACAACATGTGGGACAATATCACACCGTGTGGGGAATATCACACCGTTTGCGGAATATCACACCGTGTGGGACAATATCACACCGTGTGGGGAATATCACACCATGTGGCGAATAGCACACCGTGTGGGGAATATCACAACGTGTGGGACAATATCACACCATGTGGGGAATATCACACCCTGTGCGTAATATCACAACATGTGGGACAATATCACACCGTGTGGGGAATATCACACCATGTGGAATAATATCACACCGTGTGGGAAAATATCACACCGTGTGGGGAATATCACACCGTGTGGGGAAAATCACTATGTGGGACAATATCACACCATGTGGGGGATATCACACCGTGTGGGACAATATCACACCGTGTGGGGAATATCACACCGTTTGGGGAATATCACACCGTGTGGCACAATATCGCACCGTGAGGGACAATATCACACCGTATGGGGAATATCTCACTGTGTGGGGAATATCACACCGTGTGGGACAATATCACACCGTGTGGGGAATATCACTCCATGTGGGGAATATCACACCGTGTAGGACAATATCACATCGTGTGGGGAATATCACACAGTGTGGAATAATATCACACCGTGTGGGAAAATATCACACCGTGTGGGGAATATCACACCGTGTGGTGAATATCACACCATGTGGGGAATATCACACCATGTGGGACAATATCACACCATGTGGGGAATATCACACCGTGTGGGGAATATCACAGCGTGTGGGGAATATCACACAGTCTGGGACAATATCACACCGGGTTGGGAATATCACACCGTGGGGGAATATCACACCTTGTGGCACAATATCACACCATGTGCGGAATATCACACCGTGTGGGGAATATCACACTGTGTGGGGAATATCACACCGTGTGGGACAATATCACACCGTGTGGGGAATATCACACCGTGTGGGGAATATCACACCGTGTGGGACAATATCACACCGTGTGGGGTATATCACACCGTGGGGGAATATCACACCTTGTGGCACAATATCACACCATGTGGGGAATATCACACCGTGTGGGGAATATCACACCGTGTAGGACAATATCACACCGTGTGGGGAATATCACACCGTGTGGGTCAATATCACACCGTGTCGGGAATATCTCACCATGTGGGACAATATCACACCATGTGGGACAATATCACACCGTGTGGGACAATATCACACCGTGTGGGGAATATCACACCGTGTAGGACAATATCACACCGTGTTTGGAATATAACACCGTGTGGGAAATATCACACCATGTGGGGAATATCACACCGTGTGGGACAATATCACACCGTGTGGGGAATATCACACAGTGTGGGGAATATTACACTGTGTGGGGAATATCACACCATCTGGGACAATATCACACCGGGTGGGGAATATCACACCGTGTGTGGCATATCAAAATATGTGGGGAATATCACACTGTGTGGGACAATATCACACCATGAGGGACAATATCACACCGTGTGGGGAATATCACACCGTGTGGGACAATATCACACCGTGTGGAGAATATCACACCGTGTGGGGAATATCACACCGTGTGGAATAATATCACACCGTGTGGGAAAATATCACACCGTGTGGGGAATATCACACCGTGTGGTGAATATCACACCATGTGGGGAATATCACACCATGTGGGACAATATCACACCATGTGGGGAATATCACACCGTGTGGGACAATATCACACCGTGTGGGGAATATCACACCGTTTGGGGTATATCACACCGTGTGGGACAATATCACACCATGTGGGGAATATCACACCATGTGGGGAATAGCACACCGTGTGGGGAATATCACACCGTGTGGGACAATATCACACCATGTGGGGAATATCACACCCTGTGGGTAATATCACAACATGTGGGACAATATCACACCGTGTGGGGAATATCACACCGTTTGCGGAATATCACACCGTGTGGGACAATATCACACCGTGTGGGGAATATCACACCATGTGCCGAATAGCACACCGTGTGGGGAATATCACAACGTGTGGGACAATATCACACCATGTGGGGAATATCACACCCTGTGCGTAATATCACAACATGTGGGACAATATCACACCGTGTGGGGAATATCACACCATGTGGAATAATATCACACCGTGTGGGAAAATATCACACCGTGTGGGGAATATCACACCGTGTGGGGAAAATCACTATGTGGGACAATATCACACCATGTGGGGGATATCACACCGTGTGGGACAATATCACACCGTGTGGGGAATATCACACCGTTTGGGGAATATCACACCGTGTGGGACAATATCGCACCGTGAGGGACAATATCACACCGTATGGGGAATATCTCACTGTGTGGGGAATATCACACCGTGTGGGACAATATCACACCGTGTGGGGAATATCACTCCATGTGGGGAATATCACACCGTGTAGGACAATATCACATCGTGTGGGGAATATCACACAGTGTGGGGAATATCACACCGTGTGGGGAATATCACACCGTGTGGTCTATAATACACATGTGGGACAATATCACACCGTGTGGTGAATATCACACCGTGTGGGACAATATTACAGCTGTGGGGAATATCTCACAATGTGGGACAATATCACACCGTGTGGGACAATATCACTCCGTGAGGGGAATATGTCACCGTGTGGGGAATATCACACCATGTGGGACAATATCACACCGTGTGGGGAATATCACACCGTGTGGGGAATACACAACGTGTGGGGAATATCACACCGTATGGGACAATATCACACCTTGTGGGGAATATCACACCGTGAGGGACAATATCAAACCATGTGGGGAATATCACACTGTGTGGGAAAATATCACACCATGAGGGACAATATCACACCGTGTGGGGATTATTACACCGTGTAGGACAATATCACACCATGAGGGACAATATCACACCGTGTGGGACAATATCACACCGTGTGGGGTATATCACACCGTGTGGGACAATATCACACCGTGTGGGGAATATCACACCGTGTGGGACAATATCACACCGTGTGGGGAATATCACACCGTGTGGGACAATATCGCACGGTGTGGGGAATATCACACCGTGTGGGGAATATCACACCGTGTGGACAATATCACACCGTGCGGGGAATATCACACCGTGTGGGACAATATCACACCGTGTGGGGAATATTACACCGTGTAGGACAATATCACACCATGAGGGACAATATCACACCGTGTGGGACAATATCACACCGTGTGGGGTATATCACACCGTGTGCGACAATATCACATCGTGTGGGGAATATCACACCGTGTGGACAATATCACACCGTGCGGGGAATACCACACCGTGCGGGACAATATCACACCGTGTGGGGAATATCACACCGTGTGGGGAATATCACACCGTGTGGGGAATATCACACCATGTGGACAATATCACACCGTGTGGGAAATATCACACCATGTGGGAAAATATCACACCGAGTGGGGAATATCACATCGTGTTGGGAATATCACACCGTGTGGGGAATATCACTCTGTTTGGGGAGTAGCACACCGTGTGGGACAATATAACATCGTGTGGGAAAATATCACACCATGTGGGAAAATATCACACCGTGTGGGGAATATCACACTGTATGGGGAATATCACACCGTGTGGTGAATATCACACCATGTGGGGAATATCACACCATGTGGGACAATATCACACCATGTGGGGAATATCACACCGTGTGGGACAATATCACACCGTGTGGGGAATATCACACCGTTTGGGGTATATCACACCGTGTGGGACAATATCACACCATGTGGGGAATATCACACCATGTGGGGAATAGCACACCGTGTGGGGAATATCACACCGTGTGGGACAATATCACACCATGTGGGGAATATCACACCCTGTGGGTAATATCACAACATGTGGGACAATATCACACCGTGTGGGGAATATCACACCGTTTGCGGAATATCACACCGTGTGGGACAATATCACACCGTGTGGGGAATATCACACCATGTGGCGAATAGCACACCGTGTGGGGAATATCACAACGTGTGGGACAATATCACACCATGTGGGGAATATCACACCCTGTGCGTAATATCACAACATGTGGGACAATATCACACCGTGTGGGGAATATCACACCATGTGGAATAATATCACACCGTGTGGGAAAATATCACACCGTGTGGGGAATATCACACCGTGTGGGGAAAATCACTATGTGGGACAATATCACACCATGTGGGGGATATCACACCGTGTGGGACAATATCACACCGTGTGGGGAATATCACACCGTTTGGGGAATATCACACCGTGTGGGACAATATCGCACCGTGAGGGACAATATCACACCGTATGGGGAATATCTCACTGTGTGGGGAATATCACACCGTGTGGGACAATATCACACCGTGTGGGGAATATCACTCCATGTGGGGAATATCACACCGTGTAGGACAATATCACATCGTGTGGGGAATATCACACAGTGTGGGGAATATCACACCGTGTGGGGAATATCACACCGTGTGGTCTATAATACACATGTGGGACAATATCACACCGTGTGGTGAATATCACACCGTGTGGGACAATATTACAGCTGTGGGGAATATCTCACAATGTGGGACAATATCACACCGTGTGGGACAATATCACTCCGTGAGGGGAATATGTCACCGTGTGGGGAATATCACACCATGTGGGACAATATCACACCGTGTGGGGAATATCACACCGTGTGGGGAATACACAACGTGTGGGGAATATCACACCGTATGGGACAATATCACACCTTGTGGGGAATATCACACCGTGAGGGACAATATCAAACCATGTGGGGAATATCACACTGTGTGGGACAATATCACACCATGAGGGACAATATCACACCGTGTGGGACAATATCACACCGTGTGGGGATTATTACACCGTGTAGGACAATATCACACCATGAGGGACAATATCACACCGTGTGGGACAATATCACACCGTGTGGGGTATATCACACCGTGTGGGGAATATCACACCGTGTGGGGAATATCACACCGTGTGGGACAATATCACACCGTGTGGGGAATATCACACCGTGTGGGACAATATCGCACGGTGTGGGGAATATCACACCGTGTGGGGAATATCACACCGTGTGGACAATATCACACCGTGCGGGGAATATTACACCGTGTAGGACAATATCACACCATGAGGGACAATATCACACCGTGTGGGACAATATCACACCGTGTGGGGTATATCACACCGTGTGCGACAATATCACATCGTGTGGGGAATATCACACCGTGTGGACAATATCACACCGTGCGGGGAATACCACACCGTGCGGGACAATATCACACCGTGTGGGGAATATCACACCGTGTGGGGAATATCACACCGTGTGGGGAATATCACACCATGTGGACAATAGCACACCGTGTGGGGAATATCACACCGTGTGGGGAATTTCACACAATGTGGGACAATATCACACCGTGTGGGACAATATCACACCGTGTGGGGAATATCACACCATGTGTGGAATATCACACCATGTGGGGAATATCACACCGTGTGGACAATATCACACCATGTGGGGAATATCATTACCGTGTGGGACAATATCACACCGTGTGCGGAATATCACACCGTGTGGGGAATATCACACCGTGTGGGGAATATCATTACCATGTGGGACAATATCACACCGTGTGGGGAATATCACACCATGTGGGACAATATCACACCGTGTGGGGAATATCACACTGTGTGGGACAATATCACACCTTGTGGGGAATATCACACAGCGTGGGACAATATCACACCGTGTGGGGAATATCACACAGCGTGGGACAATATCACACCGTGTGGGGAATATCACACCGTGTGGGAAAATATCACACCGTGTGGGGAATATCACACCGTGTGAGGAATATCACACCATGTGGGGAATATCACACCATGTGGGACAATATCACACCATGTGGGGAATATCACACCGTGTGGGACAATATCACACCGTGTGGGGAATATCACACCGTTTGGGGAATATCACACCGTGTGGGACAATATCGTACCGTGAGGGACAATATCACACTGTGTGGGGAATATCTCACTGTGTGGGGAATATCACACCGTGTGGGACAATATCACACCGTGTGGGGAATATCACTCCATGTGGGGAATATCACACCGTGTAGGACAATATCACACCGTGTGGGGAATATCACACAGTGTGGGGAATATCACACCGTGTGGGGAATATCACACCGTGTGGTCTATAATACACATGTGGGACAATATCACACCGTGTGGTGAATATCACACCGTGTGGGACAATATTACAGCTGTGGGGAATAGCTCACAATGTGGGACAATATCACACCGTGTGGGACAATATCACTCCGTGAGGGGAATATGTCACCGTGTGGGGAATATCACACCATGTGGGACAATATCAAACCGTGTGGGGAATATCACACCGTGTGGGACAATATCACACCGTGTGGGGAATATCACACCGTTTGGGGTATATCACACCGTGTGGGACAATATCACACCGTGTGGAGAATATCACACCGTGTGGGGAATATCACACCGTGTGGAATAATATCACACCGTGTGGGAAAATATCACACCGTGTGGGGAATATCACACCGTGTGGTGAATATCACACCATGTGGGGAATATCACACCATGTGGGACAATATCACACCATGTGGGGAATATCACACCGTGTGGGACAATATCACACCGTTTGGGGAATATCACACCGTTTGGGGTATATCACACCGTGTGGGACAATATCACACCATGTGGGGAATATCACACCATGTGGGGAATAGCACACCGTGTGGGGAATATCACACCGTGTGGGACAATATCACACCATGTGGGGAATATCACACCCTGTGGGTAATATCACAACATGTGGGACAATATCACACCGTGTGGGGAATATCACACCGTTTGCGGAATATCACACCGTGTGGGACAATATCACACCGTGTGGGGAATATCACACCATGTGGCGAATAGCACACCGTGTGGGGAATATCACAACGTGTGGGACAATATCACACCATGTGGGGAATATCACACCCTGTGCGTAATATCACAACATGTGGGACAATATCACACCGTGTGGGGAATATCACACCATGTGGAATAATATCACACCGTGTGGGAAAATATCACACCGTGTGGGGAATATCACACCGTGTGGGAAAAATCACTATGTGGGACAATATCACACCATGTGGGGGATATCACACCGTGTGGGACAATATCACACCGTGTGGGGAATATCACACCGTTTGGGGAATATCACACCGTGTGGGACAATATCGCACCGTGAGGGACAATATCACACCGTATGGGGAATATCTCACTGTGTGGGGAATATCACACCGTGTGGGACAATATCACACCGTGTGGGGAATATCACTCCATGTGGGGAATATCACACCGTGTAGGACAATATCACATCGTGTGGGGAATATCACACAGTGTGGGGAATATCACACCGTGTGCGGAATATCACACCGTGTGGTCTATAATACACATGTGGGACAATATCACACCGTGTGGTGAATATCACACCGTGTGGGACAATATTACAGCTGTGGGGAATATCTCACAATGTGGGACAATATCACACCGTGTGGGACAATATCACTCCGTGAGGGGAATATGTCACCGTGTGGGGAATATCACACCATGTGGGACAATATCACACCGTGTGGGGAATATCACACCGTGTGGGGAATACACAACGTGTGGGGAATATCACACCGTATGGGACAATATCACACCTTGTGGGGAATATCACACCGTGAGGGACAATATCAAACCATGTGGGGAATATCACACTGTGTGGGACAATATCACACCATGAGGGACAATATCACACCGTGTGGGGATTATTACACCGTGTAGGACAATATCACACCATGAGGGACAATATCACACCGTGTGGGACAATATCACACCGTGTGGGGTATATCACACCGTGTGGGACAATATCACACCGTGTGGGGAATATCACACCGTGTGGGACAATATCACACCGTGTGGGGAATATCACACCGTGTGGGACAATATCGCACGGTGTGGGGAATATCACACCGTGTGGGGAATATCACACCGTGTGGACAATATCACACCGTGCGGGGAATATCACACCGTGTGGGACAATATCACACCGTGTGGGGAATATTACACCGTGTACGACAATATCACACCATGAGGGACAATATCACACCGTGTGGGACAATATCACACCGTGTGGGGTATATCACACCGTGTGCGACAATATCACATCGTGTGGGGAATATCACACCGTGTGGACAATATCACACCGTGCGGGGAATACCACACCGTGCGGGACAATATCACACCGTGTGGGGAATATCACACCGTGTGGGGAATATCACACCGTGTGGGGAATATCACACCATGTGGACAATAGCACACCGTGTGGGGAATATCACACCGTGTGGGGAATTTCACACAATGTGGGACAATATCACACCGTGTGGGAAATATCACACCATGTGGGATTATCACACCGTGTGGGAAAATATCACACCGAGTGGGGAATATCACATCGTGTTGGGAATATCACACCGTGTGGGGAATATCACTCTGTTTGGGGAGTATCACACCGTGTGGGACAATATAACATCGTGTGGGAAAATATCACACCATGTGGGAAAATATCACACCGTGTGGGGAATATCACACTGTATGGGGAATATCACACCGTGTGGTGAATATCACACCATGTGGGGAATATCACACCATGTGGGACAATATCACACCATGTGGGGAATATCACACCGTGTGGGACAATATCACACCGTGTGGGGAATATCACACCGTTTGGGGTATATCACACCGTGTGGGACAATATCACACCATGTGGGGAATATCACACCATGTGGGGAATAGCACACCGTGTGGGGAATATCACACCGTGTGGGACAATATCACACCATGTGGGGAATATCACACCCTGTGGGTAATATCACAACATGTGGGACAATATCACACCGTGTGGGGAATATCACACCGTTTGCGGAATATCACACCGTGTGGGACAATATCACACCGTGTGGGGAATATCACACCATGTGGCGAATAGCACACCGTGTGGGGAATATCACAACGTGTGGGACAATATCACACCATGTGGGGAATATCACACCCTGTGCGTAATATCACAACATGTGGGACAATATCACACCGTGTGGGGAATATCACACCATGTGGAATAATATCACACCGTGTGGGGAATATCACACCATGAGGGACAATATCACACCGTGTGGGGATTATTACACCGTGTAGGACAATATCACACCATGAGGGACAATATCACACCGTGTGGGACAATATCACACCGTGTGGGGTATATCACACCGTGTGGGACAATATCACACCGTGTGGGGAATATCACACCGTGTGGGACAATATCACACCGTGTGGGGAATATCACACCGTGTGGGACAATATCGCACGGTGTGGGGAATATCACACCGTGTGGGGAATATCACACCGTGTGGACAATATCACACCGTGCGGGGAATATCACACCGTGTGGGACAATATCACACCGTGTGGGGAATATTACACCGTGTACGACAATATCACACCATGAGGGACAATATCACACCGTGTGGGACAATATCACACCGTGTGGGGTATATCACACCGTGTGCGACAATATCACATCGTGTGGGGAATATCACACCGTGTGGACAATATCACACCGTGCGGGGAATACCACACCGTGCGG
Source organism: Pristiophorus japonicus (assembly GCF_044704955.1). Taxonomy (NCBI): domain Eukaryota; kingdom Metazoa; phylum Chordata; class Chondrichthyes; family Pristiophoridae; genus Pristiophorus; species Pristiophorus japonicus. The sequence goes on along the minus strand of NC_091979.1, from coordinate 17,783,993 downwards.
GACAATATCACACCGTGTGGGGAATATCACACCGTGTGGGGAATATCACACCGTGTGGGGAATATCACACCATGTGGACAATAGCACACCGTGTGGGGAATATCACACCGTGTGGGGAATTTCACACAATGTGGGACAATATCACACCGTGTGGGAAATATCACACCATGTGGGATTATCACACCGTGTGGGAAAATATCACACCGAGTGGGGAATATCACATCGTGTTGGGAATATCACACCGTGTGGGGAATATCACTCTGTTTGGGGAGTATCACACCGTGTGGGACAATATAACATCGTGTGGGAAAATATCACACCATGTGGGAAAATATCACACCGTGTGGGGAATATCACACTGTATGGGGAATATCACACCGTGTGGTGAATATCACACCATGTGGGGAATATCACACCATGTGGGACAATATCACACCATGTGGGGAATATCACACCGTGTGGGACAATATCACACCGTGTGGGGAATATCACACCGTTTGGGGTATATCACACCGTGTGGGACAATATCACACCATGTGGGGAATATCACACCATGTGGGGAATAGCACACCGTGTGGGGAATATCACACCGTGTGGGACAATATCACACCATGTGGGGAATATCACACCCTGTGGGTAATATCACAACATGTGGGACAATATCACACCGTGTGGGGAATATCACACCGTTTGCGGAATATCACACCGTGTGGGACAATATCACACCGTGTGGGGAATATCACACCATGTGGCGAATAGCACACCGTGTGGGGAATATCACAACGTGTGGGACAATATCACACCATGTGGGGAATATCACACCTTGTGCGTAATATCACAACATGTGGGACAATATCACACCGTGTGGGGAATATCACACCATGTGGAATAATATCACACCGTGTGGGAAAATATCACACCGTGTGGGGAATATCACACCGTGTGGGGAAAATCACTATGTGGGACAATATCACACCATGTGGGGGATATCACACCGTGTGGGACAATATCACACCGTGTGGGGAATATCACACCGTTTGGGGAATATCACACCGTGTGGGACAATATCGCACCGTGAGGGACAATATCACACCGTATGGGGAATATCTCACTGTGTGGGACAATATCACACCGTGTGGGGAATATCACACCGTGTGGGACAATATCGCACGGTGTGGGGAATATCACACCGTGTGGGGAATATCACACCGTGTGGACAATATCACACCGTGCGGGGACTATCACACCGTGTGGACAATATCACACCGTGTGGGGAATATTACACCGTGTAGGACAATATCACACCATGAGGGACAATATCACACCGTGTGGGACAATATCACACCGTGTGGGGTATATCACACCGTGTGCGACAATATCACATCGTGTGGGGAATATCACACCGTGTGGACAATATCACACCGTGCGGGGAATACCACACCGTGCGGGACAATATCACACCGTGTGGGGAATATCACACCGTGTGGGGAATATCACACCGTGTGGGGAATATCACACCATGTGGACAATAGCACACCGTGTGGGGAATATCACACCGTGTGGGGAATTTCACACAATGTGGGACAATATCACACCGTGTGGGACAATATCACACCGTGTGGGGAATATCACACCATGTGTGGAATATCACACCATGTGGGCAATATCACACCGTGTGGACAATATCACACCATGTGGGGAATATCATTACCGTGTGGGACAATATCACACCGTGTGCGGAATATCACACCGTGTGGGACAATATCACACCGTGTGGGGAATATCACACCGTGTGGGACAATATCGCACGGTGTGGGGAATATCACACCGTGTGGGACAATATCGCACGGTGTGGGGAATATCACACCGTGTGGGGAATATCACACCTTGTGGGGAATATCACACAGCGTGGGACAATATCACACCGTGTGGGGAATATCACACAGCGTGGGACAATATCACACCGTGTGGGGAATATCACACCGTGTGGGAAAATATCACACCATGTGGGGAATATCACACCGTGTGAGGAATATCACACCATGTGGGGAATATCACACCATGTGGGACAATATCACACCATGTGGGGAATATCACACCGTGTGGGACAATATCACACCGTGTGGGGAATATCACACCGTTTGGGGAATATCACACCGTGTGGGACAATATCGTACCGTGAGGGACAATATCACACTGTGTGGGGAATATCTCACTGTGTGGGGAATATCACACCGTGTGGGACAATATCACACCGTGTGGGGAATATCACTCCATGTGGGGAATATCACACCGTGTAGGACAATATCACACCGTGTGGGGAATATCACACAGTGTGGGGAATATCACACCGTGTGGGGAATATCACACCGTGTGGTCTATAATACACATGTGGGACAATATCACACCGTGTGGTGAATATCACACCGTGTGGGACAATATTACAGCTGTGGGGAATAGCTCACAATGTGGGACAATATCACACCGTGTGGGACAATATCACTCCGTGAGGGGAATATGTCACCGTGTGGGGAATATCACACCATGTGGGACAATATCAAACCGTGTGGGGAATATCACACCGTGTGGGACAATATCACACCGTGTGGGGAATATCACACCGTTTGGGGTATATCACACCGTGTGGGACAATATCACACCGTGTGGAGAATATCACACCGTGTGGGGAATATCACACCGTGTGGAATAATATCACACCATGTGGGGAATATCACACCATGTGGGGAATAGCACACCGTGTGGGGAATATCACACCGTGTGGGACAATATCACACCATGTGGGGAATATCACACCCTGTGGGTAATATCACAACATGTGGGACAATATCACACCGTGTGGGGAATATCACACCGTTTGCGGAATATCACACCGTGTGGGACAATATCACACCGTGTGGGGAATATCACACCATGTGGCGAATAGCACACCGTGTGGGGAATATCACAACGTGTGGGACAATATCACACCATGTGGGGAATATCACACCGTGTGGGGAATATCACACCGTTTGGGGAATATCACACCGTGTGGGACAATATCGCACCGTGAGGGACAATATCACACCGTATGGGGAATATCTCACTGTGTGGGGAATATCACACCGTGTGGGACAATATCACACCGTGTGGGGAATATCACTCCATGTGGGGAATATCACACCGTGTAGGACAATATCACATCGTGTGGGGAATATCACACAGTGTGGGGAATATCACACCGTGTGGGGAATATCACACCGTGTGGTCTATAATACACATGTGGGACAATATCACACCGTGTGGTGAATATCACACCGTGTGGGACAATATTACAGCTGTGGGGAATATCTCACAATGTGGGACAATATCACACTGTGTGGGACAATATCACTCCGTGAGGGGAATATGTCACCGTGTGGGGAATATCACACCATGTGGGACAATATCACACCGTGTGGGGAATATCACACCGTGTGGGGAATACACAACGTGTGGGGAATATCACACCGTATGGGACAATATCACACCTTGTGGGGAATATCACACCGTGAGGGACAATATCAAACCATGTGGGGAATATCACACTGTGTGGGACAATATCACACCATGAGGGACAATATCACACCGTGTGGGGATTATTACACCGTGTAGGACAATATCACACCATGAGGGACAATATCACACCGTGTGGGACAATATCACACCGTGTGGGGTATATCACACCGTGTGGGACAATATCACACCGTGTGGGGAATATCACACCGTGTGGGACAATATCACACCGTGTGGGGAATATCACACCGTGTGGGACAATATCGCACGGTGTGGGGAAATCACACCGTGTGGGGAATATCACACCGTGTGGACAATATCACACCGTGCGGGGAATATCACACCGTGTGGGACAATATCACACCGTGTGGGGAATATTACACCGTGTAGGACAATATCACACCATGAGGGACAATATCACACCGTGCGGGGAATATCACACCGTGTGGGACAATATCACACCGTGTGGGGAATATTACACCGTGTAGGACAATATCACACCATGAGGGACAATATCACACCGTGTGGGACAATATCACACCGTGTGGGGTATATCACACCGTGTGCGACAATATCACATCGTGTGGGGAATATCACACCGTGTGGACAATATCACACCGTGCGGGGAATACCACACCGTGCGGGACAATATCACACCGTGTGGGGAATATCACACCGTGTGGGGAATATCACACCGTGTGGGGAATATCACACCATGTGGACAATAGCACACCGTGTGGGGAATATCACACCGTGTGGGGAATTTCACACAATGTGGGACAATATCACACCGTGTGGGAAATATCACACCATGTGGGGATTATCACACCGTGTGGGAAAATATCACACCGAGTGGGGAATATCACATCGTGTTGGGAATATCACACCGTGTGGGGAATATCACTCTGTTTGGGGAGTATCACACCGTGTGGGACAATATAACATCGTGTGGGAAAATATCACACCATGTGGGAAAATATCACACCGTGTGGGGAATATCACACTGTATGGGGAATATCACACCGTGTGGGGAATATCACACCTTTTGGGAAAGATCACACCGTGTGGGGAATATCACACCGTGCGGGACAATATCACACCGTGTGGGGAATATCACACCATGTGTGGAATATCACACCATGTGGGGAATATCACACCGTGTGGACAATATCACACCATGTGGGGAATATCATTACCGTGTGGGACAATATCACACCGTGTGCGGAATATCACACCGTGTGGGGAATATCACACCGTGTGGGGAATATCATTACCATGTGGGACAATATCACACCGTGTGGGGAATATCACACCATGTGGGACAATATCACACCGTGTGGGGAATATCACACTGTGTGGGACAATATCACACCTTGTGGGGAATATCACACAGCGTGGGACAATATCACACCGTGTGGGGAATATCACACAGCGTGGGACAATATCACACCGTGTGGGGAATATCACACCGTGTGGGAAAATATCACACCGTGTGGGGAATATCACACCGTGTGAGGAATATCACACCATGTGGGGAATATCACACCATGTGGGACAATATCACACCATGTGGGGAATATCACACCGTGTGGGACAATATCACACCGTGTGGGGAATATCACACCGTTTGGGGAATATCACACCGTGTGGGACAATATCGTAACGTGAGGGACAATATCACACTGTGTGGGGAATATCTCACTGTGTGGGGAATATCACACCGTGTGGGACAATATCACACCGTGTGGGGAATATCACTCCATGTGGGGAATATCACACCGTGTAGGACAATATCACACCGTGTGGGGAATATCACACAGTGTGGGGAATATCACACCGTGTGGGGAATATCACACCGTGTGGTCTATAATACACATGTGGGACAATATCACACCGTGTGGTGAATATCACACCGTGTGGGACAATATTACAGCTGTGGGGAATAGCTCACAATGTGGGACAATATCACACCGTGTGGGACAATATCACTCCGTGAGGGGAATATGTCACCGTGTGGGGAATATCACACCATGTGGGACAATATAAAACCGTGTGGGGAATATCACACCGTGTGGGACAATATCACACCGTGTGGGGAATATCACACCGTTTGGGGTATATCACACCGTGTGGGACAATATCACACCGTGTGGAGAATATCACACCGTGTGGGGAATATCACACCGTGTGGAATAATATCACACCGTGTGGGAAAATATCACACCGTGTGGGGAATATCACACCGTGTGGTGAATATCACACCATGTGGGGAATATCACACCATGTGGGACAATATCACACCATGTGGGGAATATCACACCGTGTGGGACAATATCACACCGTGTGGGGAATATCACACCGTTTGGGGTATATCACACCGTGTGGGACAATATCACACCATGTGGGGAATATCACACCATGTGGGGAATAGCACACCGTGTGGGGAATATCACACCGTGTGGGACAATATCACACCATGTGGGGAATATCACACCCTGTGGGTAATATCACAACATGTGGGACAATATCACACCGTGTGGGGAATATCACACCGTTTGCGGAATATCACACCGTGTGGGACAATATCACACCGTGTGGGGAATATCACACCATGTGGCGAATAGCACACCGTGTGGGGAATATCACAACGTGTGGGACAATATCACACCATGTGGGGAATATCACACCCTGTGCGTAATATCACAACATGTGGGACAATATCACACCGTGTGGGGAATATCACACCATGTGGAATAATATCACACCGTGTGGGAAAATATCACACCGTGTGGGGAATATCACACCGTGTGGGGAAAATCACTATGTGGGACAATATCACACCATGTGGGGGATATCACACCGTGTGGGACAATATCACACCGTGTGGGGAATATCACACCGTTTGGGGAATATCACACCGTGTGGGACAATATCGCACCGTGAGGGACAATATCACACCGTATGGGGAATATCTCACTGTGTGGGGAATATCACACCGTGTGGGACAATATCACACCGTGTGGGGAATATCACTCCATGTGGGGAATATCACACCGTGTAGGACAATATCACATCGTGTGGGGAATATCACACAGTGTGGGGAATATCACACCGTGTGGGGAATATCACACCGTGTGGTCTATAATACACATGTGGGACAATATCACACCGTGTGGTGAATATCACACCGTGTGGGACAATATTACAGCTGTGGGGAATATCTCACAATGTGGGACAATATCACACCGTGTGGGACAATATCACTCCGTGAGGGGAATATGTCACCGTGTGGGGAATATCACACCATGTGGGACAATATCACACCGTGTGGGGAATATCACACCGTGTGGGGAATACACAACGTGTGGGGAATATCACACCGTATGGGACAATATCACACCTTGTGGGGAATATCACACCGTGAGGGACAATATCAAACCATGTGGGGAATATCACACTGTGTGGGACAATATCACACCATGAGGGACAATATCACACCGTGTGGGACAATATCACACCGTGTGGGGATTATTACACCGTGTAGGACAATATCACACCATGAGGGACAATATCACACCGTGTGGGACAATATCACACCGTGTGGGGTATATCACACCGTGTGGGACAATATCACACCGTGTGGGGAATATCACACCGTGTGGGACAATATCACACCGTGTGGGGAATATCACACCGTGTGGGACAATATCGCACGGTGTGGGGAATATCACACCGTGTGGGGAATATCACACCGTGTGGACAATATCACACCGTGCGGGGAATATCACACCGTGTGGGACAATATCACACCGTGTGGGGAATATTACACCGTGTAGGACAATATCACACCATGAGGGACAATATCACACCGTGTGGGACAATATCACACCGTGTGGGGTATATCACACCGTGTGTGACAATATCACATCGTGTGGGGAATATCACACCGTGTGGACAATATCACACCGTGCGGGGAATACCACACCGTGCGGGACAATATCACACCGTGTGGGGAATATCACACCGTGTGGGGAATATCACACCGTGTGGGGAATATCACACCATGTGGACAATAGCACACCGTGTGGGGAATATCACACCGTGTGGGGAATTTCACACAATGTGGGACAATATCACACCGTGTGGGAAATATCACACCATGTGGGGATTATCACACCGTGTGGGAAAATATCACACCGAGTGGGGAATATCACATCGTGTTGGGAATATCACACCGTGTGGGGAATATCACTCTGTGTGGGGAGTATCACACCGTGTGGGACAATATAACATCGTGTGGGAAAATATCACACCATGTGGGAAAATATCACACCGTGTGGGGAATATCACACTGTATGGGGAATATCACACCGTGTGGGGAATATCACACCTTTTGGGAAAGATCACACCGTGTGGGGAATATCACACCGTGCGGGACAATATCACACCGTGTGGGGAATATCACACCATGTGTGGAATATCACACCATGTGGGGAATATCACACCGTGTGGACAATATCACACCATGTGGGGAATATCATTACCGTGTGGGACAATATCACACCGTGTGCGGAATATCACACCGTGTGGGGAATATCACACCGTGTGGGGAATATCATTACCATGTGGGACAATATCACACCGTGTGGGGAATATCACACCATGTGGGACAATATCACACCGTGTGGGGAATATCACACTGTGTGGGACAATATCACACCTTGTGGGGAATATCACACAGCGTGGGACAATATCACACCGTGTGGGGAATATCACACAGCGTGGGACAATATCACACCGTGTGGTGAATATCACACCGTGTGGGAAAATATCACACCGTGTGGGGAATATCACACCGTGTGAGGAATATCACACCATGTGGGGAATATCACACCATGTGGGACAATATCACACCATGTGGGGAATATCACACCGTGTGGGACAATATCACACCGTGTGGGGAATATCACACCGTTTGGGGAATATCACACCGTGTGGGACAATATCGTACCGTGAGGGACAATATCACACTGTGTGGGGAATATCTCACTGTGTGGGGAATATAACACCGTGTGGGACAATATCACACCGTGTGGGGAATATCACTCCATGTGGGGAATATCACACCGTGTAGGACAATATCACACCGTGTGGGGAATATCACACAGTGTGGGGAATATCACACCGTGTGGGGAATATCACACCGTGTGGTCTATAATACACATGTGGGACAATATCACACCGTGTGGTGAATATAACACCGTGTGGGACAATATTACAGCTGTGGGGAATAGCTCACAATGTGGGACAATATCACACCATGTGGGACAATATCACTCCGTGAGGGGAATATGTCACCGTGTGGGGAATATCACACCATGTGGGACAATATCAAACCGTGTGGGGAATATCACACCGTGTGGGGAATACCACAACGTGTGGGGAATATCACACCGTATGGGACAATATCACACCTTGTGGGGAATATCACACCGTGAGGGACAATATCAAACCATGTGGGGAATATCACACTGTGTGGGACAATATCACACCATGAGGGACAATATCACACCGTGTGGGACAATATCACACCGTGTGGGGAATATTACACCGTGTAGGACAATATCACACCATGAGGGACAATATCACACCGTGTGGGACAATATCACACCGTGTGGGGTATATCACACCGTGTGGGACAATATCACACCGTGTGGGGAACATCACACCGTGTGGGACAATATCACATCGTGTGGGGAATATCACACCGTGTGGGACAATCTCGCACGGTGTGGGGAATATCACACCGTGTGGGGAATATCACACCGTGTGGACAATATCACACCGTGTGGGGAATATCACACCGTGTGGGGAATATCACACCGTGTAGACAATAGCACACCGTGTGGGGAATATCATTACCGTGTGGGACAATATCACACCGTGTGGGGAATATCACACCGTGTGGGGAATTTCACACAATGTGGGACAATATCACAACGTGTGGGAAATATCACACCATGTGGGGATTATCACACCGTGTGGGAAAATATCACACCGAGTGGGGAATATCACACCGTGTGGGGAATATCACACCGTGTGGGAAGTATCACACCGTGTGGGACAATATCACATCGTGTGGGATTTATCACACCGTGTGGGAAAATATCACACCGTGTGGGGAATATCACACTGTATGGGGAATATCACACCGTGTGGGGAATATCACACCTTTTGGGAAAGATCACACCGTGTGGGGAATATCACACCGTGTGGACAATATCACACCGTGCGGGGAATATCACACTGTGCGGGACAATATCACACCGTGTGGGGAATATCACACCGTGTGGGGAATATCACACCGTGTGGGGAATATCACACCGTGTGGACAATATCACACCGTGTGGGGAATATCATTACCGTGTGGGACAATATCACACCGTGTGGGGAATATCACACTGTGTGGGACAATATCACACCTTGTGGGGAATATCACACTGCGTGGGACAATATCACACCGTGTGGGGAATATCACACAGCGTGGGACAATATCACACCGTGTGGGGAATATCACACCGTGTGGGGAATATCACACCGTGTGGGGAATATAACACTGTGTGGGGAGTATCACACCTTGTGGGACAATATCACATCGTGTGGGAAAATATCACACCGTGTGGGAAAATATCACACCGTGTGGGGAATATCACACTGTATGGGAAATATCACACCGTGTGGGGAATATCACACCTTTTGTGGAATATCACACCGTGTGGGGAATATCACACCGTGTGGACAATATCACACCGTGTGGGGAATATCACACCGTGCGGGACAATATCACACCGTGTGGGGAATATCACACCGTGTGGGACAATATCACACCGTGTGGGGAATATCACACTGCGTGGGACAATATCACACCGTGTGGGGAATATCACACAGCGTGGGACAATATCACACCGTGTGGGGAATATCACACCATGTGGGGAATATCACACTTTGTGGGGAATATCACACCGTGTGGGACAATATCACACTGTGTTGGGAATATCACACCGTTTGGGGAATATCACACCATGTGGGGAATATCACACCATGTGGGACAATATCACACCATGTGGGGAATATCACACCGTGTGGGACAATATCACACCGTGTGGGGAATATCACACCGTTTGGGGAATATCACACCGTGTGGGACAATATCGTACCGTGAGGGACAATATCACACCGTGTGGGGAATATCTCACTGTGTGGGGAATATCACACCGTGTGGGACAATATCACACCGTGTGGGGAATATCACTCCATGTGGGGAATATCACACCGTGTAGGACAATATCACACCGTGTGGGGAATATCACACAGTGTGGGGAATATCACACCGTGTGGGGAATATCACACCGTGTGGTCTATAATACACATGTGGGACAATATCACACTGTGTGGTGAATATCACACCGTGTGGGACAATATTACAGCTGTGGGGAATATCTCACAATGTGGGACAATATCACACCGTGTGGGACAATATCACTCCGTGAGGGGAATATGTCACCGTGTGGGGAATATCACACCATGTGGGACAATATCAAACCGTGTGGGGAATATCACACCGTGTGGGGAATACCACAACGTGTGGGGAATATCACACCGTATGGGACAATATCACACCTTTTGGGGAATATCACACCGTGAGGGACAATATCAAACCATGTGGGGAATATCACACTGTGTGGGACAATATCACACCATGAGGGACAATATCACACCGTGTGGGACAATATCACACCGTGTGGGGAATATTACACCGTGTAGGACAATATCACACCATGAGGGACAATATCACACCGTGTGGGACAATATCACACCGTGTGGGGTATATCACACCGTGTGGGACAATATCACACCGTGTGGGGAACATCACACTGTGTGGGACAATATCACACCGTGTGGGGAATATCACACCGTGTGGACAATATCACACCGTGCGGGGAATACCACACCGTGCGGGACAATATCACACCATGTGGGGAATATCACACCGTGTGGGGAATATCACACCATGTGGGGAATATCACACCGTGTGGACAATAGCACACCGTGTGGGGAATATCATTACCGTGTGGGACAATATCACACAATGTGGGGAATATCACACCGTGTGGGGAATTTCACACAATGTGGGACAATATCACACCGTGTGGGTAATATCACACCATGTGGGGATTATCACACCGTGTGGGAAAATATCACACCGAGTGGGGAATATTACACCATGTGGGGAATATCACACCGTGTGGGAACTATCACACCGTGTGGGACAATATCACATCGTGTGGGAAAATATCACACCGTGTGGGAAAATATCACACCGTGTGGGGAATATCACACTGTATGGGGAATATCACACCGTGTGGGGAATATCACACCTTTTGGGAAAGATCACACCGTGTGGGGAATATCACACCGTGTGGACAATATCACACCGTGCGGGGAATATCACACTGTGCGGGAAAATATCACACCGTGTGGGGAATATCACACCGTGTGGGGAATATCACACCGTGTGGAGAATATCACACCGTGTGGACAATATCACACCGTGTGGGGAATATCATTACCGTGTGGGACAATATCACACCGTGTGGGGAATATCACACTGTGTGGGACAATATCACACATTGTGGGGAATATCACACTTCGTGGGACAATATCACACCGTGTGGGGAATATCACACAGCGTGGGACAATATCACACCGTGTGGGGAATATCACACCGTGTGGAGAATATCACACCGTGTGGGGAATATCACACTGTGTGGGGAGTATCACACCGTGTGGGACAATATCACATCGTGTGGGAAAATATCACACCGTGTGGGAAAATATCACACCGTGTGGGGAATATCACACTGTATGGGAAATATCACACCGTGTGGGGAATATCACACCTTTTGTGGAATATCACACCGTGTGGGGAATATCACACCGTGTGGACAATATCACACCGTGTGGGGAATATCATACCGTGCGGGACAATATCACACCGTGTGGGGAATATCACACCGTGTGGGACAATATCACACCGTGTGGGGAATATCACACTGCGTGGGACAATATCACACTGTGTGGGGAATATCACACAGCGTGGGACAATATCACACCGTGTGGGAAATATCACACCGTGTGGGGAATATCACACTTTGTGGGGAATATCACACCGTGTGGGACAATATCACACTGTGTTGGGAATATCACACCGTGTGGGGAATATCACACCATGTGGGACAATATCACACCTTGTGGGGAATATCACACCGTGTGGGACAATATCACACCGTGTGGGGAATATCACACCGTGTGGGGCATATCACACCGTGTGGGGAATATCACACCATGTGGACAATATCACACCGTATGGGGAATATCATTACCGTGTGGGACAATATCACACCGTTTGGGGAATATCATACTGTGTGGGACAATATCACACCTTGTGGGGAATATCACACTGCGTGGGACAATATCACACCGTGTGGGGAATATCACACAGCGTGGGACAATATCACACCGTGTGGGGAAAATCACACCGTGTGGGGAATATCACACCATGTGGGGAATATCACACTGTGTGGGGAGTATCACACCGTGTGGGACAATATCACATCGTGTGGGAAAATATCACACCGTGTGGGAAAATATCACACCGTGTGGGGAATATCACACCGTATGGGAAATATCACACCGTGTGGGGAATATCACACCTTTTGTGGAATATCACACCGTGTGGGGAATATCACACCGTGTGGACAATATCACACCGTGTGGGGAATATCACACTGTGCGGGACAATATCACACCGTGTGGGGAATATCACATCGTGTGGGACAATATCACACCGTGTGGGGAATATCACACTGCGTGGGACAATATCACACCGTGTGGGGAATATCACACAGCGTGGGACAATTTCACACCGTGTGGGGAATATCACACCGTGTGGGGAATATCACACTTTTTGGGGAATATCACACCGTGTGGGACAATATCACACCGTGTTGGGAATATCACACCGTGTGGGGAATATCACACCATGTGGGACAATATCACACCTTGTGGGGAATATCACACCGTGTGGGACAATATCACACCGTGTGGGGAATATCACACCGTGTGGGGCATATCACACCGTGTGGGGAATATCACACCCCGTGTGGGGAATGTCACACTATGTGGGAAATAACACACCTTGTCGGGAATATCACACTGTCTGGGACAATATCACACCATGCGTCGGCGGCACTCGGGAGCAGCGTCGAGGAGGTGCGTGGATAGGCCTGTAAAAGGCACAGCAGTGAGTTCGGGGCCCAGCGTCGGCGGCAGTCGGGAGCAGCGTCGAGGATATGCGTGGAGAGGCCTATAAAAGGCGTACTTGTGCAGCTACAGGGAGAAGGCAAAAAAGAAGTAGAAAGAAATCAAAAGGTGACGTCACAGCCAAGAGGGTAAGTGATTGGCTGGTGATTGGTGAGTAGTTTTTCTTTTTTCTCCTATATCAGTCAGTAACTTTTAAAATTGTTGTTGCCAATTTACATGTATATAAGGGTTAAGTCATGGCAGGAGAGCTCGGTCGGGTGTTATGCTCCTCCTGTACCATGTGGGAACTTAGGGACACTTCCGGTGTCCCTGACGATTATGTGTGCGGGAAGTGTATCCGCCTCCAGCTCCTGACAGACCGCGTTGCAGAGTTGGAGCTGAGGATGGATTCACTCTGGAGCATCCACGATGCTGAGAATGAAGTGATTATCACATGTAGCGAGTTGGTCGTACCACAGGGAAAGTGTCCACAGCCAGATAGGGAATGGAAGACCAACAGGAAGAGCAGTGCAAGGAAGGTAGTGCAGGAGTCCCCTGTGGTCATCCCCCTGCAAAACAGATACACTGCTTTGGGTACTGTTGAGGGGGATGACTCATCAGGGGAGGGCAGCAGCAGCCAAGTTCATGGCACCGTGGCTGGCTCTGCTGCACAGGAGGGCAGGAAAAAGAGTGAGAGAGCAATAGTGATTGGGGATTCAATGGTGAGGGGAATAGATAGGCGTTTCTGCGGCCGCAACTGAGACTCCAGGATGGTATGTTGCCTCCCTGGTGCAAGGGTCAAGGATGTCTCGGAGCGGGTGCAGGACATTCTAAAAAGGGAGGGAGAACAGCCAGTTGTCGTGGTGCACATTGGTACCAACGACATAGGTAAAAAGAGGGATGAGGTCCTACGAAACGAATTTAAGGAGCTAGGAGCTAAATTAAAAAGTAGGACCTCAAAAGTAGTAATCTCGGGATTGCTACCAGTGCCACGTGATAGTCAGAGTAGGAATCGCAGGATAGCGCAGATGAATACGTGGCTTGAGCAGTGGTGCAACAGGGAGGGATTCAAATTCCTGGGGCATTGGAACCGGTTCTGGGGGAGGTGGGACCAGTACAAACCGGACGGTCTGCACCTGGGCAGGACCGGAACCAATGTCCTAGGGGGAGTGCTTAAACTGATATGGCAGGGGGATGGGAACCAATGCAGGGAGACAGAGGGAAACAAAAAGGAGGCAAAAGCAAAAGACAGAAAGGAGATGAGGAAAATTGGAGGGCAGAGAAACCCAAGGCAAAGAACAAAAAGGGCCACTGTACAGCAAAATTCTAAAAGGACAAAGGGTGTTAAAAGAACAAGCCTGAAGGCTTTGTGTCTTAATGCAAGGAGTATCCGCAATAAAGTGGATGAATTAACTGTGCAAATAGATGTTAACAAATATGATGTGATTGGGATTACGGAGACGTGGCTCCAGGATGATCAGGGCTGGGAACTCAACATCCAGGGGTATTCAACATTCAGGAAAGATAGAATAAAAGGAAAAGGAGGTGGGGTAGCATTGCTGGTTAAGGAGCAAATTAAGGCAATAGTTCGGAAGGACATTAGCTTGGATGATGTGGAATCTATATGGGTAGAGCTGCAGAATACCAAAGGACAAAAAACGTTAGTGGGAGTTGTGTACAGACCTCCAAACAGTAGTAGTGATGTTGGGGAGGGCATCAAACATGAAATTAGGGGTGCGTGCAATAAAGGTGCAGCAGTTATAATGGGTGACTTTAATATGCACATAGATTGGGTTAACCAAACTGGAAGCAATACGGTAGAGGAGGATTTCCTGGAGTGCATAAGGGATGGTTTTTTAGACCAATATGTCGAGGAACCAACGAGGGGGGAGGCCATCTTAGACTGGGTGTTGTGTAATGAGAGAGGATTAATTAGCAATCTCGTTGTGCGAGGCCCCTTGGGGAAGAGTGACCATAATATGGTGGAATTCTGCATTAGGATGGAGAACGAAACAGTTAATTCAGAGACCATGGTCCAGAACTTAAAGAAGGGTAACTTTGAAGGTATGAGGCGTCAATTGGCTAGGATAGATTGGCGAATGATACTGAAGGGGTTGACTGTGGATGGGCAATGGGAGACATTTAGAGACCGCATGGATGAACTACAACAATTGTACATTCCTGTCTGTCGTAAAAATAAAAAAGGGAAGGTGGCTCAACCGTGGCTATCAAGGGAAATCAGGGATAGCATTAAAGCCAAGGAAGTGGCATACAAATTGGCCAGAAATAGCAGAGAACCCGGGGACTGGGAGAAATTTAGAACTCAGCAGAGGAGGACAAAGGGTTTGATTCGGGCAGGGAAAATGGAGTACGAGAAGAAGCTTGCAGGGAACATTAGACGGATTGCAAAAGTTTCTATAGATATGTAAAGAGAAAAAGGTTAGTAAAGACAAACGTAGGTCCCCTGCAGTCAGAATCAGGGGAAGTCATAACGGGGAACAAAGAAATGGCGGACCAATTGAACAAGTACTTTGGTTCGGTATTCACTGAGGAGGACACAAACAACCTTCCGGATATAAAAGGGGTCGGAGGGTCTAGTAAGGAGGAGGAACTGAGGGAAATCCTTATTAGTCGGGAAATTGTGTTGGGGAAATTGATGGGATTGAAGACCGATAAATCCCCAGGGCCTGATGGACTGCATCCCAGAGTACTTAAGGAGGTGGCCTTGGAAATAGTGGATGCATTGACAGTCATTTTCCAACATTCCACTGATTCTGGATCAGTTCCTATGGAGTGGAGGGTAGCCAATGTAACCCCACTTTTTAAAAAAGGAGGGAGAGAGAAAACAGGGAATTACAGACCGGTCAGCCTGACATCGGTAGTGGGTAAAATGATGGAATCAATTATTAAGGATGTCATCGCAGTGCATTTGGAAAGAGGTAACATGATAGGTCCAAGTCAGCATGGATTTGTGAAAGGGAAATCATGCTTGACAAATCTTCTGGAATTTTTTGAGGATGTTTCCAGTAGAGTGGACAAGGGAGAACCAGTTGATGTGGTATATTTGGACTTTCAGAAGGCTTTCGACAAGGTCCCACACAAGAGATTAATGTGCAAAGTTAAAGCACATGGGATTGGGGGTAGTGTGCTGACATGGATTGAGAACTGGTTGTCAGACAGGAAGCAAAGAGTAGGAGTAAATGGGGACTTTTCAGAATGGCAGGCAGTGACTAGTGGGGTACCGCAAGGTTCTGTGCTGGGGCCCCAGCTGTTTACACTGTACATTAATGATTTAGAAGAGGGGATTAAATGTAGTATCTCCAAATTTGCAGATGACACTAAGTTGGGTGGCAGTGTGAGCTGCAAGGAGAATTCTATGAGGCTGCAGAGCGACTTGGATAGGTTAGGTGAGTGGGCAAATGCATGGCAGATGAAGTATAATGTGGATAAATGTGAGGTTATCCACTTTGGTGGTAAAAACAGAGAGACAGACTATTATCTGAATGGTGACAGATTAGGAAAAGGGCAGGTGCAAAGAGACCTGGGTGTCATGGTACATCAGTCATTGAAGGTTGGCATGCAGGTACAGCAGGCGGTTAAGAAAGCAAATAGCATGTTGGCCTTCATAGCGAGGGGATTTGAGTACAAGGGCAGGGAGGTGTTGCTACAATTGTGCAGGGCCTTGGTGAGGCCACACCTGGAGTATTGTGTACAGTTTTGGTCTCCTAACCTGAGGAAGGACATTCTTGCTATTGAGGGAGTGCAGCGAAGGTTCACCAGACTGATTCCCGGGATGGCGGGACTGACCTATCAAGAAAGACTGGATTAACTGGACTTGTATTTACTGGAGTTCAGAAGAATGAGAGGCGCCCTCATAGAAACGTTTAAAATTCTGACGGGGTTAGATAGGTTAGATGCAGGAAGAATGTTCCCAATGTTGGGGAAGTCCAGAACCAGGGGACACAGTCTAAGGATAAGGGGAAGCCATTTAGGACCGAGATGAGGAGGAATTTCTTCACCCAGAGAGTGGTGAACCTGTGGAATTCTCTACCACAGAAAGTTGTTGAGGCCAATTCACTAAATATATTCAAAAAGGAGTTAGATGAAGTCCTTACTACTAGGGGAATCAAGGGGTATGGTGAGAAAGCAGGAATGGGGTACTGAAGTTGCATGTTCAGCCATGAACTCATTGAATGGCGGTGCAGGCTAGAAGGGCCGAATGGCCTACTCCTGCACCTATTTTCTATGTTTCTATGTTTCTATGCAACAATATCACACCATTTGGGGAAAAACACACCGTGTGGGGAACATCAAAGCATGTGGGACAATATAACACTGTGTGGGAAATATCGCACCGTGTGGTGAATATCACACCGTGTGGGGAATATCACACCATGTGGGACAATATCACACTGTGTGGGGAATATCACACCGTGTGAGACAATATCACACCATGTGGGGAATATCACACCGTGTGGGGAATATCACAGCGTGTGGGGAACATCACACTGTGTGGGGAATATCACACAGTGTGGGACAATATCACACTGTGTGGGGAATATCACACCGTGTGGGGAATATCACACCGTGTGGACAATATCACACCGGGTGGGGAATATCACACCGTGTGGGACAACATCACACCGTGTGGGGAATATCACAATGTGTGGGGAATATCACATCATGTGGGGTATATCACACCATGTGGGACAATATCACACCGTGTGGGGAATATCACACCGTGTGTGTAATATCACACCGTGTGGGACAATATCTCACCGTGTGGGACAATATCACACCGTGTGGGACAATATCACACACTGTGGGGAATATCAAAACGTGTGGAAAAATATCACACTGTGTGGGGAATATCACACCGTGTGGGGAATATCACACCATGTGGGGAATATCACACCATGTGGGACAATATCACACCATGTGGGGAATATCACACCGTGTGGGACAATATCACACCGTGTGGGGAATATCACACCGTTTGGGGAATATCACACCGTGTGGGACAATATCACACCATGTGGGGATTATCACACCGTATGGGAAAATATCACAACGTGTGGCACAATATCACACCGTGTGGCGAATATCACACTGTGTGGGGAATATCACACCATGTGGGATAATATTACACCGTGTGGGAAAATATCACACCGTGTGGGGAATATCACACCGTGTGGGGAATATCACACCATGTGGGGAATATCACACCATGTGGGACAATATCACACCATCTGGGGAATATCACACCGTGTGGGACAACATTACACCGTGTGGGGAATATCACACCGTTTGGGGAATATCACACCGTGTGGGGCAATGTCACACCGTGTGGGGAATATCACACCGTGTGGGGAATTTCACACAATGTGGGACAATATCACACCGTGTGGGAAATATCACACCATGTGGGGATTATCACACCGTGTGGGAAAATATCACACCGTGTGGGGAATATCATTACCGTGTGGACAATGTCACACCGTGTGGGACAATATCACACCGTGTGGGAAATATCACACCATGTGGGGATTATCACACCGTGTGGGAAAATATCACACCGTGTGGGGAATATCACACCGTGTGGGGAATATCACACTGTGTGGGGAATATCACACCGTGTGGGGAATATCACACCATGTGGGACAATATCACACCTTGTGGGGAATATCACACCGTGTGGGACAATATCACACAGTGTGGGGAATATCACACTGTGTGGGGAATATCACACCGTGTGGGGAATATCACACCGTGTGGGGAATATCACACCTCGTGTGGGGAATGTCACAGCATGTGGGAAATAACACACCGTGTCGGGAATATCACACCGTCTGGGACAATATCACACCATGCGTCGGCGGCAGTCGGGAGCAGCGTCGAGGAGGTGCGTGGAGAGGCCTATAAAAGGCACAGCAGTGAGTTCGGGGCCCAGCGTCGGCGGCAGTCGGGAGCAGCGTCGAGGAGGTGCGTGGAGAGGCCTATAAAAGGCATAGTAGTGAGTTCGGGGCCCAGCGTCGGCGGCAGTCGGGAGCAGCGTCGAGGAGGTGCGTGGAGAGGCCTATAAAAGGCGTACTTGTGCAGCTACAGGGAGAAGGCAAAAAAGAAGTAGAAAGAAATCAAAAGGTGACGTCACAGCCAAGAGGGTAAGTGATTGGCTGGTGATTGGTGAGTAGTTTTTCTTTTTTCTCCTATATCAGTCAGTAACTTTTAACATTGTTGTTGCCAATTTACTTGTATATAAGGGTTAAGTCATGGCAGGAGAGCTCGGTCGGCTGTTATGCTCCTCCTGTACCATGTGGGAACTCAGGGACACTTCCGGTGTCCCTGACGATTACATGTGCGGGAAGTGTATCCGCCTCCAGCTCCTGACAGACCGCGTTGCAGAGTTGGAGCTGAGGGTGGATTCACTCTGGAGCATCCACGATGCTGAGAATGACGTGAGTATCACGTGTAGCGAGTTGGTCGTACCACAGGGAAAGGGTCCACAGCCAGATAGGGAATGGAAGACCAACAGGAAGAGCAGTGCAAGGAAGGTAGTGCAGGAGTCCCCTGTGGTCATCCCCCTGCAAAACAGATACACTGCTTTGGGTACTGTTGAGGGGGATGACTCATCAGGGGAGGGCAGCAGCAGCCAAGTTCATGGCACCGTGGCTGGCTCTGCTGCACAGGAGGGCAGGAAAAAGAGTGGGAGAGCAATAGTGATTGGGGATTCAATGGTGAGGGGAATAGATAGGCGTTTCTGCGGCCGCAACCGAGACTCCAGGATGGTATGTTGCCTCCCTGGTTCAAGGGTCAAGGATGTCTTGGAGCGGTTGCAGGACATTCTAAAAAGGGAGGGAGAACAGCCAGTTGTCGTGGTGCACATTGGTACCAACGACATAGGTAAAAAGAGGGATGAGGTCCTACGAAACGAATTTAAGGAGCTAGGAGCTAAATTAAAAAGTAGGACCTCAAAAGTAGTAATCTCGGGATTGCTACCAGTGCCACGTGATAGTCAGAGTAGGAATCGCAGGATAGCGCAGATGAATACGTGGCTTGAGCAGTGGTGCAACAGGGAGGGATTCAAATTCCTGGGGCATTGGAACCGGTTCTGGGGGAGGTGGGACCAGTACAAACCGGACGGTCTGTACCTGGGCAGGACCGGAACCAATGTCCTAGGGGGAGTGTTTAAACTGATATGGCAGGGGGATGGGAACCAATGCAGGGAGACAGAGGGAAACAAAAAGGAGGCAAAAGCAAAAGGCAGAAAGGAGATGAGGAAAAGTGGAGGGCAGAGAAACCCAAGGCAAAGAACAAAAAGGGCCACTGTACAGCAAAATTCTAAAAGGACAAAGGGTGTTAAAAGAACAAGCCTGAAGGCTTTGTGTCTTAATGCAAGGAGTATCCGCAATAAAGTGGATGAATTAACTGTGCAAATAGATGTTAACAAATATGATGTGATTGGGATTACGGAGACGTGGCTCCAGGATGATCAGGGCTGGGAACTCAACATCCAGGGGTGTTCAACATTCAGGAAAGATAGAATAAAAGGAAAAGGAGGTGGGGTAGCATTGCTGGTTAAGGAGCAAATTAAGGCAATAGTTCGGAAGGACATTAGCTTGGATGATGTGGAATCTATATGGGTAGAGCTGCAGAATACCAAAGGACAAAAAACGTTAGTGGGAGTTGTGTACAGACCTCCAAACAGTAGTAGTGATGTTGGGGAGGGCATCAAACATGAAATTAGGGGTGCGTGCAATAAAGGTGCAGCAGTTATAATGGGTGACGTTAATATGCACATAGATTGGGTTAACCAAACTGGAAGCAATACGGTAGAGGAGGATTTCCTGGAGTGAATAAGGGATGGTTTTTTAGACCAATATGTCGAGGAACCAACTAGGGGGGAGGCCATCTTAGACTGGGTGTTGTGTAATGAGAGAGGATTAATTAGCAATCTCGTTGTGCGAGGCCCCTTGGGGAAGAGTGACCATAATATGGTGGAATTCTGCATTAGGATGGAGAACGGAACAGTTAATTCAGAGACCATGGTCCAGAACTTAAAGAAGGGTAACTTTGAAGGTATGAGGCGTCAATTGGCTAGGATAGATTGGCGAATGATACTGAAGGGGTTGACTGTGGATGGGCAATGGGAGACATTTAGAGACCGCATGGATGAACTACAACAATTGTACATTCCTTTCTGTCGTAAAAATAAAAAAGGGAAGGTGGCTCAACCGTGGCTATCAAGGGAAATCAGGGATAGCATTAAAGCCAAGGAAGTGGCATACAAATTGGCCAGAAATAGCAGAGAACCCGGGGACTGGGAGAAATTTAGAACTCAGCAGAGGAGGACAAAGGGTTTGATTCGGGCAGGGAAAATGGAGTACGAGAAGAAGCTTGCAGGGAACATTAAGACGGATTGCAAAAGTTTCTATAGATATGTAAAGAGAAAAAGGTTAGTAAAGACAAACGTAGGTCCCCTGCAGTCAGAATCAGGGGAAGTCATAACGGGGAACAAAGAAATGGCGGACCAATTGAACAAGTACTTTGGTTCGGTATTCACTGAGGAGGACACAAACAACCTTCCGGATATAAAAGGGGTCGGAGGGTCTAGTAAGGAGGAGGAACTGAGGGAAATCCTTATTAGTCGGGAAATTGTGTTGGGGAAATTGATGGGATTGAAGACCGATAAATCCCCAGGGTCTGATGGACTGCATCCCAGAGTACTTAAGGAGGTGGCCTTGGAAATAGTAGATGCATTGACAGTCATTTTACAACATTCCATTGATTCTGGATCAGTTCCTATGGAGTGGAGGGTAGCCAATGTAACCCCACTTTTTAAAAAAGGAGGGAGAGAGAAAACAGGGAATTACAGACCGGTCAGCCTGACATCGGTAGTGGGTAAAATGATGGAATCAATTATTAAGGATGTCATCGCAGTGCATTTGGAAAGAGGTAACATGATAGGTCCAAGTCAGCATGGATTTGTGAAAGGGAAATCATGCTTGACAAATCTTCTGGAATTTTTTGAGGATGTTTCCAGTAGAGTGGACAAGGGAGAACCAGTTGATGTGGTATATTTGGACTTTCAGAAGGCTTTCGACAAGGTCCCACACAAGAGATTAATGTGCAAAGTTAAAGCACATGGGATTGGGGGCAGTGTGCTGACATGGATTGAGAACTGGTTGTCAGACAGGAAGCAAAGAGTAGGAGTAAATGGGGACTTTTCAGAATGGCAGGCAGTGACTAGTGGGGTACCGCAAGGTTCTGTGCTGGGGCCCCAGCTGTTTACACTGTACATTAATGATTTAGACGAGGGGATTAAATGTAGTATCTCCAAATTTGCGGATGAAACTAAGTTGGGTGGCACTGTGAGCTGCAAGGAGGATTCTATGAGGCTGCAGAGCGACTTGGATAGGTTCGGTGAGTGGGCAAATGCATGGCAGATGAAGTATAATGTGGATAAATGTGAGGTTATCCACTTTGGTGGTAAAAACAGAGAGACAGACTATTATCTGAATGGTGACAGATTAGGAAAAGGGCAGGTGCAAAGAGACCTGGGTGTCATGGTACATCAGTCATTGAAGGTTGGCATGCAGGTACAGCAGGCGGTTAAGAAAGCAAATAGCATGTTGGCCTTCATAGCGAGGGGTTTGAGTACAAGGGCAGGGAGGTGTTGCTACAATTGTACAGGGCCTTGGTGAGGCCACACCTGGAGTATTGTGTACAGTTTTGGTCTCCTAACCTGAGGAAGGACATTCATGCTATTGAGGGAGTGCAGCGAAGGTTCACCAGACTGATTCCCAGGATGGCGGGACTGACCTATCAAGAAAGACTGGATGAACTGGGCTTGTATTCACTGGAGTTCAGAAGAATGAGAGGCGACCTCATAGAAACGTTTAAAATTCTGACGGGGTTAGACAGGTTAGATGCAGGAAGAATGTTCCCAATGTTGGGGAAGTCCAGAACCAGGGGACACAGTCGAAGGATAAGGGGGAAGCCATTTAGGACCGAGATGAGGAGGAATTTCTTCACCCAGAGAGTGGTGAACCTGTGGAATTCTCTACCACAGAAAGTTGTTGAGGCCAATTCACTAAATATATTCAAAAAGGAGTTAGATGAAGTCCTTACTACTAGGGGAATCAAGGGGTATGGTGAGAAAGCAGGAATGGGGCACTGAAGTTGCATGTTCAGCCATGAACTCATTGAATGGCGGTGCAGGCTAGAAGGGCCGAATGGCCTACTCCTGCACCTATTTTCTATGTTTCTATGTTTCTATGCAACAATATCACACCATGTGGGGAATATCACACCGTGAGGGGAACATCAAACCATGTGGGACAATATAACACTGTGTGGGAAATATCGCACCGTGTGGTGAATATCACACTGTGTGGGGAATATCACACCATGTGGGACAATATCACACCGTGTGGGGAATATCACACAGTGTGGGACAATATCACACCGTGTGGGGAATATCACACCGTGTGGGGAATATCACACCGTGTGGACAATATCACACCGTGTGGGGAATATCACACCCCGTCTGGGGAATATCACACCATGTGGGGAATATCACACCGTGTGGGGAATATCACACCGTGTGGGGAATATCACACCGTGTGGGGATTATCACACCGAGTGGGGCAATATCACACCGTGTGGGACAATATCACACCGTGTGGGATAATACCATGTGCGTCGGCGGCAGTCGGGAGCAGCGTCGAGGAGGTGCGTGGAGAGGCCTATAAAAGGCACAGCAGTGAGTTCGGGGCCCAGCGTCGGCGGCAGTCGGGAGCAGCGTCGAGGAGGTGCGTGGAGAGGCCTATAAAAGGCACAGCAGTGAGTTCGGGGCCCAGCGTCGGCGGCAGTCGGGAGCAGCGTCGAGGAGTTGCGTGGAGAGGCCTATAAAAGGCACAGCAGGGAGTCCGGGACCCAGCGTCGGCGGCAGTCGGGAGCAGCGTCGAGGAGGTGGGTGGAGAGGCCTATAAAAGGCACAGCAGTGAGTTCGGGGCCCAGCGTCGGCGGCAGTCGGGAGCAGCGTCGACGAGGTGCGTGGACAGGCCTATAAAAGGCACAGCAGTGAGTTCGGGGCCCAGCGTCGGCGGCAGTCGGGAGCAGCGTCGAGGAGGTGCGTGGAGAGGCCTATAAAAGGCACAGCAGGGAGTCCGGGGCCCAGCGTCGGCGGCAGTCGGGAGCAGCGTCGAGGAGGTGCGTGGAGAGGCCTATAAAAGGCACAGCAGTGAGTTCGGGGCCCAGCGTCGGCGGCAGTCGGGAGCAGCGTCGAGGAGGTGCGTGGAGAGGCCTATAAAAGGCGTACTTGTGCAGCTACAGGGAGAAGGCAAAAAAGAAGTAGAAAGAAATCAAAAGGTGACGTCACAGCCAAGAGGGTAAGTGATTGGCTGGTGATTGGTGAGTAGTTTTTCTTTTTTCTCCTATATCAGTCAGTAACTTTTAAAATTGTTGTTGCCAATTTACGTGTATATAAGGG
Source organism: Pristiophorus japonicus (assembly GCF_044704955.1). Lineage (NCBI taxonomy): Eukaryota > Metazoa > Chordata > Chondrichthyes > Pristiophoridae > Pristiophorus > Pristiophorus japonicus. The sequence continues at coordinate 17,758,588 of NC_091979.1, read as the reverse complement.
TTAAGTCATGGCAGGAGAGCTCGGTCGGGTGTTATGCTCCTCCTGTACCATGTGGGAACTCAGGGACACTTCCGGTGTCCCTGACGATTACGTGTGCGGGAAGTGTATCCGCCTCCAGCTCCTGACAGACCGTGTTGCGGAGTTGGAGCTGAGGGTGGATTCACTCTGGAGCATCCACGATGCTGAGAATGACGTGAGTATCACGTGTAGCAAGTTGGTCGTACCACAGGGAAAGGGTCCACAGCCAGATAGGGAATGGAAGACCAACAGGAAGAGCAGTGCAAGGAAGGTAGTGCAGGAGCCCCCTGTGGTCATCCCCCTGCAAAACAGACACACTGCTTTGGGTACTGTTGAGGGGGATGACTCATCAGGGGAGGGCAGCAGCAGCCAAGTTCATGGCACCGTGGCTGGCTCTGCTGCACAGGAGGGCAGGAAAAAGAGTGGGAGAGCAATAGTGATTGGGGATTCAAAGGTGAGGGGAATAGATAGGCGTTTCTGCGGCCGCAACCGAGACTCCAGGATGGTATGTTGCCTCCCTGGTGCAAGGGTCAAGGATGTCTCGGAGCGGGTGCAGGACATTCTAAAAAGGGAGGGAGAACAGCCAGTTGTCGTGGTGCACATTGGTACCAACGACATAGGTAAAAAGAGGGATGAGGTCCTACGAAACGAATTTAAGGAGCTAGGAGCTAAATTAAAAAGTAGGACCTCAAAAGTAGTAATCTCGGGATTGCTACCAGTGCCACGTGATAGTCAGAGTAGGAATCGCAGGATAGCGCAGATGAATACGTGGCTTGAGCAGTGGTGCAACAGGGAGGGATTCAAATTCCTGGGGCATTGGAACCGGTTCTGGGGGAGGTGGGACCAGTACAAACCGGACGGTCTGCACCTGGGCAGGACCAGAACCAATGTCCGAGGGGGAGTGTTTGCGAGTGCTGTTGGGGAGGATTTAAACTGATATGGCAGGGGGATGGGAACCAATGCAGGGAGACAGAGGGAAACAAAAAGGAGGCAAAAGCAAAAGACAGAAAGGAGATGAGGAAAAGTGGAGGGCAGAGAAACCCAAGGCAAAGAACAAAAAGGGCCACTGTACAGCAAAATTCTAAAAGGACAAAGGGTGTTAAAAGAACAAGCCTGAAGGCTTTGTGTCTTAATGCAAGGAGTATCCGCAATAAAGTGGATGAATTAACTGTGCAAATAGATGTTAACAAATATGATGTGATTGGGATTACGGAGACGTGGCTCCAGGATGATCAGGGCTGGGAATATCCACGGGTATTCAACATTCAGGAAAGATAGAATAAAAGGAAAAGGAGGTGGGGTAGCATTGCTGGTTAAGGAGCAAATTAAGGCAATAGTTCGGAAGGACATTAGCTTGGATGATGTGGAATCTATATGGGTAGAGCTGCAGAATACCAAAGGACAAAAAACGTTAGTGGGAGTTGTGTACAGACCTCCAAACAGTAGTAGTGATGTTGGGGAGGGCCTCAAACATGAAATTAGGGGTGCGTGCAATAAAGGTGCAGCAGTTATAATGGGTGACTTTAATATGCACATAGATTGGGTTAACCAAACTGGAAGCAATACGGTAGAGGAGGATTTCCTGGAGTGCATAAGGGATGGTTTTTTAGACCAATATGTCGAGGAACCAACTAGGGGGGAGGCTATCTTAGACTGGGTGTTGTGTAATTAGAGAGGATTAATTAGCAATCTCGTTGTGCGAGGCCCCTTGGGGAAGAGTGACCATAATATGGTGGAATTCTGCATTAGGATGGAGAACGAAACAGTTAATTCAGAGACCATGGTCCAGAACTTAAAGAAGGGTAACTTTGAAGGTATGAGGCGTCAATTGGCTAGGATAGATTGGCGAATGATACTGAAGGGGTTGACTGTGGATGGGCAATGGCAGACATTTAGAGACCGCATGGATGAACTGCAACAATTGTACATTCCTGTCTGTCGTAAAAATAAAAAAGGGAAGGTGGCTCAACCGTGGCTATCAAGGGAAATCAGGGATAGCATTAAAGCCAAGGAAGTGGCATACAAATTGGCCAGAAATAGCAGAGAACCCGGGGACTGGGAGAAATTTAGAACTCAGCAGAGGAGGACAAAGGGTTTGATTCGGGCAGGGAAAATGGAGTACGAGAAGAAGCTTGCAGGGAACATTAAGACGGATTGCAAAAGTTTCTATAGATATGTAAAGAGAAAAAGGTTAGTAAAGACAAACGTAGGTCCCCTGCAGTCAGAATCAGGGGAAGTCATAACGGGGAACAAAGAAATGGCGGACCAATTGAACAAGTACTTTGGTTCGGTATTCACTGAGGAGGACACAAACAACCTTCCGGATATAAAAGGGGTCGGAGGGTCTAGTAAGGAGGAGGAACTGAGGGAAATCCTTATTAGTCGGGAAATTGTGTTGGGGAAATTGATGGGATTGAAGACCGATAAATCCCCAGGGCCTGATGGACTGCATCCCAGAGTACTTAAGGAGGTGGCCTTGGAAATAGTGGATGCATTGACAGTCATTTTCCAACATTCCACTGATTCTGGATCAGTTCCTATGGAGTGGAGGGTAGCCAATGTAACCCCACTTTTTAAAAAAGGAGGGAGAGAGAAAACAGGGAATTACAGACCGGTCAGCCTGACATCGGTAGTGGGTAAAATGATGGAATCAATTATTAAGGATGTCATCGCAGTGCATTTGGAAAGAGGTAACATGATAGGTCCAAGTCAGCATGGATTTGTGAAAGGGAAATCATGCTTGACAAATCTTCTGGAATTTTTTGAGGATGTTTCCAGTAGAGTGGACAAGGGAGAACCAGTTGATGTGGTATATTTGGACTTTCAGAAGGCTTTTGACAAGGTCCCACACAAGAGATTAATGTGCAAAGTTAAAGCACATGGGATTGGGGGTAGTGTGCTGACATGGATTGAGAACTGGTTGTCAGACAGGAAGCAAAGAGTAGGAGTAAATGGGGACTTTTCAGAATGGCAGGCAGTGACTAGTGGGGTACCGCAAGGTTCTGTGCTGGGGCCCCAGCTGTTTACACTGTACATTAATGATTTAGACGAGGGGATTAAATGTAGTATCTCCAAATTTGCGGATGACACTAAGTTGGGTGGCAGTGTGAGCTGCAAGGAGGATTCTATGAGGCTGCAGAGTGACTTGGATAGGTTAGGTGAGTGGGCAAATGCATGGCAGATGAAGTATAATGTGGATAAATGTGAGGTTATCCACTTTGGTGGTAAAAACAGAGAGACAGACTATTATCTGAATGGTGACAGATTAGGAAAAGGGCAGGTGCAAAGAGACCTGGGTGTCATGGTACATCAGTCATTGAAGGTTGGCATGCAGGTACAGCAGGCGGTTAAGAAAGCAAATGGCATGTTGGCCTTCATAGCGAGGGGATTTGAGTACACGGGCAGGGAGGTGTTGCTACAATTGTACAGGGCCTTGGTGAGGCCACACCTGGAGTATTGTGTACAGTTTTGGTCTCCTAACCTGAGGAAGGACATTCTTGCTATTGAGGGAGTGCAGCGAAGGTTCACCAGACTGATTCCCGGGATGGCGGGACTGACCTATCAAGAAAGACTGGATCAACTGGGCTTGTATTCACTGGAGTTCAGAAGAATGAGAGGCGACCTCATAGAAACGTTTAAAATTCTGACGGGGTTAGACAGGTTAGATGCAGGAAGAATGTTCCCAATGTTGGGGAAGTCCAGTACCAGGGGACACAGTCTAAGGATAAGGGGAAGCCATTTAGGACCGAGATGAGGAGGAATTTCTTCACCCAGAGAGTGGTGAACCTGTGGAATTCTCTACCACAGAAAGTTGTTGAGGCCAATTCACTAAATATATTCAAAAAGGAGTTAGATGAAGTCCTTACTACTAGGGGAATCAAGGGGTATGGTGAGAAAGCAGGAATGGGGTACTGAAGTTGCATGTTCAGCCATGAACTCATTGAATGGCGGTGCAGGCTAGAAGGGCCGAATGGCCTACTCCTGCACCTATTTTCTATGTTTCTATGTTTCTATGCAACAATATCACACCATGTCGGGAATATCACACCGTGAGGGGAACATCAAACCATGTGGGACAATATAACACTGTGTGGGAAATATCGCACCGTGTGGTGAATATCACACCGTGTGGGGAATATCACACCATGTGGGACAATATCACACCGTGTGGGGAATATCACACCGTGTGGGGAATATCACACTGTGTGGGGAATATCACACCGTGTGAGACAATATCACACCATGTGGGGAATATCACACCGTGTGGGGAATATCACAGCGTGTGGGGAATATCACAATGTGTGGGGAATATCACACAGTGTGGGACAATATCACACCTTGTGGGGAATATCACACCGTGTGGGGAATATCACACCGTGTGGACAATATCACACCGGGTGGGGAATATCACACCGTGTGGGACAATATCACACCATGTGGGGAATATCACACTGTGTGGGGTATATCACACCGTGTGGGTTATATCACACTGTTTGGACAATATCACACCGTGTGGGGAATATCACACCGTCTGGGACAATATCACACCGTGTGGGGAATATCAAACCATGTGGGGAATATCACACAGTGTGGTGAATATCATACCGTGTGGGACAATATCACATCGTGTGGGTTATATCACACCATGTGGGACAATATCACACCGTGTGGGGAATATCACACCATGTGGGGAATATCACACCGTGTGGGGAATATCACACCGTGTGGGGAATATGACACAGTCTGGGACAATATCACACCGGGTTGGGAATATCACACCGTGTGGGGAATATCACACCGTGTGGGAGAATATCACACCATGTGGGGAATATCACACTGTGACGGACAATATCACACCGTGTGGGGAATATCACACCGTGGGGGACTATCACACCTTGTGGGACAATATCACACCATGTGGTGAATATCACACCGTGTGGGACAATATCACACCATGTGGTGAATATCACACTGTGTGGGGTATATCACACCGTGTGGGTTATATCACACTGTTTGGACAATATCACACCGTGTGGGGAATATCACACCGTCTGGGACAATATCACACCATGTGGGGAATATCAAACCATGTGGGGAATATCACACAGTGTGGTGAATATCACACCGTGTGGGGAATATCACACCGTGTGGGACAATATCACATCGTGTGGGTTATATCACACCATGTGGGACAATATCACACCGTGTGGGGAATATCACACCATGTGGGGAATATCACACCGTGTGGGGAATATCACACCATGTGGGGAATATGACACAGTCTGGGACAATATCACACCGGGTTGGGAATATCACACCGTGTGGGGAATATCACACCGTGTGGGAGAATATCACACCATGTGGGGAATATCACACTGTGACGGACAATATCACACCGTGTGGGGAATATCACACCGTGGGGGACTATGACACCGTGTGGGACAATATCACACCATGTGGGGAATATCACACCGTGTGGGGAATATCACACCGTGTGGGACAATATCACACCATGTGGGGAATATCACACCGTGTGGGACAATATCACACCGTGTCGGGAACATCTCACCATGTGGGACAATATCACACCGTGTGGGACAATATCACACCGTGTGGGACAATATCACACCGTGTGGGGAATATCACACCGTGTAGGACAATATCACACCGTGTTTGGAAGATAACACCGTGTGGGAAATATCACACCATGTGGGGAATATCACACCTTGTGGGACAATATCACACCGTGTGGGGAATATCACACAGTGTGGGGAATATTACACTGTATGGGGAATATCACACCATCTGGGACAATATCACACCGGGTGGGGAATATCACACCGTGTGGGGCATATCAAACCATGTGGGGAATATCACACCGTGTAGGACAATATCACACCATGAGGGACAATATCACACCGTGTGGGGAATATCACACCGTGTGGGACAATATCACACCATGTGGGGAATATCACACCGTGTGGGGAATATCACACTGTGTGGAATAATATCACACCGTGTGGGAAAATATCACACCGTGTGGGGAATATCACACCGTGTGGGGAATATCACACCATGTGGGGAATATCACACCATGTGGGACAATATCACACCATGTGGGGAATATGACACCGTGTGGGACAATATCACACCGTGTGGGGAATATCACACCGTTTGTGGAATATCACACCGTGTGGGACAATATCACACCGTGTGGGGAATATCACACCATGTGGGGAATAGCACACCGTGTGGGGAGTATCACACCGTGTGGCACAATATCACATCGTGTGGGACAATATCACACCGTGTGTGGAATATCACACCGTGTGGCACAATATCACACCGTGTGGGGAATATCAAACCGTGTGGGACAATATCACACCGTGTGGTGAATATCACACAATGTGGGACAATATCACACCGTGTGGGAAATATCACACCGTGTGGGGATTATCACACCGTGTGGGACAATATCACACAGTGTGGGGAATATCACACCGTGTGGGTAATATCACACCGTCTGGGGAATATCACACCATTTGGGGAATATCACACCGTGTGGGACAATATCGCACCGTGTGGCACAATATCACACCGTGTGGGGAATATCTCACTGTGTGGGGAATATCACAACATGTGGGACAATATCACACCGTGTGGGGAATATCACTCCATGTGGGGAATATCACACCGTGTAGGACAATATCACACCGTTTGGGGAATATCACACCGTGTGGGACAATATCACACCGTGTGGGGAATATCACACCATGTGGGGAATAGCACACCGTGTGGGGAATATCACACTGAGTGGGACAATATCACACCATTTGGGGAATATCACACCCTGTGGGTAATATCACAACATGTGGGACAATATCACACCGTGTGGGGAATATCACACCGTATGGGGAATATCACACCGTGTGGGGAATATCACACCTTTTGGGGAATATCACACCGTGTGGGGAATATCACACCGTGTGGACAATATCACACCGTGTGGGGAATATCACACCGTGCGGGACAATATCACACCGTGTGTGGAATATCACACCGTGTGGGACAATATCATACCGTGTGGGGAATATCACACTGTGTGGGACAATATCACACACTGTGGGGAATATCACACTGCGTGGGACAATATCACACCGTGTGGGGAATATCACACAGCGTGGGACAATATCACACCGTGTGGGGAATATCACACCGTGTGGGGAATATCACACCGTGTGGTCTATATCACACCATGTGGGACAATATCACACCGTGTGGGGAATATCACACTGTGTGGGGAATATCACGCCGTGTGGGACAATATTACAGCTGTGGGGAATATCTCACAATGTGGGACAATATCACACCGTGTGGGACAATATCATTCCGTGAGGGGAATATCTCACCGTGTGGGCAATATCACACCATGTGGGACAATATCACACCGTGTGGGGAATATCACACCGTGTGGGGAATACCACAACGTGTGGGGAATATCACACCGTATGGGACAATATCACACCTTGTGGGGAATATCACACTGTGAGGGACAATATCAAACCATGTGGGGAATATCACACTGTGTGGGACAATATCACACCATGAGGGACAATATCACACCGTGTGGGACAATATCACACCGTGTGGGGAATATTACACCGTATAGGACAATATCACACCATGAGGGACAATATCACATCGTGTGGGACAATATCACACCGTGTGGGGTATATCACACCGTGTGGGACAACATCACACCATGTGGGGAATATCACACCGTGTAGGACAATATCACACCGTGTGGGGAATATCACACCGTGTGGGACAATATCGCACGATGTGGGGAATATCACACCGTGTGGGGAATATCACACCGTGTGGACAATATCACACTGTGCGGGGAATATCACACTGTGTGGGACAATATCACACCATGTGGAGAATATCACACCGTGTGGGGAATATCACGCCGTGTGGGAAATATCACACCGTGTGGACAATATCACACCATGTGGGGAATATCATTACCGTGTGGGACATTATCACACCGTGTGGGGAATATCACACCGTGTGGGGAATTTCACACAATGTGGGACAATATCACACCGTGTGGGAAATATCACACCATGTGGGGATTATCACACCGTGTTGGAAAATATCACACCGTGTGGGGAATATCACACCGTGTGGGGAATATCACACCGTGTGGGGAATATCATTACCATGTGGGACAATATCACACCGTGTGGGGAATATCGCATCGTGTGGGGAATATCACACCATGTGGGGAATATCACACCGTGTGGGACAATATCACACCGTGTGGGGAATATCACACCGTGTGGACAATATCACACCGTGTGGGGAATATCACACCGTGCGGGACAATATCACACCGTGTGTGGAATATCACACCGTGTGGGACAATATCATACCGTGTGGGGAATATCACACTGTGTGGGACAATATCACACACTGTGGGGAATATCACACTGCGTGGGACAATATCACACCGTGTGGGGAATATCACACAGCGTGGGACAATATCACACCGTGTGGGGAATATCACACCGTGTGGGGAATATCACACTGTGTGGGGAATATCACACCATGTGGGACAATATCACACCGTGTGGGGAATATCACACCATGTGGGGAATATCACACAGTGTGGGGAATATCACACTGTGTGGGACAATATCACACCATGTGGAGAATATCACACCGTGTGGGGAATATCACGCCGTGTGGGAAATATCACACCGTGTGTACAATATCACACCATGTGGGGAATATCATTACCGTGTGGGACATTATCACACCGTGTGGGGAATATCACACCGTGTGGGGAATTTCACACAATGTGGGACAATATCACACCGTGTGGGAAATATCACACCATGTGGGGATTATCACACCGTGTTGGAAAATATCACACCGTGTGGGGAATATCACACCGTGTGGGGAATATCACACCGTGTGGGGAATATCACTACCATGTGGGACAATATCACACCGTGTGGGGAATATCGCATCGTGTGGGGAATATCACACCATGTGGGGAGTATCACACCGTGTGGGACAATATCACAACGTGTGGGAAAATATCACACCATGTGGGAAAATATCACACCGTGTGGGGAATATCACACCGTATGGGGAATATCACACCGTGTGGGGAATATCACACCTTTTGGGGAATATCACACCGTGTGGGGAATATCACACCGTGTGGACAATATCACACCGTGTGGGGAATATCACACCGTGCGGGACAATATCACACCGTGTGTGGAATATCACACCGTGTGGGACAATATCATACCGTGTGGGGAATATCACACTGTGTGGGACAATATCACACACTGTGGGGAATATCACACTGCGTGGGACAATATCACACCGTGTGGGGAATATCACACAGCGTGGGACAATATCACACCGTGTGGGGAATATCACACCGTGTGGGGAATATCACACTGTGTGGGGAATATCACACCATGTGGGACAATATCACACCGTGTGGGGAATATCACACCATGTGGGGAATATCACACAGTGTGGGAAATATCACACTGTATGGGGAATATCACACGGTGTGGGACAATATCACACCATGAGGGAAAATATCACACCGTGTGGGGAATATCACACCGTGTAGGACAATATCACATCATGAGGGACAATATCACACCGTGTGTGGAATATCACACCATGTGGGACAATATCACACCGTGTGGGGAATATCACACCTTTGGGGAATATCACACCGTGTGGAATAATATCACACCGTGTGGGAAAATATCACACCGTGTGGGGAATATCACACCGTGTGGAATAATATCACACCATGTGGGAAAATATCACACCATGCGGGGAATATCACACCGTGTGGGGAATATCACACCATGTGGGGAATATCACACCATGTGGGACAATATCACACCATGTGGGGAATATCACACCGTGTGGGACAATATCACACCGTGTGGGGAATATCACACCGTTTGGACAATATCACACCATGTGAGGAATATCACACCGTGTGGGGAATATCACACCTGTGGGGAATATCACACCGTGTGGAATAATATCACACCGTGTGGGAAAATATCACACCGTGTGGGGAATATCACACCGTGTGGAATAATATCACACCGTGTGGGAAAATATCACAACATGTGGGACAATATCACACCGTGTGGGGAATATCACACCGTGTGGACAATATCACACTGTGCGGGGAATATCACACTGTGTGGGACAATATCACACCATGTGGAGAATATCACACCGTGTGGGGAATATCACGCCGTGTGGGAAATATCACACCGTGTGGACAATATCACACCATGTGGGGAATATCATTACCGTGTGGGACATTATCACACCGTGTGGGGAATATCACACCGTGTGGGGAATTTCACACAATGTGGGACAATATCACACCGTGTGGGAAATATCACACCATGTGGGGATTATCACACCGTGTTGGAAAATATCACACCGTGTGGGGAATATCACACCGTGTGGGGAATATCACACCGTGTGGGGAATATCATTACCATGTGGGACAATATCACACCGTGTGGGGAATATCGCATCGTGTGGGGAATATCACACCATGTGGGGAGTATCACACCGTGTGGGACAATATCACAACGTGTGGGAAAATATCACACCATGTGGGAAAATATCACACCGTGTGGGGAATATCACACCGTATGGGGAATATCACACCGTGTGGGGAATATCACACCTTTTGGGGAATATCACACCGTGTGGGGAATATCACACCGTGTGGACAATATCACACCGTGTGGGGAATATCACACCGTGCGGGACAATATCACACCGTGTGTGGAATATCACACCGTGTGGGACAATATCATACCGTGTGGGGAATATCACACTGTGTGGGACAATATCACACACTGTGGGGAATATCACACTGCGTGGGACAATATCACACCGTGTGGGGAATATCACACAGCGTGGGACAATATCACACCGTGTGGGGAATATCACACCGTGTGGGGAATATCACACTGTGTGGGGAATATCACACCATGTGGGACAATATCACACCGTGTGGGGAATATCACACCATGTGGGGAATATCACACAGTGTGGGGAATATCACACTGTGTGGGACAATATCACACCATGTGGAGAATATCACACCGTGTGGGGAATATCACGCCGTGTGGGAAATATCACACCGTGTGGACAATATCACACCATGTGGGGAATATCATTACCGTGTGGGACATTATCACACCGTGTGGGGAATATCACACCGTGTGGGGAATTTCACACAATGTGGGACAATATCACACCGTGTGGGAAATATCACACCATGTGGGGATTATCACACCGTGTTGGAAAATATCACACCGTGTGGGGAATATCACACCGTGTGGGGAATATCACACCGTGTGGGGAATATCATTACCATGTGGGACAATATCACACCGTGTGGGGAATATCGCATCGTGTGGGGAATATCACACCATGTGGGGAGTATCACACCGTGTGGGACAATATCACAACGTGTGGGAAAATATCACACCATGTGGGAAAATATCACACCGTGTGGGGAATATCACACCGTATGGGGAATATCACACCGTGTGGGGAATATCACACCTTTTGGGGAATATCACACCGTGTGGGGAATATCACACCGTGTGGACAATATCACACCGTGTGGGGAATATCACACCGTGCGGGACAATATCACACCGTGTGTGGAATATCACACCGTGTGGGACAATATCATACCGTGTGGGGAATATCACACTGTGTGGGACAATATCACACACTGTGGGGAATATCACACTGCGTGGGACAATATCACACCGTGTGGGGAATATCACACAGCGTGGGACAATATCACACCGTGTGGGGAATATCACACCGTGTGGGGAATATCACACTGTGTGGGGAATATCACACCATGTGGGACAATATCACACCGTGTGGGGAATATCACACCATGTGGGGAATATCACACAGTGTGGGGAATATCACACTGTATGGGGAATATCACACGGTGTGGGACAATATCACACCATGAGGGAAAATATCACACCGTGTGGGGAATATCACACCGTGTAGGACAATATCACACCATGAGGGACAATATCACACCGTGTGTGGAATATCACACCATGTGGGACAATATCACACCGTGTGGGGAATATCACACCTGTGGGGAATATCACACCGTGTGGAATAATATCACACCGTGTGGGAAAATATCACACCGTGTGGGGAATATCACACCGTGTGGAATAATATCACACCGTGTGGGAAAATATCACACCATGTGGGGAATATCACACCGTGTGGGGAATATCACACCATGTGGGGAATATCACACCATGTGGGACAATATCACACCATGTGGGGAATATCACACCGTGTGGGACAATATCACACCGTGTGGGGAATATCACACCGTTTGGGGAATATCACACCGTGTGGGACAATATCACACCGTGTGGGGAATATCACACCATGTGGGGAATAGCACACCGTGTGGGGAATATCACACTGAGTGGGACAATATCACACCATTTGAGGAATATCACACCCTGTGGGTAATATCACAACATGTGGGACAATATCACACCGTGTGGGGAATATCACACCGTATGGGGAATATCACACCGTGTGGGGAATATCACACCTTTTGGGGAATATCACACCGTGTGGGGAATATCACACCGTGTGGACAATATCACACCGTGTGGGGAATATCACACCGTGCGGGACAATATCACACCGTGTGTGGAATATCACACCGTGTGGGACAATATCATACCGTGTGGGGAATATCACACTGTGTGGGACAATATCACACACTGTTGGGAATATCACACTGCGTGGGACAATATCACACCGTGTGGGGAATATCACACAGCGTGGGACAATATCACACCGTGTGGGGAATATCACACCGTGTGGGGAATATCACACTGTGTGGGGAATATCACACCATGTGGGACAATATCACACCGTGTGGGGAATATCACACCATGTGGGGAATATCACACAGTGTGGGGAATATCACACTGTGTGGGGAATATCACACGGTGTGGGACAATATCACACCATGAGGGAAAATATCACACCGTGTGGGGAATATCACAACGTGTAGGACAATATCACACCATGAGGGACAATATCACACCGTGTGTGGAATATCACACCATGTGGGACAATATCACACCGTGTGGGGAATATCACACCTGTGGGGAATATCACACCGTGTGGAATAATATCACACCGTGTGGGAAAATATCACACCGTGTGGGGAATATCACACCGTGTGGAATAATATCACACCGTGTGGGAAAATATCACACCATGTGGGGTATATCACACCGTGTGGGGAATATCACACCATGTGGGGAATATCACACCATGTGGGACAATATCACACCATGTGGGGAATATCACACCGTGTGGGACAATATCACACCGTGTGGGGAATATCACACCGTTTGGGGAATATCACACCGTGTGGGACAATATCACACCGTGTGGGGAATATCACACCATGTGGGGAATAGCACACCGTGTGGGGAATATCACACTGTGGGACAATATCACACCATTTGGGGAATATCACACCCTGTGGGTAATATCACAACATGTGGGACAATATCACACCGTGTGGGGAATATCACACCATGTGGGGAATATCACACCGTGTGGACAATATCACACCGTGCGGGGAATATCACACCGTGCGGGACAATATCACACCGTGTGGGGAATATCACACCGTTTGTGGAATATCACACTGTGTGGGACAATATCACACCGTGTGTGGAATATCACACCATGTGGGGAATAGCACACCGTTTGGGGAGTATCACACCGTGTGGGACAATATCACATCGTGTGGGACAATATCACACCGTGTGTGGAATATCACACCGTGTGGGACAATATCACTCCATGTGGGGAATATCAAACCGTGTGGGACAATATCACACCGTGTGGTGAATATCACACAATGTGGGACAATATCACACCGTGTGGGAAATATCACACCGTGTGGGGATTATCACACCGTGTGGGACAATATCACACAGTGTGGGGAATATCACACCGTGTGGGGAATATCACACCGTCTGGGGAATATCACACCGTTTGGGGAATATCACACCGTGTGGGACAATATCGCACCGTGTGGGACAATATCACACCGTGTGGGGAATATCTCACTGTGTGGGGAATATCACAACATGTGGGACAATATCACACCATGTGGGGAATATCACTCCATGTGGGGAATATCACACCGTGTAGGACAATATCACACCGTGTGGGGAATATCACACAGTGTGGGGAATATCACACCGTGTGGGGAATATCACACCGTGTGGTCTATATCACACCATGTGGGACAATATCACACCGTGTGGGGAATATCACACTGTGTGGGGAATATCACGCCGTGTGGGACAATATTACAGCTGTGGGGAATATCTCACAATGTGGGACAATATCACACCGTGTGGGACAATATCACTCCGTGAGGGGAATATCTCACCGTGTGGGGAATATCACACCATGTTGGACAATATCACACCGTGTGGGGAATATCACACCGTGTGGGGAATACCATAACGTGTGGGGAATATCACACCATATGGGACAATATCACACCTTGTGGGGAATATCACACTGTGAGGGACAATATCACACCGTATGGGGAATATTGCACCGTGTAGGACAATATCACACCATGAGGGACAATATCACATCGTGTGGGACAATATCACACCGTGTGGGGTATATCACACCGTGTGGGACAATATCACACCATGTGGGGAATATCACACCGTGTAGGACAATATCACACCGTGTGGGGAATATCACACCATGTGGGACAATATCGCACGGTGTGGGGAATATCACACCGTGTGGGGAATATCACACCGTGTGGACAATATCACACCGTGCGGGGTATATCACATCGTGTGGGACAATATCGCACGGTGTGGGGAATATCACACCGTGTGGGGAATATCACACCGTGTGGACAATATCACACCGTGCGGGGAATATCACACCGTGTGGGACAATATCACACCGTGTGGGGAATATCACACCGTGTGGGGAATATCACGCCGTGTGGGCAATATCACACCGTGTGGACAATATCACACCGTGTGGGGACTATCATTACCGTGTGGGACATTATCACACCGTGTGGGGAATATCACACCGTGTGGGGAATTTCACACAATGTGGGACAATATCACACCATGTGGGAAATATCACACCATGTGGGGATTATCACACCGTGTTGGAAAATATCACACCGTGTGGGGAATATCACACCGTGTGGGGAATATCACACCGTGTGGGGAATATCATTACCATGTGGAACAATATCACACCGTGTGGGGAATATCACATCGTGTGGGGAATATCACACCATGTGGGGAGTATCACAGCGTGTGGTCTATATCACACCATGTGGGACAATATCACACCGTGTGGGGAATATCACACTGTGTGCGGAATATCACACCGTGTGGGACAATATTACAGCTGTGGGGAATATCTCACAATGTGGGACAATATCACACCGTGTGGGACAATATCACACCGTGTGGGGTATATCACATCGTTTGGGACAATATCACACCGTGTGGGGAATATCACACCGTGTGGAACAATATCACACCGTGTGGGGAATATCACACCGTGTGAGACAATATCGCACGGTGTGGGGAATATCACACCATGTGGGGAATATCACACCGTGTGGTCAATATCACACCGTGCGGGGAATATCACACCGTGCGGGACAATATCACACCGTGTGGGGAATATCACAGCGTTTGTGGAATATCACACCGTGTGGGACAATATCACACCGTGTGTGGAATATCACACCATGTGGGGAATAGCACACCGTGTGGGGAGTATCACACCGTGTGGGACAATATCACATCGTGTGGGACAATATCACACCGTGTGTGGAATATCACACCGTGTGGGACAATATCACACCGTGTGGGGAATATCAAACCGTGTGGGACAATATCACACCGTGTGGTGAATATCACACAATGTGGGACAATATCACACCGTGTGGGAAATATCACACCGTGTGGGGATTATCACACCGTGTGGGACAATATCACACAGTGTGGGGAATATCACACCGTGTGGGGAATATCACACCGTCTGGGGAATATCACACCGTTTGGGGAATATCACACCGTGTGGGACAATATCGCACCGTGTGGGACAATATCACACCATGTGGGGAATATCTCACTGTGTGGGGAATATCCCAACATGTGGGACAATATCACACCGTGTGGGGAATATCACTCCATGTGGGGAATATCACACCGTGTAGGACAATATCACACCGTGTGGGGAATATCACACAGTGTGGGGAATATCACACCGTGTGGGGAATATCACACCGTGTGGTCTATATCACACCATGTGGGACAATATCACACCGTGTGGGGAATATCACACTGTGTGGGGAATATCACGCCGTGTGGGACAATATTACAGCTGTGGGGAATATCTCACAATGTGGGACAATATCACACCGTGTGGGACAATATCACTCCGTGAGGGGAATATCTCACCGTGTGGGGAATATCACACCATGTGGGACAATATCACACCGTGTGGGGAATATCACACAGTGTGGGGAATACCACAACGTGTGGGGAATATCACACCGTATGGGACAATATCACACCTTGTGGGGAATATCACACTGTGAGGGACAATATCACACCGTGTGGGGAATATTACACCGTGTAGGACAATATCACACCATGAGGGACAATATCTCATCGTGTGAGACAATATCACAACGTGTGGGGTATATCACACCGTGTGGGACAATATCACACCATGTGGGGAATATCACACCGTGTAGGACAATATCACACCGTGTGGGGAATATCACACCGTGTGGGACAATATCGCACGGTGTGGGGAATATCACACCGTGTGGGGAATATCACACCGTGTGGACAATATCACACCGTGCGGGGAATATCACACCGTGTGGGACAATATCGCACGGTGTGGGGAATATCACACCGTGTGGGGAATATCACACCGTGTGGACAATATCAAACCGTGCGGGGAATATCACACCGTGTGGGACAATATCACACCGTGTGGGGAATATCACACCGTGTGGGGAATATCACGCCGTGTGGGCAATATAACACCGTGTGGACAATATCACACCATGTGGGGAATATCATTACCGTGTGGGACATTATCACACCATGTGGGGAATATCACACCGTGTGGGGAATTTCACACAATGTGGGACAATATCACACCGTGTGGGAAAATATCACACCGTGTGGGGAATATCACACCGTGTGGGGAATACCACACCGTGTGGGGAATATCATTACCATGTGGGACAATATCACACCGTGTGGGGAATATCACATCATGTGGGGAATATCACACCATGTGGGGAGTATCACACCGTGTGGGACAATATCACACCATGAGGGACAATATCACACCGTGTGTGGAATATCACACCATGTGGGACAATATCACACCGTGTGGGGAATATCACACCTGTGGGGAATATCACACCGTGTGGAATAATATCACACCGTGTGGGAAAATATCACACCGTGTGGGGAATATCACACCGTGTGGAATAATATCACACCGTGTGGGAAAATATCACACCATGTGGGGAATATCACACCGTGTGGGGAATATCACACCATGTGGGGAATATCACACCATGTGGGACAATATCACACCATGTGGGGAATATCACACCGTGTGGGACAATATCACACCGTGTGGGGAATATCACACCGTTTGGGGAATATCACACCGTGTGGGACAATATCACACCGTGTGGGGAATATCACACCATGTGGGGAATAGCACACCGTGTGGGGAATATCACACTGAGTGGGACAATATCACACCATTTGAGGAATATCACACCCTGTGGGTAATATCACAACATGTGGGACAATATCACACCGTGTGGGGAATATCACACCGTGTGGACAATATCACACTGTGCGGGGAATATCACACTGTGTGGGACAATATCACACCATGTGGAGAATATCACACCGTGTGGGGAATATCACGCCGTGTGGGAAATATCACACCGTGTGGACAATATCACACCATGTGGGGAATATCATTACCGTGTGGGACATTATCACACCGTGTGGGGAATATCACACCGTGTGGGGAATTTCACACAATGTGGGACAATATCACACCGTGTGGGAAATATCACACCATGTGGGGATTATCACACCGTGTTGGAAAATATCACACCGTGTGGGGAATATCACACCGTGTGGGGAATATCACACCGTGTGGGGAATATCATTACCATGTGGGACAATATCACACCGTGTGGGGAATATCGCATCGTGTGTGGAATATCACACCATGTGGGGAGTATCACACCGTGTGGGACAATATCACAACGTGTGGGAAAATATCACACCATGTGGGAAAATATCACACCGTGTGGGGAATATCACACCGTATGGGGAATATCACACCGTGTGGGGAATATCACACCTTTTGGGGAATATCACACCGTGTGGAGAATATCACACCGTGTGGACAATATCACACCGTGTGGGGAATATCACACCGTGCGGGACAATATCACACCGTGTGTGGAATATCACACCGTGTGGGACAATATCATACCGTGTGGGGAATATCACACTGTGTGGGACAATATCACACACTGTGGGGAATATCACACTGCGTGGGACAATATCACACCGTGTGGGGAATATCACACAGCGTGGGACAATATCACACCGTGTGGGGAATATCACACCGTGTGGGGAATATCACACTGTGTGGGGAATATCACACCATGTGGGACAATATCACACCGTGTGGGGAATATCACACCATGTGGGGAATATCACACAGTGTGGGGAATATCACACCGTATGGGACAATATCACACCTTGTGCGGAATATCACACCGTGAGGGACAATATCAAACCATGTGGGGAATATCACACTGTGTGGGACAATATCACACCATGAGGGACAATGTCACACCGTGTGGGACAATATCACTCCGTGAGGGGAATATCTCACCGTGTGGGGACTATCACACCATGTGGGACAATATCACACCGTGTGGGGAATATCACACCGTGTGGGGAATACCACAACGTGTGGGGAATATCACACCGTATGGGACAATATCACACCTTGTGCGGAATATCACACCGTGAGGGACAATATCAAACCATGTGGGGAATATCACACTGTGTGGGACAATATCACACCATGAGGGACAATGTCACACCGTGTGGGACAATATCACACCATGTGGGGAATATTACATCGTGTAGGACAATATAACACCATGAGGGACAATATCACACCATGTGGGACAATATCACACCGTGTCGGGTATATCACACCGTTTGGGACAATATCACACCGTGGGGAATATCACACCGTGTGGGACAATATCATCCCGTGTGGGGAGTATCACACCGTGTGGGACAATATCGCACGGTGTGGGGAATATCACACCGTGTGGGGAATATCACACCGTGTGGACAATATCACACCTTGCGGGGAATATCACACCGTGCGGGGAATATCACACCGTGTGGGACAATATCACACCGTGTGGGGAATATCACACCGTGTGGGGAATATCACACCGTGTGGGGAATATCACACCGTGTGGACAATATCACACCGTGTGGGGAATATCATTACCGTGTGGGACAATATCACACCGTGTGGGGAATATCACACCGTGTGGGGAATTTCACACAATGTGGGACAATATCACACCGTGTGGGGAATATCACACCGTGTGGGGAATATCACACCATGTGGGGAGTATCACACCGTGTGGGACAATATCACATCGTGTGGGAAAATATCACACCGTGTGGGAAAATATCACACCGTGTGGGGAATATCACACAGTATGGGGAATATCACACCATGTGGGAAATATCACACCGTTTGGGTAATATCACACCGTGTGGACAATATCACACCGTGCGGCGAATATCACACCGTGCGGGACAATATCACACCTTGTGGGGAATATCACACCGTGTGGGGAATATCACACCGTGTGGGGAATATCACACCGTGTGGACAATATCACACCGTGTGGGGAATATCATTACCGTGTGGGACAATATCACACCGTGTGGGGAATATCACACCGTGTGGGGAGTATCACACCGTGTGGGACAATATCACATCGTGTGGGACAATATCACACCGTGAATGGAATATCACACCATGTGGGACAATATCACACCGTGTGGGGAATATCACACTGTGTGGGGAATATCACACCATGTGGGACAATATTACAGCTGTGGGGAATATCTCACAATGTGAGACATTATCACACCGTCTGGGACAATATCACTCCGTGAGGGGAATATCTCACCGTGTGGGGAATATCACACCATGTGGGACAATATCACACCGTGTGGGGAATATCACACCGTGTGGGGAACACCACAACGTGTGGGGAATATCACACCGTACGGGACAATATCACACCTTGTGGGGAATATCACACCGTGAGGGACAATATCAAACCATGTGGGGAATATCACACTGTGTGGGACAACATCACACCATGAGGGACAATATCACACCGTGTGGGACAATATCACACCGTGTGGGGAATATTACATAGTGTAGGACAATATCACACCATGAGGGACAATATCACACCGTGTGGGACAATATCACACCGTGTGGGGTATTACACACCGTTTGGGACAATATCACACCGTGTGGGGAATATCACACCATGTGGGGAATATCACACCGTGTGGGGAATATCACACCGTGTGGACAATATCACACCGTGTGGGGAATATCATTACCGTGTGGGACAATATCACACCGTGTCGGGAATATCACACCGTGTGGGGAATTTCACACAATGTGGGACATTATCACACCGTGTGGGGAATATCACACCGTGTGGGGAATATCACACCATGTGGGGAGTATCACACCGTGTGGGACAATATCACATCGTGTGGGAAAATATCACACCGTGTGGGAAAATATCACACCGTGTGGGGAATATCACACCGTGTGGGGAATATCACACCGTGTGGGGAATATCACACCGTGTGGACAATATCACACCGTGCGGCGAATATCACACCGTGCGGGACAATATCATACTTTGTGGGGAATATCACACCGTGTGGGGAATAGCACACCATGTGGGGAATATCACACCGTGTGGACAATATCACACCGTGTGGGGAATATCATTACCGTGTGGGACAATATCACACCGTGTGGGGAATATCACACCGTGTGGGGAGTATCACACCGTGTGGGACAATATCACATCGTGTGGGACAATATCACACCGTGTGTGGAATTTCACACCGTGTGGGACAATATCACACCGTGTGGTGAATATCACACCGTGTGGGACAATATCACACCGTGTGGGAAATATCACACCGTGTGGGGATTATCACACCGTGTGGGACAATGTCACACAGTGTGGGGAATATCACACCGTGTGGGGAATATCACACAGTGTGGGGAATATCACACCGTGTGGGGAATATCACACCGTGTGGTCTATATCACACCATGTGGGACAATATCACACCGTGTGGGGAATATCACACTGTGTGGGAATATCACGCTGTGTGGGACAATATTACAGCTGTGGGGAATATCTAACAATGTGGGACAATATCACACCGTGTGGGACAATATCACTCCGTGAGGGGAATATCTCACCGTGTGGGGAATATCACACCATGTGGGACAATATCACACCGTGTGGGGAATATCACACCGTGTGGGGAATACCACAACGTGTGGGGAATATCACACCGTATGGGACAATATCACACCTTGTGAGGAATATCACACTGTGAGGGACAATATCAAACCATGTGGGGAATATCACACTGTGTGGGACAATATCACACCATGAGGGACAATATCACACCGTGTTGGAAAATATCACACCGTGTGGGGAATGTCACACCCTGTGGGGAATATCACACCGTGTGGGGAATATCATTACCATGTGGGACAATATCACACCGTGTGGGGAATATCAAATCGTGTGGGGAATATCACACCATGTGGGGAATATCACACCGTGTGGGGAATATCATTACCATGTGGGACAATATCACACCGTGTGGGGAATATCACATCGTGTGGGGAATATGACACCATGTGTGGAGTATCACACCGTGTGGGACAATATCACATCGTGTTGGAAAATATCACACCATGTGGGAAAAAATCACACCGTGTGGGGAATATCACACCGTATGGGGAATATCACACCTTGTGGGGAATATCACACCTTTTGGGGAATATCACACCGTGTGGGGAATATCACACTGCGTGGGACAATATCACACCATGTGGGGAATATCACACAGCGTGGGAAAATATCACACCGTGTGGGGAATATCACACCGTGTGGGGAATATCACACTGTGTGGGGAATATCACACCGTGTGGGACAATATCACACCGTGTGGGGAATATCACACCCTGTGGGTAATATCACAACATGTGGGACAATATCACACCGTGTGGGGAATATCACACCGTGTGGAATAATATCACACCGTGTGGGAAAATATCACACCGTGTGGGGAATATCACACCATGTGGGGAATATCACACCATGTGGGGAATATCACACCATGTGGGACAATATCACACCATGTGGGGAATATCACACCGTGTGGGACAATATCACACCGTGTGGGGAATATCACACCATTTGGGGAATATCTCACTGTGTGGGGAATATCGCACCGTGTGGGACAATATCACACCGTGTGGGGAATATCACTCCATGTGGGGAATATCACACCGTGTAGGACAATATCACACCGTGTGGGGAATATCACACAGTGTGGGGAATATCACACCGTGTGGGGAATATCACACCATGTGGTCGATATCACACCATGTGGGACAATATCACACCGTGTGGGGAATATCACACTGTGTGGGGAATATCACACCATGTGGGACAATATTACAGCTGTGGGGACTATCTCACAATGTGGGACAATATCACACCATGTGGGACAATATCACTCCATAAGGGGAATATCTCACCATGTGGGGAATATCACACCATGTGGGACAATATCACACCATGTGGGGAATATCACACCGTGTGGGGAATACCACAACGTGTGGGGAATATCACACCGTATGGGACAATATCACACCTTGTGGGAATATCACACTGTGTGGGACAATATCACACCATGAGGGACAATATCACACTGTGTGGGACAATATCACACTGTGTGGGACAATATCACACCGTGTGGGGAATATTACATCGTGTAGGACAATATCACACCATGAGGGACAATATCACACCGTGTGGGACAATATCACACCGTGTGGGGAATATCATTATCGTGTGGGACAATATCACACCGTGTGGGGAATATCACACCGTGTGGGGAGTTTCACACAATGTGGGACAATATCACACCGTGTGGGGAATATCACACCATGTGGGGAATATCACACCATGTGGGGAGTATCACACCGTGTGGGACAATATCACATCGTGTGGGAAAATATCACACCGTGTGGGAAAATATCACACCGTGTGGGGAATATCACACCGTGTGGGGTATACCACACCGTGTGGCGAATATCACACTGTGTGGACACTACCACACCGTGCGGCGAATATCACACCGTGCGGGACAATATCACACTTTGTGGGGAATATCACACCGTGTGGGGAATATCACACCGTGTGGGGAATATCACACCGTGTGGACAATATCACACCGTGTGGGGAATATCATTACCGTGTGGGACAATATCACACCGTGTGGGGAATATCACACTGTGTGGGGAGTATCACACCGTGTGGGACAATATCACATCGTGTGGGACAATATCACACTGTGTGTGGAATATCACACCATGTGGGACAATATCACACCGTGTGGGGAATATCACACTGTGTGGGACAATATCACACCTTGTGGGGAATATCACACTGCGTGGGACAATATCACACCGTGTGGGGAATATCACACAGCGTGGGAAAATATCACACCGTGTGGGGAATATCACACCGTGTGGGGAATATCACACTGTGTGGGGAATATCACACCGTGTGGGACAATATCACACCGTGTGGGGAATATCACACCCTGTGGGTAATATCACAACATGTGGGACAATATCTCACCGTGTGGGGAATATCACACCGTGTGGAATAATATCACACCGTGTGGGAAAATATCACACCGTGTGGGGAATATCACACCATGTGGGGAATATCACACCATGTGGGGAATATCACACCATGTGGGACAATATCACACCATGTGGGGAATATCACACCGTGTGGGACAATATCACACCGTGTGGGGAATATCACACCATTTGGGGAATATCTCACTGTGTGGGGAATATCGCACCGTGTGGGACAATATCACACCGTGTGGGGAATATCACTCCATGTGGGGAATATCACACCGTGTAGGACAATATCACACCGTGTGGGGAATATCACACAGTGTGGGGAATATCACACCGTGTGGGGAATATCACACCATGTGGTCGATATCACACCATGTGGGACAATATCACACCGTGTGGGGAATATCACACTGTGTGGGGAATATCACACCATGTGGGACAATATTACAGCTGTGGGGACTCTCTCACAATGTGGGACAATATCACACCATGTGGGACAATATCACTCCATAAGGGGAATATCTCACCATGTGGGGAATATCACACCATGTGGGACAATATCACACCATGTGGGGAATATCACACCGTGTGGGGAATACCACAACGTGTGGGGAATATCACACCGTATGGGACAATATCACACCTTGTGGGAATATCACACTGTGTGGGACAATATCACACCATGAGGGACAATATCACACTGTGTGGGACAATATCACACTGTGTGGGACAATATCACACCGTGTGGGGAATATTACATCGTGTAGGACAATATCACACCATGAGGGACAATATCACACCGTGTGGGACAATATCACACCGTGTGGGGAATATCATTATCGTGTGGGACAATATCACACCGTGTGGGGAATATCACACCGTGTGGGGAGTTTCACACAATGTGGGACAATATCACACCGTGTGGGGAATATCACACCGTGTGGGGAATATCACACCATGTGGGGAGTATCACACCGTGTGGGACAATATCACATCGTGTGGGAAAATATCACACCGTGTGGGAAAATATCACACCGTGTGGGGAATATCACACCGTGTGGGGAATATCACACCGTGTGGGGAATATCACACCGTGTGGACACTATCACACCGTGCGGCGAATATCACACCGTGCGGGACAATATCACACTTTGTGGGGAATATCACACCGTGTGGGGAATATCACACCGTGTGGGGAATATCACACCGTGTGGACAATATCACACCGTGTGGGGAATATCATTACCGTGTGGGACAATATCACACCGTGTGGGGAATATCACACTGTGTGGGGAGTATCACACCGTGTGGGACAATATCACATCGTGTGGGACAATATCACACTGTGTGTGGAATATCACACCATGTGGGACAATATCACACCGTGTGGGGAATATCACACCGTGTGGGACAATATCACACCGTGTGGTGAATATCACACAAAGTGGGACAATATCACACCGTGTGGGAAATATCACACCGTGTGGGGATTATCACACCGTGTGGGACAATATCACACAGTGTGGGGAATATCACACCGTGTGGGGAATATCACACAGTGTGGGGAATATCACACCGTGTGGGGAATATCACACCGTGTGGTCTATATCACACCATGTGGGACAATATCACACCGTGTGGGGAATATCACACTGTGTGGGGAATATCACGCCGTGTGGGACAATATTACAGCTGTGGGGAAGATCTCACAATGTGGGACAATATCACACCGTGTGGGACAATATCACTCCGTGAGGGGAATATCTCACCGTGTGGGAAATATCACACCATCTGGGGCAATATCACACCGTGTGGGGAATATCACACCATGTGGGGAATACCACAACGTGTGGGGAATATCACACCGTATGGGACAATATCACACCTTGTGGGGAATATCGCACTGTGAGGGACAATATCAAACCATGTGGGGAATATCACACTGTGTGGGACAATATCACACCATGAGGGACAATATCACACCGTGTTGGAAAATATCACACCGTGTGGGCAATATCACACCGTGTGGGGAATATCACACCGTGTGGGGAATATCATTACCATGTGGGACAATATCACACCGTGTGGGGAATATCACATCGTCTGGGGAATATCACACCATGTGGGGAATATCACACCGTGTGGGGAATATCATTACCATGTGGGACAATATCACACCATGTGGGAAATATCACATCGTGTGGGGAATATCACACCATGTGGGGAGTATCACACCGTGTGGGACAATATCACATCGTGTGGGAAAATATCACACCATGTGGGAAAATATCACACCGTGTGGGGAATATCACACCGTATGGGGAATATCACACCGTGTGGGGAATATCACACCTTTTGGGGAATATCACACCATGTGGGGAATATCACACCGTGTGGACAATATCACACAGTGTGGGGAATATCACACTGTGCGGGACAATATCACACCGTGTGGGGAATATCACACCGTGTGGGACAATATCACACCGTGTGTGGAATATCACACTGTGTGGGACAATATCACACACTGTGGGGAATATCACACTGCGTGGGACAATATCACACTGTGTGGGGAATATCACACAGCGTGGGACAATATCACACCGTGTGGGGAATATCACACCGTGTGGGGAATATCACACTGTGTGGGGAATATCACACCGTGTGGGACAATATCACACCATGTGGGGAATATCACACCCTGTGGGTAATATCACAACATGTGGGACAATATCACACCGTGAGGGGAATATCACATCGTGTGGAATAATATCACACTGTGTGGGAAAATATCACACCGTGTGGGGAATATCACACCATGTGGGGAATATCACACCATGTGGGGAATATCACACCATGTGGGACAATATCACACCATGTGGGGAATATCACACCGTGTGGGACAATATCACACCGTGTGGGGAATATCACACCATTTGGGGAATATCACACCGTGTGGGACAATATCGCACCGTGTGGGACAATATCACACCGTGTGGGGAATATCTCACTGTGTGGGGAATATCACACCGTGTGGGACAATATCACACCGTGTGGGGAATATCACTCCATGTGGGGAATATCACACCGTGTAGGACAATATCACACCGTGTGGGGAATATCACACAGTGTGGGGAATATCACACCGTGTGGGGAATATCACACCATGTGGTCGATATCACACCATGTGGGACAATATCACACCGTGTGGGGAATATCACACTGTGTGGGGAATATCACACCATGTGGGACAATATTACAGCTGTGGGGAATATCTCACAATGTGGGACAATATCACACCGTGTGAGACAATATCACTCAGTGAGGGGAATATCTCACCGTGTGGGTAATATCACACCATGTGGGACAATATCACACTGTGTGGGGAATATCACACCGTGTGGGGAACACCACAACGTGTGGGGAATATCACACCGTATGGGACAATATCACACCTTGTGGGAATATCACACTGTGTGGGACAATATCACACCATGAGGGACAATATCACACTGTGTGGGACAATATCACACTGTGTGGGACAATATCACACCGTGTGGGGAATATTACATCGTGTAGGACAATATCACACCATGAGGGACAATATCACACCGTGTGGGACAATATCACACCGTGTGGGGAATATCATTACCGTGTGGGACAATATCACACCGTGTGGGGAATATCATAACTTGTGGGGAATTTCACACAATGTGGGACAATATCACACCGTGTGGGGAATATCACACCGTGTGGGGAATATCACACCATGTGGGGAGTATCACACCGTGTGGGACAATATCACATCGTGTGGGAAAATATCACACCGTGTGGGAAAATAACACACCGTGTGGGGAATATCACACCGTGTGGGGAATATCACACCGTGTGGACAATATCACACCGTGCGGCGAATATCACACCGTGCGGGACAATATCACACTTTGTGGGGAATATCACACCGTGTGGGGAATATCACACTGTGTGGAGAATATCACACCGTGTGGACAATATCACACCGTGTGGGGAATATCATTACCGTGTGGGACAATATCACACCGTGTGGGGAATATCACACCGTGTGGGGAGTATCACACCGTGTGGGACAATATCACATCGTGTGGGACAATATCACACCGTGTGTGGAATATCACACCGTGTGGGACAATATCACACCGTGTGGGGAATATCACACCGTGTGGGACAATATCACACCGTGTGGTGAATATCACACAATGTGGGACAATATCACACCGTGTGGGAAATATCACAGCGTGTGGGGATTATCACACCGTGTGGGACAATATCACACAGTGTGGGGAATATCACACCGTGTGGGGAATATCACACAGTGTGGGGAATATCACACCGTGTGGGGAATATCACACCGTGTGGTCTATATCACACCATGTGGGACAATATCACACCGTGTGGGGAATATCACACTGTGTGGGGAATATCACGCCGTGTGGGACAATATTACAGCTGTAGGGAATATCACACCGTGTGGGGAATACCACAACGTGTGGAGAATATCACACCGTATGGGACAATATCACACCTTGTGGGGAATATCACACTGTGAGGGACAATATCAAACCATGTGGGGAATATCACACTGTGTGGGACAATATCCCACCATGAGGGACAATATCACACCGTGTTGGAAAATATCACACCGTGTGGGGAATATCACACCGTGTGGGGAATATCTCACCGTGTGGGGACTATCACACCATGTGGGACAATATCACACCGTGTGGGGAATATCACACCGTGTGGGGAATACCACAACGTGTTGGGAATATCACACCGTATGGGACAATATCACACCTTGTGCGGAATATCACACCATGAGGGACAATATCAAACCATGTGGGGAATATCACACTGTGTGGGACAATATCACACCATGAGGGACAATGTCACACCGTGTGGGACAATATCACACCATGTGGGGAATATTACATCGTGTAGGACAATATCACACCATGAGGGACAATATCACACCATGTGGGACAATATCACACCGTGTCGGGTATATCACACCGTTTGGGACAATATCACACAGTGTGGGGAATATCACACCGTGTGGGACAATATCACCCCGTGTGGGGAATATCACACCGTGTGGGACAATATCGCACGGTGTGGGGAATATCACACCGTGTGGGGAATATCACACCGTGTGGACAATATCACACCTTGCGGGGAATATCACACCGTGCGGGGAATATCACACCGTGTGGGACAATATCACACCGTGTGGGGAATATCACACCGTGTGGGGAATATCACACCGTGTGGACAATATCACACCGTGTGGGGAATATCATTACCGTGTGGGACAATATCACACCGTGTGGGGAATATCACACCGTGTGGCGAATTTCACACAATGTGGGACAATATCACACCGTGTGGGGAATATCACACCGTGTGGGGAATATCACACCATGTGGGGAGTATCACACCGTGTGGGACAATATCACATCGTGTGGGAAAATATCACACCGTGTGGGAAAATATCACACCGTGTGGGGAATATCACACCGTATGGGGAATATCACACCATGTGGGAAATATCACACCGTTTGGGTAATATCACACCGTGTGGACAATATCACACCGTGCGGCGAATATCACACCGTGCGGGACAATATCACACCTTGTGGGGAATATCACACCGTGTGGGGAATATCACACCGTGTGGGGAATATCACACCGTGTGGACAATATCACACCATGTCGGGAATATCATTACCGTGTGGGACAATATCACACCGTGTGGGGAATATCACACCGTGTGTGGAGTATCACACCGTGTGGGACAATATCACATCGTGTGGGACAATATCACACCGTGAATGGAATATCACACCGTGTGGGACAATATCACACCGTGTGGGGAATATCACACCGTGTGGGACAATATTACAGCTGTGGGGAATATCTCACAATATGAGACATTATTACACCGTGTGGGACAATATCACACAGTGTGGGGAATATCACACCGTGTGGGGAATATCACAACGTCTGGGGAATATCACACCGTTTGGGGAATATCACACCGTGTGGGACAATATCGCACCGTGTGGGACAATATCACACCGTGTGGGGAATATCTCACTGTGTTGGGAATATCACACCATGTGGGACAATATCACACCGTGTGGGGAATATCACTCCATGTGGGGAATATCACACCGTGTCGGACAATATCACACCGTGTGGGGAATATCACACAGTGTGGGGAATATCACACCGTGTGGGGAATATCACACCGTGTGGTCTATATCACACCATGTGGGACAATATCACACCGTGTGGGGAATATCACACTGTGTGGGGAATATCACACCATGTGGGACAATATTACAGCTGTGGGGAATATCTCACAATGTGAGACATTATCACACCGTGTGGGACAATATCACTCCGTGAGGGGAATATCTCACCGTGTGGGGAATATCACACCATGTGTGACAATATCACACCGTGTGGGGAATATCACACCGTGTGGGGAATACCACAACGTGTGGGGAATATCACACCGTACGGGACAATATCACACCTTGTGGGGAATATCACACCGTGAGGGACAATATCAAACCATGTGGGGAATATCACACTGTGTGGGACAACATCACACCATGAGGGACAATATCACACCGTGTGGGACAATATCACACCGTGTGGGGAATATTACATAGTGTAGGACAATATCACACCATGAGGGACAATATCACACCGTGTGGGACAATATCACACCGTGTGGGGTATTACACACCGTTTGGGACAATATCACACCGTGTGGGGAATATCACACCGTGTGGGGAATATCACACCGTGTGGGGAATATCACACCGTGTGGACAATATCACACCGTGTGGGGAATATCATTACCGTGTGGGACAATATCACACCGTGTCGGGAATATCACACCGTGTGGGGAATTTCACACAATGTGGGACATTATCACACCGTGTGGGGAATATCACACCGTGTGGGGAATATCACACCATGTGGGGAGTATCACACCGTGTGGGACAATATCACATCGTGTGGGAAAATATCACACCGTGTGGGAAAATATCACACCGTGTGGGGAATATCACACCGTGTGGGGAATATCACACCGTGTGGGGAATATCACACCGTGTGGACAATATCACACCGTGCGGCGAATATCACACCGTGCGGGACAATATCATACTTTGTGGGGAATATCACACCGTGTGGGGAATAGCACACCATGTGGGGAATATCACACCGTGTGGACAATATCACACCGTGTGGGGAATATCATTACCGTGTGGGACAATATCACACCGTGTGGGGAATATCACACCGTGTGGGGAGTATCACACCGTGTGGGACAATATCACATCGTGTGGGACAATATCACACCGTGTGTGGAATTCCACACCGTGTGGGACAATATCACACCATGTGGTGAATATCACACCGTGTGGGACAATATCACACCGTGTGGGAAATATCACACCGTGTGGGGATTATCACACCGTGTGGGACAATATCACACAGTGTGGGGAATATCACACCGTGTGGGGAATATCACACAGTGTGGGGAATATCACACTGTGTGGGGAATATCACACCGTGTGGTCTATATCACACCATGTGGGACAATATCACACCGTGTGGGGAATATCACACTGTGTGGGGAATATCACGCCGTGTGGGACAATATTACAACTGTGGGGAATATCTCACAATGTGGGACAATATCACACCGTGTGGGACAATATCACACCGTGAGGGGAATATCTCACCGTGTGGGGAATATCACACCATGTGGGACAATATCACACCGTGTGGGGAATATCACACCGTGTGGGGAATACCACACCGTGTGGGGAATATCACACCGTGTGGACAATATCACACCATGTCGGGAATATCATTACCGTGTGGGACAATATCACACCGTGTGGGGAATATCACACCGTGTGGGGAGTATCACACCGTGTGGGACAATATCACATCGTGTGGGACAATATCACACCGTGAATGGAATATCACACCGTGTGGGACAATATCACACCGTGTGGGGAATATCACACCGTGTGGGACAATATTACAGCTGTGGGGAATATCTCACAATATGAGACATTATCACACCGTGTGGGACAATATCACACAGTGTGGGGAATATCACACCGTGTGGGGAATATCACAACGTCTGGGGAATATCACACCGTTTGGGGAATATCACACCATGTGGGACAATATCGCACCGTGTGGGACAATATCACACCGTGTGGGGAATATCTCACTGTGTTGGGAATATCACACCATGTGGGACAATATCACACCGTGTGGGGAATATCACTCCATGTGGGGAATATCACACCGTGTCGGACAATATCACACCGTGTGGGGAATATCACACAGTGTGGGGAATATCACACCGTGTGGGGAATATCACACCGTGTGGTCTATATCACACCATGTGGGACAATATCACACCGTGTGGGGAATATCACACTGTGTGGGGAATATCACACCATGTGGGACAATATTACAGCTGTGGGGAATATCTCACAATGTGAGACATTATCACACCGTGTGGGACAATATCACTCCGTGAGGGGAATATCTCACCGTGTGGGGAATATCACACCATGTGTGACAATATCACACCGTGTGGGGAATATCACACCGTGTGGGGAATACCACAACGTGTGGGGAATATCACACCGTACGGGACAATATCACACCTTGTGGGGAATATCACACCGTGAGGGACAATATCAAACCATGTGGGGAATATCACACTGTGTGGGACAACATCACACCATGAGGGACAATATCACACCGTGTGGGACAATATCACACCGTGTGGGGAATATTACATAGTGTAGGACAATATCACACCATGAGGGACAATATCACACCGTGTGGGACAATATCACACCGTGTGGGGTATTACACACCGTTTGGGACAATATCACACCGTGTGGGGAATATCACACCGTGTGGGGAATATCACACCGTGTGGGGAATATCACACCGTGTGGACAATATCACACCGTGTGGGGAATATCATTACCGTGTGGGACAATATCACACCGTGTCGGGAATATCACACCGTGTGGGGAATTTCACACAATGTGGGACATTATCACACCGTGTGGGGAATATCACACCATGTGGGGAATATCACACCATGTGGGGAGTATCACACCGTGTGGGACAATATCACATCGTGTGGGAAAATATCACACCGTGTGGGAAAATATCACACCGTGTGGGGAATATCACACCGTGTGGGGAATATCACACCGTGTGGGGAATATCACACCGTGTGGACAATATCACACCGTGCGGCGAATATCACACCGTGCGGGACAATATCATACTTTGTGGGGAATATCACACCGTGTGGGGAATAGCACACCATGTGGGGAATATCACACCGTGTGGACAATATCACACCGTGTGGGGAATATCATTACCGTGTGGGACAATATCACACCGTGTGGGGAATATCACACCGTGTGGGGAGTATCACACCGTGTGGGACAATATCACATCGTGTGGGACAATATCACACCGTGTGTGGAATTTCACACCGTGTGGGACAATATCACACCATGTGGTGAATATCACACCGTGTGGGACAATATCACACCGTGTGGGAAATATCACACCGTGTGGGGATTATCACACCGTGTGGGACAATATCACACAGTGTGGGGAATATCACACCGTGTGGGGAATATCACACAGTGTGGGGAATATCACACCGTGTGGGGAATATCACACCGTGTGGTCTATATCACACCATGTGGGACAATATCACACCGTGTGGGGAATATCACACTGTGTGGGGAATATCACGCCGTGTGGGACAATATTACAACTGTGGGGAATATCTCACAATGTGGGACAATATCACACCGTGTGGGACAATATCACTCCGTGAGGGGAATATCTCACCGTGTGGGGAATATCACACCATGTGGGACAATATCACACCGTGTGGGGAATATCACACCGTGTGGGGAATACCACAACGTGTGGGGAATATCACACCGTATGGGACAATATCACACCTTGTGAGGAATATCACACTGTGAGGGACAATATCAAACCATGTGAGGAATATCACACTGTGTGGGACAATATCACACCATGAGGGACAATATCACACCGTGTTGGAAAATATCACACCGTGTGGGGAATGTCACACCCTGTGGGGAATATCACACCGTGTGGGGAATATCATTACCATGTGGGATAATATCACACCGTGTGGGGAATATCAAATCGTGTGGGGAATATCACACCATGTGGGGAATATCACACCGTGTGGGGAATATCATTACCATGTGGGACAATATCACACCGTGTGTGGAATATCACATCGTGTGGGGAGTATCACACCATGTGTGGAGTATCACACCGTGTGGGACAATATCACATCGTGTTGGAAAATATCACACCATGTGGGAAAAAATCACACCGTGTGGGGAATATCACACCGTATGGGGAATATCACACCGTGTGGGGAATATCACACCTTTTGGGGAATATCACACCGTGTGGGGAATATCACACTGCGTGGGACAATATCACACCATGTGGGGAATATCACACAGCGTGGGAAAATATCACACCGTGTGGGGAATATCACACCGTGTGGGGAATATCACACTGTGTGGGGAATATCACACCGTGTGGGACAATATCACACCGTGTGGGGAATATCACACCCTGTGGGTAATATCACAACATGTGGGACAATATCACACCGTGTGGGGAATATCACACCGTGTGCAATAATATCACACCGTGTGGGAAAATATCACACCGTGTGGGGAATATCACACCATGTGGGGAATATCACACCATGTGGGGAATATCACACCATGTGGGACAATATCACACCATGTGGGGAATATCACACCGTGTGGGACAATATCACACCGTGTGGGGAATATCACACCATTTGGGGAATATCTCACTGTGTGGGGAATATCGCACCGTGTGGGACAATATCACACCGTGTGGGGAATATCACTCCATGTGGGGAATATCACACTGTGTAGGACAATATCACACCGTGTGGGGAATATCACACAGTGTGGGGAATATCACACCGTGTGGGGAATATCACACCATGTGGTCGATATCACACCATGTGGGACAATATCACACCGTGTGGGGAATATCATACTGTGTGGGGAATATCACACCATGTGGGACAATATTACAGCTGTGGGGACTATCTCACAATGTGGGACAATATCACACCATGTGGGACAATATCACTCCATAAGGGGAATATCTCACCATGTGGGGAATATCACACCATGTGGGACAATATCACACCATGTGGGGAATATCACACCGTGTGGGGAATACCACAACGTGTGGGGAATATCACACCGTATGGGACAATATCACACCTTGTGGGAATATCACACTGTGTGGGACAATATCACACCATGAGGGACAATATCACACTGTGTGGGACAATATCACACTGTGTGGGACAATATCACACCGTGTGGGGAATATTACATCGTGTAGGACAATATCACACCATGAGGGACAATATCACACCGTGTGGGACAATATCACACCGTGTGGGGAATATCATTATCGTGTGGGACAATATCACACCGTGTGGGGAATATCACACCGTGTGGGGAGTTTCACACAATGTGGGACAATATCACACCGTGTGGGGAATATCACACCGTGTGGGGAATATCACACCATGTGGGGAGTATCACACCGTGTGGGACAATATCACATCCTGTGGGAAAATATCACACCGTGTGGGAAAATATCACACCGTGTGGGGAATATCACACCGTGTGGGGAATATCACACCGTGTGGGGAATATCACACCGTGTGGACACTATCACACCGTGCGGCGAATATCACACCGTGCGGGGAATATCATTACCGTGTGGGACAATATCACACCGTGTGGGGAATATCACACAGTGTGGGGAGTATCACACCGTGTGGGACAATATCACATCGTGTGGGACAATATCACACTGTGTGTGGAATATCACACCATGTGGGACAATATCACACCGTGTGGGGAATATCACACAGTGTGGGACAATATCACACCGTGTGGTGAATATCACACAAAGTGGGACAATATCACACCGTGTGGGAAATATCACACCGTGTGGGGATTATCACACCGTGTGGGACAATATCTCACAGTGTGGGGAATATCACACCGTGTGGGGAATATCACACAGTGTGGGGAATATCACACCATGTGGGGAATATCACACCGTGTGGTCTATATCACACCATGTGGGACAATATCACACCGTGTCGGGAATATCACACTGTGTGGGAATATCACGCCGTGTGGGACAATATTACAGCTGTGGGGAAGATCTCACAATGTGGGACAATATCACACCGTGTGGGACAATATCACTCCGTGAGGGGAATATCTCACCGTGTGGGAAATATCACACCATGTGGGACAATATCACACCGTGTGGGGAATATCACACCATGTGGGGAATACCACAACGTGTGGTGAATATCACACCGTATGGGACAATATCACACCTTGTGGGGAATATCGCACTGTGAGGGACAATATCAAACCATGTGGGGAATATCACACTGTGTGGGACAATATCACACCATGAGGGACAATATCACACCGTGTTGTAAAATATCACACCGTGTGGGCAATATCACACCGTGTGGGGAATATCACACCGTGTGGGGAATATCATTACCATGTGGGACAATATCACACCGTGTGGGGAATATCACATCGTCTGGGGAATATCACACCATGTGGGGAATATTACACCGTGTGGGGAATATCATTACCATGTGGGACAATATCACACCATGTAGGGAATATCACACCGTGTGGGACAATATCACATCGTGTGGGAAAATATCACACCATGTGGGAAAATATCACACCGTGTGGGGAATATCACACCGAATGGGGAATATCACACCGTGTGGGGAATATCACACCTTTTGGGGAATATCACACCGTGTGGGGAATATCACACCGTGTGGACAATATCACACCGTGTGGGGAATATCACACTGTGCGGGACAATATCACACCGTGTGGGGAATATCACACCGTGTGGGACAATATCACACCGTGTGGGGAATATCACACTGTGTGGGGAATATCACACCATTTGGGGAATATCACACCGTGTGGGACAATATCGCACCGTGTGGGACAATATCACACCGTGTGGGGAATATCTCACTGTGTGGAGAATATCACACCGTGTGGGACAATATCACACCGTGTGGGGAATATCACTCCATGTGGGGAATATCACACCGTGTAGGACAATATCACACCGTGTGGGGAATATCACACAGTGTGGGGAATATCACACCGTGTGGGCAATATCACACCGTGTGGTCGATATCACACCATGTGGGACAATATCACACCGTGTGGGGAATATCACACTGTGTGGGGAATATCACACCATGTGGGACAATATTACAGCTGTGGGGAATATCTCACAATGTGGGACAATATCACACCGTGTGAGACAATATCACTCAGTGAGGGGAATATCTCACCGTGTGGGTAATATCACACCATGTGGGACAATATCACACTGTGTGGGGAATATCACACCGTGTGGGGAATACCACAACGTGTGGGGAATATCACACCGTATGGGACAATATCACACCTTGTGGGAATATCACACTGTGTGGGACAATATCACACCATGAGGGACAATATCACACCGTGTGGGGAATATCACACCGTGTGGGGAATATCACACCATGTGGGGATTATCACACCGTGTGGGACAATATCACATCGTGTGGGAAAATATCACACCGTGTGGGAAAATAACACACCGTGTGGGGAATATCATTACCGTGTGGGGAATATCACACCGTGTGGACAATATCACACCGTGCGGCGAATATCACACCGTGCGGGACAATATCACACTTTGTGGGGAATATCACACCGTGTGGGGAATATCACACCGTGTGGGGAATATCACACCGTGTGGACAATATCACACCGTGTGGGGAATATCATTACCGTGTGGGACAATATCACACTGTGTGGGGAATATCACACCGTGTGGGGAGTATCACACCGTGTGGGACAATATCACATCGTGTGGGACAATATCACACCGTGTGTGGAATATCACACCGTGTGGGACAATATCACACCGTGTGGGGAATATCACACCATGTGGGGAATATCACACCGTGTGGACATTATCACACCGTGTGGGGAATATCATTACCGTGTGGGACAATATCACACCGTGTGGGGAATATCACACCGTGTGGGGAGTATCACACCGTGTGGGACAATATCACATCGTGTGGGACAATATCACACCGTGTGTGGAATATCACACCGTGTGGGACAATATCACACCGTGTGGGGAATATCACACCGTGTGGGACAATATCACACCGTGTGGTGAATATCACACAATGTGGGACAATATCACACCGTGTGGGAAATATCACAGCGTGTGGGGATTATCACACCGTGTGGGACAATATCACACAGTGTGGGGAATATCACACCGTGTGGGGAATATCACACAGTGTGGGGAATATCACACCGTGTGGGGAATATCACACCGTTTGGTCTATATCACACCATGTGGGACAATATCACACCGTGTGGGGAATATCACACTGTGTGGGGAATATCACGCCGTGTGGGACAATATTACAGCTGTAGGGAATATCACACCGTGTGGGGAATACCACAACGTGTGGAGAATATCACACCATATGGGACAATATCACACCTTGTGGGGAATATCACACTGTGGGGGACAATATCAAACCATGTGGGGAATATCACACTGTGTGGGACAATATCACACCATGAGGGACAATATTACACCGTGTTGGAAAATATCACACCGTGTGGGGAATATCACACCGTGTGGACAATATCACACCGTGTGGGGAATATCACACTGTGCGGGACAATATCACA
The DNA here is from genome assembly GCF_044704955.1 of Pristiophorus japonicus. Taxonomy (NCBI): domain Eukaryota; kingdom Metazoa; phylum Chordata; class Chondrichthyes; family Pristiophoridae; genus Pristiophorus; species Pristiophorus japonicus. The sequence goes on along the minus strand of NC_091979.1, from coordinate 17,719,268 downwards.
CCGTGTGGGGAATATCACACCGTGTGGGACAATATCACACCGTGTGGGGAATATCACACTGTGTGGGACAATATCACACACTGTGGGGAATATCACACTGCGTGGGACAATATCACACTGTTTGGGGAATATCACACAGCGTGGGACAATATCACAGCGTGTGGGGAATATCACACCGTGTGGGGAATATCACACTGTGTGGGGAATATCACACCGTGTGGGACAATATCACACCGTGTGGGGAATATCACACCCTGTGGGTAATATCACAACATGTGGGACAATATCACACCGTGAGGGGAATATCACATCGTGTGGAATAATATCACACTGTGTGGGAAAATATCACACCGTGTGGGGAATATCACACCATGTGGGGAATATCACACCATGTGGGGAATATCACACCATGTGGGACAATATCACACCATGTGGGGAATATCACACCGTGTGGGACAATATCACACCGTGTGGGGAATATCACACCATTTGGGGAATATCACACCGTGTGGGACAATATCGCACCGTGTGGGACAATATCGCACCGTGTGGGGAATATCTCACTGTGTGGAGAATATCACACCGTGTGGGACAATATCACACCGTGTGGGGAATATCACTCCATGTGGGGAATATCACACCGTGTAGGACAATATCACACCGTGTGGGGAATATCACACAGTGTGGGGAATATCACACCGTGTGGGGAATATCACACCGTGTGGTCGATATCACACCATGTGGGACAATATCACACCGTGTGGGGAATATCACACTGTGTGGGGAATATCACACCATGTGGGACAATATTACAGCTGTGGGGAATATCTCACAATGTGGGACAATATCACACCGTGTGAGACAATATCACTCAGTGAGGGGAATATCTCACCATGTGGGTAATATCACACCATGTGGGACAATATCACACTGTGTGGGGAATATCACACCGTGTGGGGAATACCACAACGTGTGGGGAATATCACACCGTATGGGACAATATCACACCTTGTGGGAATATCACACTGTGTGGGACAATATCACACCATGAGGGACAATATCACACTGTGTGGGACAATATCACACTGTGTGGGACAATATCACACCGTGTGGGGAATATTACATCGTGTAGGACAATATCACACCATGAGGGACAATATCACACCGTGTGGGACAATATCACACCGTGTGGGGAATATCATTACCGTGTGGGACAATATCACACCGTGTGGGGAATATCATACCGTGTCGGGAATTTCACACAATGTGGGACAATATCACACCGTGTGGGGAATATCACACCGTGTGGGGAATATCACACCATGTGGGGAGTATCACACCGTGTGGGACAATATCACATCGTGTGGGAAAATATCACACCGTGTGGGAAAATAACACACCGTGTGGGGAATATCACACCGTGTGGGGAATATCACACCGTGTGGACAATAACACACCGTGCGGCGAATATCACACCGTGCGGGACAATATCACACTTTGTGGGGAATATCACACCGTGTGGGGAATATCACACCGTGTGGGGAATATCACACCGTGTGGACAATATCACACCGTGTGGGGAATATCATTACCGTGTGGGACAATATCACACCGTGTGGGGAATATCACACCGTGTGGGGAGTATCACACCGTGTGGGACAATATCACATCGTGTGGGACAATATCACACCGTGTGTGGAATATCACACCGTGTGGGACAATATCACACCGTGTGGGGAATATCACACCGTGTGGGACAATATCACACCGTGTGGTGAATATCACACAATGTGGGACAATATCACACCGTGTGGGAAATATCACAGCGTGTGGGGATTATCACACCGTGTGGGACAATATCACACAGTGTGGGGAATATCACACCGTGTGGGGAATATCACACAGTGTGGGGAATATCACACCGTGTGGGGAATATCACACCGTGTGGGGAATATCACACCGTGTGGGACAATATCGCACGGTGTGGGAAATATCACACCGTGTGGGGAATATCACACCGTGTGGACAATATCACACCGTGTGGGGAATATCGCACCATGTGGGGAATATCACACCGTGTGGGGAATATCACACCGTGTGGGGAATATCATTACCGTGTGGGACAATATCACACCATATGTGGAATATCACACCGTGTGGGACAATATCACACCGTGTGGGGAATATCACACCGTGTGGGACAATATCACACCATGTTGTGAATATCACACAATGTGGGACAATATCACACCGTGTGGGGAATATCACACCGTGTGGGGAATACCACAACGTGTGGGGAATATCACACCGTATGGGACAATATCACACCTTGTGGGGAATATCACACTGTGTGGGACAATATCACACCATGAGGGACAATATCACACTGTGTGGGACAATATCACACTGTGTGGGACAATATCACACCGTGTGGGGAATATTACATCGTGTAGGACAATATCACACCATGAGGGACAATATCACACCGTGTGGGACAATATCACACCGTGTGGGGAATATCATTACCGTGTGGGGAATATCACACCGTGTGGGGAATATCATACCGTGTGGGGAATTTCACACAATGTGGGACAATATCACACTGTGTGGGACAATATCACACTGTGTGGGACAATATCACACCGTGTGGGGAATATTACATCGTGTAGGACAATATCACACCATGAGGGACAATATCACACCGTGTGGGACAATATCACACCGTGTGGGGAATATCATTACCGTGTGGGACAATATCACACCGTGTGGGGAATATCATACCGTGTGGGGAATTTCACACAATGTGGGACAATATCACACCGTGTGGGGAATATCACACCATGTGGGGAATATCACACCATGTGGGGAGTATCACACCGTGTGGGACAATATCACCTCGTGTGGGAAAATATCACACCGTGTGGGAAAATAACACACCGTGTGGGGAATATCACACCGTGTGGGGAATATCACACCGTGTGGACAATATCACACCGTGCCGCGAATATCACACCGTGCGGGACAATATCACACTTTGTGGGGAATATCACACCGTGTGGAGAATATCACACCGTGTGGGGAATATCACACCGTGTGGACAATATCACACCGTGTGGGGAATATCATTACCGTGTGGGACAATATCACACCGTGTGGGGAATATCACACCGTGTGGGGAGTATCACACCGTGTGGGACAATATCACATCGTGTGGGACAATATCACACCGTGTGTGGAATATCACACCGTGTGGGACAATATCACACCGTGTGGGGAATATCACACCGTGTGGGACAATATCACACCGTGTGGTGAATATCACACAATGTGGGACAATATCACACCGTGTGGGAAATATCACAGCGTGTGGGGATTATCACACCGTGTGGGACAATATCACACAGTGTGGGGAATATCACACCGTGTGGGGAATATCACACAGTGTGGGGAATATCACACCGTGTGGGGAATATCACACCGTGTGGTCTATATCACTCCATGTGGGACAATATCACACCGTGTGGGGAATATCACACTGTGTGGGGAATATCACGCCGTGTGGGACAATATTACAGCTGTAGGGAATATCACACCGTGTGGGGAATACCACAAGGTGTGGAGAATATCACACCATATGTGACAATATCACACCTTGTGGGGAATATCACACTGTGAGGGACAATATCAAACCATGTGGGGAATATCACACTGTGTGGGACAATATCACACCATGAGGGACAATATCACACCGTGTTGGAAAATATCACACCGTGTGGGGAATATCACACCGTGTGGACAATATCACACCGTGTGGGGAATATCACACTGTGCGGGACAATATCACACCGTGTGGGGAATATCACACCGTGTGGGACAATATCACACCGTGTGGGGAATATCACACTGTGTGGGACAATATCACACACTGTGGGGAATATCACACTGCGTGGGACAATATCACACTGTTTGGGGAATATCACACAGCGTGGGACAATATCACAGCGTGTGGGGAATATCACACCGTGTGGGGAATATCACACTGTGTGGGGAATATCACACCGTGTGGGACAATATCACACCGTGTGGGGAATATCACACCCTGTGGGTAATATCACAACATGTGGGACAATATCACACCGTGAGGGGAATATCACATCGTGTGGAATAATATCACACTGTGTGGGAAAATATCACACCGTGTGGGGAATATCACACCATGTGGGGAATATCACACCATGTGGGGAATATCACACCATGTGGGACAATATCACACCATGTGGGGAATATCACACCGTGTGGGACAATATCACACCGTGTGGGGAATATCACACCATTTGGGGAATATCACACCGTGTGGGACAATATCGCACCGTGTGGGACAATATCACACCGTGTGGGGAATATCTCACTGTGTGGAGAATATCACACCGTGTGGGACAATATCACACCGTGTGGGGAATATCACTCCATGTGGGGAATATCACACCGTGTAGGACAATATCACACCGTGTGGGGAATATCACACAGTGTGGGGAATATCACACCGTGTGGGGAATATCACACCGTGTGGTCGATATCACACCATGTGGGACAATATCACACCGTGTGGGGAATATCACACTGTGTGGGGAATATCACACCATGTGGGACAATATTACAGCTGTGGGGAATATCTCACAATGTGGGACAATATCACACCGTGTGAGACAATATCACTCAGTGAGGGGAATATCTCACCATGTGGGTAATATCACACCATGTGGGACAATATCACACTGTGTGGGGAATATCACACCGTGTGGGGAATACCACAACGTGTGGGGAATATCACACCGTATGGGACAATATCACACCTTGTGGGAATATCACACTGTGTGGGACAATATCACACCATGAGGGACAATATCACACTGTGTGGGACAATATCACACTGTGTGGGACAATATCACACCGTGTGGGGAATATTACATCGTGTAGGACAATATCACACCATGAGGGACAATATCACACCGTGTGGGACAATATCACACCGTGTGGGGAATATCATTACCGTGTGGGACAATATCACACCGTGTGGGGAATATCATACCGTGTCGGGAATTTCACACAATGTGGGACAATATCACACCGTGTGGGGAATATCACACCGTGTGGGGAATATCACACCATGTGGAGAGTATCACACCGTGTGGGACAATATCACATCGTGTGGGAAAATATCACACCGTGTGGGAAAATAACACACCGTGTGGGGAATATCACACCGTGTGGGGAATATCACACCGTGTGGACAATATCACACCGTGCGGCGAATATCACACCGTGCGGGACAATATCACACTTTGTGGGGAATATCACACCGTGTGGGGAATATCACACCGTGTGGGGAATATCACACCGTGTGGACAATATCACACCGTGTGGGGAATATCATTACCGTGTGGGACAATATCACACCGTGTGGGGAATATCACACCGTGTGGGGAGTATCACACCGTGTGGGACAATATCACATCGTGTGGGACAATATCACACCGTGTGTGGAATATCACACCGTGTGGGACAATATCACACCGTGTGGGGAATATCACACCGTATGGGACAATATCACACCGTGTGGTGAATATCACACAATGTGGGACAATATCACACCGTGTGGGAAATATCACAGCGTGTGGGGATTATCACACCGTGTGGGACAATATCACACAGTGTGGGGAATATCACACAGTGTGGGGAATATCACACCGTGTGGGGAATATCACACCGTGTGGTCTATATCACACCATGTGGGACAATATCACACCGTGTGGGGAATATCACACTGTGTGGGGAATATCACGCCGTGTGGGACAATATTACAGCTGTAGGGAATATCACACCGTGTGGGGAATACCACAACGTGTGGAGAATATCACACCGTATGGGACAATATCACACCTTGTGGGGAATATCACACTGTGAGGGACAATATCAAACCATGTGGGGAATATCACACTGTGTGGGACAATATCACACCATGAGGGACAATATCACACCGTGTTGGAAAATATCACACCGTGTGGGGAATATCACACCGTGTGGGGAATATCACACCGTGTGGGGAATATCATTACCATGTGGGACAATATCACACCGTGTGAGGTATATCACATCGTCTGGGGAATATCACACCATGTGGGGAATATCACACCGTGTGGGGAATATCATTACCATGTGGGACAATATCACACCGTGTGGGGAATATCACATCGTGTGGGGAATATCACACCATGTGGGGAGTATCACACCGTGTGGGACAATATCACATCGTGTGGGAAAATATCACACCATGTGGGAAAATATCACACCTTGTGGGCAATATCACACCGTATGGGGAATATCACACCGTGTGGGGAATATCACACCTTTTGGGGAATATCACACCGTGTGGGGAATATCACACCGTGTGGACAATATCACACCGTGTGGGGAATATCACACTGTGCGGGACAATATCACACTGTGTGGGGAATATCACACCGTGTGGGACAATATCACACCGTGTGGGGAATATCACACTGTGTGGGACAATATCACACACTGTGGGGAATATCACACTGCGTGGGACAATATCACACCATGTGGGGAATATCACACAGCGTGGGACAATATCACACCGTGTGGGGAATATCACACCGTGTGGGGAATATCACACTGTGTCGGGAATATCACACCATGTGGGACAATATCACACCGTGTGGGGAATATCACACCATGTGGGTAATATCACAACATGTGGGACAATATCACACCGTGTGAGGAATATCACACCGTGTGGAATAATATCACACCGTGTGGGAAAATATCACACCGTGTGGGGAATATCACACCATGTGGGGAATATCACACCATGTGGGGAATATCACACCATGTGGGACAATATCACACCATGTGGGGAATATCACACCGTGTGGGACAATATCACACCGTGTGGGGAATATCACACCATTTGGGGAATATCACACCGTGTGCGACAATATCGCACCGTGTGGGACAATATCACACCGTGTGGCGAATATCTCACTGTGTGGGGAATATCACACCGTGTGGGACAATATCACACCGTGTGGGGAATATCACTCCATTTGGGGAATATCACACCATGTAGGACAATATCACACCGTGTGGGGAATATCACACAGTGTGGGGAATATCACACTGTGTGGGGAATATCACACCGTGTGGTCGATATCACACCATGTGGGACAATATCACACCGTGTGGGGAATATCACACTGTGTGGGGAATATCACACCATGTGGGACAATATTACAGCTGTGGGGAATATCTCACAATGTGGGACAATATCACACCGTGTGGGACAATATCACTCCGTGAGGGGAATATCTCACCGTGTGGGGAATATCACACCATGTGGGACAATATCACACCGTGTGGGGAATATCACACCGTGTGGGGAATACCACAACGTGTGGGGAATATCACACCGTATGGGACAATATCACACCTTGTGGGGAATATCACACTGTGTGGGACAATATCACACCATGAGGGACAATATCACACTGTGTGGGACAATATCACACTGTGTGGGACAATATCACACCGTGTGGGGAATATTACATCGTGTAGGACAATATCACACCATGAGGGATAATATCACACCGTGTGGGACAATATCACACCGTGTGGGGTATATCACACCGTTTGGGACAATATCACACCATGTGGGGAATATCACACCGTGTGGGACAATATAACACCGTGTGGGGAATATCACACCGTGTGGGACAATATCGCACGGTGTGGGAAATATCACACCGTGTGGGGAATATCACACCGTGTGGACAATATCACACCGTGTGGGGAATATCGCACCATGTGGGGAATATCACACCGTGTGGGGAATATCACACCGTGTGGGGAATATCATTACCGTGTGGGACAATATCACACCGTGTGTGGAATATCACACCGTGTGGGACAATATCACACCGTGTGGGGAATATCACACCGTGTGGGACAATATCACACCATGTTGTGAATATCACACAATGTGGGACAATATCACACCGTGTGGGAATTATCACACCGTGTAGGGATTATCACACCGTGTGGGACGATATCACACAGTGTGGGGAATATCACACCGTGTGGGGAATATCACACCGTGTGGGGAATATCACACCATGTGGCGAATATCACACCCCGTGTGGGGAATATCACACCATGTGGGGAATAATACACCGTGTAGGGAATATCACACCGTTGAGGACAATATCACACCATGTGGGGAACATCACACCGTGTGGGGAATATCACACCGTGTGGGGAATATCACACCGTGTGGGGAATATCACACCATGTGGGGAATATCACACCGTGTGGGACAATATCACACCGTGTGGGGAATATCACACCGTGTGGGGAATATCACACCGTGTGAGGGAATATCACACCGTGTGAGACAATATCACACCATGTGGGGAATATCAAACCATGTGGGGAACATAACACCGCGTGGGACAATATCGCACCATGTGGGACAATATCACACCGTGTGGGGACTATCACACCGTGTGAGGGAATATCACACTGTGTGAGACAATATCACACCATGTGGGGAATATCAAACCGTGTGCGGAATATCGCACCGTGTGGGGAATATCACACCGTGTGGGACAATATCACACCGTGTGGAGAACATCACACCGTGTGGGACAATATCACACCGTGTGGGGAATATCACACCGTCTGGGGAATATCACACCGTGAGGGGAATATCACACCGTTTGGACAATATCACACCGGGTGGGGATTAGCACACTGTGTGGGACAATATCCCACCATGTGGGTAATATCACACCGTGTGGGGAATATCACACCGTCTGGGACAATATCACACCATGTGGGGAATATCAAACCATGTGGGGAACATCACACCGTGTGGCACAATATCACACCATGTGGGACAATATCTCACCGTGTGGGACAATATCACACCGTATGGGATAATATCACATCCAGTGGGGAATATCACACCGTGTGGGGAATATCAATCCGTGTGGGACAATATCGCAACGTGTGGGACAATATCACACCGTGTGGGGAATATCACACTGTGTGGTCTATATCACACCATGTGGGACAATATCACACCGTGTGGGGAATATCACACTGTGTGGGACAATATCACACCGTGTGGGGAATATCACACCATGTGGGGAATATCACACCGTGTAGGACAATATCACACCGTGTGGGGAATATCACACAGTGTGGGGAATATCACACCGTGTGGGGAATATCACACCGTGTGGTCTATATCACACCATGTGGGACAATATCACACCGTGTGGGGAATATCACACTGTGTGGGGAATATTACACTGTGTGGGACAATATTACAGCTGTGGGGAATATCTCACAATGTGGGACAATATCACACCGTGTGGGACAATATCACTCCGTGAGGGGAATATCTCACCATGTGGGGAATATCACATTGTGTGGGACAATATCACACCGTGTGGGGAATATCACACCGTGTGGGGAATACCACAACGTGTGGGAAATATCACACCGTGTGGGACAATATCACACCTTGTGGGGAATATCACACCGTGAGGGACAATATAAAACCATGTGGGAATATCACACTGTGTGGGACAATATCACACCATGAGGAACAATATCACACCGTGTGGGACAATATCACACCGTGTGGGGAATATCACACCGTGTAGGACAATATCACACCATGAGGGACAATATCACACCGTGTGGGACAATATCACACCGTGTGGGGTATATCACAACGTGTGGGACAATATCACACCGTGTGGGGTATATCACACCTTGTGGGACAATATCACACCGTGTGGGGAATATCACACCTTGTGGGACAATATCACACCGTGCGGGGAATATCACACCGTGTGGGACAATTTCACACCGTGTGGGGAATATCACACCGTGTGGGGAATATCACACCGTGTGGGGAATATCACACCATGTGGACAATATCACACCGTGTGGGAAAATGTCACACCGTGTGGGGAATATCACACCGTGTGGGGAATTTCACACAATGTGGGACAATATCACACCGTGTGGGAAATATCACACCATGTGGGGATTATCACACCATGTGGGAAAATATCACACCGTGTGGGGAATATCATTACCGTGTGGGACAATGTCACACGTGTGGGGAATATCACACCGTGTGGAGAATTTCACACACTGTGGGACAATATCACACCGTGTGGGAAATATCACACCTTGTGGGGATTATCACACCGTGTGGGAAAATATCACACCGTGTGGGGAATATTACACCGTGTGGGGAATATCACACTGTGTGGGGAATATCACACTGTGTGGGGAATATCACACCGTGTGGGGAATATCACACCATGTGGGACAATATCAAACCTTGTGGGGAATATCACACCGTGTGGGACAATATCACACAGTGTGGGGAATATCACACCGTGTGGGGAATATCACACCGTGTGGGGAATATCACACCGTGTGGGGAATATCACACCCCGTGTGGCGAATGTCACACCATGTGGGAAATAACACACCGTGTCGGGAATATCACACCGTCTGGGACAATATCACACCATGCATCGGCGGCAGTCGGGAGCAGCGTCGAGGAGGTGCGTGGAGAGGCCTATAAAAGGCACAGCAGTGAGTTCGGGGCCCAGCGTCGGCGGCAGTCGGGAGCAGCGTCGAGGAGGTGCGTGGAGAGGCCTATAAAAGGCGTACTTGTGCAGCTACAGGGAGAAGGCAAAAAAGAAGTAGAAAGAAATCAAAAGGTGATGTCACAGCCAAGAGGGTAAGTGATTGGCTGGTGATTGGTGAGTAGTTTTTCTTTTTTCTCCTATATCAGTCAGTAACTTTTAACATTGTTGTTGCCAATTTACGTGTATATAAGGGTTAAGTCATGGCAGGAGAGCTCGGTCGGGTGTTATGCTCCTCCTGTACCATGTGGGAACTCAGGGACACTTCCGGTGTCCCTGACGATTACGTGTGCGGGAAGTGTATCCGCCTCCAGCTCCTGACAGACCGCGTTGCAGAGTTGGAGCTGAGGGTGGATTCACTCTGGAGCATCCACGATGCTGAGAATGACGTGAGTATCACGTGTAACGAGTTGGTCGTACCACAGGGAAAGGGTCCACAGCCAGATAGGGAATGGAAGACCAACAGGAAGAGCAGTGCAAGGAAGGTAGTGCAGGAGTCCCCTGTGGTCATCCCCCTGCAAAACAGATACACTGCTTTGGGTACTGTTGAGGGGGATGACTCATCAGGGGAGGGCAGCAGCAGCCAAGTTCATGGCACCGTGGCTGGCTCTGCTGCACAGGAGGGCAGGAAAAAGAGTGGGAGAGCAATAGTGATTGGGGATTCAATGGTGAGGGGAATAGATAGGCGTTTCTGCGGCCGCAACCGAGACTCCAGGATGGTATGTTGCCTCCCTGGTGCAAGGGTCAAGGATGTCTCGGAGCGGGTGCAGGACATTCTAAAAAGGGAGGGAGAACAGCCAGTTGTCATGGTGCACATTGGTACCAACGACATAGGTAAAAAGAGGGATGAGGTCCTCCGAAACGAATTTAAGGAGCTAGGAGCTAAATTAAAAAGTAGGACCTCAAAAGTAGTAATCTCGGGATTGCTACCAGTGCCACGTGATAGTCAGAGTAGGAATCGCAGGATAGCGCAGATGAATACGTGGCTTGAGCAGTGGTGCAACAGGGAGGGATTCAAATTCCTGGGGCATTGGAACCGGTTCTGGGGGAGGTGGGACCAGTACAAACCGGACGGTCTGCACCTGGGCAGGACCGGAACCAATGTCCTAGGGGGAGTGTTTAAACTGATATGGCAGGGGGATGGGAACCAATGCAGGGAGACAGAGGGAAACAAAAAGGAGGCAAAAGCAAAAGACAGAAAGGAGATGAGGAAAAGTGGAGGGCAGAGAAACCAAAGGCAAAGAACAAAAAGGGCCACTGTACAGCAAAATTCTAAAAGGACAAAGGGTGTTAAAAGAACAAGCCTGAAGGCTTTGTGTCTTAATGCAAGGAGTATCCGCAATAAAGTGGATGAATTAACTGTGCAAATAGATGTTAACAAATATGATGTGATTGGGATTACGGAGACGTGGCTCCAGGATGATCAGGGCTGGGAACTCAACATCCAGGGGTATTCAACATTCATGAAAGATAGAATAAAAGGAATAGGAGGTGGGGTAGCATTGCTGGTTAAGGAGCAAATTAAGGCAATAGTTCGGAAGGACATTAGCTTGGATGATGTGGAATCTCTCTGGGTAGAGCTGCAGAATACCAAAGGACAAAAAACGTTAGTGGGAGTTGTGTACAGACCTCCAAACAGTAGTAGTGATGTTGGGGAGGGCATCAAATATGAAATTAGGGGTGCGTGCAATAAAGGTGCAGCAGTTATAATGGGTGACTTTAATATGCACATAGATTGGGTTAACCAAACTGGAAGCAATACGGTAGAGGAGGATTTCCTGGAGTGCATAAGGGATGGTTTTTTAGACCAATATGTCGAGGAACCAACTAGGGGGGAGGCCATCTTAGACTGGGTGTTGTGTAATGAGAGAGGATTAATTAGCAATCTCGTTGTGCGAGGCCCCTTGGGGAAGAGTGACCATAATATGGTGGAATTCTGCATTAGGATGGAGAACGAAACAGTTAATTCAGAGACCATGGTCCAGAACTTAAAGAAGGGTAACTTTGAACGTATGAGGCGTCAATTGGCTAGGATAGATTGGCGAATGATACTGAAGGGGTTGACTGTTGATGGGCAATGGGAGACATTTAGAGACCGCATGGATGAACTACAACAATTGTACATTCCTGTCTGTCGTAAAAATAAAAAAGGGAAGGTGGCTCAACCGTGGCTATCAAGGGAAATCAGGGATAGCATTAAAGCCAAGGAAGTGGCATACAAATTGGCCATAAATAGCAGAGAACCCGAGGACTGGGAGAAATTTAGAACTCAGCAGAGGAGGACAAAGGGTTTGATTAGGGCAGGGAAAATGGAGTACGAAAAGAAGCTTGCAGGAAACATTAAGACGGATTGCAAAAGTTTCTATAGATATGTAAAGAGAAAAAGGTTAGTAAAGACAAACGTAGGTCCCCTGCAGTCAGAATCAGGGGAAGTCATAACGGGGAACAAAGAAATGGCGGACCAATTGAACAAGTACTTTGGTTCGGTATTCACTGAGGAGGACACAAACAACCTTCTGGATATAAAAGGGGTCGGAGGGTCTAGTAAGGAGGAGGAACTGAGGAAAATCCTTATTAGTCGGGAAATTGTGTTGGGGAAATTGATGGGATTGAAGACCGATAAATCCCCAGGGCCTGATGGACTGCATCCCAGAGTACTTAAGGAGGTGGCCTTGGAAATAGTGGATGCATTGACAGTCATTTTCCAACATTCCATTGACTCTGGATCAGTTCCTATGGAGTGGAGGGTAGCCAATGTAACCCCACTTTTTAAAAAAGGAGGGAGAGAGAAAACAGGGAATTACAGACCGGTCAGCCTGACATCGGTAGTGGGTAAAATGATGGAATCAATTATTAAGGATGTCATCGCAGTGCATTTGGAAAGAGGTAATATGATAGGTCCAAGTCAGCATGGATTTGTGAAAGGGAAATCATGCTTGACAAATCTTCTGGAATTTTTTGAGGATGTTTCCAGTAGAGTGGACAAGGGAGAACCAGTTGATGTGGTATATTTGGACTTTCAGAAGGCTTTCGACAAGGTCCCACACAAGAGATTAATGTGCAAAGTTAAAGCACATGGGATTGGGGGTAGTGTGCTGACATGGATTGAGAACTGGTTGTCAGACAGGAAGCAAAGAGTAGGAGTAAATGGGGACTTTTCAGAATGGCAGGCAGTGACTAGTGGGGTACCGCAAGGTTCTGTGCTGGGGCCCCAGCTGTTTACACTGTACATTAATGATTTAGACGAGGGGATTAAATGTAGTATCTCCAAATTTGCGGATGACACTAAGTTGGGTGGCAGTGTGAGCTGCAAGGAGGATTCTATGAGGCTGCAGAGCGACTTGGATAGGTTAGGTGAGTGGGCAAATGCATGGCAGATGAAGTATAATGTGGATAAATGTGAGGTTATCCACTTTGGTGGTAAAAACAGAGAGACAGACTATTATCTGAATGGTGACAGATTAGGAAAAGGGCAGGTGCAAAGAGACCTGGGTGTCATGGTACATCAGTCATTGAAGGTTGGCATGCAGGTACAGCAGGCGGTTAAGAAAGCAAATGGCATGTTGGCCTTCATAGCGAGGGGATTTGAGTACAAGGGCAGGGAGGTGTTGCTACAATTGTACAGGGCCTTGGTGAGGCCACACCTGGAGTATTGTGTACAGTTTGGTCTCCTAACCTGAGGAAGAACATTCTTGCTATTGAGGGAGTGCAGCGAAGGTTCACCAGACTGATTCCCGGGATGGCGGGACTGACCTATCAAGAAAGATTGGATCAACTGGGCTTGTATTCACTGGAGTTAAGAAGAATGAGAGGCGACCTCATAGAAACGTTTAAAATTCTGACAGGGTTCGACAGGTTAGATGCAGGAAGAATGTTCCCAATGTTGGGGAAGTCCAGAACCAGGGGACACAGTCTAAGGATAAGGGGGAAGCCATTTAGGACCGAGATGAGGAGGAATTTCTTCACCCAGAGAGTGGTGAACCTGTGGAATTCTCTACCACAGAAAGTTGTTGAGGCCAATTCACTAAATATATTCAAAAAGGAGTTAGATGAAGTCCTTACTACTAGGGGAATCAAGGGGTATGGTGAGAAAGCACGAATGGGGTACTGAAGTTGCATGTTCAGCCATGAACTCATTGAAAGGTGGTGCAGGCTAGAAGGGCCGAATGGCCTACTCCTGCACCTATTTTCTATGTTTCTATGTTTCTATGCAACAATATCACACCATGTGGGGAATATCACACCGTGTGGGGAACATCAAACCATGTGGGACAATATAACACTCTTTGGGAAATATCGCACCGTGTGGTGAATATCACACCGTGTGGGGAATATCACACCATGTGGGACAATATCACACCGTGTGGGGAATATCACACCGTGTGGGGAATATCACACTGTGTGGGGAATATCACACCGTGTGAGACAATATCACAACATGTGGGGAATATCACACCGTGTGGGGAATATCACAGCGTGTGGGGAATATCACACTGTGTGGGGAATATCACACAGTGTGGGACAATATCACACCGTGTGGGGAATATCACACCATGTGGGGAATATCACACCGTGTGGACAATATCACACCGGGTGGGGAATATCACACCGTGTGGGACAATATCACACCATGTGGGGAATATCACACTGTGTGGGGTATATCACACCGTGTGGGTTATATCACACTGTTTGGACAATATCACACCATGTGGGGAATAGCACACCGTCTGGGACAATATCACACCATGTGGGGAATATCAAACCATGTGGGGAATATCACACACTGTGGGGAATATCACACCGTGTGGGGAATATCACACCGTGTGGGACAATATCACATCGTGTGGGTTATATCACACCATGTGGGACAATATCACACCGTGTGGGGAATATCACACCATGTGGGGAATATCACACCGTGTGGGACAATATCACACCATGTTGGGAATATCACACCGTGTGGGACAATATCACACCGTGTCGGGAATATCTCACCATGTGGGACAACATCACACCGTGTGGGACAATATCACACCGTGTGGGACAATATCACAACGTGTGGGGAATATCACACCGTGTAGGACAATATCACACCGTGTTTGGAAGATAACACCGTGTGGGAAATATCACACCATGTGGGGAATATCACACCTTGTGGGACAATATCACACCGTGTGTGGAATATCACATAGTGTGGGGAATATTACACTGTGTGGGGAATATCACACCATCTGGGACAATATCACACCGGGTGGGGAATATCACACCGTGTGGGGAATATCACACCGTGTGGGACAATATCACACCATGTGGGGAATATCACACTGTGACGGACAATATCACACAGTGTGGGGAATATCACACCGTGGGGGACTATCACACCTTGTGGGACAATATCACACCATGTGGGGAATATCACACCATGTGGGGAATATCACACCGTGTGGGACAATATCACACCATGTGTGGAATATCACACCGTGTGGGACAATATCACACCGTGTCGGGAATATCTCACCATGTGGGACAATATCACACCGTGTGGGACAATATCACACCGTGTAGGACAATATCACACCGTGTTTGGAAGATAACACCATGTGGGAAATATCACACCATGTGGGGAATATCACACCTTGTGGGACAATATCACACCGTGTGGGGAATATCACACAGTGTGGGGAATATTACACTGTGTGGGGAATATCACACCATCTGGGACAATATCACACCGGGTGGGGAATATCACACCGTGTGGGGCATATCAAACCATGTGGGGAATATCACACTGTGTGGGACAATATCACACCATGAGGGACAATATCACACCGTGTGGGACAATATCACACCGTGTGGGGAATATCACACCGTGTAGGACAATATCACACCATGAGGGACAATATCACACCGTGTGGGGATTATCACACCATGTGGGACAATATCACACCATGTGGGGAATATCACACCGTGTGGGGAATATCACACCGTGTGGAATAATATCACACCGTGTGGGAAAATATCACACCGTGTGGGGAATATCACACCGTGTGGGGAATATCACACCATGTGGGGAATAATCACACCATGTGGGACAATATCACACCATGTGGGGAATATCACACCGTGTGGGACAATATCACACCGTGTGGGGAATATCACACCGTTTGTGGAATATCACACCGTGTGGGACAATATCACACCGTGTGGGGAATATCACACCATGTGGGGAATAGCACACCGTGTGGGGAGTATCACACCGTGTGGGACAATATCACAACGTGTGGGGAATATCACACCGTGTAGGACAATATCACACCGTGTTTGGAAGATAACACCGTGTGGGAAATATCACACCATGTGGGGAATATCACACCTTGTGGGACAATATCACACCGTGTGGGGAATATCACACAGTGTGGGGAATATTACACTGTGTGGGGAATATCACACCATCTGGGACAATATCACACCATCTGGGACAATATCACACCGGGTGGGGAATATCACACCGTGTGGGGCATATCAAACCATGTGGGGAATATCACACTGTGTGGGACAATATCACACCATGAGGGACAATATCACACCGTGTGGGACAATATCACACCGTGTGGGGAATATCACACCGTGTAGGACAATATCACACCATGAGGGACAATATCACACCGTGTGGGGAATATCACACCGTGTGGGACAATATATCATCGTGTGGGACAATATCACACCGTGTGTGGAATATCACACCGTGTGGGACAATATCACACCGTGTGTGGAATATCACACCGTGTGGGACAATATCACACCGTGTGGTAAATATCACACAATGTGGGACAATATCACACCGTGTGGGAAATATCACACCGTGTGGGGATTATCACACCATGTGGGACAATATCACACAGTGTGGGGAATATCACACCGTGTGGGGAATATCACACCGTCTGGGGAATATCACACCGTTTGGGGAATATCACACCGTGTGGGACAATATCGCACCATGTGGGACAATATCACACCGTGTGGGGAATATCTCACTGTGTGGGGAATATCACACCATGTGGGACAATATCACAACGTGTGGGAAAATATCACACCATGTGGGAAAATATCACGCCGTGTGGGGAATATCACACCGATAGGGAATATCACAGGGTGTGGGGAATACAATACCTTTTGGGGAATATCACACCGTGTGGGGAATATCACACCGTGTGGACAATATCACACCGTGTGGGGAATATCACACCGTGCGGGACAATATCACACCGTGTGTGGAATATCACACTGTGTGGGACAATATCACACCGTGTGGGGAATATCACACTGTGTGGGACAATATCACACACTGTGGGGAATATCACACTGCGTGGGACAATATCACACCGTGTGGGGAATATCACACTGTGTGGGACAATATCACACCATGAGGGACAATATCACACCGTGTGGGACAATATCACACTGTGTGGGGAATATCACACCGTGTAGGACAATATCACACCATGAGGGACAATATCACACCGTGTGGGGAATATCACACCGTGTGGGACCATATCACACCGTGTGGGGAATATCACACCTGTGGGGAATATCACACCGTGTGGAATAATATCACACCGTGTGGGAAAATATCACACCATGTGGGGAATATCACACCGTGTGGGGAATATCACACCATGTGGGGAATATCACACCATGTGGGACAATATCACACCATGTGGGGAATATCACACCGTGTGGGACAATATCGCACCGTGTGGGGAATATCACACCGTTTGGGGAATATCACACCATGTGGGACAATATCACACCGTGTGGGGAATATCACACCATGTGGGGAATAGCACACCGTGTGGGGAATATCACACTGTGTGGGACAATATCACACCGTGTGGGGAATATCACACCATGTGGGGAATAGCACACCGTGTGGGGAATATCACACTGTGTGGGACAATATCACACCATTTGGGGAATTTCACACCCTGTGGGTAATATCACAACATGTGGGACAATATCACACCGTGTGGGGAATATCACACCGTGTGTGTAATATCACACCATGTGGGACAATATCTCACCGTGTGGGACAATATCACACCGTATGGGACAATATCACATCCAGTGGGGAATATCACACCGTGTGGGGAATATCAACCCGTGTGGGACAATATCACACCGTGTGGGACAATATCACACCGTGTGGCGAATATCTCAACGTGTGGGGAATATCACACTGTGTGGGACAATATCACACAATGTGGGGAATATCACACCATGTGGGGAATATCACACCGTGCAGGACAATATCACACCGTGTGGGGAATATCACACAGTGTGGGGAATATCACACCGTGTGGGGAATATCACACCGTGTGGTCTATATCACACCATGTGGGACAATATCACACCGTGTGGGGAATATCACACTGTGTGGGGAATATCACACCGTGTGGGACAATATCACACCGTGTGGGGAATATCACACCGTGTAGGACAATATCACACCATGAGGGACAATATCACACCGTGTGGGGAATATCACCCCGTGTAGGACAATATCACAACGTGTGGGGAATATCACACCTGTGGGGAATATCACACCGTGTGGAATAATATCACACCGTGTGGGAAAATATCACACCGTGTGGGGAATATCACACCGTGTGGGGAATATCACACCATGTGGGGAATATCACACCATGTGGGACAATATCACACCATGTGGGGAATATCACACCGTGTGGGACAATATCACACCGTGAGGGGAATATCACACCGTTTGGGGAATATCACACCGTGTGGGACAATATCACACCGTGTGGGGAATATCACACCATGTGGGGAATAGCACACCGTGTGGGGAATATCACACTGTGTGGGACAATATCACACCGTGTGAGGAATATCACACCATGTGGGGAATAGCACACCGTGTGGGGAATATCACACTGTGTGGGACAATATCACACCATTTGGGGAATATCACACCCTGTGGGTAATATCACAACATGTGGGACAATATCACAACATGTGGGACAATATCACACCGTGTGGGGAATATCACACCGTGTGTGTAATATCACACCGTGTGGGACAATATCTCACCGTGTGGGACAATATCACACCGTATGGGACAATATCACATCCAGTGGGGAATATCACACCGTGTGGGGAATATCAACCCCTGTGGGACAATATCACAACGTGTGGGACAATATCACACCGTGTGGCGAATATCTCAACGTGTGGGGAATATCACACTGTGTGAGACAATATCACACAATGTGGGGAATATCACACCATGTGGGGAATATCACACCGTGTAGGACAATATCACACCGTGTGGGGAATATCACACAGTGTGGGGAATATCACACCGTGTGGGGAATATCACACCGTGTGGTCTATATCACACCATGTGGGACAATATCACACCGTGTGGGGAATATCACACTGTGTGGGGAATATCACACCGTGTGGGACAATATTACAGCTGTGGGGAATATCTCACAATGTGGGACAATATCACACCATGTGGGGAATATCACACCTGTGGGGAATATCACACCGTGTGGAATAATATCACACCGTGTGGGAAAATATCACACCGTGTGGGGAATATCACACAGTGTGGGGAATATCACACCATGTGGGGAATATCACACCATGTGGGACAATATCACACCATGTGGGGAATATCACACCGTGTGGGACAATATCACACCGTGTGGGGAATATCACACCGTTTGGGGAATATCACACCATGTGGGACAATATCACACCGTGTGGGGAATATCACACCATGTGGGGAATAGCACACCGTGTGGGGAATATCACACTGTGTGGCACAATATCATACCGTGTGGGGAATATCACACCATGTGGGGAATAGCACACCGTGTGGGGAATATCACACTGTGTGGGACAATATCACACCATTTGGGGAATATCGCACCCTGTGGGTAATATCACAACATGTGGGACAATATCACACCGTGTGGGGAATATCACACCGTGTGTGTAATATCACACCGTGTGGGACAATATCTCACCGTGTGGGACAATATCACACCGTATGGGACAATATCACATCCAGTGGGGAATATCACACCGTGTGGGGAATATCAACCCGTGTGGGACAATATCACAACGTGTGGGACAATATCACACCGTGTGGCGAATATCTCAATGTGTGGGGAATATCACACTGTGTGGGACAATATCACACCATGTGGGGAATATCACACCATGTGGGGAATATCACACCGTGTCGGACAATATCACACCGTGTGGGGAATATCACACAGTGTGGGGAATATCACACCGTGTGGGGAATATCACACCGTGTGGTCTATATCACACCATGTGGGACAATATCACACCGTGTGAGGAATATCACACTGTGTGGGGAATATTACACCGTGTGGGACAATATTACAGCTGTGGGGAATATCTCACAATGTGGGACAATATCACACCGTGTGGGGAATATCACACCTGTGGGGAATATCACACCGTGTGGAATAATATCACACCATGTGGGGAATATCACACCATGTGGGACAATATCACACCATGTGGGGAATATCACACCGTGTGGGACAATATCACACCGTGTGGGGAATATCACACCATTTGGGGAATATCACACCGTGTGGGACAATATCACACCGTGTAGGGAATATCACACCATGTGGGGATTAGCACACCGTTTGGGGAATATCACACTGTGTGGGACAATATCACACCGTGTGGGGAATATCACACCATGTGGGGAATAGCACACCGTGTGGGGAATATCACACTGTGTTGGACAATATCACACCATTTGGGGAATATCACACCCTGTGGGTAATATCACAACATGTGTGACAATATCACACCGTGTGGGGAATATCACACCGTGTGTGTAATATCACAACGTGTGGGACAATATCTCACCGTGTGGGAAAATATCACACCGTATGGGACAATATCACATCCAGTGGGGAATATCACACCGTGTGGGGAATATCAACCCGTGTGGGACAATATCGCAACGTGTGGGACAATATCACACCGTGTGGCGAATATCTCACCGTGTGGGGAATATCACACTGTGTGGGACAATATCACACCGTGTAGGGAATATCACACCATGTGGGGAATATCACACCGTGTAGGACAATATCACACCGTGTGGGGAATATCACACAGTGTGGGGAATATCACACCGTGTGGGGAATTACACTGTGTGGTCTATATCACACCATGTGCGACAATATCACACCGTGTGGGGAATATCACACTGTGTGGGGAATATCACACCGTGTGGGACAATATTACAGCTGTGGGGAATATCTCACAATGTGGGACAATATCACACCGTGTGGGACAATATCACTCCGTGAGGGGAATATCTCACCGTGTGGGGAATATCACACCATGTGGGACAATATCACACTGTGTGGGGAATATCACACCGTGTGGGGAATACCACAACGTTTGGGGAATATCACACCTTGTGGACAATATCACTCCGTGAGGGTAATATCTTACGGTGTGGGGAATATCACACCATGAGGGACAATATCACACCGTGTGGGACAATATCACACCGTGTGGGGTATATCACACCGTTTGGGACAATATCACACCGTGTGGGGAATATCACACCGTGTGGGAAAATATCATACCGTGTGGGGAATATCACACCGTGTGCGACAATATCGCACGGTGTGGGGAATATCACACCGTGTGGGGAATATCACACCGTGTGGACAATATCACACCATGCGGGGAATATCACACCGTGCGGGACAATATCACACCGTGTGGGGAATATCACACCGTGTGGGGAATATCACACCGTGTGGGGAATATCACACCGTGTGGACAATATCACACCGTGTGGGGAATATCATTACCGTGTGGGACAATATCACACCGTGTTGGGAATATCACACCGTGTGGGGAATTTCACACAATGTGGGACAATATCACACCGTGTGGGGAATATCACACCGTGTGGGGAATATCACACCGTGTGGGGAATATCACACTGTGTGGGACAATATCACACCATGAGGGACAATATCACACCGTGTGGGACAATATCACACTGTGTGGGGAATATCACACCGTGTAGGACAATATCACACCATGAGGGACAATATCACACCGTGTGGGGAATATCACACCGTGTGGGACAATATCACACCGTGTGGGGAATATCACACCTATGGGGAATATCACACCGTGTGTAATAATATCACACCGTGTGGGAAAATATCACACCGTGTGGGGAATATCACACCGTGTGGGGAATATCACACCATGTGGGGAATATCACACCATGTGGGACAATATCACACCGTGTGGGGAATATCACACCGTTTGGGGAATATCACACCATGTGGGACAATATCACACCGTGTGGGGAATATCACACCATGTGGGGAATAGCACACCGTGTGGGGAATATCACACTGTGTGGGACAATATCACACCGTGTGGGGAATATCACACCATGTGGGGAATAGCACACCGTGTGGGGAATATCACACTGTGTGGGACAATATCACACCATTTGGGGAATATCACACCCTGTGGGTAATATCACAACATGTGGGGGAATATCACACCGTGTGTGTAATATCACACCATGTGGGACAATATCTCACCGTGTGGGACAATATCACACCGTATGGGACAATATCACATCCAGTGGGGAATATTACACCGTGTGGGGAATATCAACCCGTGTGGGACAATATCACAACGTGTGGGACAATATCACACCGTGTGGCGAATATCTCAACGTGTGGGGAATATCACACTGTGTGGGACAATATCACACAATGTGGGGAATATCACACCATGTGGGGAATATCACACCGTGTAGGACAATATCACACCGTGTGGGGAATATCACACAGTGTGGGGAATATCACACCGTGTGGGGAATATCACACCGTGTGGTCTATATCACACCATGTGGGACAATATCACACCGTGTGGGGAATATCACACTGTGTGGGGAATAACACACCGTGTGGGACAATATTCCAGCTGTGGGGAATATCTCACAATGTGGGACAATATCACACCGTGTGGGGAATATCACACCTGTGGGGAATATCACACCGTGTGGAATAATATCACACCGTGTGGGAAAATATCACACCGTGTGGGAAATATCACACCATGTGGGGAATATCACACCATGTGGGTAATATCACACCATGTGGGACAATATCACACCATGTGGGGAATATCACACCGTGTGGGACAATATCACACCGTGTGGGGAATATCACACCGTTTGGGGAATATCACAACATGTGTGACAATATCACACCGTGTGGGGAATATCACACCGTGTGTGTAGTATCACAACGTGTGGGACAATATCTCACCGTGTGGGACAATATCACACCGTATGGGACAATATCACATCCAGTGGGGAATATCACACCGTGTGGGGAATATCAACCCGTGTGGGACAATATCGCAACGTGTGGGACAATATCACACCGTGTGGCGAATATCTCACCGTGTGGGGAATATCACACTGTGTGGGACAATATCACACCGTGTGGGGAATATCACACCATGTGGGGAATATCACACCGTGTAGGACAATATCACACCGTGTGGGGAATATCACACAGTGTGGGGAATATCACACCGTGTGGGGAATATCACACTGTGTGGTCTATATCACACCATGTGGGACAATATCACACCGTGTGGGGAATATCACACTGTGTGGGGAATATCACACCGTGTGGGACAATATTACAGCTGTGGGGAATATCACACCTGTGGGGAATATCACACCGTGTGGAATAATATCACACTGTGTGGGAAAATATCACAAAGTGTGGGGAATATCACACCGTGTGGGGAATATCACAACGTCTGGGGAATATCACACCATTTGGGGAATATCACACCGTGTGGGACAAAATCGCACCGTGTGGGACAATATCACACCGTGTGGGGAATATCTCACTGTGTTGGGAATATCACACCATGTGGGACAATATCACACCGTGTGGGGAATATCACACCGTGTGGGGAATATCACACCGTGTGGACAATATCACACCGTGTGGGGAATATCATTACCGTGTGGGACAATATCACACCGTGTGGGGAATATCACACCGTGTGGTGAATTTCACACAATGTGGGACAATATCACACCGTGTGGGGAATATCACTCCATGTGGGGAATATCACACCGTGTAGGACAAATTCACACCGTGTGGGGAATATCACACCGTGTGGTCTATATCACACCATGTGGGACAATATCACACCGTGTGCGGAATATCACACTGTGTGGGGAATATCACACCATGTGGGACAATATTACAGCTGTGGGGAATATCTCACAATGTGGGACAATATCACACCGTGTTGGACAATATCACTCCGTGAGGGGAATATCTCACCGTGTGGGGAATATCACACCATGTGGGACAATATCACACCGTGTGGGGAATATCACACCGTGTGGGGAATACCACAACGTGTGGGGAATATCACACCGTATGGGACAATATCACTCCTTGTGGGGAATATCACACCGTGAGGGACAATATCAAACCATGTGGGGAATATCACACTGTGTGGGACAATATCACACCATGAGGGACAATATCACACCGTGTGGGACAATATCACACCGTGTGGGGAATATTACATCGTGTAGGACAATATCACACCATGAGGGACAATATCACACCGTGTGGGACAATATCACACCGTGTGGGGTATATCACACCGTTTGGGATAATATCACACCGTGTGGGGAATATCACACCGTGTGGGACAATATCACACCGTGTGGGGAATATCACACCGTGTGGGACAATATCGCACGGTGTGGGGAATATCACACCCTGTGGGGAATATCACACCGTGTGGACAATATCACACCGTGCGGGGAATATCACACCGTGCGGGACAATATCACACCGTGTGGGGAATATCACACCGAGTGGGGAATATCACACCGTGTGGGGAATATCACACCGTGTGGACAATATCACACCGTGTGGGGAATATCATTACCGTGTGGGACAATATCACACCGTGTGGGGAATATCACACCGTGTGGGGAATTTCACACAATGTGGGACAATATCACACCGTGTGGGGAATATCACACCGTGTGGGGAATATCACACCATGTGGGGAGTATCACACCGTGTGGGACAATATCACATCGTGTGGGAATATATCACACCGTGTGGGAAAATGTCACACCGTGTGGACAATATCACACCGTGCGGTGAATATCACACCGTGCGGGACAATATCACACTTTGTGGGGAATATCACACCGTGCGGGGAATATCACACCGTGCGGCGAATATCACACCGTGCGGGATAATATCACACTTTGTGGGGAATATCACACCGTGTGGGGAATATCACACCGTGTGGGGAATATCACACCATGTGGACAATATCACACCGTGTGGGGAATATCATTACCGTGTGGGACAATATCACACCGTGTGGGGAATATCACACCGTGTGGGACAATATCACACCGTGTGGTGAATATCACACAATGTGGGACAATATCACACCGTGTGGGAAATATCACACCGTGTGGGGATTATCACACTGTGTGGGACAATATCACACAGTGTGGGGAATATCACACCGTGTGGGGAATATCACACAGTGCGGGGAATATCACACCGTGTGGGGAATATCACACCGTGTGGTCTATATCACACCATGTGGGACAATATCACACCGTGTGGTGAATATCACACTGTGTGGGGAATATCACGCCGTGTGGGACAATATTACAGCTGTGGGGAATATCTCACAATGTGGGACAATATCACACCGTGTGGGGCAATATCACTCCGTGAGGGGAATATCTCACCGTGTGGGGAATATCACACCATATGGGACAATATCACACCGTGTGGGGAATATCACACCGTGTGGGGAATACCACAACGTGTGGGGAATATCACACCGTATGGGACAATATCACACCTTGTGGGGAATATCACACTGTGAGGGACAATATCAAACCATGTGGGGAATATCGCACTGTGTGGGACAATATCACACCATGAGGGACAATATCACACCGTGTGGGACAATATCACACCGTGTGGGGAATATTACACCGTGTAGGACAATATCACACCATGAGGGACAATATCACATCGTGTGGGACAATATCACACCGTGTGGGGTATATCACACCGTGTGGGACAATATCACACCATGTGGGGAATATCACACTGTGTAGGACAATATCACACCGTGTGGGGAATATCACACCGTGTGAGACAATATCGCACGGTGTGGGGAATATCACACCGTGTGGGGAATATCACACCATGTGGACAATATCACACCGTGTGGGGAATATCACACCGTGTGGGACAATATCACACCGTGTGGGGAATATCACACCGTGTGGGACAATATCACACCGTGTGGGGAATATCACACCATTTGGGGAATATCACACCGTGTGGGGAATATCACACCATGTGGGGAATATCACACCATGTGGGACAATATCACACCATGTGGGGAATATCACACCGTGTGGGACAATATCACACCGTGTGGGGAATATCACACCATTTGGGGAATATCACACCGTGTGGGACAATATCACACCGTGTGGGGAATATCACACCATGTGGACAATAGCACACCGTGTGGGGAATATCACACCGTGTGGGACAATATCACACCGTGTGGGGAATATCACAACATTTGGGGAATATCACACCGTGTGGGACAATATCACACCGTGTGGGGAATATCACACCATGTGGACAATAGCACACCGTGTGGGGAATATCACACTGTGTGGGACAATATCACACCGTGTGGGGAATATCACACCATGTGGGGAATAGCACACCGTGTGGGGAATATCACACAGTGTTGGACAATATCACACCATTTGGGGAATATCACACCCTGTGGGTAATATCACAACATGTGTGACAATATCACACCGTGTGGGGAATATCACACCGTGTGGGACAATATTACAGCTGTGGGGAATATCTCACAATGTGGGACAATATCACACCGTGTGGGACAATATCACTCCGTGAGGGGAATATCTCACCGTGTGGGGAATATCACACCATGTGGGACAATATCACACCGTGTGGGGAATATCACAACGTGTGGGGAATACCACAACGTGTGGGGAATATCACACCGTATGGGACAATATCACACCGTGTGTGTAATATCACAACGTGTGGGACAATATCTCACCGTGTGGGACAATATCACACCGTATGGGACAATATCACATCCAGTGGGGAATATCACACCGTGTGGGGAATATCAACCCGTGTGGGACAATATCGCAACGTGTGGGACAATATCACACTATGTGGCGAATATCTCAATGTGTGGGGAATATCACACTGTGTGGGACAATATCACACCATGTGGGGAATATCACACCTGTGGGGAATATCAACCCGTGTGGGACAATATCGCAACGTGTGGGACAATATCACACCGTGTGGCGAATATCTCACCGTGTGGGGAATATCACACTGTGTGGGACAATATCACACCGTGTGGGGAATATCACACCATGTGGGGAATATCACACCGTGTAGGACAATATCACACCGTGTGGGGAATATCACACAGTGTGGGGAATATCACACCGTGTGGGGAATATCACACTGTGTGGTCTATATCACACCATGTGGGACAATATCACACCGTGTGGGGAATATCACACTGTGTGGGGAATATCACACCGTGTGGGACAATATTACAGCTGTGGGGAATATCTCACAATGTGGGACAATATCACACCGTGTGGGACAATATCACTCCGTGAGGGGAATATCTCACCGTGTGGGGAATATCACACCATGTGGGACAATATCACACTGTGTGGGGAATATCACACCGTGTGGGGAATACCACAACGTTTGGGGAATATCACACCTTGTGGACAATATCACTCCGTGAGGGTAATATCTTACGGTGTGGGGAATATCACACCATGAGGGACAATATCACACCGTGTGGGACAATATCACACCGTGTGGGGTATATCACACCGTTTGGGACAATATCACACCGTGTGGGGAATATCACACCGTGTGGGAAAATATCATACCGTGTGGGGAATATCACACCGTGTGCGACAATATCGCACGGTGTGGGGAATATCACACCGTGTGGGGAATATCACACCGTGTGGACAATATCACACCATGCGGGGAATATCACACCGTGCGGGACAATATCACACCGTGTGGGGAATATCACACCGTGTGGGGAATATCACACCGTGTGGGGAATATCACACCGTGTGGACAATATCACACCGTGTGGGGAATATCATTACCGTGTGGGACAATATCACACCGTGTTGGGAATATCACACCGTGTGGGGAATTTCACACAATGTGGGACAATATCACACCGTGTGGGGAATATCACACCGTGTGGGGAATATCACACCGTGTGGGGAATATCACACTGTGTGGGACAATATCACACCATGAGGGACAATATCACACCGTGTGGGACAATATCACACTGTGTGGGGAATATCACACCGTGTAGGACAATATCACACCATGAGGGACAATATCACACCGTGTGGGGAATATCACACCGTGTGGGACAATATCACACCGTGTGGGGAATATCACACCTATGGGGAATATCACACCGTGTGTAATAATATCACACCGTGTGGGAAAATATCACACCGTGTGGGGAATATCACACCGTGTGGGGAATATCACACCATGTGGGGAATATCACACCATGTGGGACAATATCACACCATGTGGGGAATATCACACCGTGTGGGACAATATCACACCGTGTGGGGAATATCACACCGTTTGGGGAATATCACACCATGTGGGACAATATCACACCGTGTGGGGAATATCACACCATGTGGGGAATAGCACACCGTGTGGGGAATATCACACTGTGTGGGACAATATCACACCGTGTGGGGAATATCACACCATGTGGGGAATAGCACACCGTGTGGGGAATATCACACTGTGTGGGACAATATCACACCATTTGGGGAATATCACACCCTGTGGGTAATATCACAACATGTGGGGGAATATCACACCGTGTGTGTAATATCACACCGTGTGGGACAATATCTCACCGTGTGGGACAATATCACACCGTATGGGACAATATCACATCCAGTGGGGAATATCACACCGTGTGGGGAATATCAACCCGTGTGGGACAATATCACAACGTGTGGGACAATATCACACCGTGTGGCGAATATCTCAACGTGTGGGGAATATCACACTGTGTGGGACAATATCACACAATGTGGGGAATATCACACCATGTGGGGAATATCACACCGTGTAGGACAATATCACACCGTGTGGGGAATATCACACAGTGTGGGGAATATCACACCGTGTGGGGAATATCACACCGTGTGGTCTATATCACACCATGTGGGACAATATCACACCGTGTGGGGAATATCACACTGTGTGGGGAATAACACACCGTGTGGGACAATATTCCAGCTGTGGGGAATATCTCACAATGTGGGACAATATCACACCGTGTGGGGAATATCACACCTGTGGGGAATATCACACCGTGTGGAATAATATCACACCGTGTGGGAAAATATCACACCGTGTGGGAAATATCACACCATGTGGGGAATATCACACCATGTGGGTAATATCACACCATGTGGGACAATATCACACCATGTGGGGAATATCACACCGTGTGGGACAATATCACACCGTGTGGGGAATATCACACCGTTTGGGGAATATCACAACATGTGTGACAATATCACACCGTGTGGGGAATATCACACCGTGTGTGTAGTATCACAACGTGTGGGACAATATCTCACCGTGTGGGACAATATCACACCGTATGGGACAATATCACATCCAGTGGGGAATATCACACCGTGTGGGGAATATCAACCCGTGTGGGACAATATCGCAACGTGTGGGACAATATCACACCGTGTGGCGAATATCTCACCGTGTGGGGAATATCACACTGTGTGGGACAATATCACACCGTGTGGGGAATATCACACCATGTGGGGAATATCACACCGTGTAGGACAATATCACACCGTGTGGGGAATATCACACAGTGTGGGGAATATCACACCGTGTGGGGAATATCACACTGTGTGGTCTATATCACACCATGTGGGACAATATCACACCGTGTGGGGAATATCACACTGTGTGGGGAATATCACACCGTGTGGGACAATATTACAGCTGTGGGGAATATCACACCTGTGGGGAATATCACACCGTGTGGAATAATATCACACTGTGTGGGAAAATATCACAAAGTGTGGGGAATATCACACCGTGTGGGGAATATCACAACGTCTGGGGAATATCACACCGTTTGGGGAATATCACACCGTGTGGGACAAAATCGCACCGTGTGGGACAATATCACACCGTGTGGGGAATATCTCACTGTGTTGGGAATATCACACCATGTGGGACAATATCACACCGTGTGGGGAATATCACACCGTGTGGGGAATATCACACCGTGTGGACAATATCACACCGTGTGGGGAATATCATTACCGTGTGGGACAATATCACACCGTGTGGGGAATATCACACCGTGTGGTGAATTTCACACAATGTGGGACAATATCACACCGTGTGGGGAATATCACTCCATGTGGGGAATATCACACCGTGTAGGACAAATTCACACCGTGTGGGGAATATCACACCGTGTGGTCTATATCACACCATGTGGGACAATATCACACCGTGTGCGGAATATCACACTGTGTGGGGAATATCACACCATGTGGGACAATATTACAGCTGTGGGGAATATCTCACAATGTGGGACAATATCACACCGTGTTGGACAATATCACTCCGTGAGGGGAATATCTCACCGTGTGGGGAATATCACACCATGTGGGACAATATCACACCGTGTGGGGAATATCACACCGTGTGGGGAATACCACAACGTGTGGGGAATATCACACCGTATGGGACAATATCACTCCTTGTGGGGAATATCACACCGTGAGGGACAATATCAAACCATGTGGGGAATATCACACTGTGTGGGACAATATCACACCATGAGGGACAATATCACACCGTGTGGGACAATATCACACCGTGTGGGGAATATTACATCGTGTAGGACAATATCACACCATGAGGGACAATATCACACCGTGTGGGACAATATCACACCGTGTGGGGTATATCACACCGTTTGGGATAATATCACACCGTGTGGGGAATATCACACCGTGTGGGACAATATCACACCGTGTGGGGAATATCACACCGTGTGGGACAATATCGCACGGTGTGGGGAATATCACACCCTGTGGGGAATATCACACCGTGTGGACAATATCACACCGTGCGGGGAATATCACACCATGCGGGACAATATCACACCGTGTGGGGAATATCACACCGAGTGGGGAATATCACACCGTGTGGGGAATATCACACCGTGTGGACAATATCACACCGTGTGGGGAATATCATTACCGTGTGGGACAATATCACACCGTGTGGGGAATATCACACCGTGTGGGGAATTTCACACAATGTGGGACAATATCACACCGTGTGGGGAATATCACACCGTGTGGGGAATATCACACCATGTGGGGAGTATCACACCGTGTGGGACAATATCACATCGTGTGGGAATATATCACACCGTGTGGGAAAATGTCACACCGTGTGGACAATATCACACCGTGCGGTGAATATCACACCGTGCGGGACAATATCACACCGTGTGGGGAATATCACACTGTGTGGGGAATAACACACCGTGTGGGGAATATCACACCGTGTGGTCTATATCACACCATGTGGGACAATATCACACCGTGTGGGGAATATCACACTGTGTGGGGAATAACACACCGTGTGGGACAATATTCCAGCTGTGGGGAATATCTCACAATGTGGGACAATATCACACCGTGTGGGGAATATCACACCTGTGGGGAATATCACACCGTGTGGAATAATATCACACCGTGTGGGAAAATATCACACCGTGTGGGAAATATCACACCATGTGGGGAATATCACACCATGTGGGTAATATCACACCATGTGGGACAATATCACACCATGTGGGGAATATCACACCGTGTGGGACAATATCACACCGTGTGGGGAATATCACACCGTTTGGGGAATATCACAACATGTGTGACAATATCACACCGTGTGGGGAATATCACACCGTGTGTGTAGTATCACAACGTGTGGGACAATATCTCACCGTGTGGGACAATATCACACCGTATGGGACAATATCACATCCAGTGGGGAATATCACACCGTGTGGGGAATATCAACCCGTGTGGGACAATATCGCAACGTGTGGGACAATATCACACCGTGTGGCGAATATCTCACCGTGTGGGGAATATCACACTGTGTGGGACAATATCACACCGTGTGGGGAATATCACACCATGTGGGGAATATCACACCGTGTAGGACAATATCACACCATGTGGGGAATATCACACAGTGTGGGGAATATCACACCGTGTGGGGAATATCACACTGTGTGGTCTATATCACACCATGTGGGACAATATCACACCGTGTGGGGAATATCACACTGTGTGGGGAATATCACACCGTGTGGGACAATATTACAGCTGTGGGGAATATCACACCTGTGGGGAATATCACACCGTGTGGAATAATATCACACTGTGTGGGAAAATATCACAAAGTGTGGGGAATATCACACCGTGTGGGGAATATCACAACGTCTGGGGAATATCACACCGTTTGGGGAATATCACACCGTGTGGGACAAAATCGCACCGTGTGGGACAATATCACACCGTGTGGGGAATATCTCACTGTGTTGGGAATATCACACCATGTGGGACAATATCACACCGTGTGGGGAATATCACACCGTGTGGGGAATATCACACCGTGTGGACAATATCACACCGTGTGGGGAATATCATTACCGTGTGGGACAATATCACACCGTGTGGGGAATATCACACCGTGTGGTGAATTTCACACAATGTGGGACAATATCACACCGTGTGGGGAATATCACTCCATGTGGGGAATATCACACCGTGTAGGACAAATTCACACCGTGTGGGGAATATCACACCGTGTGGTCTATATCACACCATGTGGGACAATATCACACCGTGTGCGGAATATCACACTGTGTGGGGAATATCACACCATGTGGGACAATATTACAGCTATGGGGAATATCTCACAATGTGGGACAATATCACACCGTGTTGGACAATATCACTCCGTGAGGGGAATATCTCACCGTGTGGGGAATATCACACCATGTGGGACAATATCACACCGTGTGGGGAATATCACACCGTGTGGGGAATACCACAACGTGTGGGGAATATCACACCGTATGGGACAATATCACTCCTTGTGGGGAATATCACACCGTGAGGGACAATATCAAACCATGTGGGGAATATCACACTGTGTGGGACAATATCACACCATGAGGGACAATATCACACCGTGTGGGACAATATCACACCGTGTGGGGAATATTACATCGTGTAGGACAATATCACACCATGAGGGACAATATCACACCGTGTGGGACAATATCACACCGTGTGGGGTATATCACACCGTTTGGGATAATATCACACCGTGTGGGGAATATCACACCGTGTGGGACAATATCACACCGTGTGGGGAATATCACACCGTGTGGGACAATATCGCACGGTGTGGGGAATATCACACCCTGTGGGGAATATCACACCGTGTGGACAATATCACACCGTGCGGGGAATATCACACCGTGCGGGACAATATCACACCGTGTGGGGAATATCACACCGAGTGGGGAATATCACACCGTGTGGGGAATATCACACCGTGTGGACAATATCACACCGTGTGGGGAATATCATTACCGTGTGGGACAATATCACACCGTGTGGGGAATATCACACCGTGTGGGGAATTTCACACAATGTGGGACAATATCACACCGTGTGGGGAATATCACACCGTGTGGGGAATATCACACCATGTGGGGAGTATCACACCGTGTGGGACAATATCACATCGTGTGGGAATATATCACACCGTGTGGGAAAATGTCACACCGTGTGGACAATATCACACCGTGCGGTGAATATCACACCGTGCGGGACAATATCACACTTTGTGGGGAATATCACACCGTGCGGGGAATATCACACCGTGCGGCGAATATCACACCGTGCGGGACAATATCACACTTTGTGGGGAATATCACACCGTGTGGGGAATATCACACCGTGTGGGGAATATCACACCATGTGGACAATATCACACCGTGTGGGGAATATCATTACCGTGTGGGACAATATCACACCGTGTGGGGAATATCACACCGTGTGGGACAATATCACACCGTGTGGTGAATATCACACAATGTGGGACAATATCACACCGTGTGGGAAATATCACACCGTGTGGGGATTATCACACCGTGTGGGACAATATCACACAGTGTGGGGAATATCACACCGTGTGGGGAATATCACACAGTGCGGGGAATATCACACCGTGTGGGGAATATCACACCGTGTGGTCTATATCACACCATGTGGGACAATATCACACCGTGTGGTGAATATCACACTGTGTGGGGAATATCACGCCGTGTGGGACAATATTACAGCTGTGGGGAATATCTCACAATGTGGGACAATATCACACCGTGTGGGGCAATATCACTCCGTGAGGGGAATATCTCACCGTGTGGGGAATATCACACCATATGGGACAATATCACACCGTGTGGGGAATATCACACCGTGTGGGGAATACCACAACGTGTGGGGAATATCACACCGTATGGGACAATATCACACCTTGTGGGGAATATCACACTGTGAGGGACAATATCAAACCATGTGGGGAATATCGCACTGTGTGGGACAATATCACACCATGAGGGACAATATCACACCGTGTGGGACAATATCACACCGTGTGGGGAATATTACACCGTGTAGGACAATATCACACCATGAGGGACAATATTACATCGTGTGGGACAATATCACACCGTGTGGGGTATATCACACCGTGTGGGACAATATCACACCATGTGGGGAATATCACACTGTGTAGGACAATATCACACCGTGTGGGGAATATCACACCGTGTGAGACAATATCGCACGGTGTGGGGAATATCACACCGTGTGGGGAATATCACACCATGTGGACAATATCACACCGTGTGGGGAATGTCACACCGTGTGGGACAATATCACACCGTGTGGGGAATATCACACCGTGTGGGACAATATCACACCGTGTGGGGAATATCACACCATTTGGGGAATATCACACCGTGTGGGGAATATCACACCATGTGGGGAATATCACACCATGTGGGACAATATCACACCATGTGGGGAATATCACACCGTGTGGGACAATATCACACCGTGTGGGGAATATCACACCATTTGGGGAATATCACACCGTGTGGGACAATATCACACCGTGTGGGGAATATCACACCATGTGGACAATAGCACACCGTGTGGGGAATATCACACTGTGTGGGACAATATCACACCGTGTGGGGAATATCACACCATTTGGGGAATATCACACCGTGTGGGGAATATCACACCATGTGGGGAATATCACACCATGTGGGACAATATCACACCATGTGGGGAATATCACACCGTGTGGGACAATATCACACCGTGTGGGGAATATCACACCATTTGGGGAATATCACACCGTGTGGGACAATATCACACCGTGTGGGGAATATCACACCATGTGGACAATAGCACACCGTGTGGGGAATATCACACTGTGTGGGACAATATCACACCGTGTGGGGAATATCACACCATGTGGGGAATAGCACACCGTGTGGGGAATATCACACAGTGTTGGACAATATCACACCATTTGGGGAATATCACACCCTGTGGGTAATATCACAACATGTGTGACAATATCACACCGTGTGGGGAATATCACACCGTGTGGGACAATATTACAGCTGTGGGGAATATCTCACAATGTGGGACAATATCACACCGTGTGGGACAATATCACTCCGTGAGGGGAATATCTCACCGTGTGGGGAATATCACACCATGTGGGACAATATCACACCGTGTGGGGAATATCACAACGTGTGGGGAATACCACAACGTGTGGGGAATATCACACCGTATGGGACAATATCACACCGTGTGTGTAATATCACAACGTGTGGGACAATATCTCACCGTGTGGGACAATATCACACCGTATGGGACAATATCACATCCAGTGGGGAATATCACACCGTGTGGGGAATATCAACCCGTGTGGGACAATATCGCAACGTGTGGGACAATATCACACCGTGTGGCGAATATCTCACCGTGTGGGGAATATCACACTGTGTGGGACAATATCACACCGTGTGGGGAATATCACACCATGTGGGGAATATCACACCGTGTAGGACAATATCACACCGTGTGGGGAATATCACACAGTGTGGGGAATATCACACCGTGTGGGGAATATCGCACTGTGTGGTCTATATCACACCATGTGGGACAATATCACACCGTCTGGGGAATATCACACTGTGTGCGGAATATCACACCGTGTGGGACAATATTACAGCTGTGGGGAATATCTCACAATGTGGGACAATATCACACCGTGTGGGACAATATCACTCCGTGAGGGGAATATCTCACCGTGTGGGGAATATCACACCATGTGGGACAATATCACACCGTGTGGGGAATATCACACCGTGTGGGGAATACCACAACGTGTGGGGAATATCACACCGTGTGGACAATATCACTCCGTGAGGGGAATATCTTACGGTGCGGGGAATATCACACCATGAGGGACAATATCACACCGTGTGGGACAATATCACACCGTGTGGGGTATATCACACCGTTTGGGACAATATCACACCGTGTGGGGAATATCACACCGTGTGGGACAATATCATACCGTGTGGGGAATATCACACCGTGTGGGGAATATCACACCGTGTGGGCAATATCACACCGTGTGGACAATATCACACCGTGTGGGGAATATCATTACCGTGTGGGACAATATCACACCGTGTTGGGAATATCACACCGTGTGGGGAATTTCACACAATGTGGGACAATATCACACCGTGTGGGGAATATCACACCGTGTGGGGAATATCACACCATGTGGGGAGTATCACACCGTGTGGGACAATATCACATCGTGTGGGAAAATATCACACCGTGTGGGAAAATATCACACCGTGCGGCGAATATCACACCGTGCGGGACAATATCTCACCTTGTGGGGAATATCACACCGTGTGGGGAATATCACACCGTGTGGGGAATATCACACCGTGTGGACAACATCACACCGTGTGGGGAATATCATTACCGTGTGGGACAATATCACACCGTGTGGGGAATATCACACCGTGTGGGGAGTATCACACCGTGTGGGACAATATCACATCGTGTGGGACAATATCACACCGTGTGTGGAATATCACACCGTGTGGGACAATATCACACAGTGTGGGGAATATCACACCGTGTGGGGAATATCACAACGTCTGGGGAATATCACACCGTTTGGGGAATATCACACCGTGTGGGACAATATCGCACCGTGTGGGACAATATCACATCGTGTGGGGAATATCTCACTGTGTTGGGAATATCACACCATGTGGGACAATATCACACAGTGTGGGGAATATCACTCCATGTGGGGAATATCACACCGTGTAGGGCAAATTCACACCGTGTGGGGAATATCACACCGTGTGGTCTATATCACACCATGTGGGACAATATCACACCGTGTGCGGAATATCACACTGTGTGGGGAATATCACACCATGTGGGACAATATTACAACTGTGGGGAATATCTCACAATGTGGGACAATATCACACCGTG
Source organism: Pristiophorus japonicus (assembly GCF_044704955.1). Lineage (NCBI taxonomy): Eukaryota > Metazoa > Chordata > Chondrichthyes > Pristiophoridae > Pristiophorus > Pristiophorus japonicus. Next base: position 17,680,490 of record NC_091979.1, on the reverse strand, counting down.
TTGGACAATATCACTCCGTGAGGGGAATATCTCACCGTGTGGGGAATATCACACCATGTGGGACAATATCACACCGTGTGGGGAATATCACACCGTGTGGGGAATACCACAACGTGTGGGGAATATCACACCGTGTGGGACAATATCACACCTTGTGGGGAATATCACACCGTGAGGGACAATATCAAACCATGTGGGGAATATCACACTGTGTGGGACAATATCACACCATGAGGGACAATATCACACCGTGTGGGACAATATCACACCGTGTGGGGAATATTACATCGTGTAGGACAATATCACACCATGAGGGACAATATCACACCGTGTGGGACAATATCACACCGTGTGGGGTATATCACACCGTTTGGGATAATATCACACCGTGTGGGGAATATCACACCGTGTGGGAAAATATCACACCGTGTGGGGAATATCACACCGTGTGGGACAATATCGCACGGTGTGGGGAATATCACACCCTGTGGGGAATATCACACCGTGTGGACAATATCACACCGTGTGGGGAATATCATTACCGTGTGGGACAATATCACACCGTGTGGGGAATATCACACCGTGTGGGGAGTATCACACCATGTGGGACAATATCACATCGTGTGGGACAATATCACACCGTGTGTGGAATATCACACCGTGTGGGACAATGTCACACCGTGTGGGGAATATCACACCGTGTGGGACAATATCACACCGTGTGGTGAATATCACACAATGTGGGACAATATCACACCGTGTGGGAAATATCACACCGTGTGGGGATTATCACACCGTGTGGACAATATCACACCGTGTGGGGAATATCATTACCGTGTGGGACAATATGACACCGTGTGGGGAATATCACACCGTGTGGGGAATTTCACACAATGTGGGACAATATCACACCGTGTGGGGAATATCACACCGTGTGGGGAATATCACACCATGTGGGGAGTATCACACCGTGTGGGACAATATCACATCGTGTGGGAATATATCACACCGTGTGGGAAAATATCACACCGTGTGGACAATATCACACCGTGCGGTGAATATCACACCGTGCGGGACAATATCACACTTTGTGGGGAATATCACACCGTGTGGGGAATATCACACCGTGCGGCAAATATCACACCGTGCGGGACAATATCACACTTTGTGGGGAATATCACACCGTGTGGGGAATATCACACCGTGTGGGGAATATCACACCGTGTGGACAATATCACACCGTGTGGGGAATATCATTACCGTGTGGGACAATATCACACCGTGTGGTGAATATCACACAATGTGGGACAATATCACACCGTGTGGGAAATATCACACCGTGTGGGGATTATCACACCGTGTGGGACAATATCACACAGTGTGGGGAATATCACACCGTGTGGGGAATATCACACAGTGCGGGGAATATCACACCGTGTGGGGAATATCACACCGTGTGGTCTATATCACACCATGTGGGACAATATCACACCGTGTGGGGAATATCACACTGTGTGGGGAATATCACGCCGTGTGGGACAATATTACAGCTGTGGGGAATATCTCACAATGTGGGACAATATCACACCGTGTGGGGCAATATCACTCCGTGAGGGGAATATCTCACCGTGTGGGGAATATCACACCATATGGGACAATATCACACTGTGTGGGGAATATCACACTGTGTGGGGAATACCACAACGTGTGGGGAATATCACACCATATGGGACAATATCACACCTTGTGGGGAATATCACACTGTGAGGGACAATATCAAACCATGTGGGGAATATCACACTGTGTGGGACAATATCACACCATGAGGGACAATATCACACCGTGTGGGACAATATCACACCGTGTGGGGAATATTACACCGTGTAGGACAATATCACACCATGAGGGACAATATCACATCGTGTGGGACAATATCACACCGTGTGGGGTATATCACACCGTGTGGGACAATATCACACCATGTGGGGAATATCACACTGTGTAGGACAATATCACACCGTGTGGGGAATATCACACCGTGTGAGACAATCTCGCACGGTGTGGGGAATATCACACCGTGTGGGGAATATCACACCATGTGGACAATATCACACTGTGTGGGGAATATCACACCGTGTGGGACAATATCACACCGTGTGGGGAATATCACACCATTTGGGGAATATCACACCGTGTGGGGAATATCACACCATGTGGGGAATATCACACCATGTGGGACAATATCACACCATGTGGGGAATATCACACCGTGTGGGACAATATCACACCGTGTGGGGAATATCACACCATTTGGGGAATATCACACCGTGTGGGACAATATCACACCGTGTGGGGAATATCACACCATGTGGGGAATAGCACACCGTGTGGGGAATATCACACTGTGTGGGACAATATCACACCGTGTGGGGAATATCACACCATGTGGGGAATAGCACACCGTGTGGGGAATATCACACTGTGTTGGACAATATCACACCATTTGGGGAATATCACACCCTGTGGGTAACATCACAATATGTGTGACAATATCACACCGTGTGGGGAATATCACACCGTGTGTGTAATATCACAACGTGTGGGACAATATCTCACCGTGTGGGACAATATCACACCGTATGGGACAATATCACATCCAGTGGGGATTATCACACCGTGTGGGGAATATCAACCCGTGTGGGACAATATCGCAACGTGTGGGACAATATCACACCGTGTGGCGAATATCTCACCGTGTGGGGAATATCACACTGTGTGGGACAATATCACACCGTGTGGGGAATATCACACCATGTGGGGAATATCACACCGTGTAGGACAATATCACACCGTGTGGGGAATATCACACAGTGTGGGGAATATCACACCGTGTGGGGAATATCGCACTGTGTGGTCTATATCACACCATGTGGGACAATATCACACCGTGTGGGGAATATCACACTGTGTGGGGAATATCACACCGTGTGGGACAATATTACAGCTGTGGGGAATATCTCACAATGTGGGACAATATCACACCGTGTGGGACAATATCACTCCGTGAGGGGAATATCTCACCGTGTGGGGAATATCACACCATGTGCGACAATATCACACCATGTGGGGAATATCACACCGTGTGGGGAATACCACAACATGTGGGGAATATCACACTGTGTGGACAATATCACTCCGTGAGGGGAATATCTTACGGTGTGGGGAATATCACACCATGAGGGACAATATCACACCGTGTGGGACAATATCACACCGTGTGGGGTATATCACACCGTTTGGGACAATATCACACCGTGTGGGGAATATCACACCGTGTGGGACAATATCATACCGTGTGGGGAATATCACACCGTGTGGGACAATATCGCACGGTGTGGGGAATATCACACCGTGTGGGGAATATCACACCGTGTGGACAATATCACACCATGCGGGGAATATCACACCGTGCGGGACAATATCACACCGTGTGGGGAATATCACACCGTGTGGGGAATATCACACCGTGTGGGGAATATCACACCGTGTGGACAATATCACACCGTGTGGGGAATATCATTACCGTGTGGGACAATATCACACCGTGTTGGGAATATCACACCGTGTGGGGAATTTCACACAATGTGGGACAATATCACACCGTGTGGGGAATATCACACCGTGTGGGGAATATCACACCATGTGGGGAGTATCACACCGTGTGGGACAATATCACATCGTGTGGGAAAATATCACACCGTGTGGGAAAATATCACACCGTGTGGGGAACATCACACCGTATGGGGAATATCACACCGTGTGGGGAATATCACACCGTGTGGTGAATATCACACCGTTTGGAAAATATCACACCGTGCGGCGAATATCACACCGTGCGGGACAATATCTCAACTTGTGGGGAATATCACACCGTGTGCGGAATATCACATCGTGTGGGGAATATCACACCGTGTGGACAATATCACACCGTGTGGGGAATATCATTACCGTGTGGGACAATATCACACCGTGTGGGGAATATCACACCGTGTGGGGAATATCACACCGTGTAGGACAAATTCACACCGTGTGGGGAATATCACACCGTGTGGTCGATATCACACCATGTGGGACAATATCACACCGTGTGCGGAATATCACACTGTGTGGGGAATATCACACCATGTGGGACAATATTACAACTGTGGGGAATATCTCACAATGTGGGACAATATCACACCGTGTTGGACAATATCACTCCGTGAGGGAATATCTCACCGTGTGGGGAATATCACACCATGTGGGACAATATCACACCGTGTGGGGAATATCACACCGTGTGGGGAATACCACAACGTGTGGGGAATATCACACCGTATGGGACAATATCACACCTTGTGGGGAATATCACACCGTGAGGGACAATATCAAACCATGTGGGGAATATCACACTGTGTGGGACAATATCACACCATGAGGGACAATATCACACCGTGTGGGAGAATATCACACCATGTGGGGAATATTACATCGTGTAGGACAATATCACATCATGAGGGACAATATCACACCGTGTGGGGAATATCACACCGTGTGAGACAATATCGCACGGTGTGGGGAATATCACACCGTGTGGGGAATATCACACCGTGTGGACAATATCACACCGTGCGGGGAATATCACACCGTGCGGGACAATATCACACCGTGTGGGGAATATCACACCGTGTGGGGAATATCACACCGTGTGGGGAATATCACACCGTGTGGACAATATCACACTGTGTGGGACAATATCACACCATGAGGGACAATATCACACCGTGTGGGACAATATCACACCGTGTGGGGAATATTACACCGTGTAGGACAATATCACACCATGAGGGACAATATCACATCGTGTGGGACAATATCACACCGTGTGGGGTATATCACACCGTGTGGGACAATATCACACCATGTGGGGAATATCACACTGTGTAGGACAATATCACACCGTGTGGGGAATATCACACCGTGTGAGACAATCTCGCACGGTGTGGGGAATATCACACCGTGTGGGGAATATCACACCATGTGGACAATATCACACTGTGTGGGGAATATCACACCGTGTGGGACAATATCACACCGTGTGGGGAATATCACACCATTTGGGGAATATCACACCGTGTGGGGAATATCACACCATGTGGGGAATATCACACCATGTGGGACAATATCACACCATGTGGGGAATATCACACCGTGTGGGACAATATCACACCGTGTGGGGAATATCACACCATTTGGGGAATATCACACCGTGTGGGACAATATCACACCGTGTGGGGAATATCACACCATGTGGGGAATAGCACACCGTGTGGGGAATATCACACTGTGTGGGACAATATCACACCGTGTGGGGAATATCACACCATGTGGGGAATAGCACACCGTGTGGGGAATATCACACTGTGTTGGACAATATCACACCATTTGGGGAATATCACACCCTGTGGGTAACATCACAATATGTGTGACAATATCACACCGTGTGGGGAATATCACACCGTGTGTGTAATATCACAACGTGTGGGACAATATCTCACCGTGTGGGACAATATCACACCGTATGGGACAATATCACATCCAGTGGGGATTATCACACCGTGTGGGGAATATCAACCCGTGTGGGACAATATCGCAACGTGTGGGACAATATCACACCGTGTGGCGAATATCTCACCGTGTGGGGAATATCACACTGTGTGGGACAATATCACACCGTGTGGGGAATATCACACCATGTGGGGAATATCACACCGTGTAGGACAATATCACACCGTGTGGGGAATATCACACAGTGTGGGGAATATCACACCGTGTGGGGAATATCGCACTGTGTGGTCTATATCACACCATGTGGGACAATATCACACCGTGTGGGGAATATCACACTGTGTGGGGAATATCACACCGTGTGGGACAATATTACAGCTGTGGGGAATATCTCACAATGTGGGACAATATCACACCGTGTGGGACAATATCACTCCGTGAGGGGAATATCTCACCGTGTGGGGAATATCACACCATGTGCGACAATATCACACCATGTGGGGAATATCACACCGTGTGGGGAATACCACAACATGTGGGGAATATCACACTGTGTGGACAATATCACTCCGTGAGGGGAATATCTTACGGTGTGGGGAATATCACACCATGAGGGACAATATCACACCGTGTGGGACAATATCACACCGTGTGGGGTATATCACACCGTTTGGGACAATATCACACCGTGTGGGGAATATCACACCGTGTGGGACAATATCATACCGTGTGGGGAATATCACACCGTGTGGGACAATATCGCACGGTGTGGGGAATATCACACCGTGTGGGGAATATCACACCGTGTGGACAATATCACACCATGCGGGGAATATCACACCGTGCGGGACAATATCACACCGTGTGGGGAATATCACACCGTGTGGGGAATATCACACCGTGTGGGGAATATCACACCGTGTGGACAATATCACACCGTGTGGGGAATATCATTACCGTGTGGGACAATATCACACCGTGTTGGGAATATCACACCGTGTGGGGAATTTCACACAATGTGGGACAATATCACACCGTGTGGGGAATATCACACCGTGTGGGGAATATCACACCATGTGGGGAGTATCACACCGTGTGGGACAATATCACATCGTGTGGGAAAATATCACACCGTGTGGGAAAATATCACACCGTGTGGGGAACATCACACCGTATGGGGAATATCACACCGTGTGGGGAATATCACACCGTGTGGGGAATATCACACCGTTTGGAAAATATCACACCGTGCGGCGAATATCACACCGTGCGGGACAATATCTCAACTTGTGGGGAATATCACACCGTGTGCGGAATATCACATCGTGTGGGGAATATCACACCGTGTGGACAATATCACACCGTGTGGGGAATATCATTACCGTGTGGGACAATATCACACCGTGTGGGGAATATCACACCGTGTGGGGAATATCACACCGTGTAGGACAAATTCACACCGTGTGGGGAATATCACACCGTGTGGTCGATATCACACCATGTGGGACAATATCACACCGTGTGCGGAATATCACACTGTGTGGGGAATATCACACCATGTGGGACAATATTACAACTGTGGGGAATATCTCACAATGTGGGACAATATCACACCGTGTTGGACAATATCACTCCGTGAGGGAATATCTCACCGTGTGGGGAATATCACACCATGTGGGACAATATCACACCGTGTGGGGAATATCACACCGTGTGGGGAATACCACAACGTGTGGGGAATATCACACCGTATGGGACAATATCACACCTTGTGGGGAATATCACACCGTGAGGGACAATATCAAACCATGTGGGGAATATCACACTGTGTGGGACAATATCACACCATGAGGGACAATATCACACCGTGTGGGAGAATATCACACCATGTGGGGAATATTACATCGTGTAGGACAATATCACACCATGAGGGACAATATCACACCGTGTGGGGAATATCACACCGTGTGAGACAATATCGCACGGTGTGGGGAATATCACACCGTGTGGGGAATATCACACCGTGTGGACAATATCACACCGTGCGGGGAATATCACACCGTGCGGGACAATATCACACCGTGTGGGGAATATCACACCGTGTGGGGAATATCACACCGTGTGGGCAATATCACACCGTGTGGACAATATCAACTCGTGTGGGGAATATCATTACCGTGTGGGACAATATCACACCGTGTGGAGAATATCACACCGTGTGGGGAATTTCACACAATGTGGGACAATATCACACCATGTGGGAAAATATCACACCGTGTGGGGAATATCACACCGTGTGGGGAATATCACACCATGTGGGGAAAATCACACAATGTGGGACAATATCACACCATGTGGGGAATATCACACTGTGCGGGACAATATCACACCGTGTGGGGAATATCACACCGTGTGGGACAATATCACACCGTGTGGGGAATATCACACTGTGTGGGACAATATCACACACTGTGGGGAATATCACACTGCGTGGGACAATATCACACCGTGTGGGGAATATCACACAGCGTGGGACAATATCACACCGTGTGGGGAATATCACACCGTGTGGGGAATATCACACTGTGTGGGGAATATCACACCGTGTGGGACAATATCACACCGTGTGGGGAATATCACACCCTGTGGGTAATATCACAACATGTGGGACAATATCACACCGTGTGAGGAATATCACACCGTGTGGAATAATATCACACCGTGTGGGGAATATCACACCGTGTGGACAATATCACATCGTGTGGGGAATATCATTACCGTGTGGGACAATATCACACCGTGTGGGGAATATCACACCGTGTGGGGAATTTCACACAATGTGGGACAATATCACACCGTGTGGGGAATATCACACCGTGTGGGGAATATCACGCCATGTGGGGAGTATCACACCGTGTGGGACAATATCACATCGTGTGGGAATATATCACACCGTGTGGGAAAATATCACACCGTGTGGACAATATCACACCGTGCGGTGAATATCACACCGTGCGGGACAATATCACACTTTGTGGGGAATATCACACCGTGTGGGGAATATCACACCGTGCGGCGAATATCACACCGTGCGGGACAATATCACACTTTGTGGGGAATATCACACCGTGTGGGGAATATCACACCGTGTGGGGAATATCACACCGTGTGGACAATATCACACCGTGTGGGGAATATCATTACCGTGTGGGACAATATCACACCGTGTGGGGAATATCACACCGTGTGGGGAGTATCACACCATGTGGGACAATATCACATCGTGTGGGACAATATCACACCGTGTGTGGAATATCACACCGTGTGGGACAATGTCACACCGTGTGGGGAATATCACACCGTGTGGGACAATATCACACCGTGTGGTGAATATCACACAATGTGGGACAATATCACACCGTGTGGGAAATATCACACCGTGTGAGGATTATCACACCGTGTGGACAATATCACACCGTGTGGGGAATATCATTACCGTGTGGGACAATATGACACCGTGTGGGGAATATCACACCGTGTGGGGAATTTCACACAATGTGGGACAATATCACACCGTGTGGGGAATATCACACCGTGTGGGGAATATCACACCATGTGGGGAGTATCACACCGTGTGGGACAATATGACATCGTGTGGGAATATATCACACCGTGTGGGAAAATATCACACCGTGTGGACAATATCACACCGTGCGGTGAATATCACACCGTGCGGGACAATATCACACTTTGTGGGGAATATCACACCGTGTGGGGAATATCACACCGTGTGGGGAATATCACACCGTGTGGACAATATCACACCGTGTGGGGAATATCATTACCGTGTGGGACAATATCACACCGTGTGGGGAATATCACACCGTGTGGGGAGTATCACACCATGTGGGACAATATCACATCGTGTGGGACAATATGACACCGTGTGTGGAATATCACACCGTGTGGGACAATATCACACCGTGTGGTGAATATCACACAATGTGGGACAATATCACACCGTGTGGGAAATATCACACCGTGTGGGGATTATCACACCGTGTGGGACAATATCACACAGTGTGGGGAATATCACACCGTGTGGGGAATATCACACAGTGCGGGGAATATCACACCGTGTGGGGAATATCACACCATGTGGTCTATATCACACCATGTGGGTCAATATCACACCGTGTGGGGAATATCACACTGTGGGGAATATCACACCATGTGGGACAATATTACAGCTGTGTGGAATATCTCACAATGTGGGACAATATCACACCGTGTGGGGCAATATCACTCCGTGAGGGGAATATCTCACCATGTGGGGACTATCACACCATGTGGGACAATATCACACCGTGTGGGGACTATCACACCATGTGGGACAATATCACACCATGACGGACAATATCACACCGTGTGGGACAATATCACACCATGTGGGGAATATTACACCATGTAGGACAATATCACACCATGAGGGACAATATCACATCGTGTGGGACAATATCACACCGTGTGGGGTATATCACACCGTGTGGGACAATATCACACCATGTGGGGAATATCACACTGTGTAGGACAATATCACACCGTGTGGGGAATATCACACCGTGTGAGACAATATCGCACGGTGTGGGGAATATCACACCGTGTGGGGAATATCACACCGTGTGGACAATATCACACCGTGCGGGGAATATCACACCGTGCGGGACAATATCACACCGTGTGGGGAATATCACACCGTGTGGGGAATATCACACCGTGTGGGCAATATCACACCGTGTGGACAATATCAACTCGTGTGGGGAATATCATTACCGTGTGGGACAATATCACACCGTGTGGAGAATATCACACCGTGTGGGGAATTTCACACAATGTGGGACAATATCACACCATGTGGGAAAATATCACACCGTGTGGGGAATATCACACCGTGTGGGGAATATCACACCATGTGGGGAAAATCACACAATGTGGGACAATATCACACCATGTGGGGAATATCACACTGTGCGGGACAATATCACACCGTGTGGGGAATATCACACCGTGTGGGACAATATCACACCGTGTGGGGAATATCACACTGTGTGGGACAATATCACACACTGTGGGGAATATCACACTGCGTGGGACAATATCACACCGTGTGGGGAATATCACACAGCGTGGGACAATATCACACCGTGTGGGGAATATCACACCGTGTGGGGAATATCACACTGTGTGGGGAATATCACACCGTGTGGGACAATATCACACCGTGTGGGGAATATCACACCCTGTGGGTAATATCACAACATGTGGGACAATATCACACCGTGTGAGGAATATCACACCGTGTGGAATAATATCACACTGTGTGGGAAAATATCACACCATGTGGGGAATATCACACCATGTGGGGAATATCACACCGTGTGGGGAATATCACACAATGTGGGACAATATCACACCATGTGGGGAATATCACACCGTGTGGGACAATATCACACCGTGTGGGGAATATAACACCATTTGGGGAATATCACACTGTGTGGGACAATATCGCACCGTGTGGGACAATATCACACCGTGTGGGGAATATCTCACTGTGTGGGGAATATCACACCGTGTGGGACAATATCACACCGTGTGGGGAATATCACTCTATGTGGGGAATATCACACCGTGTAGGACAATATCACACCGTGTGGGGAATATCACACAGTGTGGGGAATATCACACCGTGTGGGGAATATCACACCGTGTGGTCGATATCACACCATGTGGGACAATATCACACCGTGTGGGGAATATCACACTGTGTGGGGAATATCACACCATGTGGGACAATATTACAGCTGTGGGGAATATCTCACAATGTGAGACAATATCACACCGTGTGGGACAATATCACACCGTGTGGGACAATATCACACCGTGTGGGGAATATCATACCGTGTAGGACAATATCACACCATGAGGGACAATATCACACCGTGTGGGACAATATCACACCGTGTGGGGTATATCACAACATTGGGACAATATCACACCGTGTGGGGAATATCACACCTTGTGGGACAATATCACACCGTGTGAAGAATATCACACCGTGTGGGACAATATCGCACCATGTGGGGAATATCACACCGTCTGGGGAATATCACACCATGTGGACAATATCACACCGTGCGGGGAATATCACACCGTGCGGGACAATTTCACACCGTGTGGGGAATATCACACCATGTGGGGAATTTCACACAATGTGGGACAATATCACACCGTGTGGGAAATATCACACCATGTGGGGATTATCACACCATGTGGGAAAATATCACACCGTGTGGGAAATATCATTACCGTGTGGGACAATGTCACACCGTGTGGGGAATATCACACCGTGTGGAGAATTTCACACACTGTGGGACAATATCACACCGTGTGGGAAATATCACACCATGTGGGGATTATCACACCGTGTGGGAAAATATCACACCGTGTGGGGAATATTACACCGTGTGGGGAATATCACACTGTGTGGCGAATATCACACTGTGTGGGGAATATCACACCGTGTGGGGAATATCACACCATGTGGGACAATATCACACCTTGTGGGGAATATCACACCGTGTGGGACAATATCACACAGTGTGGGGAATTCACACCGTGTGGACAATATCACACCGGGTGGGGAATATCACACCGTGTGGGACAATATCACACCATGTGTGGAATATCACACTGTGTGGGACAATATCACACCATGAGGGACAATATCACACCGTGTGGGACAATATCACACCGTGTGGGGAATATCACACCGTGTAGGACAATATCACAACATGAGGGACAATATCACACCGTGTGGGGAATATCACACCGTGTGGGACAATATCACACCGTGTGGGGAATATCACACTGTGTGGGACAATATCACACACTGTGGGGAATATCACACTGCGTGGGACAATATCACACCGTGTGGGGAATATCACACAGCGTGGGACAATATCACACCGTGTGGGGAATATCACACCGTGTGGGGAATATCACACTGTGTGGGGAATATCACACCGTGTGGGACAATATCACACCGTGTGGGGAATATCACACCCTGTGGGTAATATCACAACATGTGGGACAATATCACACCGTGTGAGGAATATCACACCGTGTGGAATAATATCACACTGTGTGGGAAAATATCACACCGTGTGGGGAATATCACACCATGTGGGGAATATCACACCGTGTGGGGAATATCACAAAATGTGGGACAATATCACACCATGTGGGGAATATCACACCGTGTGGGACAATATCACACCGTGTGGGGAATATAACACCATTTGGGGAATATCACACTGTGTGGGACAATATCGCACCGTGTGGGACAATATCACACCATGTGGGGAATATCTCACTGTGTGGGGAATATCACACCGTGTGGGACAATATCACACCGTGTGGGGAATATCACTCTATGTGGGGAATATCACACCGTGTAGGACAATATCACACCGTGTGGGGAATATCACACAGTGTGGGGAATATCACACCGTGTGGGGAATATCACACCGTGTGGTCGATATCACACCATGTGGGACAATATCACACCGTGTGGGGAATATCACACTGTGTGGGGAATATCACACCATGTGGGACAATATTACAGCTGTGGGGAATATCTCACAATGTGAGACAATATCACACCGTGTGGGACAATATCACACCGTGTGGGACAATATCACACCGTGTGGGGAATATCATACCGTGTAGGACAATATCACACCATGAGGGACAATATCACACCGTGTGGGACAATATCACACCGTGTGGGGTATATCACAACATTGGGACAATATCACACCGTGTGGGGAATATCACACCGTGTGGGAAAATATCACATCGTGTGGAGAATATCACACCGTGTGGGACAATATCGCACCATGTGGGGAATATCACACCGTCTGGGGAATATCACACCATGTGGACAATATCACACCGTGCGGGGAATATCACACCGTGTGGGCAATATCACACCGTGTGGACAATATCAACTCGTGTGGGGAATATCATTACCGTGTGGGACAATATCACACCGTGTGGAGAATATCACACCGTGTGGGGAATTTCACACAATGTGGGACAATATCACACCATGTGGGAAAATATCACACCGTGTGGGGAATATCACACCGTGTGGGGAATATCACACCATGTGGGGAAAATCACACAATGTGGGACAATATCACACCATGTGGGGAATATCACACTGTGCGGGACAATATCACACCGTGTGGGGAATATCACACCGTGTGGGACAATATCACACCGTGTGGGGAATATCACACTGTGTGGGACAATATCACACACTGTGGGGAATATCACACTGCGTGGGACAATATCACACCGTGTGGGGAATATCACACAGCGTGGGACAATATCACACCGTGTGGGGAATATCACACCGTGTGGGGAATATCACACTGTGTGGGGAATATCACACCGTGTGGGACAATATCACACCGTGTGGGGAATATCACACCCTGTGGGTAATATCACAACATGTGGGACAATATCACACCGTGTGAGGAATATCACACCGTGTGGAATAATATCACACTGTGTGGGAAAATATCACACCATGTGGGGAATATCACACCATGTGGGGAATATCACACCGTGTGGGGAATATCACACAATGTGGGACAATATCACACCATGTGGGGAATATCACACCGTGTGGGACAATATCACACCGTGTGGGGAATATAACACCATTTGGGGAATATCACACTGTGTGGGACAATATCGCACCGTGTGGGACAATATCACACCGTGTGGGGAATATCTCACTGTGTGGGGAATATCACACCGTGTGGGACAATATCACACCGTGTGGGGAATATCACTCTATGTGGGGAATATCACACCGTGTAGGACAATATCACACCGTGTGGGGAATATCACACAGTGTGGGGAATATCACACCGTGTGGGGAATATCACACCGTGTGGTCGATATCACACCATGTGGGACAATATCACACCGTGTGGGGAATATCACACTGTGTGGGGAATATCACACCATGTGGGACAATATTACAGCTGTGGGGAATATCTCACAATGTGAGACAATATCACACCGTGTGGGACAATATCACACCGTGTGGGACAATATCACACCGTGTGGGGAATATCATACCGTGTAGGACAATATCACACCATGAGGGACAATATCACACCGTGTGGGACAATATCACACCGTGTGGGGTATATCACAACATTGGGACAATATCACACCGTGTGGGGAATATCACACCTTGTGGGACAATATCACACCGTGTGGAGAATATCACACCGTGTGGGACAATATCGCACCATGTGGGGAATATCACACCGTCTGGGGAATATCACACCATGTGGACAATATCACACCGTGCGGGGAATATCACACCGTGCGGGACAATTTCACACCGTGTGGGGAATATCACACCATGTGGGGAATTTCACACAATGTGGGACAATATCACACCGTGTGGGAAATATCACACCATGTGGGGATTATCACACCATGTGGGAAAATATCACACCGTGTGGGAAATATCATTACCGTGTGGGACAATGTCACACCGTGTGGGGAATATCACACCGTGTGGAGAATTTCACACACTGTGGGACAATATCACACCGTGTGGGAAATATCACACCATGTGGGGATTATCACACCGTGTGGGAAAATATCACACCGTGTGGGGAATATTACACCGTGTGGGGAATATCACACTGTGTGGCGAATATCACACTGTGTGGGGAATATCACACCGTGTGGGGAATATCACACCATGTGGGACAATATCACACCTTGTGGGGAATATCACACCGTGTGGGACAATATCACACAGTGTGGGGAATTCACACCGTGTGGACAATATCACACCGGGTGGGGAATATCACACCGTGTGGGACAATATCACACCATGTGTGGAATATCACACTGTGTGGGACAATATCACACCATGAGGGACAATATCACACCGTGTGGGACAATATCACACCGTGTGGGGAATATCACACCGTGTAGGACAATATCACAACATGAGGGACAATATCACACCGTGTGGGGAATATCACACCGTGTGGGACAATATCACACCGTGTGGGGAATATCACACTGTGTGGGACAATATCACACACTGTGGGGAATATCACACTGCGTGGGACAATATCACACCGTGTGGGGAATATCACACAGCGTGGGACAATATCACACCGTGTGGGGAATATCACACCGTGTGGGGAATATCACACTGTGTGGGGAATATCACACCGTGTGGGACAATATCACACCGTGTGGGGAATATCACACCCTGTGGGTAATATCACAACATGTGGGACAATATCACACCGTGTGAGGAATATCACACCGTGTGGAATAATATCACACTGTGTGGGAAAATATCACACCGTGTGGGGAATATCACACCATGTGGGGAATATCACACCGTGTGGGGAATATCACAAAATGTGGGACAATATCACACCATGTGGGGAATATCACACCGTGTGGGACAATATCACACCGTGTGGGGAATATAACACCATTTGGGGAATATCACACTGTGTGGGACAATATCGCACCGTGTGGGACAATATCACACCGTGTGGGGAATATCTCACTGTGTGGGGAATATCACACCGTGTGGGACAATATCACACCGTGTGGGGAATATCACTCTATGTGGGGAATATCACACCGTGTAGGACAATATCACACCGTGTGGGGAATATCACACAGTGTGGGGAATATCACACCGTGTGGGGAATATCACACCGTGTGGTCGATATCACACCATGTGGGACAATATCACACCGTGTGGGGAATATCACACTGTGTGGGGAATATCACACCATGTGGGACAATATTACAGCTGTGGGGAATATCTCACAATGTGAGACAATATCACACCGTGTGGGACAATATCACACCGTGTGGGACAATATCACACCGTGTGGGGAATATCATACCGTGTAGGACAATATCACACCATGAGGGACAATATCACACCGTGTGGGACAATATCACACCGTGTGGGGTATATCACAACATTGGGACAATATCACACCGTGTGGGGAATATCACACCGTGTGGGAAAATATCACATCGTGTGGAGAATATCACACCGTGTGGGACAATATCGCACCATGTGGGGAATATCACACCGTCTGGGGAATATCACACCATGTGGACAATATCACACCGTGCGGGGAATATCACACCGTGCGGGACAATTTCACACCGTGTGGGGAATATCACACCATGTGGGGAATTTCACACAATGTGGGACAATATCACACCGTGTGGGAAATATCACACCATGTGGGGATTATCACACCATGTGGGAAAATATCACACCGTGTGGGAAATATCATTACCGTGTGGGACAATGTCACACCGTGTGGGGAATATCACACCGTGTGGAGAATTTCACACACTGTGGGACAATATCACACCGTGTGGGAAATATCACACCATGTGGGGATTATCACACCGTGTGGGAAAATATCACACCGTGTGGGGAATATTACACCGTGTGGGGAATATCACACTGTGTGGCGAATATCACACTGTGTGGGGAATATCACACCGTGTGGGGAATATCACACCATGTGGGACAATATCACACCTTGTGGGGAATATCACACCGTGTGGGACAATATCACACAGTGTGGGGAATTCACACCGTGTGGACAATATCACACCGGGTGGGGAATATCACACCGTGTGGGACAATATCACACCATGTGTGGAATATCACACTGTGTGGGACAATATCACACCATGAGGGACAATATCACACCGTGTGGGACAATATCACACCGTGTGGGGAATATCACACTGTGTAGGACAATATCACACCATGAGGGACAATATCACACCGTGTGGGGAATATCACACCGTGTGGGACAATATCACACCGTGTGGGGAATATCACACCGTGTGGGGAATATCACACCGTGTGGAATAATATCACACCCTGTGGTAAAATATCACACCGTGTGGGGAATATCACACCGTGTGGGGAATATCACACCATGTGGGGAATATCACACCATGTGGGACAATATCACACCATGTGGGGAATATCACACCGTGTGGGACAATATCACACCGTGTGGGGAATATCACACCGTTTGTGGAACATCACACCGTGTGGGACAATATCACACCGTGTGGGGAATATCACACCATGTGGGGAATAGCACACCATGTGGGGAGTATCAAACCGTGTGGGACAATATATCATCGTGTGGGACAATATCACACCGTGTGTGGAATATCACACCGTGTGGGACAATATCACACCGTGTGGGGAATATCACACCGTGTGGGACAATATCACACCGTGTGGTGAATATCACACAATGTGGGACAATATCACACTGTGTGGGAAATATCACACCGTGTGGAGATTATCACACCGTGTGGGACAATATCACACAGTGTGGGGAATATCACACCGTGTGGGGAATATCACACCATCTGGGGAATATCACACCGTTTGGGGAATATCACACCGTGTGGGACAATATCGCACCGTGTGGGACAATATCACACCGTGTGGGGAATATCTCACTGTGTGGGGAATATCACACCATGTGGGACAATATCACAACGTGTGGGAAAATATCACATCATGTGGGAAAATATCACACCGTGTGGGGAATATCACACCGTATAGGGAATATCACACCGTGTGGGGAATATAATACCTTTTGGGGAATATCACACCGTGTGGGGAATATCACACCATGTGGACAATACCACAACGTGTGGGGAATATCACACCGTGCGGGACAATATCACACCGTGTGTGGAATATCACACTGTGTGGGACAATATCACACCGTGTGGGGAATATCACACCATGTGGGGAATATCACACAGTGTGGGGAATATCACACCGTGTGGGGAATATCACACCGTGTGGGGAATATCACACCATGTGGGGAATATCACACCATGTGGGACAATATCACACCATGTGGGGAATATCACACCGTGTGGGACAATATCACACCGTGTGGGGAATATCACACCGTTTGGGGAATATCACACCATGTGGGACAATATCACACCATGTGGGGAATATCACACCATGTGGGGAATAGCACACCGTGTGGGGAATATCACACTGTGTGGGACAATATCACACCGTGTGGGGAATATCACACCATGTGGGAATAGCACACCGTGTGGGGAATATCACACTGTGTGGGACAATATCACACCATTTGGGGAATATCACACCCTGTGGGTAATATCACAACATGTGGGACAATGTCACACCGTGTGGGGAATATCACACCGTGTGTGTAATATCACACCGTGTGGGACAATATCACACCGTATGGGACAATATCACATCCAGTGGGGAATATCACACTGTGTGGGGAATATCAACCCGTGTGGGACAATATCACAACGTGTGGGACAATATCACACCGTGTGGCGAATATCTCAACGTGTGGGGAATATCACACTGTGTGGGACAATATCACACCATGTGGGGAATATCACACCATGTGGGGAATATCACACCGTGTAGGACAATATCACACCGTGTGGGGAATATCACACAGTGTGGGGAATATCACACCGTGTGGGGAATATCACACCGTGTGGTCTATATCACACCATGTGGGACAATATCACACCGTGTGGGGAATATCACACTGTGTGGGGAATATCACACCGTGTGGGACAATATTACAGCTGTGGGGAATATCTCACAATGTGGGACAATATCACACCGTGTGGGGAATATCACACCTGTGGGGAATATCACACCGTGTGGAATAATATCACACTGTGTGGGAAAATATCACACCGTGTGGGGAATATCACACCGTGTGGGGAATATCACACCATGTGGGGAATATCACACCATGTGGGACAATATCACACCATGTGGGGAATATCACACCGTGTGGGACAATATCACACCGTGTGCGGAATATCACATCATGTGGGGAATAGCACACCGTGTGGGGAATATCACACTGTGTGGGACAATATCACACCTTGTGGGGAATATCACACCATGTGGGGAATAGCACACCGTGTGGGGAATATCACACTGTGTGGGACAATATCACACCATTTGGGGAATATCACACCCTGTGGGTAATATCACAACATGTGTGACAATATCACACCGTGTGGGGAATATCACACCGTGTGTGTAATATCACACCGTGTGGGACAATATCTCACCGTGTGGGACAATATCACACCGTATGGGACAATATCACATCCAGTGGGGAATATCACACCGTGTGGGGAATATCAACCCGTGTGGGACAATATCGCAACGTGTGGGACAATATCACACCGTGTGGCGAATATCTCACCGTGTGGGGAATATCACACTGTGTGGGACAATATCACACCATGTGGGGAATATCACACCATGTGGGGAATATCACACCGTGTAGGACAATATCACACCGTGTGGGGAATATCACACAGTGTGGGGAATATCACACCGTGTGGGGAATATCACACTGTGTGGTCTATATCACACCATGTGGGACAATATCACACCGTGTGGGGAATATCACACTGTGTGGGGAATACCACACCGTGTGGGACAATATTACAGCTGTGGGGAATATCTCACAATGTGGGACAATATCACACCGTGTGGGACAATATCACTCCGTGAGGGGAATATCTCACCGTGTGGGGAATATCACACCATGTGGGACAATATCACACCGTGTGGGGAATATCACACCGTGTGGGGAATACCACAACGTGTGGGGAATATCACACCGTGTGGACAATATCACTCCGTGAGGGGAATATCTTACGGTGTGGGAAATATCACACCATGAGGGACAATATCACACCGTGTGGGACAATATCACACCGTGTGGGGTATATCACACCGTTTGGGACAATATCACACCGTGTGGGGAATATCACACCGTGTGGGACAATATCACACCGTGTGGGGAATATCCCACCGTGTGGGACAATATCGCACGGTGTGGGGAATATCACACCGTGTGGGGAATATCACACCGTGTGGACAATATCACACCATGCGGGAAATATCACACCGTGCGGGACAATATCACACCATGTGGGGAATATCACACCGTGTGGGGAATATCACACCGTGTGGGGAATATCACACCGTGTGGACAATATCACACCGTGTGGGGAATATCATTACCGTGTGGGACAATATCACACCGTGTGGGGAATATCACACCGTGTGGGGAATTTCACACAATGTGGGACAATATCACACCGTGTGGGACAATATCACACCGTGTGGGGAATATCACACCGTGTGGGACAATATCACACCGTGTGGGGAATATCACACCGTGTGGGGAATATCACACTGTGTGGAATAATATCACACCCTGTGGGAAAATATCACACCGTGTGGGGAATATCACACCGTGTGGGGAATATCACACCATGTGGGGAATATCACACCATGTGGGACAATATCACACCATGTGGGGAATATCACACCGTGTGGGACAATATCACACCGTGTGGGGAATATCACACCGTTTGTGGAATATCACACCTTGTGGGACAATATCACACCGTGTGGGGAATATCACACCATGTGGGGAATAGCACACCATGTGGGGAGTATCAAACCGTGTGGGACAATATATCATCGTGTGGGACAATATCACACCATGTGTGGAATATCACACCGTGTGGGACAATATCACACCGTGTGGGGAATATCACACCGTGTGGGACAATATCACACCGTGTGGTGAATATCACACAATGTGGGACAATATCACACCGTGTGGGAAATATCACACCGTGTGGGGATTATCACACCGTGTGGGACAATATCACACAGTGTGGGGAATATCACACCGTGTGGGGAATATCACACCGTCTGGGGAATATCACACCGTTTGGGGAATATCACACCGTGTGGGACAATATCGCACCGTGTGGGACAATATCACACCGTGTGGGGAATATCTCACTGTGTGGGGAATATCACCCCATGTGGGACAATATCACAACGTGTGGGAAAATATCACATCATGTGGGAAAATATCACACCGTGTGGGGAATATCACACCGTATAGGGAATATCACACCGTGTGGGGAATATAATACCTTTTGGGGAATATCACACCGTGTGGGGAATATCACACCATGTGGACAATATCACACCGTGTGGGGAATATCACACCGTGTGTGGAATATCACACTGTGTGGGACAATATCACACCGTGTGGGGAATATCACACTGTGTGAGACAATATCACACACTGTGGGGAATATCACACTGCGTGGGACAATATCACACCATGTGGGGAATATCACACAGCGTGGGACAATATCACACCGTGTGGGGAATATCACACCGTGTGGGGAATATCACACTGTGTGGGGAATATCACACCGTGTGGGACAATATCACACCGTGTGGGGAATATCACACCATGTGGGGAATATCACACAGTGTGGGGAATATCACACCGTGTGGGGAATATCACACCGTGTGGGGAATATCACACCATGTGGGGAATATCACACCATGTGGGACAATATCACACCATGTGGGGAATATCACACCGTGTGGGACAATATCACACCGTGTGGGGAATATCACACCGTTTGGGGAATATCACACCATGTGGGACAATATCACACCATGTGGGGAATATCACACCATGTGGGGAATAGCACACCGTGTGGGGAATATCACACTGTGTGGGACAATATCACACCGTGTGGGGAATATCACACCATGTGGGAATAGCACACCGTGTGGGGAATATCACACTGTGTGGGACAATATCACACCATTTGGGGAATATCACACCCTGTGGGTAATATCACAACATGTGGGACAATGTCACACCGTGTGGGGAATATCACACCGTGTGTGTAATATCACACCGTGTGGGACAATATCACACCGTATGGGACAATATCACATCCAGTGGTGAATATCACACTGTGTGGGGAATATCAAACCGTGTGGGACAATATCACAACGTGTGGGACAATATCACACCGTGTGGCTAATATCTCAACGTGTGGGGAATATCACACTGTGTGGGACAATATCACACCATGTGGGGAATATCACACCATGTGGGGAATATCACACCATGTAGGACAATATCACACCGTGTGGGGAATATCACACAGTGTGGGGAATATCACACCGTGTGGGGAATATCACACCGTGTGGTCTATATCACACCATGTGGGACAATATCACACCGTGTGGGGAATATCACACTGTGTGGGGAATATCACACCGTGTGGGACAATATTACAGCTGTGGGGAATATCTCACAATGTGGGACAATATCACACCGTGTGGGGAATATCACACCTGTGGGGAATATCACACCGTGTGGAATAATATCACACTGTGTGGGAAAATATCACACCGTGTGGGGAATATCACACCGTGTGGGGAATATCACACCATGTGGGGAATATCACACCATGTGGGACAATATCACACCATGTGGGGAATATCACACCGTGTGGGACAATATCACACCGTGTGGGGAATATCACACTGTGTGGGACAATATCACACCGTGTGGGGAATATCACACCATGTGGGGAATAGCACACGGTGTGGGGAATATCACACTGTGTGGGACAATATCACACCGTGTGGGGAATATCACACCTGTGGGGAATATCACACCGTGTGGAATAATATCACACTGTGTGGGAAAATATCACACCGTGTGGGGAATATCACACCGTGTGGGGAATATCACACCATGTGGGGAATATCACACCATGTGGGACAATATCACACCATGTGGGGAATATCACACCGTGTGGGACAATATCACACCGTGTGGGGAATATCACACCATTTGGGGAATATCACACCGTGTGGGACAATATCACACCGTGTGGGGAATATCACACCATGTGGGGAATAGCACACCGTGTGGGGAATATCACACTGTGTGGGACAATATCACACCGTGTGGGGAATATCACACCATGTGGGGAATAGCACACCGTGTGGGGAATATCACACTGTGTGGGCAATATCACACCATTTGGGGAATATCACACCCTGTGGGTAATATCACAACATGTGTGACAATATCACACCGTGTGGGGAATATCACACCGTGTGTGTAATATCACACCGTGTGGGACAATATCTCACCGTGTGGGACAATATCACACCGTATGGGTCAATATCACATCCAGTGGGGAATATCACACCGTGTGGGGAATATCAACCCGTGTGGGACAATATCGCAACGTGTGGGACAATATCACACCGTGTGGCGAATATCTCACCGTGTGGGGAATATCACACTGTGTGGGACAATATCACACCGTGTGGGGAATATCACACCATGTGGGGAATATCACACCGTGTAGGACAATATCACACCGTGTGGGGAATATCACACAGTGTGGGGAATATCACACTGTGTGGGGAATATCACACTGTGTGGTCTATATCACACCATGTGGGACAATATCACACCGTGTGGGGAATATCACACTGTGTGGGGAATACCACACCGTGTGGGACAATATTACAGCTGTGGGGAATATCTCACAATGTGGGACAATATCACACCGTGTGGGACAATATCACTCCATGAGGGGAATATCTCACCGTGTGGGGAATATCACACCACATGGGACAATATCACACCGTGTGGGGAATATCACACCGTGTGGGGAATACCACAACATGTGGGGAATATCACACCATGTGGACAATATCACAAAGTGAGGGGAATATCTTACGGTGTGGGAAATATCACACCATGAGGGACAATATCACACCGTGTGGGACAATATCACACAGTTTGGGGTATATCACACCGTTTGGGACAATATCACACCATGTGGGGAATATCACACCGTGTGGGACAATATCACACCGTGTGGGACAATATCACACCGTGTGGGGAATATCACACCGTGTGGGGAATATCACACCGTGTGGGGAATATCACACCGTGTGGACAATATCACACCGTGTGGGGAATATCATTACCGTGTGGGACAATATCACACCGTGTGGGGAATATCACACCGTGTGGGGAATTTCACACAATGTGGGACAATATCACACCGTGTGGGGAATATCACACCGTGTGGGGAATATCACACCATGTGGGGAGTATCACACCGTGTGGGACAATATCACATCGTGTGGGAAAATATCACACCGTGTGGGAAAATATCACACCGTGTGGGGAATATCACACCGTATGGGGAATATCACACCGTGTGGGGAATATCACACCGTGTGGGGAATATCATTACCATGTGGGACAATATCACACCATGTGGGGAATATCACATCGTTTGGGGAATATCACACCATGTGGGGAGTATCACACCGTGTGGGACAATATCACATCGTGTGGGAAAATATCACACCATGTGGGAAAATATCACACCGTGTGGGGAATATCACACCGTATGGGGAATATCACACCGTGTGGGGAATATCACACCTTTTTGGGAATATCACACCGTGTGGGGAATATCACACCGTGTGGACAATATCACACCGTGTGGGGAATATCACACTGTGCGGGACAATATCACACCGTGTGGGGAATATCACACCGTGTGGGACAATATCACACCGTGTGGGGAATATCACACTGTGTGGGACAATATCACACACTGTGGGGAATATCACACTGCGTGGGACAATATCACACCGTGTGGGGAATATCACACAGCGTGGGACAATATCACACCGTGTGGGGAATATCACACCGTGTGGGGAATATCACACTGTGTGGGGAATATCACACCGTGTGGGACAATATCACACCGTGTGGGGAATATCACACCATGTGGGTAATATCACAACATGTGGGACAATATCACACCGTGAGGGGAATATCACATCGTGTGGAATAATATCACACTGTGTGGGAAAATATCACACCGTGTGGGGAATATCACACCATGTGGGGAATATCACACCATGTGGGGAATATCACACCATGTGGGACAATATCACACCATGTGGGGAATATCACACCGTGTGGGACAATATCACACCGTGTGGGGAATATCACACCATTTGGGGAATATCACACCGTGTGGGACAATATCGCACCGTGTTGGACAATATCACACCGTGTGGGGAATATCTCACTGTGTGGAGAATATCACACCGTGTGGGACAATATCACACCGTTTGGGGAATATCACTCCATGTGGGGAATATCACACCGTGTAGGACAATATCACACCGTGTGGGGAATATCACACAGTGTGGGGAATATCACACCGTGTGGGGAATATCACACCGTGTGGTCGATATCACACCATGTGGGACAATATCACACCGTGTGGGGAATATCACACTGTGTGGGGAATACCACACCATGTGGGACAATATTACAGCTGTGGGGAATATCTCACAATGTGGGACAATATCACACCATGTGAGACAATATCACTCAGTGAGGGGAATATCTCACCGTGTGGGTAATATCACACCATGTGGGACAATATCACACCGTGTGGGGAATATCACACCGTGTGGGGAATACCACAACGTGTGGGGAATATCACACCGTATGGGACAATATCACACCTTGTGGGAATATCACACTGTGTGGGACAATATCACACCATGAGGGACAATATCACACTGTGTGGGACAATATCACACTGTGTGGGACAATATCACACCGTGTGGGGAATATTTCATCGTGTAGGACAATATCACACCATGAGGGACAATATCACACCGTGTGGGACAACATCACACCGTGTGGGGAATATCATTACCGTGTGGGACAATATCACACCGTGTGGGGAATATCATACCGTGTGGGGAATTTCACACAATGTGGGACAATATCACACCGTGTGGGGAATATCACACCGTGTGGGGAATATCACACCATGTGGGGAGTATCACACCGTGTGGGACAATATCACATCGTGTGGGAAAATATCACACCGTGTGGGAAAATATCACACCGTGTGGGGAATATCACACCGTGTGGGGAATATCACACCGTGTGGGGAATATCACACCGTGTGGACAATATCATACCGTGCGGCGAATATCACACCGTGCGGGACAATATCACACTTTGTGGGGAATATCACACCGTGTGGGGAATATCACACCGTGTGGGGAATATCACACCGTGTGGACAATATCACACCGTGTGGGGAATATCATTACCGTGTGGGACAATATCACACCGTGTGGGGAATATCACACCGTGTGGGACAATATCACACCGTGTGGTGAATATCACACAATGTGGGACAATATCACACCGTGTGGGAAATATCACAGCGTGTGGGGATTATCACACCATGTGGGACAATATCACACAGTGTGGGGAATATCACACCGTGTGGGGAATATCACACAGTGTGGGGAATATCACACCGTGTGGGGAATATCACACCGTGTGGTCTATATCACACCATGTGGGACAATATCACACCGTGTGGGGAATATCACACTGTGTGGGGAATATCATGCCGTGTGGGACAATATTACAGCTGTAGGGAATATCACACCGTGTGGGGAATACCACAACGTGTGGAGAATATCACACCGTATGGGACAATATCACACCTTGTGGGGAATATCACACTGTGAGGGACAATATCAAACCATGTGGGGAATATCACACTGTGTGGGAAAATATCACACCATGAGGGACAATATCACACCGTGTTGGAAAATATCACACCGTGTGGGGAATATCACACCGTGTGGGGAATATCACACCGTGTGGGGAATATCATTACCATTTGGGACAATATCACACCGTGTGGGGTATATCACACCGTGTGGGGAATATCACACCATGTGGGGAATATCACACCGTGTGGGGAATATCATTACCATGTGGGACAATATCACACCGTGTGGGGAATATCACATCGTGTGGGGAATATCACACCATGTGGGGAGTATCACACCGTGTGGGACAATATCACACCGTGTGGGGAATATCACACCGTGTGGGACAATATCACACCGTGTGGGGAATATCCCACCGTGTGGGGAATATCACACCGTGTGGGGAATATCACACCGTGTGGACAATATCACACCGTGTGGGGAATTTCATTACCGTGTGGGACAATATCACACCGTGTGGGGAATATCACACCGTGTGGGGAATTTCACACAATGTGGGACAATATCACACCGTGTGGGGAATATCACACCGTGTGGGGAATATCACACCATGTGGGGAGTATCACACCGTGTGGGACAATATCACATCGTGTGGGAAAATATCACACCGTGTGGGAAAATATCACACCGTGTGGGGAATATCACACCGTATGGGGAATATCACACCATGTGGGGAATATCACACTGTGTGGGGAATATCATTACCATGTGGGACAATATCACACCATGTGGGGAATATCACATCATGTGGGGAATATCACACCATGTGGGGAGTATCACACCGTGTGGGACAATATCACATCGTGTGGGAAAATATCACACCATGTGGGAAAATATCACACCGTGTGGGGAATATCACACCGTATGGGGAATATCACACCGTGTGGGGAATATCAAACCTTTTGGGGAATATCACACCGTGTGGGGAATATCACACCGTGTGGACAATATCACACCGTGTGGGGAATATCACACTGTGCGGGACAATATCACACCGTGTGGGGAATATCACACCGTGTGGGACAATATCACACCGTGTGGGGAATATCACACTGTGTGGGACAATATCACACACTGTGGGGAATATCACACTGCGTGGGACAATATCACACCGTGTGGGGAATATCACACAGCGTGGGACAATATCACACCGTGTGGGGAATATCACACCGTGTGGGGAATATCACACTGTGTGGGGAATATCACACCGTGTGGGACAATATCACACCGTGTGGGGAATATCACACCCTGTGGGTATTATCACAACATGTGGGACAATATCACACCGTGAGGGGAATATCACATCGTGTGGACAATATCACACCATGCGGGGAATATCACACCGTGCGGGACAATATCACACCGTGTGGGGAATATCACACCGTGTGGGGAATATCACACCATGTGGGGAATATCACACCATGTGGACAATATCACACCGTGTGGGGAATATCATTACCGTGTGGGACAATATCACACCGTGTGGGGAATATCACACCGTGTGGGGAATTTCACACAATGTGGGACAATATCACACCGTGTGGGGAATATCACACCGTGTGGGGAATATCGCACCATGTGGGGAGTATTACACCGTGTGGGGAATATCACACTGTGTGGGACAATATCACACCGTGTGGGGAATATCACACCATGTGGGGAATATCACACCGTGTAGGACAATATCACACCGTCTGGGGAATATCACACAGTGTGGGGAATATCACACCGTGTGGGGAATATCACACCGTGTGGTCTATATCACACCATGTGGGACAATATCACACCGTGTGGGGAATATCACACTGTGTGGGGAATATTACACCGTGTGGGACAATATTACAGCTGTGGGGAATATCTCACAATGTGGGAAAATATCACACCGTGTGGGACAATATCACTCCGTGAGGGGAATATCTCACCATGTGGGGAATATCACACTGTGTGGGACAATATCACACCGTGTGGGGAATATCACACCGTGTGGGGAATACCACAACGTGTGGGAAATATCACACCGTGTGGGACAATATCACACCTTGTGGGGAATATCACACCGTGAGCGACAATATAAAACCATGTGGGAATATCACACTGTGTGGGACAATATCACACCATGAGGGACAATATCACACCGTGTGGGACAATATCACACCGTGTGGGGAATATCACACCGTGTAGGACAATATCACACCATGAGGGACAATATCACACCGTGTGGGACAATATCACCACGTGTGGGGAATATCACACCGTGTAGGACAATATCACACCGTGTTTGGAAGATAACACCGTGTGAGGGAATATCACACCGTGTGAGACAATATCACACCATGTGGGGAATATCAAACCATGTGGGGAACATCACACCGCGTGGGACAATATCACACCATGTGGGACAATATCACACTGTGTGGGGACTATCACACCGTGTGAGGGAATATCACACTGTGTGAGACAATATCACACCATGTGGGGAATATCAAACCGTGTGCGGAATATCGCACCGTGTGGGGAATATCACACCGTGTGGGACAATATCAAACCGTGTGGGGAACATCACACCGTGTGGGACAATATCACACCGTGTGGGGAATATCACACCGTCTGGGGAATATCACACCGTGAGGGGAATATCACACCGTTTGGACAATATCACACCGGGTGGGGATTAGCACACTGTGTGGGACAATATGGTGAGAAAGCAGGAATGGGGTACTGAAGTTGCATGTTCAGCCATGAACTCATTGAAAGGTGGTGCAGGCTAGAAGGGCCGAATGGCCTACTCCTGCACCTATTTTCTATGTTTCTATGTTTCTATGCAACAATATCACACCATGTGGGGAATATCACACCGTGTGGGGAACATCAAACCATGTGGGACAATATAACACTGTGTGGGAAATATCGCACCGTGTGGTGAATATCACACCGTGTGGGGAATATCACACCATGTGGGACAATATCACACCGTGTGGGGAATATCACACCGTGTGGGGAATATCACACTGTGTGGGGAATATCACACCGTGTGAGACAATATCACAACATGTGGGGAATATCACACCGTGTGGGGAATATCACAGCGTGTGGGGAATATCACACTGTGTGGGGAATATCACACAGTGTGGGACAATATCACACCGTGTGGGGAATATCACACCATGTGGGGAATATCACACCGTGTGGGACAATATCACACCGTGTGGGGAACATCACACCGTGTGGGACAATATCACACCGTGTGGGGAATATCACACCGTCTGGGACAATATCACACCATCTGGGACAATATCACACCATGTGGGGAACATCACACCGTGTGGCACAATATCACACCATGTGGGACAATATCTCACCGTGTGGGACAATATCACACCGTATGGGATAATATCACATCCAGTGGGGAATATCACACCGTGTGGGGAATATCAACCCGTGTGGGACAATATCGCAACGTGTGGGACAATATCACACCGTGTGGTGAATATCTCACCGTGTGGGGAATATCACACTGTGTGGGACAATATCACACCGTGTGGGGAATATCACACCATGTGGGGAATATCACACCGTGTAGGACAATATCACACCGTGTGGGGAATATCACACAGTGTGGGGAATATCACACCGTGTGGGGAATATCACACTGTGTGGTCTATATCACACCATGTGGGACAATATCACACCGTGTGGGGAATATCACACTGTGTGGGACAATATCACACCATGTGGGGAATATCACACCATGTGGGGAATATCACACCGTGTAGGACAATATCACACCGTGTGGGGAATATCACACAGTTTGGGGAATATCACACCGTGTGGGGAATATCACACCGTGTGGTCTATATCACACCATGTGGGACAATATCACACCGTGTGGGGAATATCACACTGTGTGGGGAATATTACACCGTGTGGGACAATATTACAGCTGTGGGGAATATCTCACAATGTGGGACAATATCACACCGTGTGGGACAATATCACTCCGTGAGGGGAATATCTCACCATGTGGGGAATATCACACTGTGTGGGACAATATCACACCGTGTGGGGAATATCACACTGAGTGGCGAATACCACAACGTGTGGGAAATATCACACCGTGTGGGACAATATCACACCTTGTGGGGAATATCACACCGTGAGGGACAATATAAAACCATGTGGGAATATCACACTGTGTGGGACAATATCACACCATGAGGGACAATATCACACCGTGTGGGACAATATCACACCGTGTGGGGAATATCACACCGTGTAGGACAATATCACACCATGAGGGACAATATCACACCGTGTGGGACAATATCACACCGTGTGGGGTATATCACAACGTGTGGGACAATATCACACCGTGTGGGGAATATCACACCTTGTGGGACAATATCACACCGTGTGGGGAATATCACACCTTGTGGGACAATATCACACCGTGTGGGGAATATCACACCGTGTGGGACAATATCGCACCATGTGGGGAATATCACACCGTCTGGGGAATATCACACCGTGTGGACAATATCACACCGTGCGGGGAATATCACACCGTGCGGGACAATTTCACACCGTGTGGGGAATATCACACCGTGTGGGGAATATCACACCGTGTGGGGAATATCACACCATGTGGACAATATCACACCGTGTGGGACAATGTCACACCGTGTGGGGAATATCACACCGTGTGGGGAATTTCACACAATGTGGGACAATATCACACCGTGTGGGAAATATCACACCATGTGGGGATTATCACACCATGTGGGAAAATATCACACCGTGTGGGGAATATCATTACCGTGTGGGACAATGTCACACGTGTGGGGAATATCACACCGTGTGGAGAATTTCACACACTGTGGGACAATATCACACCGTGTGGGAAATATCACACCTTGTGGGGATTATCACACCGTGTGGGAAAATATCACACCGTGTGGGGAATATTACACCGTGTGGGGAATATCACACTGTGTGGGGAATATCACACTGTGTGGGGAATATCACACCGTGTGGGGAATATCACACCATGTGGGACAATATCAAACCTTGTGGGGAATATCACACCGTGTGGGACAATATCACACAGTGTGGGGAATATCACACCGTGTGGGGAATATCACACCGTGTGGGGAATATCACACCGTGTGGGGAATATCACACCCCGTGTGGGGAATGTCACACCATGTGGGAAATAACACACCGTGTCGGGAATATCACACCGTCTGGGACAATATCACACCATGCATCGGCGGCAGTCGGGAGCAGCGTCGAGGAGGTGCGTGGAGAGGCCTATAAAAGGCACAGCAGTGAGTTCGGGGCCCAGAGTCGGCGGCAGTCGGGAGCAGCGTCGAGGAGGTGCGTGGAGAGGCCTATAAAAGGCGTACTTGTGCAGCTACAGGGAGAAGGCAAAAAAGAAGTAGAAAGAAATCAAAAGGTGATGTCACAGCCAAGAGGGTAAGTGATTGGCTGGTGATTGGTGAGTAGTTTTTCTTTTTTCTCCTATATCAGTCAGTAACTTTTAACATTGTTGTTACCAATTTACGTGTATATAAGGGTTAAGTCATGGCAGGAGAGATCGGTCGGGTGTTATGCTCCTCCTGTACCATGTGGGAACTCAGGGACACTTCCGGTGTCCCTGACGATTACGTGTGCGGGAAGTGTATCTGCCTCCAGCTCCTGACAGACCGCGTTGCAGAGTTGGAGCTGAGGGTGGATTCACTCTGGAGCATCCACGATGCTGAGAATGACGTGAGTATCACGTGTAACGAATTGGTCGTACCACAGGGAAAGGGTCTACAGCCAGATAGGGAATGGAAGACCAACAGGAAGAGCAGTGCAAGGAAGGTAGTGCAGGAGTCCCCTGTGGTCATCCCCCTGCAAAACAGATACACTGCTTTGGGTACTGTTGAGGGGGATGACTCATCAGGGGAGGGCAGCAGCAGCCAAGTTCATGGCACCGTGGCTGGCTCTGCTGCACAGGAGGGCAGGAAAAAGAGTGGGAGAGCAATAGTGATTGGGGATTCAATGGTGAGGGGAATAAATAGGCGTTTCTGCGGCCGCAACCGAGACTCCAGGATGGTATGTTGCCTCCCTGGTGCAAGGGTCAAGGATGTCTCGGAGCGGGTGCAGGACATTCTAAAAAGGGAGGGAGAACAGCCAGTTGTCGTGGTGCACATTGGTACCAACGACATAGGTAAAAAGAGGGATGAGGTCCTCCGAAACGAATTTAAGGAGCTAGGAGCTAAATTAAAAAGTAGGACCTCAAAAGTAGTAATCTCGGGATTGCTACCAGTGCCACGTGATAGTCAGAGTAGGAATCGCAGGATAGCGCAGATGAATACGTGGCTTGAGCAGTGGTGCAACAGGGAGGGATTCAAATTCCTGGGGCATTGGAACCGGTTCTGGGGGAGGTGGGACCAGTACAAACCGGACGGTCTGCACCTGGGCAGGACCGGAACCAATGTCCTAGGGGGAGTGTTTAAACTGATATGGCAGGGGGATGGGAACCAATGCAGGGAGACAGACGGAAACAAAAAGGAGGCAAAAGCAAAAGACAGAAAGGAGATGAGGAAAAGTGGAGGGCAGAGAAACCAAAGGCAAAGAACAAAAAGGGCCACTGTACAGCAAAATTCTAAAAGGACAAAGGGTGTTAAAAGAACAAGCCTGAAGGCTTTGTGTCTTAATGCAAGGAGTATCCGCAATAAAGTGGATGAATTAACTGTGCAAATAGATGTTAACAAATATGATGTGATTGGGATTACGGAGACGTGGCTCCAGGATGATCAGGGCTGGGAACTCAACATCCAGGGGTGTTCAACATTCAGGAAAGATAGAATAAAAGGAAAAGGAGGTGGGGTAGCATTGCTGGTTAAGGAGCAAATTAAGGCAATAGTTCGGAAGGACATTAGCTTGGATGATGTGGAATCTCTCTGGGTAGAGCTGCAGAATACCAAAGGACAAAAAACGTTAGTGGGAGTTGTGTACAGACCTCCAAACAGTAGTAGTGATGTTGGGGAGGGCATCAAACATGAAATTAGGGGTGCGTGCAATAAAGGTGCAGCAGTTATAATGGGTGACTTTAATATGCACATAGATTGGGTTAACCAAACTGGAAGCAATACGGTAGAGGAGGATTTCCTGGAGTGCATAAGAGATGGTTTTTTAGACCAATATGTCGAGGAACCAACTAGGGGGGAGGCCATCTTAGACTGGGTGTTGTGTAATGAGAGAGGATTAATTAGCAATCTCGTTGTGCGAGGCCCCTTGGGGAAGAGTGACCATAATATGGTGGAATTCTGCATTAGGATGGAGAACGAAACAGTTAATTCAGAGACCATGGTCCAGAACTTAAAGAAGGGTAACTTTGAACGTATGAGGCGTCAATTGGCTAGGATAGATTGGCGAATGATACTGAAGGGGTTGACTGTTGATGGGCAATGGGAGACATTTAGAGACCGCATGGATGAACTACAACAATTGTACATTCCTGATGTCGTAAAAATAAAAAAGGGAAGGTGGCTCAACCGTGGCTATCAAGGGAAATCAGGGATAGCATTAAAGCCAAGGAAGTGGGAGAAATTTAGAACTCAGCAGAGGAGGACAAAGGGTTTGATTAGGGCAGGGAAAATGGAGTACGAGAAGAAGCTTGCAGGGAACATTAAGACGGATTGCAAAAGTTTCTATAGATATGTAAAGAGAAAAAGGTTAGTAAAGACAAACGTAGGTCCCCTGCAGTCAGAATCAGGGGAAGTCATAACGGGGAACAAAGAAATGGCGGACCAATTGAACAAGTACTTTGGTTCGGTATTCACTGAGGAGGACACAAACAACCTTCTGGATATAAAAGGGGTCGGAGGGTCTAGTAAGGAGGAGGAACTGAGGAAAATCCTTATTAGTCGGGAAATTGTGTTGGGGAAATTGATGAGATTGAAGACCGATAAATCCCCAGGGCCTGATGGACTGCATCCCAGAGTATTTAAGGAGGTGGCCTTGGAAATAGTGGATGCATTGACAGTCATTTTCCAACATTCTATTGACTCTGGATCAGTTCCTATGGAGTGGAGGGTAGCCAATGTAACCCCACTTTTTAAAAAAGGAGGGAGAGAGAAAACAGGGAATTACAGACCGGTCAGCCTGACATCGGTAGTGGGTAAAATGATGGAATCAATTATTAAGGATGTCATCGCAGTGCATTTGGAAAGAGGTAATATGATAGGTCCAAGTCAGCATGGATTTGTGAAAGGGAAATCATGCTTGACAAATCTTCTGGAATTTTTTGAGGATGTTTCCAGTAGAGTGGACAAGGGAGAACCAGTTGATGTGGTATATTTGGACTTTCAGAAGGCTTTCGACAAGGTCCCACACAAGAGATTAATGTTCAAAGTTAAAGCACATGGGATTGGGGGTAGTGTGCTGACATGGATTGAGAACTGGTTGTCAGACAGGAAGCAAAGAGTAGGAGTAAATGGGGACTTTTCAGAATGGCAGGCAGTGACTAGTGGGGTACCGCAAGGTTCTGTGCTGGGGCCCCAGCTGTTTACACTGTACATTAATGATTTAGACGAGGGGATTAAATGTAGTATCTCCAAATTTGCGGATGACACTAAGTTGGGTGGCAGTGTGAGCTGCAAGGAGGATTCTATGAGGCTGCAGAGCGACTTGGATAGGTTAGGTGAGTGGACAAATGCATGGCAGATGAAGTATAATGTGGATAAATGTGAGGTTATCCACTTTGGTGGTAAAAACAGAGAGACAGACTATTATCTGAATGGTGACAGATTAGGAAAAGGGCAGGTGCAAAGAGACCTGGGTGTCATGGTACATCAGTCATTGAAGGTTGGCATGCAGGTACAGCAGGCGGTTAAGAAAGCAAATGGCATGTTGGCCTTCATAGCGAGGGGATTTGAGTACAAGGGCAGGGAGGTGTTGCTACATTTGTACAGGGCCTTGGTGAGGCCACACCTGGAGTATTGTGTACAGTTTGGTCTCCTAACCTGAGGAAGAACATTCTTGCTATTGAGGGAGTGCAGCGAAGGTTCACCAGACTGATTCCCGGGATGGCGGGACTGACCTATCAAGAAAGACTGGATCAACTGGGCTTGTATTCACTGGAGTTCAGAAGAATGAGAGGCGACCTCATAGAAACGTTTAAAATTCTGACAGGGTTAGACAGGTTAGATGCAGGAAGAATGTTCCCAATGTTGGGGAAGTCCAGAACCAGGGGACACAGTCTAAGGATAAGGGGGAAGCCATTTAGGACCGAGATGAGGAGGAATTTCTTCACCCAGAGAGTGGTGAACCTGTGGAATTCTCTACCACAGAAAGTTGTTGAGGCCAATTCACTAAATATATTCAAAAAGGAGTTAGATGAAGTCCTTACTACTAGGGGAATCAAGGGGTATGGTGAGAAAGCAGGAATGGGGTACTGAAGTTGCATGTTCAGCCATGAATTCATTGAAAGGTGGTGCAGGCTAGAAGGGCCGAATGGCCTACTCCTGCACCTATTTTCTATGTTTCTATGTTTCTATGCAACAATATCACACCATGTGGGGAATATCACACCGTGTGGGGAACATCAAACCATGTGGGACAATATAACACTGTGTGGGAAATATCGCACCGTGTGGTGAATATCACACCGTGTGGGGAATATCACACCATGTGGGACAATATCACACCGTGTGGGGAATATCACACCGTGTGGGGAATATCACACTGTGTGGGGAATATCACACCGTGTGAGACAATATCACAACATGTGGGGAATATCACACCGTGTGGGGAATATCACAGCGTGTGGGGAATATCACACTGTGTGGGGAATATCACACAGTGTGGGACAATATCACACCGTGTGGGGAATATCACACCATGTGGGGAATATCACACCGTGTGGGACAATATCACACCATGTGGGGAATATCACACTGTGTGGGGTATATCACACCGTGTGGGTTATATCACACTGTTTGGACAATATCACACCATGTGAGGAATATCACACCGTCTGGGAAAATATCACACCATGTGGGGAATATCAAACCATGTGGGGAATATCACACCGTGTGGGACAATATCACATCGTGTGGGTTATATCACACCATGTGGGACAATATCACACCGTGTGGGGAATATCACACCATGTGGGGAATATCACACCGTGTGGGACAATATCACACCATGTGGGGAATATCACACCGTGTGGGACAATATCACACCGTGTCGGGAATATCTCACCATGTGGGACAATATCACACCGTGTGGGACAATATCACACCGTGTGGGACAATATCACCACGTGTGGGGAATATCACACCGTGTAGGACAATATCACACCGTGTTTGGAAGATAACACCGTGTGAGGGAATATCACACCGTGTGAGACAATATCACACCATGTGGGGAATATCAAACCATGTGGGGAACATCACACCGCGTGGGACAATATCACACCATGTGGGACAATATCACACCGTGTGGGGACTATCACACCGTGTGAGGGAATATCACACTGTGTGAGACAATATCACACCATGTGGGGAATATCAAACCGTGTGCGGAATATCGCACCGTGTGGGGAATATCACACCGTGTGGGACAATATCACACCGTGTGGGGAACATCACACCGTGTGGGACAATATCACACCGTGTGGGGAATATCACACCGTCTGGGGAATATCACACCATGAGGGGAATATCACACCGTTTGGACAATATCACACCGGGTGGGGATTAGCACACTGTGTGGGACAATATCCCACCATGTGGGTAATATCACACCGTGTGGGGAATATCACACCGTCTGGGACAATATCACACCGTGTGGGGAATATCAAACCATGTGGGGAACATCACACCGTGTGGCACAATATCACACCATGTGGGACAATATCTCACCGTGTGGGACAATATCACACCGTATGGGATAATATCACATCCAGTGGGGAATATCACACCGTGTGGGGAATATCAACCCGTGTGGGACAATATCGCAACGTGTGGGACAATATCACACCGTGTGGCGAATATCTCACCGTGTGGGGAATATCACACTGTGTGGGACAATATCACACCATGTGGGGAATATCACACCATGTGGGGAATATCACACCGTGTAGGACAATATCACACCGTGTGGGGAATATCACACAGTGTGGGGAATATCACACCGTGTGGGGAATATCACACTGTGTGGTCTATATCACACCATGTGGGACAATATCACACCGTGTGGGGAATATCACACTGTGTGGGACAATATCACACCGTGTGGGGAATATCACACCATGTGGGGAATATCACACCGTGTAGGACAATATCACACCGTGTGGGGAATATCACACAGTGTGGGGAATATCACACCGTGTGGGGAATATCACACCGTGTGGTCTATATCACACCATGTGGGACAATATCACACCGTGTGGGGAATATCACACTGTGTGGGGAATATTACACCGTGTGGGACAATATTACAGCTGTGGGGAATATCTCACAATGTGGGAAAATATCACACCGTGTGGGACAATATCACTCCGTGAGGGGAATATCTCACCATGTGGGGAATATCACACTGTGTGGGACAATATCACACCGTGTGGGGAATATCACACCGTGTGGGGAATACCACAACGTGTGGGAAATATCACACCGTGTGGGACAATATCACACCTTGTGGGGAATATCACACCGTGAGCGACAATATAAAACCATGTGGGAATATCACACTGTGTGGGACAATATCACACCATGAGGGACAATATCACACCGTGTGGGACAATATCACACCGTGTGGGGAATATCACACCGTGTAGGACAATATCACACCATGAGGGACAATATCACACCGTGTGGGACAATATCACCACGTGTGGGGAATATCACACCGTGTAGGACAATATCACACCGTGTTTGGAAGATAACACCGTGTGAGGGAATATCACACCGTGTGAGACAATATCACACCATGTGGGGAATATCAAACCATGTGGGGAACATCACACCGCGTGGGACAATATCACACTGTGTGGGGACTATCACACCGTGTGAGGGAATATCACACTGTGTGAGACAATATCACACCATGTGGGGAATATCAAACCGTGTGCGGAATATCGCACCGTGTGGGGAATATCACACCGTGTGGGACAATATCACACCGTGTGGGGAACATCACACCGTGTGGGACAATATCACACCGTGTGGGGAATATCACACCATCTGGGGAATATCACACCGTGAGGGGAATATCACACCGTTTGGACAATATCACACCGGGTGGGGATTAGCACACTGTGTGGGACAATATGGTGAGAAAGCAGGAATGGGGTACTGAAGTTGCATGTTCAGCCATGAACTCATTGAAAGGTGGTGCAGGCTAGAAGGGCCGAATGGCCTACTCCTGCACCTATTTTCTATGTTTCTATGTTTCTATGCAACAATATCACACCATGTGGGGAATATCACACCGTGTGGGGAACATCAAACCATGTGGGACAATATAACACTGTGTGGGAAATATCGCACCGTGTGGTGAATATCACACCGTGTGGGGAATATCACACCATGTGGGACAATATCACACCGTGTGGGGAATATCACACCGTGTGGGGAATATCACACTGTGTGGGGAATATCACACCGTGTGAGACAATATCACAACATGTGGGGAATATCACACCGTGTGGGGAATATCACAGCGTGTGGGGAATATCACACTGTGTGGGGAATATCACACAGTGTGGGACAATATCACACCGTGTGGGGAATATCACACCATGTGGGGAATATCACACCGTGTGGGACAATATCACACCGTGTGGGGAACATCACACCGTGTGGGACAATATCACACCGTGTGGGGAATATCACACCGTCTGGGACAATATCACACCGTCTGGGACAATATCACACCATGTGGGGAACATCACACCGTGTGGCACAATATCACACCATGTGGGACAATATCTCACCGTGTGGGACAATATCACACCGTATGGGATAATATCACATCCAGTGGGGAATATCACACCGTGTGGGGAATATCAACCCGTGTGGGACAATATCGCAACGTGTGGGACAATATCACACCGTGTGGTGAATATCTCACCGTGTGGGGAATATCACACTGTGTGGGACAATATCACACCGTGTGGGGAATATCACACCATGTGGGGAATATCACACCGTGTAGGACAATATCACACCGTGTGGGGAATATCACACAGTGTGGGGAATATCACACCGTGTGGGGAATATCACACTGTGTGGTCTATATCACACCATGTGGGACAATATCACACCGTGTGGGGAATATCACACTGTGTGGGACAATATCACACCGTGTGGGGAATATCACACCATGTGGGGAATATCACACCGTGTAGGACAATATCACACCGTGTGGGGAATATCACACAGTTTGGGGAATATCACACCGTGTGGGGAATATCACACCGTGTGGTCTATATCACACCATGTGGGACAATATCACACCGTGTGGGGAATATCACACTGTGTGGGGAATATTACACCGTGTGGGACAATATTACAGCTGTGGGGAATATCTCACAATGTGGGACAATATCACACCGTGTGGGACAATATCACTCCGTGAGGGGAATATCTCACCATGTGGGGAATATCACACTGTGTGGGACAATATCACACCGTGTGGGGAATATCACACTGAGTGGCGAATACCACAACGTGTGGGAAATATCACACCGTGTGGGACAATATCACACCTTGTGGGGAATATCACACCGTGAGGGACAATATAAAACCATGTGGGAATATCACACTGTGTGGGACAATATCACACCATGAGGGACAATATCACACCGTGTGGGACAATATCACACCGTGTGGGGAATATCACACCGTGTAGGACAATATCACACCATGAGGGACAATATCACACCGTGTGGGACAATATCACACCGTGTGGGGTATATCACAACGTGTGGGACAATATCACACCGTGTGGGGAATATCACACCTTGTGGGACAATATCACACCGTGTGGGGAATATCACACCTTGTGGGACAATATCACACCGTGTGGGGAATATCACACCGTGTGGGACAATATCGCACCATGTGGGGAATATCACACCGTCTGGGGAATATCACACCGTGTGGACAATATCACACCGTGCGGGGAATATCACACCGTGCGGGACAATTTCACACCGTGTGGGGAATATCACACCGTGTGGGGAATATCACACCGTGTGGGGAATATCACACCATGTGGACAATATCACACCGTGTGGGACAATGTCACACCGTGTGGGGAATATCACACCGTGTGGGGAATTTCACACAATGTGGGACAATATCACACCGTGTGGGAAATATCACACCATGTGGGGATTATCACACCATGTGGGCAAATATCACACCGTGTGGGGAATATCATTACCGTGTGGGACAATGTCACACGTGTGGGGAATATCACACCGTGTGGAGAATTTCACACACTGTGGGACAATATCACACCGTGTGGGAAATATCACACCTTGTGGGGATTATCACACCGTGTGGGAAAATATCATACCGTGTGGGGAATATTACACCGTGTGGGGAATATCACACTGTGTGGGGAATATCACACTGTGTGGGGAATATCACACCGTGTGGGGAATATCACACCATGTGGGACAATATCAAACCTTGTGGGGAATATCACACCGTGTGGGACAATATCACACAGTGTGGGGAATATCACACCGTGTGGGGAATATCACACCGTGTGGGGAATATCACACCGTGTGGGGAATATCACACCCCGTGTGGGGAATGTCACACCATGTGGGAAATAACACACCGTGTCGGGAATATCACACC
Organism: Pristiophorus japonicus; assembly: GCF_044704955.1. Taxonomy (NCBI): domain Eukaryota; kingdom Metazoa; phylum Chordata; class Chondrichthyes; family Pristiophoridae; genus Pristiophorus; species Pristiophorus japonicus. The sequence goes on along the minus strand of NC_091979.1, from coordinate 17,638,280 downwards.
GTCTGGGACAATATCACACCATGCATCGGCGGCAGTCGGGAGCAGCGTCGAGGAGGTGCGTGGAGAGGCCTATAAAAGGCACAGCAGTGAGTTCGGGGCCCAGAGTCGGCGGCAGTCGGGAGCAGCGTCGAGGAGGTGCGTGGAGAGGCCTATAAAAGGCGTACTTGTGCAGCTACAGGGAGAAGGCAAAAAAGAAGTAGAAAGAAATCAAAAGGTGATGTCACAGCCAAGAGGGTAAGTGATTGGCTGGTGATTGGTGAGTAGTTTTTCTTTTTTCTCCTATATCAGTCAGTAACTTTTAACATTGTTGTTGCCAATTTACGTGTATATAAGGGTTAAGTCATGGCAGGAGAGATCGGTCGGGTGTTATGCTCCTCCTGTACCATGTGGGAACTCAGGGACACTTCTGGTGTCCCTGACGGTTACGTGTGCGGGAAGTGTATCTGCCTCCAGCTCCTGACAGACCGCGTTGCAGAGTTGGAGCTGAGGGTGGATTCACTCTGGAGCATCCACGATGCTGAGAATGACGTGAGTATCACGTGTAACGAGTTGGTCGTACCACAGGGAAAGGGTCTACAGCCAGATAGGGAATGGAAGACCAACAGGAAGAGCAGTGCAAGGAAGGTAGTGCAGGAGTCCCCTGTGGTCATCCCCCTGCAAAACAGATACACTGCTTTGGGTACTGTTGAGGGGGATGACTCATCAGGGGAGGGCAACAGCAGCCAAGTTCATGGCACCGTGGCTGGCTCTGCTGCACAGGAGGGCAGGAAAAAGAGTGGGAGAGCAATAGTGATTGGGGATTCAATGGTGAGGGGAATAAATAGGCGTTTCTGCGGCCGCAACCGAGACTCCAGGATGGTATGTTGCCTCCCTGGTGCAAGGGTCAAGGATGTCTCGGAGCGGGTGCAGGACATTCTAAAAAGGGAGGGAGAACAGCCAGTTGTCGTGGTGCACATTGGTACCAACGACATAGGTAAAAAGAGGGATGAGGTCCTACGAAACGAATTTAAGGAGCTAGGAGCTAAATTAAAAAGTAGGACCTCAAAAGTAGTAATCTCGGGATTGCTACCAGTGCCACGTGATAGTCAGAGTAGGAATCGCAGATAGCGCAGATGAATACGTGGCTTGAGCAGTGGTGCAACAGGGAGGGATTCAAATTCCTGGGGCATTGGAACCGGTTCTGGGGGAGGTGGGACCAGTACAAACCGGACGGTCTGCACCTGGGCAGGACCGGAACCAATGTCCTAGGGGGAGTGTTTAAACTGATATGGCAGGGGGATGGGAACCAATGCAGGGAGACAGACGGAAACAAAAAGGAGGCAAAAGCAAAAGACAGAAAGGAGATGAGGAAAAGTGGAGGGCAGAGAAACCAAAGGCAAAGAACAAAAAGGGCCACTGTACAGCAAAATTCTAAAAGGACAAAGGGTGTTAAAAGAACAAGCCTGAAGGCTTTGTGTCTTAATGCAAGGAGTATCCGCAATAAAGTGGATGAATTAACTGTGCAAATAGATGTTAACAAATATGATGTGATTGGGATTACGGAGACGTGGCTCCAGGATGATCAGGGCTGGGAACTCAACATCCAGGGGTGTTCAACATTCAGGAAAGATAGAATAAAAGGAAAAGGAGGTGGGGTAGCATTGCTGGTTAAGGAGCAAATTAAGGCAATAGTTCGGAAGGACATTAGCTTGGATGATGTGGAATCTCTCTGGGTAGAGCTGCAGAATACCAAAGGACAAAAAACGTTAGTGGGAGTTGTGTACAGACCTCCAAACAGTAGTAGTGATGTTGGGGAGGGCATCAAACATGAAATTAGGGGTGCGTGCAATAAAGGTGCAGCAGTTATAATGGGTGACTTTAATATGCACATAGATTGGGTTAACCAAACTGGAAGCAATACGGTAGAGGAGGATTTCCTGGAGTGCATAAGAGATGGTTTTTTAGACCAATATGTCGAGGAACCAACTAGGGGGGAGGCCATCTTAGACTGGGTGTTGTGTAATGAGAGAGGATTAATTAGCAATCTCGTTGTGCGAGGCCCCTTGGGGAAGAGTGACCATAATATGGTGGAATTCTGCATTAGGATGGAGAACGAAACAGTTAATTCAGAGACCATGGTCCAGAACTTAAAGAAGGGTAACTTTGAACGTATGAGGCGTCAATTGGCTAGGATAGATTGGCGAATGATACTGAAGGGGTTGACTGTTGATGGGCAATGGGAGACATTTAGAGACCGCATGGATGAACTACAACAATTGTACATTCCTGATGTCGTAAAAATAAAAAAGGGAAGGTGGCTCAACCGTGGCTATCAAGGGAAATCAGGGATAGCATTAAAGCCAAGGAAGTGGCATACAAATTGGCCATAAATAGCAGAGAACCCGGGGACTGGGAGAAATTTAGAACTCAGCAGAGGAGGACAAAGGGTTTGATTAGGGCAGGGAAAATGGAGTACGAGAAGAAGCTTGCAGGGAACATTAAGACGGATTGCAAAAGTTTCTATAGATATGTAAAGAGAAAAAGGTTAGTAAAGACAAACGTAGGTCCCCTGCAGTCAGAATCAGGGGAAGTCATAACGGGGAACAAAGAAATGGCGGACCAATTGAACAAGTACTTTGGTTCGGTATTCACTGAGGAGGACACAAACAACCTTCTGGATATAAAAGGGGTCGGAGGGTCTAGTAAGGAGGAGGAACTGAGGAAAATCCTTATTAGTCGGGAAATTGTGTTGGGGAAATTGATGAGATTGAAGACCGATAAATCCCCAGGGCCTGATGGACTGCATCCCAGAGTACTTAAGGAGGTGGCCTTGGAAATAGTGGATGCATTGACAGTCATTTTCCAACATTCTATTGACTCTGGATCAGTTCCTATGGAGTGGAGGGTAGCCAATGTAACCCCACTTTTTAAAAAAGGAGGGAGAGAGAAAACAGGGAATTACAGACCGGTCAGCCTGACATCGGTAGTGGGTAAAATGATGGAATCAATTATTAAGGATGTCATCGCAGTGCATTTGGAAAGAGGTAATATGATAGGTCCAAGTCAGCATGGATTTGTGAAAGGGAAATCATGCTTGACAAATCTTCTGGAATTTTTTGAGGATGTTTCCAGTAGAGTGGACAAGGGAGAACCAGTTGATGTGGTATATTTGGACTTTCAGAAGGCTTTCGACAAGGTCCCACACAAGAGATTAATGTTCAAAGTTAAAGCACATGGGATTGGGGGTAGTGTGCTGACATGGATTGAGAACTGGTTGTCAGACAGGAAGCAAAGAGTAGGAGTAAATGGGGACTTTTCAGAATGGCAGGCAGTGACTAGTGGGGTACCGCAAGGTTCTGTGCTGGGGCCCCAGCTGTTTACACTGTACATTAATGATTTAGACGAGGGGATTAAATGTAGTATCTCCAAATTTGCGGATGACACTAAGTTGGGTGGCAGTGTGAGCTGCAAGGAGGATTCTATGAGGCTGCAGAGCGACTTGGATAGGTTAGGTGAGTGGACAAATGCATGGCAGATGAAGTATAATGTGGATAAATGTGAGGTTATCCACTTTGGTGGTAAAAACAGAGAGACAGACTATTATCTGAATGGTGACAGATTAGGAAAAGGGCAGGTGCAAAGAGACCTGGGTGTCATGGTACATCAGTCATTGAAGGTTGGCATGCAGGTACAGCAGGCGGTTAAGAAAGCAAATGGCATGTTGGCCTTCATAGCGAGGGGATTTGAGTACAAGGGCAGGGAGGTGTTGCTACAATTGTACAGGGCCTTGGTGAGGCCACACCTGGAGTATTGTGTACAGTTTGGTCTCCTAACCTGAGGAAGAACATTCTTGCTATTGAGGGAGTGCAGCGAAGGTTCACCAGACTGATTCCCGGGATGGCGGGACTGACCTATCAAGAAAGACTGGATCAACTGGGCTTGTATTCACTGGAGTTCAGAAGAATGAGAGGCGACCTCATAGAAACGTTTAAAATTCTGACAGGGTTAGACAGGTTAGATGCAGGAAGAATGTTCCCAATGTTGGGGAAGTCCAGAACCAGGGGACACAGTCTAAGGATAAGGGGGAAGCCATTTAGGACCGAGATGAGGAGGAATTTCTTCACCCAGAGAGTGGTGAACCTGTGGAATTCTCTACCACAAAAAGTTGTTGAGGCCAATTCACTAAATATATTCAAAAAGGAGTTAGATGAAGTCCTTACTACTAGGGGAATCAAGGGGTATGGTGAGAAAGCAGGAATGGGGTACTGAAGTTGCATGTTCAGCCATGAACTCATTGAAAGGTGGTGCAGGCTAGAAGGGCCGAATGGCCTACTCCTGCACCTATTTTCTATGTTTCTATGTTTCTATGCAACAATATCACACCATGTGGGGAATATCACACCGTGTGGGGAACATCAAACCATGTGGGACAATATAACACTGTGTGGGAAATATCGCACCGTGTGGTGAATATCACACCGTGTGGGGAATATCACACCATGTGGGACAATATCACACCGTGTGGGGAATATCACACCGTGTGGGGAATATCACACTGTGTGGGGAATATCACACCGTGTGAGACAATATCACAACATGTGGGGAATATCACACCGTGTGGGGAATATCACAGCGTGTGGGGAATATCACACTGTGTGGGGAATATCACACAGTGTGGGACAATATCACACCGTGTGGGGAATATCACACCATGTGGGGAATATCACACCGTGTGGACAATATCACACCGGGTGGGGAATATCACACCGTGTGGGACAATATCACACCATGTGGGGAATATCACACTGTGTGGGGTATATCACACCGTGTGGGTTATATCACACTGTTTGGACAATATCACACCATGTGAGGAATATCACACCGTCTGGGAAAATATCACACCATGTGGGGAATATCAAACCATGTGGGGAATATCACACACTGTGGGGAATATCACACCGTGTGGGGAATATCACACCGTGTGGGACAATATCACATCGTGTGGGTTATATCACACCATGTGGGACAATATCACACCGTGTGGGGAATATCACACCATGTGGGGAATATCACACCGTGTGGGACAATATCACACCATGTGGGGAATATCACACCGTGTGGGACAATATCACACCGTGTCGGGAATATCTCACCATGTGGGACAATATCACACCGTGTGGGACAATATCACACCGTGTGGGACAATATCACCACGTGTGGGGAATATCACACCGTGTAGGACAATATCACACCGTGTTTGGAAGATAACACCGTGTGAGGGAATATCACACCGTGTGAGACAATATCACACCATGTGGGGAATATCAAACCATGTGGGGAACATCACACCGCGTGGGACAATATCACACCATGTGGGACAATATCACACCGTGTGGGGACTATCACACCGTGTGAGGGAATATCACACTGTGTGAGACAATATCACACCATGTGGGGAATATCAAACCGTGTGCGGAATATCGCACCGTGTGGGGAATATCACACCGTGTGGGACAATATCACACCGTGTGGGGAACATCACACCATGTGGGACAATATCACACCGTGTGGGGAATATCACACCGTCTGGGGAATATCACACCATGAGGGGAATATCACACCGTTTGGACAATATCACACCGGGTGGGGATTAGCACACTGTGTGGGACAATATCCCACCATGTGGGTAATATCACACCGTGTGGGGAATATCACACCGTCTGGGACAATATCACACCGTGTGGGGAATATCAAACCATGTGGGGAACATCACACCGTGTGGCACAATATCACACCATGTGGGACAATATCTCACCGTGTGGGACAATATCACACCGTATGGGATAATATCACATCCAGTGGGGAATATCACACCGTGTGGGGAATATCAACCCGTGTGGGACAATATCGCAACGTGTGGGACAATATCACACCGTGTGGCGAATATCTCACCGTGTGGGGAATATCACACTGTGTGGGACAATATCACACCATGTGGGGAATATCACACCATGTGGGGAATATCACACCGTGTAGGACAATATCACACCGTGTGGGGAATATCACACAGTGTGGGGAATATCACACCGTGTGGGGAATATCACACTGTGTGGTCTATATCACACCATGTGGGACAATATCACACCGTGTGGGGAATATCACACTGTGTGGGACAATATCACACCGTGTGGGGAATATCACACCATGTGGGGAATATCACACCGTGTAGGACAATATCACACCGTCTGGGGAATATCACACAGTGTGGGGAATATCACACCGTGTGGGGAATATCACACCGTGTGGTCTATATCACACCATGTGGGACAATATCACACCATGTGGGGAATATCACCCTGTGTGGGGAATATTACACCGTGTGGGACAATATTACAGCTGTGGGGAATATCTCACAATGTGGGAAATTATCACACCGTGTGGGACAATATCACTCCGTGAGGGGAATATCTCACCATGTGGGGAATATCACACTGTGTGGGACAATATCACACCGTGTGGGGAATATCACACCGTGTGGGGAATACCACAACGTGTGGGAAATATCACACCGTGTGGGACAATATCACACCTTGTGGGGAATATCACACCGTGAGCGACAATATAAAACCATGTGGGAATATCACACTGTGTGGGACAATATCACACCATGAGGGACAATATCACACCGTGTGGGACAATATCACACCGTGTGGGGAATATCACACCGTGTAGGACAATATCACACCATGAGGGACAATATCACACCGTGTGGGACAATATCACCACGTGTGGGGAATATCACGCCGTGTAGGACAATATCACACCGTGTTTGGAAGATAACACCGTGTGAGGGAATATCACACCGTGTGAGACAATATCACACCATGTGGGGAATATCAAACCATGTGGGGAACATCACACCGCGTGGGACAATATCACACCATGTGGGACAATATCACACTGTGTGGGGACTATCACACCGTGTGAGGGAATATCACACTGTGTGAGACAATATCACACCATGTGGGGAATATCAAACCGTGTGCGGAATATCGCACCGTGTGGGGAATATCACACCGTGTGGGACAATATCACACCGTGTGGGGAACATCACACCGTGTGGGACAATATCACACCGTGTGGGGAATATCACACCGTCTGGGGAATATCACACCGTGAGGGGAATATCACACCGTTTGGACAATATCACACCGGGTGGGGATTAGCACACTGTGTGGGACAATATCCCACCATGTGGGTAATATCACACCGTGTGGGGAATATCACACCGTCTGGGACAATATCACACCGTGTGGGGAATATCAAACCATGTGGGGAACATCACACCGTGTGGCACAATATCACACCATGTGGGACAATATCTCACCGTGTGGGACAATATCACACCGTATGGGATAATATCACATCCAGTGCGGAATATCACACCGTGTGGGGAATATCAACCCGTGTGGGACAATATCGCAACGTGTGGGACAATATCACACCGTGTGGCGAATATCTCACCGTGTGGGGAATATCACACTGTGTGGGACAATATCACACCGTGTGGGGAATATCACACCATGTGGGGAATATCACACCGTGTAGGACAATATCACACCGTGTGGGGAATATCACACAGTGTGGGGAATATCACACCGTGTGGGGAATATCACACTGTGTGGTCTATATCACACCATGTGGGACAATATCACACCGTGTGGGGAATATCACACTGTGTGGGACAATATCACACCGTGTGGGGAATATCACACCATGTGGGGAATATCACACCGTGTAGGACAATATCACACCGTCTGGGGAATATCACACAGTGTGGGGAATATCACACCGTGTGGGGAATATCACACCGTGTGGTCTATATCACACCATGTGGGACAATATCACACCGTGTGGGGAATATCACACTGTGTGGGGAATATTACACCCCGTGTGGGACAATATTACAGCTGTGGGGAATATCTCACAATGTGGGAAAATATCACACCGTGTGGGACAATATCACTCCGTGAGGGGAATATCTCACCATGTGGGGAATATCACACTGTGTGGGACAATATCACACCGTGTGGGGAATATCACACCGTGTGGGGAATACCACAACGTGTGGGAAATATCACACCGTGTGGGACAATATCACACCTTGTGGGGAATATCACACCGTGAGGGACAATATAAAACCATGTGGGAATATCACACTGTGTGGGACAATATCACACCATGAGGGACAATATCACACCGTGTGAGGAATATCACACCTTGTGGGACAATATCACACCGTGTGGGGAATATCACACCTTGTGGGACAATATCACACCGTGTGGGGAATATCACACCGTGTGGGACAATATCGCACCATGTGGGGAATATCACACCATCTGGGGAATATCACACCGTGTGGACAATATCACACCGTGCGGGGAATATCACACCGTGCGGGACAATTTCACACCGTGTGGGGAATATCACACCGTGTGGGGAATATCACACCGTGTGGGGAATATCACACCATGTGGACAATATCACACCGTGTGGGACAATGTCACACCGTGTGGGGAATATCACACCGTGTGGGGAATTTCACACAATGTGGGACAATATCACACCGTTTGGGAAATATCACACCATGTGGGGATTATCACACCATGTGGGAAAATATCACACCATGTGGGGAATATCATTACCGTGTGGGACAATGTCACACGTGTGGGGAATATCACACCGTGTGGAGAATTTCACAAACTGTGGGACAATATCACACCGTGTGGGAAATATCACACCTTGTGGGGATTATCACACCGTGTGGGAAAATATCACACCGTGTGGGGAATATTACACCGTGTGGGGAATATCACACTGTGTGGGGAATATCACACTGTGTGGGGAATATCACACGTTGTGGGGAATATCACACCATGTGGGACAATATCAAACCTTGTGGGGAATATCACACCGTGTGGGACAATATCACACATTGTGGGGAATATCACACCGTGTGGGGAATATCACACCGTGTGGGGAATATCACACCGTGTGGGGAATATCACACCCCGTGTTTGGAATGTCACACCATGTGGGAAATAACACACCGTGTCGGGAATATCACACCGTCTGGGACAATATCACACCATGCATCGGCGGCAGTCGGGAGCAGCGTCGAGGAGGTGCGTGGAGAGGCCTATAAAAGGCACAGCAGTGAGTTCGGGGCCCAGCGTCGGCGGCAGTCGGGAGCAGCGTCGAGGAGGTGCGTGGAGAGGCCTATAAAAGGCGTACTTGTGCAGCTACAGGGAGAAGGCAAAAAAGAAGTAGAAAGAAATCAAAAGGTGACGTCACAGCCAAGAGGGTAAGTGATTGGCTGGTGATTGGTGAGTAGTTTTTCTTTTTTCGCCTATATCAGTCAGTAACTTTTAACATTGTTGTTGCCAATTTACGTGTATATAAGGGTTAAGTCATGGCAGGAGAGATCGATCGGGTGTTATGCTCCTCCTGTACCATGTGGGAACTCAGGGACACTTCCGGTGTCCCTG